>NC_058378.1:2778500-3403000 GCF_018350175.1 Felis catus | reverse complement strand
TGTCTCTCCCCTGCTTGCTCTCTATCTCTCTCTCTCTCAAAAAAACAAAACAAAACAAAACAAATAAATAAACATTAAAAAAATAAAAATAAAAATGTAGAAAATTTAGGCCTGAGGATTATACTAGCTGGAAAAGAAGAAAAAAGAAATAGACCACTTGACACATTGGACAGATTCACTTGGAAACCAGAACCCCTGCTGTCATATTTCTATTTCTTCAGAGAGAAGGGAAATCTAGATTTGAATGTGAAATTTCATGGTTTTTAGATATTGGCTCAAAAAGTATTTAAATTAAAATGTGGCCAAACAAAATGCTTGTGAATTGAATGAAACTCCAGGTCATTAATTTGTGATTTCTGCTAGTGATTAACATAGCGTCAGTTGGAAGACAGACAAATGAAAACCCTGAGAGTTTTAATTAGAACAAACCAGTCTACACTTTTACCATTACCGTACCCTGTGGGACTAACATGAAAGAAATCACGACTGTGGCTACAAAAGCCAGAGGTGCCACGTTTTCAGGTTAAATCTATTTGTAATACAATGTTGTTCTGAAATGGAGAAATCAGTATTGGAATATTATGGTGTGAAGTTTAAAGGTGGGTTATCTCTGTAAGGACATGGCTGGGTCAATGCTTTCTCCCCCCGATAACCCTAAGGTAAGTGCTCGTGTGGTGTCTGATTCTTTTGTCCCAGTGAATTAGGCCCACGGCCAGAGGATGTCTTTATTTATTCCACAGCAGTGCTAGCTGGCTCAAGTATGTTCTTCTCATTCTGTAATTTGGACACTGCATGTGGCTGATGGGCTTACCCAAACTACAGGTAGTAAAAGGTGCATGTTATGTTTGACGGTGAGCTCACAAATCCCTGAAAGGGGGGAAGACTGCAGAAGGAATTACTGCGCGGGTAACAAGGAGTTTCAGCCTCACAAAACTTCTAAAAAACGGCTCCTAAGTAATGCATTTTTTGTCTCACACTATTTCTAAACCTTGGATAGTTTTTTTTTTTTTTTTTTAACGTTTATTTTTGAAAAAGACAGAGAGAGACAGAGTGTGAGTGGGGGAAGGGCAGAGAGAGAGGGAGACATGGAATCTGAAGCAGCCTCCAGGCTCTGAGCTGCCAGCACAGAGCCCAACGTGGGGCTTGAACCCACGAACCGTGAGATCATGGCCTGAGCTGAAGTTGGACGCTTAACCAACTGAGCCACCCAGACGCCCCAGGATAGGTTTGTTTTTAATGCAGTGTGATAATCCTTTCCCTAAAATCCATGGCCTGGCTGTTCCATTTTTACAGCTTGAAGAATACAAGTTAGGAAACAGCCTTCATAAAATGTAAGCTAGAAACACGACACGCACATACGATTAATTCTTTCAAAAACCTAAATAGTAAGAAAGACAAACAGTTCAAACATGGGGCGTGAAGTCAGCTGCCTGTTCCTACTGTTAGGGGAAAGCGTTTCTCTTGTCCTTTTTTCCTCGGTTCCTTCTTTGATCTTTTCCACTCGATTTTTTGAGCAGACCTTCCTACTTACTGTCCTTCTCTTTCGCATTCTCATTACTTCCCCACTTCTCTGTCTCATTGCCTCTGCCTGCAAACACGTGGAGACATACATGTCAGGGGGTGAGACAAACACACAAAGACCATCCAGTCCCTTCTTAGACCCTGCTATGCCCAGGGGATTTTCTGTTCTCCATTTTTGTTCCCCTAATGTTTTCAAAAGTTTAGCATGAGGACTAAACCATTTTATCAGGATGCAGTGGAGACAGGGTGGAGCCCACGCTGACCTGAACCCGGTCCTGACTCCAGGGCTCAGAGGCACTAAGCAGAGCTGGCCAGCCACACACCTTCGAGCCCAGCTCCCTCCTACCCACCAACTGAGCTTCCAGAAGGATACAGCTGGAGGGGGCTATGCTGAGAGAAACAAGTCAGAGAAAGATATCATGATTTCACTTAGGTGGAATTTAAGAAACACAGCAGATGAACACTGGGGAAAGGAAGGAAAAATAACACACAGCCTGGGAGGCAAACAAATAATAGACCCTTAAATACAGAGAACAAACTGAGGGTTGATGGGGGGGAGGGGGCTGTTGGGTGGGGAGGATGGTCATTAAGGAAGGAACTTGTTGGGATGAGCACTGGGTGTCGTAAGTTAACTAACTTGAGAATAAAAACAAAAAAAAAAAAAGGAAAGAAAAGAAAATGAGACTGTGCTTTCACGACTCAGAGTTCTGAGGGTAGATTTGGGAGGTAAGTCCTGTTGTCCTGTTGGCCATTCTTGGTCTCTACAAGACCAAGAGTCTCTACAAGAGTCCTGTTGGCCATTCTTGGTCTCTCAATGTTTTTGTTTGTTTTCATGTTTGTTTAAAGCTTATATGCCAAAACCATAATTTAAAAGTAAAGACAGAACATTAACTTCAACACCTTTCATTTTCCCAATATGAAACATTAAGGAGAAGTATTCACTGAGAAAATTCACTTCAGAAGTGCTGTGGGGCAGCCACGGTGCCCTGACAACCCGTCTGGGCTGAGAGGAGGAGGAAGACAGAGGGCGGTCATGCCAGCCCAGGCTCAGGTCGCCTTTATCAGCGTGCTCTCTCACGTACCATAGTGGGGGAAACACTCTCACAGCCCCATGGGAGACGTGGTGCAGAAATCCCACGGTCTAATAAAAACATAAGTAATTAATCTTTAAAAAGACAAACGTGGGGCACCTGGGTGGCTCAGTCGGTTAAGCGTCCGACTTCAGCTTAGGTCATGATCTCGCGGTTTGTGAGTTCCAGCCCCGCGTCGGGCGCTGTGCTGACAGCTCGGAGCCTGGAACCTGCTTCAGACTCTCTCTCTTTCTCTTTCTCTCTGCTCCTTCCCCACTCACACTCTGCACCTCTCTCTCTAAACAATAAATAAGCATAAAAAAGCCAGTGTGTCTGGCTCACATTCTGTCCTCCTCTCTCTCTCTCTGTCTCTCTCAAAAATAAGTATTAAAAAAAAACAGCTTTGTCCCTTGTCTTCCTGAGGCTTCACTGGTGGAGAAGGGGCAGTGATGTCACTTTGTAAGAGCCACAAAGCACACGCATCACACTGGTGACATCATCCCCGGTGGTTTATTTACGATGCTCAGGAGTCTGCACACATAATGGAAATGAGGTGACAATGGCATATTACACCTATAAATATTTTTAAATTGTTATTTCCCAAGCCCACCAAAACCTTCTTAAAAGTTTTAGAAGCATACCACAAATAGTTAAAAGACTGTAATTCTGGGATGGCTGGGAACAGCGGGAGGACACTAACGTGGCTGGAGGAGCTAAGGGTTGTGACAATACGGTAAGTGGCAGCTGCAGTAAACGTCCCTCAGAGAGTCCACACTGCAGGTGGGGGCTGACATACCGGGTCCTCCGGATTGTACTGGATGACGTATTCTATCTGCCCATTTGGTCCATCATCTATGTCTGTAGCTCCGTTGTCTCCTGAAAACCCTGTAAATATTGTGGTGCCGACCGGAGTGAGCTGAAAGTAAAAGGAGAAAGACACGGTCACTTCTCATTCATCCAGGGCACAGCAGAAGTGTCCCAGCACCCACCCAGCCTCTTGTTACACAAAGGAACACAGCAGGCAGCTGTCCACCGCCAGAGACCTGAAGCGTTTCAAGACAACGCTTGCAAACCTTCATGGGAGTTCTCGCAAAGGCTGCAATTTCCATCATCACGGTCCCTGCTTTGGGTGGAAAATAGAAGGCCCTCGTTCAGCAGGAGCACTTGTGGACCAATAGATCGCCATCAGCATCTTAGGCCCTGTGGAGAAAACGTATCTGCCGTTCCTCCTTAAATAAAAAACCTCGATGCATTAGGTCATCGACAAGCTGGAATTTAAATTGTACGAAGGAGCTGGCGACTTTACATTAAAATCAAAAACCAGTTCAGAGACACCAATGAAACGACACGCCTATGGAAATCTGAGGACGAGAGGCTGGGGACAGTGGTGCCTGGCCCATCAGAGGAGGGAGGGGGCTGACGGCTTCTTCTGTCCTTGCAGGGTGTTGGCAACACGGCCGTGTATTTTCATTTTGGATGAAACCCAGGGATTCGCTGTTATTTTCCATGACCTGTGGGGTACCTCTGTACAGGGAGTGCATTCCTACGTCCAGACCTTCCAGTCCTCAGGTTTTCGCTGGAATCCTACTCATTACTTACATTTCAACTTAACTAGGTATCACCCGCTCCTAGACTGCACCCAACAGAGCATTCTCTGATGGGCATCTGAGTCGGGAGACCTTCTTGCTGTGTTGGCATTTATTACTTTATCTCCTTCATCAACGCACTGAAATAATGTGTAAGTGAATTTTGTCAATAAACAGACCTCTTTGCCTCTACAGAGCAGAGGCTTTTACTTTTTTTTACTTTTATTTTTAGATATGTCTTGGTAGTTGTTCAATGGGATTCTCTCAATGGAGAAATTGTATCAGAGATTGAAAAAAAAAAGGGAGTTAACTCATTTATTTCTGTTTTCAGTGGGTACGGATCCAAATCTGTATGGGGATCCACAGGTCACGGAAATGAGAGAAGCCTGATGGCCTTGGGGGTGAACGGAGAGGCACATACATTCTGTGAACTGGTAGCTGCAACTCAGCCCCAACAAATCCTTGCCATCATGGAATATGGTCTTCCAATATTCTCATTTTATACGAAATGTCTTGGTCCTAAGGTTGGCAATAGATTCTAGAGAATTGAACTATGAATTAGAGGGGCCAAACAGAATATACTCATGGTATATTCTCAGGGTCCCTCATGTCCCGAAGCCACGGGCACAGCATCCCTACTGAGGGGAAGGAACAGGAGGTCGAGGAACTGGGCCCATGTGCCTGATGTTGGAGACCCTCACACCAGCGAGTGGGCTGGTGGCCGGGGAGTGAGAGCTACACAGCGAGTATGTTCTGGAACAATCACAGCCTTCGTGTGTCATCAGCCCTGCCAGCCCAGTCAGTATGCACTGAGGACAACGAGCCAGAACACTGACTGCTTATACCAATTCACTATTACTAAAACCAATTAGTTTTTATTTTTTAACACTTTTTTTAATGTTATCTATTTATTTTGTGTGTGTGTGTGAGAGAGAGAGAGAGGACACAAGCAGGAGAGGGGCAGAGAGAGAGGGAGACAGAGAATCCCAAGCAGGCTCCCTGATGTTAACACAGAGCCTGATGCGGGGCTCAAACCCACAGACTGTGAGATCATGTCCTGAGCTGAACCCAAGACTCAGACACTTAACTGACTGTGCCACCCAGGTGCCCCAGTGTTTTTAAACTGAAGGAAGACGTTTGAATACAATCAGTTAATTAGTCACCTGTACATTATGAAACATGGTGACTTCAACCCACGGCACCACATCAAAGTTATTTAGAAGTAAAGCAAACAAAAAAGTAAAACAAACAAGAGAAAAACCTTAGGACTCTCTCACGCGATAATGTAACAAGTTATCTAACATTCAGTGCATTTTTACTATACAGTGACATTATTTTCTTTTGGAAATTTTACGTTATGTAGACAGGTTGACAGTTTTCTCCATGCTGGTTTAATAATAGAAATTCAAGTTGACTAGATGTAAAGTTTGAAGTATTATCTATCCACGTAGAAAAAAAAGCAAAAACAAAAACAAAACAAAAACACCTAACCTCACATTGGAATCTCAGAATCCAAGATGCAAATGAAACCTCCCTGATGATTCGTGTAAGTGATGGGATGGTAGTTTTATATGAAAAGAACTATTTTTAGTCAAGGAGAAAATAAAGCATAATATTCTCTAAATCTCAACATTATCTATTACCCAGACTTTTCAAGATTGAGTTTCTAGAAATAAATATTCTATATAGTATTTGTTTGGAATGGATGATTTGAAGGATGTTACTTCTTACTATGCAATATTTGCAAATTCAAAGACCCTAACCATGAAAAGATCTGTATCTTTCTCCAGCTGTCCAAATGTTTTTGAAACTCAAAAAACGCAACACAAAACTGCTATGGTGCCTTAATGTACTATGGCCAATTAATATTTTTCCTCTTCCTCACTAACATGTTTCTTTTAGATGTAAACATCACTGGGCTTCTTGTGGCTCAGTTGGTTGAGCGTCCAACTCTTGATTTTGGCTCAGGTTATGATCCCAGGGGGTCCTCGAATCTAGCTCCATGTCAGGTTTCATGCTGAGCATAGATCCTACTTGGGATTCTGTCTCTCTCCCTCCCTCTGCCCCTCTCCTGCTCACTCTCATGCAAAACTAAATAAATAAACTTTAAAATATAAAAATAAAAATTTATAAGGAGGTATAATTTTTAATAGCTAGTCATTCAAAATAAATCCCACATTATTTTCTTGGTTGCCTTATAAAAATACATTCAGTGGGGTGCCTGGGTGGCGCAGTTGGTTAAGCGTCCGACTTCAGCCAGGTCACGATCTCGCGGTCCGTGAGTTCGAGCCCCGCATCAGGCTCTGGGCTGATGGCTCGGAGCCTGGAGCCTGTTTCCGATTCTGTGTCTCCCTCTCTCTCTGCCCCTCCCCCGTTCATGCTCTGTCTCTCTCTGTCCCAAAAATAAATAAAAATAAATAAATAAATAAAAATACATTCAGTGACAAAGTCCAACAAAGACGGTTGTTAGACTACATGTAAAAGGACTTACCATGCATTTGTTTATGGTGGTAATTTGAGGTTGGTCAAAAAAGTAATTTAATTTCAATCATGCTCGTTTTAGGACTTAAGATTATTTTGGGGTGCTGCACATACCTGGCCCCAGTAGAATTTATGTGACCATATATGCTTTCATAATTCCTTGAAATTACAAGTATAAATATGATTATACAATAAATTCTACTAGTTTGTGTGTTTGGATGGAAAATAACAGAGAAACCGTTGCCTAGTTGTGTAGAGAATCAATCTTACCATTGCCATAATGACATCATACAAAAGTTATGAATGACCTCTATCTAAATAGAATCTTAAGCTCATTTTATTTATTTGTTTTCATTTTTTCTCAATATAATGTATTGCTATTCATGTTTCTTGACATACTACTTAAAATTTTTTATTTAAATCTTAGTTATCTAGCATATAATGTAATATTGGTTTCAGGAATGGAATTTAGTGATTCATTACTTACATAAGCTCTTTTCTGTTTTCGAGAGAGAGCATGCATGTGCACAGAAGCAGGGCAGAGAGAGAGAGAGAGAGAGAGAGAGAGACAGAGAGAGAGAGAGATAAAGAGAGAGAGAGATAAAGAGAGAGAGAGAGAGAGAGAGAGAATATCCCAAGCAGACTCCGGGCTCAGCATGAATCTCGATGTGGGGCTCGATCCCGTGACCCAGGGATCATGACCTGAGCCAAAATCAACAGTTGGCTCTTCAACCTACTGAGCCACATAAGCTCTTTTTAAAAGGAGAATCAGTGCCTTGGAAATGGAATGGAAAGCATTATTATAACAGCAGCAGATTTCTGCACCGCATTTGGTTCTGGTGCTGTCTGTGTTTGCAATTTCAGTAAGGATTAGAAAGACTTTCACTCCAACTTTGAAAATGTGGTATTTACTTGTTGGGAGCAAAGGACTCAGAAATATGCCACGTCATTCATTCAGCATGTGCACTGACTGGTGAGTTCTGTTCTCTTCCATACTTGTATGTTCAGGCCAAAGATGTTGGCACATCTTCTCCTCATTTCCAAATTTCCCCCGCAGACACACAGCGGTAAAATGCAGCCTGCACACTTGTATCTGTGGTCTACTGCTCACATGGTTGGCCTGTTCAGATACAGGCAAGTGTTAGGAATGTTGAAAGCTAACATAAGAAAAACAGCTAAGAAAAAAGAAGGCACGGCATTCTGTGCTAATAAGCAAGGTCTGGAGAGATGAAGAGGTTCCAGTGAGAGAGTTCACTAGCTGCCAACAAGCAAAAGGGAGTTGGGACACGCGACATGGTTTTAAACAATATAAGTTTTCAGCACAGATTTTGTTCATTATATCTATACCCAGCGGAAGAAAGCATATATCCATACACACACACACACACACACACACACACACACACTCCATAAATGTCAAACCACACAGTGGTGCTTTGTTAATTTCTGAATACGATGTAAGGGTTGAAACATGACAGGCTGCTTATTACAAAACTACATTGCCCTATACATTATTATTAACGTTTTTCAGGGCACATCTGCCATTCAGATGGGCATGTTCCATGTTAACATTTCAGCAAGTCTCAGAAATATACATTTGGTTTTTTGAAGGGCATTCTATGCATGGGATGATCATTGGCTTGGGCAGCTGCCTGAGGGCGTCACTTACTTATTTAGTTCATATCTTTTCCCACAGATGATTTTACAGCTACTGGGAAATACAGAAAACGCACAGATACGTGCAAATGTAAAAGTTAAAGAAAATCAAAGCGAGAAAATTCAGTATTTCAAGAAGATGCATAAGATAAATTAGAATGTGAAAATAAAAAATGAACAGTTCTCAGTTAACCGTCTGTGTATCTCATGATCCATGGTAGTGAAGCTAACCTAAACATTATGAACAGTGCTCCAAAGAGAGATTTGTCCTCACATGCAATCTTATTTGCAGTATTTCCCCACAGAAGCATTGCATTCATGGTTTCATGTAAATAAAACTGATTCTCATTATGCATGGTAATCTTATTCTATAAAGTCACTGTGAACACTGATTTATCAAATACTGAGCCATTGCTTCTAGAGAGAATACAGGGTTATTACACCACTGGGGAGGGCGGGGGGCGGGGGACACAAGTTTAGCTTCCTGCAAGGCTCTGGTCACAACACTTTCATCAACCAATCTATATATAACCTTGCTTCATGTGTGCTACTGTTTAAAGACACCTTATTTAATATGTGTTTTTGAGTCACTACCACTTAGCTTACAGCCAGCAGCACCATAACTGATGCCTGAATAAAACTTGTCTGACACACATGTTCTCTCCAGAAGGTACGTTACTGCCTTCTTGGCCTAGGAATGCTACACGGCATGGAAGCGCTACACTTGGGGGCCATCTTAAACAGCAAAGTCACCAACAGAGTGTACACAGGTGGAAACAATGTGGCACTAGTTAGACCACAGAAAAGGATACTTGTTTATAGTGAGAGGTGAAACAATGGGCACAGTGTTACCTTGTTTGGCTTTAGTTAGAGGTGTCCACAGGGGGTGATCCTAATTCTTCATCCCTTTGTGCACGTTCGTGAATGACCACAGAAGTTTGGGCATTATTGAATTTGGACTCATAAATAAATTTGAGCAACTAGGCAAAGTTGCAATTACAGAATCAGTGGTAATGAAGATTGGCCGTACATGACAAGCAATACTAGCAATGTATTAGCAGCGTGACTAACAGTCTCAATCTACCAGAAGCTGAGACAGGATTGGGTATCATCTCTGTGTCCACTTAGCTCAATGATCCCCATTCTTCTGAAGTTGTTTCCTGCCTATGAATGTCAAAATTGGATTAAAGCCCTTATGAGGAACATTTTAGATCTGTATTTTCATTGTTTAATAAAAAAATTAAATCAATGGAAAGATACGCTGTGTCAATAAATTTGTCTTATCAATAAGGTAAAGTTGTCAGTCCTTTACAAATTTATCAATAGATGTGGAAATTTGATTCTAAAATTTTAAGTTGTCTTAAAGAAGAACTAAGTTTGGGAGAGCCTGGGTGGCTCAGTCAGTTAATCATCTGACTCTTAATCTCAGCTCAGGTCTTGATCTCAGGGTTGTGAGTTCAAACCAAGCGTTGGGCTCCACGCTGGGTGTGAAGTCTACTTGAAAGAAAAAAAAAAAAACACAGAGGAAGAGGAAGAGGGAGGAGACAGAGGAGGAAGAGGAGCAGGAGGAGGAGGAGGAGGAGAACTAAGTTGGAAGACTAACAATACCCAGTTTCTAGACTTTAATACAAATCTTAGAAACTGAGATACTGTGGTATTGGCTTGAGAGTAAACAAATATACCAGTGGGGCAGTATATCATGTGCAAAAACAATCCCCATAGGTAGTTACCTGATTCATGGAAAAAGACAACAGTGGTTGTGAACTCAATGATCTCTTCAATAAATGGTGATATGTTAATTAGAAATCCATATGGGTGGGGGGCGCTGGGTGGCTCAGTTGGTTGAGCTTCCCACTCTTGATTTCAGTTCAGGTCATGATCCCAGGCTCCACACTTAGTGTGGAGCCTGCTTAAGATTCTCTCCCCCCACCCCCACCCCTTGCACTCTCTCTGTCTCAATAAATAAATAAATAAATAAATAAATAAATAAATAAATAAATAAAATTAAATCTTACAAAAAAGATACATATGGAAAAAAATGATACCAATTCATACTTCACAGCCTACATAATACAAAATTCTGGAACATGTGAGTGGCTCAGTAGGTTGAGTGTCCCACTTTTGATTTTAGCCGGGTTATGTCTCAGGGTCATGAGTTCAAGCCCCGCATTGGGCTCTGTGCTAGGAGTGAAGCCTACTTAAAATAAACACACCAAAACCACAAATCTAAGTTCCAGGTGGCCTTATGCACTGTGGATAGGAAGATAAATTTGTGCAGCCACTGTAGAAACTAGTAAGGAGGTTTCTAAAAATATTAGAAATAGAATTACCCTATGATCCAATAATACTACTTTGGGGTACTTATCCAAAAGTAATGAAAGCACTAACTCAAAGATAAATGCAACTCCATGTTCATTGCAGCAATATTTACAATAGCTAAGACACAGGAAAACCTAAGTGTCCATTGGTAGATAAATGGATAAAAAAAATATGATACACAAATATACTCACACAATGGAGTAACATGCATCTTTTATGATACATATTAAAGTATGTGTGTGCATGTATATAGGTATGCATATGTGCATATCTATATCTATATCTACATCTATGACTATAACTGTATCTACGTACATATGTAAGAGAGAATCACTCAGCCATAGAAAAGAAGGAAACCTTGCCATTTGCACAACACAGATGGACTTTGGGGGAATTACATTAAATGAAGTAAGTATAAGAAAGCACCATATAATCTCACTTATATGTGGAATCTAAAAAAACAAACAAGAATCCTCAAAAAAAAAACCACACATACACACACACACAATGAATTCATAGGTACAGAGAGCAGATGGTGGTTGCCAGAGGTATGGGTGTGGTGTGTGTGTTTTCACACCCCCTGGTTGAAGGCAGTCAAAAGGTACAGAAGGTGCAAAGCCTTAAGAGAGGTAAGCTCGGGAGTGCAGTGCACAGAGTGATGACTACAACACGGTGTTACATGTGTGAAACCTGCTGAGCAAGTAGATCTACAAAGTTCTCACCACACACAGAAAAACTCTAAGTCTATGTGTGATGACTGTTGCCTAGACCTACTGTGGTGACCACTCCAAATACGCACGTACACCAAATCATTTCACTGCACGTCTGAGATTACTATATCATGTGCCGATTGTATCTATAAAAAATCACAAGAGTGAGGAGCCACTAAACTCTACACCTGAAACCAATTTTACCATGTATGTTAAATAACCAGAATTTAAATCAAAAATTGAAATAAAACCTGCAAATTATAAGATACAGTTTAGAAAACAAGATCCTATCTTCGAGATACTACAATCGGCAAACGTTAAATAAGAAATATGAAAAAAACCATGAAAACTATGGACAAATCGTACTACATTAAAAATAAGAACCCCTATCTATTACCACTAATAAGAAAGTAAAAATATAAAGAAAAAAGTGGTGGAGATCCTCTCAGTATGTATATGCAGCAAGGAAATTATGTCCGGAACATATGAAGAACTTCTACAATACAAGCAAATGACAGACGCTTGAATAGAAAATTCCCAAAAAAGAGCATAAGCTTGTGGCCAATAAATATATAAAAAGTGCAGACTTTCATTAGGCATCGGGAAATCCTAATTAAAACACCAATGGAACATGACTCAATGCCCACCAAACTGGCTAAAATTAGTACCAGTGAAAACACCAAGTTCTGTCCCTGAGGTACAGCAGGTTGATTTTGCAGAGGTGAGGGTCGGCCTCCATGTTCTAACGCACCCAGGGCGGTACCCGCCTCAGCACTCTGAATGGCCGTTGACTTATCTGCACCGGGGCCCGGACAGTCTTCCGGTGCTCTGATCATACTTCACGATCCTTTGAACATAAGCTGTAGTGTTTGCACGGTGTCAGAAATCCCTGCTCTCTCACTTACGTGGTCCTTGAAAATGGACCTATTTTAAAATGATGAGCTGCTATCTTCTTGTCCCTGCACGGATTTTCAGGGTCTCCTCAATTACACTGGATGGTCTGAAGATTCTCTTCCATCACAGTCATCTCTCCAAATTAGAAGCCATTCATTCTTTGGTTGTTATTCTTCCTTTAACTTCCTCCTCAGATAAAATAATTGTATGATCTTTCTTGAAAGTCACCCTGCTTTGGAAGTAACGCTTTAGAGCAGTGATCTATTTAAAAACCAAGAGAGGCCATACAAACGGAGTGTCGTAATGAATTTGTACACGGCTTCACATTGTTGAGGACTTCAGCTTTTTCTTAGGATGACTAAATCACATAGTCTCTGAGTCTCCGCTTATGTATCGAAAGCTTATTATAATCACTGCTTCTGTGACAATTGCGTTGGTGTTATATTAACTCATTAATAGAATATTTGTCTTATTCAAACATTTATCCAAATCAAAGGTCTATGTGAAGTGTATCTTAAAACTTTCCAGAACTGCAAATAACACACATTCCTGAATTCAAATTCAGTGGAAGTTACCTTGCAAAGAAAAAAGAGTTAGAAACACATTATGTATGTTCTTCATGTTCCCTTTAACATCATATTGTTTTTGCACCTGTGTGGAGAATCTGGATTCCCTATTTTGGTCCTGAAAGCCACATAATTACTATTGAAAAGCACTTCCTCTGAAGAAATCATTAAAGGCAAATTCATGCAGATAAGTATCTTCAAAATAAGAGGATTTATTATTAGAGTGATAATTAACTCTATTCATCTTCACTAAAAACTAAAGCAAATTTAAGCAAGTAAGCTTAAATTGAATTTATGCATGTTTATCTATACATACAAACACACAGAGAGAATGTACATGTATGTGTATGACCTTGCTAAATTTGAAATTTCTTGAATAGCTGAGCTGGATACTTGAATCCTTTAAAACAGCTGAAACCCATTTCCATGTTTAAAGTAGAGAATATATATTTTATGTGCTTCTTTCCTGTCCCTTAATCTCCTTCTCTTTTTTCTTTTATTGCTTGTCTTCCTTTTCCCAGAGAGAATGTGCCTAATTCCCTGGAGGAGGAAAACAGGAACCAGTGAAAGGAACTGAGGCTTAGTCTTCTTCTCTGGGAGCTTTTGTGTGCTGTGAATTACATGCCGGTGCTATCTATTCAAAGAAATTCTATGCATGGGCATGGCTCTGAAGGTCCAGTGGTTTTTTTTTTATTCCCTGAATAGTTGAAGATACTTATCAAGTTTCCAATACATTAACATCTCATATATATTTTATATACATGTCATATGTGTGTGTGTGTGTGTGTGTGTGTGTATATATATGTGTGTGTGTGTATATATATATGTGTGTGTGTGTATATATATATATGTATATATATGTGTGTATATATATATATATATATATATATATATATATATATGGTATTTTCCAATATATAAAATATATAAATTTTAAAAATCACGTTATATCCAGCAAATATAAGGAATACATACATAAAATGTGGTAAAAATTCTTAAATATAGACAAAATCTCACTCTTATGCTTCCTCAAGGACACCATCTGTGCTCTTAGATCCAGTAAAATGACTGACAAGAATAGATGTCTAAAAATACATGTATTAATGGAAGCAGAGGATGCTGCCATGATGAAATGTGAACGAAGAGCACAAGACTAGGAATTTGCTCAGGACAGTGACTGCTCAACTGGAATACATTCAGAGTTGATGTCATTTCACCATTGTGAGAAAAATCTGGGTTTGTCAGTGTTGTTCCACTAATTACTGCCAGTTTACAGATTTACATTTTGCATTTCATTTGTCAAGACATCTTGATTTTCAAATACATAACTTTTTTTGAAGCATAGTTCCAAGGCAAAGTTAACCGCAAGAAAGGATGGCCAGAACCTATACTAAGTATTTCAAAAGTATTATCTCTTTTAGTCCTTTAAACAACTTTATAACATTATTTTTTGTTGTTATACTTATTTTATAGTTGAGGAATCACAGGCAAAGAACTTCTTTCTTTTTATGTAAAAAATTTTTTTTTAATTTTTTTTTAAATTTTTTTTTTTAATTTTTTTTTTCAACGTTTATTTATTTTTGGGACAGAGAGAGACAGAGCATGAATGGGGGAGGGGCAGAGAGAGAGGGAGACACAGAATCAGAAACAGGCTCCAGGCTCTGAGCCATCAGCCCAGAGCCTGACGCAGGGCTCGAACTCACGGACCGCAAGATCGTGACCTGGCTGAAGTCAGACGCTTAACCGACTGCGCCACTGAGGCGCCCCTAAAAAATTTTTTTAATGTTTATTTATATTTGAGAGAGTGTGAGCAGGTGAGGGGCAGAGAGAGAGACAGAATCTGAAGCAGGCTCCAGGCTCCGAGCTGTCAGCACAGAGCCCGAGGCAGGGCTTGGACTCACGTACTGTGAGATCATGACCTGAGTGAAGTTGGATGCTTAACCAACTGAGCCACCCAGGCGCCCCAAAGAACTTCCTCTTGGTGTCATAATTCTACTGCTTGGTAGATCAGGACTACAACACAGACTGCCTGACTTCAGAGTATAAATTCCCAGGCACTGTGAAATATATTATTTCAGAAATTTCATAATCTGCTATTAATAAACTTTGGAGTAAAGGGGAAATGAAAGAGGAAATAAACACAATGTGGCACACACCAGAACGCAACACACAGATAATCTGAAATGATGCAATTTGGATGATGTATTTCATCAAAGATAAATTATGTTTGGCCCTAAGGAAAAATAGTCTTGTGATATCTTATGGAAAGACAAAGAATTCAACGAAGCTAGTGTCTGCATTTCAGAGAACTCATATTATGATTGCCATTGAAAACAGGTAGATTCTCAGCAAGCAGATTATTTCATAAATTCCCAAATTATCATTTCAGTATACTCACCTTTTCACTCATAATCAAACCTTCATTGCTAGTTTATTGCATAATGCCTAAAGAAGCACTCAACAAATGCTCAAGGGGCAAAGAGAAGCAGCAGTACCCGACCACAGTGATTTGCATTTTATCAACGGTTTTTCAGCAAATCAGTGTTTCACAAATCACTAATAAAAATGTTAGGCAAATGTCTGAAGAAGCCACCCTAATCAGTAACAGGACACATTGATGGCGTGTGTCTCTTTTGTTATGTCCTATGAAAAACACCTATTATCTTTGTGGTATTTCTGAACAAAATTTATAATCATGAAGAGGTATCAGGTAAATGCAAATTGAGAAATAGTCTATAAACTGCCCTACTCTTGACAATTAAAGTCATTAATGGCAAGGGAATACTAAGGAGCTGAGATGGAGACCTCAAAGCCATGTAACGAAATGCAACGTTTGATCTTAGATAAGGTTTTTGACCTATAGAGGATTTTATTGGGAAAATAAGCAAAAATTAAAAAGGGTCTATAGACCTATATATGATATACAATATATATTATGCATATGACTATATGGCATATATACACATAAGCAATATATAGACACATGCATCTATTATCTATCATCTATCACCTATCTATCATCTATCTATCTATCTATCTATCTATCTATCTATCATCTATCTAACTACTAGAAAGAATCTGATTGGTACTCCTCAAAACTGTCAAGGTCATCAAAAACAATAAAAGTACCAAAGTCTAGAGAAGACTAAAAGAGATATGATGCCTAAAATAAAATAATATGACATCCTAGAAACTTGGAACTAGAATAAGGACATTAGGTAAAAACTAACGACATCCAAATAAATATGGATTTTAGTTAATAATCGTATTTCCCTGTTGTTAAAGATGTCAGATACTAATAAAAGCTGTTAACAATACCGGAAATTGGATGTTGGTTATATGGGCACTCCATTACTTCTATTAAAATGTTATTTAGGTCTAAAAAGTTCTGATATTGTTTAAATAAATAATAGAAAATATGATCGTAAAACAGACCATATCCATAGGCACTTTCATAACAAAATCCAAGACTTGAGTATATCATTTATTATATGAAAAATATTTTTAAAATAATAAAGCTGTGTTCCTTTACATTTAATTTTTATATACATAAAGTATATATTTGGAACAATTTTCAGCCAAAACATTAAATAAGGTACACCTGAAGGCGAAAGACGAAACAAAAGAGAGAGCAAGAGATTCTCATACTTTTCTATGGTTTAATTTGTCTGAGTTCAGCTGCTAGTTTCTGACAGGTATGAACATTAAAATGTTTTTAATCATTAACTTAATCTTTAAAACATTTAGAAAGCAATTTTTTTTGATGTTCATTTATTTTTAAGACAGACAGAGACAGAGTGTGATGCAGCAAAGGGGCAGAGAGAGGGAGACACAGAATCCGAAGCAGACTCCAGGCACTGAGCTGTCAGCACAGAGCCCGACACGGGGCTCGAAGCCTCAAACTGTGAGTATATGACCTCAGCCCAAGTCAGGAGCTTAATTAACCAACTGAGCCACCCAGGTGCCCCGAAACCAATTAAAAAAAAATTAATGAGCACATTAACTTAACAGGTATTGTTGAAGAAAAGTACTATACAATGTCAGAAGAAAAATGTGTAATGGCATTTAATACAAAATAAAATAAAAATCCTAATTAACCAGCATATGATACCAGCTAATATGAAATACCCTCTATGGTATGTAAACTATTATACATGTAGTTGGGCAAGATGGTCATCTTGGTATGTTGGTCATCATGTCACTCTTTATAATTCTTCATGAATATACAGGCATTCTATAGAAAAAGTTTCACATATATATATATAAAGGATATATATATATATATATACTATATATATATATATTTAGGACATATATATTATATAAAATATATAATATAAATATATATAATACATAAATTACATATATGTATATATATATCTCCTTTTCTTACAGTCCAAATATGATGTTATGTCATCACCATCCCCCAACCTACTTTATATTTTATAGTTATTAGTCATAAATAAGGTATTTTAATGTCCCTGCCATAATGCATTAAAGGGAGTTTTCAAGGTTATTAATCTCACAAAATTTAAACAAAGTGAAAGAGAGAATCTTTGTTGATTTGGAGTTGAAAACCGTATCATAAGGAAAGTGAATAAGATGAATTTTAAAACTGTATTTATTAGTCTCAGTGTTACATGGGATTTAGTCTTTCTCATTTTTTTTAATTAGTCTATTATTTTCCCCATAGTTTAAGAAATATGAGTAGTAGCAACATAATTAGAATCAGTATAAGGTTGTAGGGGCCTTGGTGGGTCAGTTGGTTGAGTTTTTGACTCTTTTATTTTTAATTTTTTTAACATTTATTCATTTTTGAGATACAGAGAGAGACAGAGCATGAGTGGGGGAGGGGCAGAAGAGAGGGAGACACAGAATCAGAAGTAGGCTCCAGGCTCTGAGCTGTCAGCACAGAGCCTGATGCAGGGCTCGAACTCACAGACCATGAGATCATGACCTGAGCAGAAGTCAGACACTTAACCAACTGAGCCACACAGGTACCCAGAGTTTTTGACTCTTGATTTCAGGTTAGGTCATGATCCCAGGGTTGTGGGATTGAGTCCCAAGTCTGGCTCCCTGCTGAGCATGGAGCCTGCTTAAGATTCTCTCTCTCCCTCTCTCTCTGCCCCTCCTCCACTCACATGCATTCTCTCTCTAAAACAAAACAAAACAAAACAAAACAAAACAAAACAAAATCTAAAAGTAAAGGGTATAAGCTATATAGTTATTAACCTAAAAATGTGGTAAAAATAAAAATAAATTTAATAAAACATTTCAGCAAAAAAGAAATGTCTCAGGGGCGCCTGGGTGGCTCAGTTGGTTGAGTGTCCAGCTTTGGCTCAGGTCATGATCTCAACAGTTTGTGAGTTTGAGCCCCACATTGGGCTCAGAGCCTTGCTGTCAGCTCAGAGCCCGGAGCCTGTTTCAGATTCTGTGTCTCCCTCTCTCTCTGCTCCTCCCCCACTTGTGCTCTGTCTCTCTCTCTCTCTCTCTCTCTCTCTCTCTCTCTCTCTCTCTCTCCCTCTCAAAAATAAATAAAACATTAAAAAAAAAAGAGAAATGTTTCATAGTGAAAATAATCATGTGTATTTTACGTTGAATATTAAATTTGGGGAAGCATGACCTCATGAATGTGGGGAGTGCAGGATCTAACGAAGTAGTTGGCCATCACGCCCTTCCGACCGTTCCATGAATTCACAGAGCATCTCCAGAATTGGAGGCTTGGCCTTACCTCCTCCGTATCCTTTAGTCTTCAGTAAACTATCCCAAATACACTATTATCTCTTCCATCCAGGAAACCAAACCTATTGGAAATTATTCAATTTTCTGTGATCACACAGATAAGAAGCACAGCCCCTTCCTGAAATCACCATCCTGGTTTGACAAAACAAAACATGGTGCCCCATTCTAACATTCTGTTAGCGCATCATTCTTTTACTGAACTATGAACCAGGACAATAATTTAGACCCAACAAGTAAGGGTAACTGTTTTTCAAATTAGTACTAATACTGTTTGTATGACTGGTCTTACATACTCCTTAGTCTTTCTGAAAACCTTATTTTTTTTTAATTATTTTAAGTTTTATGTATTTATTTTGAAAGTGAGAAAGCGTGCTTGCAAGTGGGGGAGGGGTAGAGAGAGAGAGGGGGAGAGACAGAGAATCCCAAGCAGGCTGTGTGCTGTCAGCACAGAGCCTGATGCAGGGCTCCATTGCACCCACTGTAAGATCATGACCTGAGCCGAAATCAAGAGTCAGACTATGAACCGACTGAGCCACCCAGGTGCTCCTGAAAACCTTATTAAAAAAAATTAAAAAAAAATCTTTTAATGTTTATTTACTTATTTTGAGAGAGAGAGAGAGAGACAGAGAGAGACAGACAGACAGACAGACAGAGACAGAGCATGAGCAGGAGAGGGTCAGAGAGAGAGGGAGACAGAGAATCCGAAGCAGGCTCCAGGCTCTGAGCTGTCAGCACAGAGCCCGACGAGGGGCTTGAATTCATGAGCTGTGAGATCATGACCTGAGCTGAAGTCGGACTTAACCAACTCAGCCACCTTTGCGCCCCCTGACAACCTTATTTTAAGCCATGGTGAAGGGATATAAATTTTCAAAACTGCATGGAGTTTTCTTCATATATATCTGCTAAATTTGCCCTTCTCTTCCTTGATGCATTTGTACAGTGCGGCGATCAAGCGCTTGGGTTAGGAGTAGGGTTGCCTCTGTCTCTGGCTTAGAGCCACCAGCCATTAGCAGTGAGGTTCTGTGCAAATGAATAAATAGCTCTCTAGTTCTGCAATTTCTGCAGCACTCACATAATGTACATCTATGTGAGGGTGCAGGTAAGTCTTAAATGACACACTTCATGGAAAATATTTGCTATTAATACATGTACTTAATGACAATTGTCATGAATTATCTGGTAGTATGGTAGAATCAATCTACCATTATCATTGGTCATCTTCCTTATTCCATTCAACATCAGGAGAAATGATGTCACTAGAGTGGCAAGGAGATCTATGTAGAAATCTTTCTGTGAACAAAACCTGGATAAGAATAAATTTAAGATTTATCTGGTGTGAAGTTATTTCTTGAAGTTTGTCTAATGTTTATTTATTTTTGAGAGAGAGAGAGAGAGAGAGAGAGAGAGAGAGAGAGAGAGAAAGAGAGAGAGAGAGAAGGCGGGGCAGAGAGAGAGGGAGACACAGAATCTGAAGCAGGCTCCAGGCTCTGAGCTGTCCGCACAGAGCCCGAAGCGGGGCTCAAATCCACAAACCATGAGACCATGACCTGAGCCAAAGTTGGAAGCTGACGCTTAAGTGACTGAGCCACCCAGGCACGCCGGTGTGAAGTTATTTTGTAATGAGTATGCCTAATAATAAAAAAGTAAAGAAAAATACTAGAATTGTTATAAACCTAAACTTTATAGATGTTTAAGCTGTTAACCAGGACACGACTTACAATGTACTAGTAATGTCAATAATCACGAAATAACTTGATTGTTCGCTAAACCCAAAGTTATTTCAACTGCAAACCCTCACCTTCCTAAATTACAAACTCCATTTTAAATTTAGATTAATGAAACATTCCTTAAAGTTTCTTATTATTAATAGCTTAGAGAACTTGATCAAACACAGATTTATTAAATTGACTCTGATGCTCCTGAGACCGTCGGCATCGAGCCTCACAAAGCTGCGCCTGTAGGAAAATTTTGCAGAGAAAGGAAAGGATATTTGGTCAAAGAGGACTCATTAATATCACTTCATAAATAGGACTTCAGGGTCACTGGGTGAAAAGTAGGGTACAGATTCTAAAGTGGTATAACAGTCATATCTAAATAAACACAGAATTTCCCCCTATAGTTATATAAAAAGAGTGATAATTCACATAAATCCAGTTTCCCCAAGAGTTTGTAAAAATAACTATAATTCTCATAGTTCATATTTATCAAGTTAAAGAAAAAAAGTGTGTTTCTTTTATTGTCATCACTGAAATGTCAACCTACGTAATTTACCACAATATTCCAGAAAGCTTTTATTTGTTTCTTTAAAAACTTTACCACTGGGCGCCTGGGTGGCTTAGTTGGTTCAGTGACTGAGTGACCAACTCTTGACTTCCCCTCAGGTCATGATCCCACAGTTCTGGGACTGAGCCACAAGTTGAGTTCTGCACTGAGCATGAAGCCTGCTTGGGATTCTCTCTCTCTCTCTCTCTCTCTTTCTCCCTAAGCCCCTCACCCATGTACTCTCTAAAAATAAACTTTAAAGAAAATTTTTAAAAAACAGCTGAATTTAGTTTAAAATAGTTACAATTGGATCTCCATTTTGGTAGTTACTAAGAACAAGGTATTCCTGTTTAACTCCATTATGCTTATTGCTTATGTATAAAAAAAAATGTCTTTAAAAAATATTGACCTTGGCCCCAGCAAACTTAGGAAACTCATTTTTAACTGCAGTCGTTTGCATGTAAATACTGTTGATTTTACATATATTCACCATTAGTGAATAATGAGAGGTTTTTATGTAATTTTCTCTATAATGTGGGGAATTTCTATATTGTTTCTGTTGTTTTTATTAATTTTAAGCTCAATTGTACCATGATTAGAAAATGGACTCTGTGTAATTTCAGCCATTTGGAATATGTTGACACTTCCTTTATAGCTTAGTGTTTGGAAAGTTCTTAAGTGTTCCACGTACTTGAAAGGGATGAATTCCACAGTTGTCAGATTCAGTGTCCCTTCCATAAAAATCCACCAGGTCAAATTTGCTAATTTCATTATTCAAATCCTCCACCTGTTTTGTCCTACCTATTTTATCCCCTATTTGTCAGTCAATAAAAGAGGTTTTATATTGTCTATTGCTTCCATAAAAAGTTGTTAAAAATTTAGTGCCTTAAATTATTTTTATATAAATTATTTTGTGTACCTTAATTATCTCATAGTTAGATTGGTCAGAAGTCAGACAGTCTCACCAAACTAAAACCAAGTATCCCCAGGGCTGGATTCCTTTCTGGAGGTTTGGGGGATGAATTCACTTCCAAGCTCATTCAGGTTATTGGCTGGACTGAGTTATTTTTGCCAGTGTAGGGAGGAGGGACCTGATTCCCTGCTAGCTGTTAGTGTGTCGTGTGTCTCTGTCCGTAGAATGTATACCCAGCTCATGGATCCATTCATCCTCAAAGCCAGTGATGGTGGGTTGACTGTTTCTCACTCTTTATTCATTTTGATCTCCCTCCCTTCTTCGTATTTCTTGCTTTCTCTGTCCTGGACTCTCAGACTCCAGCCAGAGAAAGTTCTATTCTTTTCAGTGCTCACATGAGTAGATTGGACTCTGCAGGATAATCCGGGATAATCCCCTGATTAACTTCCATAACCTTAATCATATCTGCAAAGTTCTTTTGCCAGGGATTAGGACATGGTCATCTTGGGGCACTATCATCCTACCTCCCACAGGTTTTAAAATATCACTCTAGGATCATGGATTTTTCCATTTTACCTTTAATTCTTTCAACACTTTATCATTTCTGAGGTCATGTTATTAAGTGCAATTGAATACATAATTATTCTAACTTTCTGGCAATTTGAATCTTTATCATGAGGGAAAGTTCCTTTTATTCTCTACCAATGTCTTTTCCCACAAAGTCCATTTTGTCTGGTAATAGTATAGCTACAACACCTATTACATAAAAACTGACTACATGGTGTATCTACTTCAATTTTCTATATTTTAGATTTCTGAATCCCTATATTTAACTGGGTTTCGTGTCAACTGCCTTCATTTGGATTTATTTTTGAATTTAGTTTGAAAACTCTTTTCATTTTGAGCATTTTCTCCTTTACTTTTGATGCAATCTTTGAACAGGATCATTTAAATCTACTCTTACTGGATATATTCTATCCTGTCCATTCTGTATTCCTTTTCAATTGCCCCTTTGCCTTACTTTGGTTAATACGCATACTCTTCATTATTTTACTCATTTTCTAGGCAATAAAGACCTTAAAATACATTTGTCAGTCCTGGTGTATAACTGAAGTGTTCTATAAGTCATATATATATATATATATGTGTGTGTGTGTATATATATATATACACATATATATATATATGTATATATATATATACCTAGCTAGGTATATATATATATACATATATATATATATATATATATATATATATATATATATACCTAGCATATATATGTGTATATATATGTATATATATATACATATATATGTATATATATACACACACACATATATGTACATATATATACATATATATATACACATATATATACATATATATATAATTTTATCTATGTGATATATATATCACTTCAAAAGAAAGCATTATTATTTTACTCAGCGAATATTTAGATTTAGTCATATATACTCAAGTTTTCATCTTTATTTTTCCTTATTAGTTCTTTGATGACTTCAAGTATATATTTATTTACTCAATTATTCAGTTTCATTTTGTTTACTTATTTGTTCATTTGCTTGTTTATTTAGATTTTCTAATTCTTCTAGTTATATCTTAAAGAGAATAACTGGGCCTGACTACCTAGTCTATCTCAATCAGAAGCCGAAGACGTCAGTGTTTTGTGTGACTGGAAATAACGAAGATTATGTGACTTCAAACCTCCCCGAATAACTGTGCAGGACTATCTCTGTGCAGTAAAGCTTCCCAAGTAACCGCACGGTGCTATCTCTGTACCCAGGTGACAAGAACCACAAGGCAATGTTGTAGAAACCTCCTGAAGTTGTTTAAACAACAGGAATGAGGGAAGAAATGTAAATTTTGTATTTTTTTGTGTTGTCCCTTAATTGCACAGACAATATATGTTTAGATATTTTCATAAGAGAGAAAAGGACTTTTATATAAAATATATAAAATATATAAATTTTATATAAAAAGCAATTTTATTTTTGTCAACAAATTTCATAAATTAGCTATTCATATTACATATTTTTTTAAAAAAATTTTAATGTTTATTTATTATTGAGAGACAGAGAGAGACAGAGCATGAGCATGGGAGGGGCACAGAGAGGGGGAGACACAGAATCCAAAGCAGGCTCCAGGCTCTGAGCTGTCAGCATACAGCCCAGCACGGGGCTCAAACTCACAAACCACAACAAGATCATCACCTGAGCCGAAGTCAGACGCTCAACTGACTGAACCACCCAGGAGCCCCAAATTACATCTTTTGATCACAAAACTATGTGGCTATAATGGCAGGATGGTACCTTTTGGACAGTGGCTGCTGGTGTCAGTGGTAGACAGTGCAGCTGGCCCTTGCACAACATCAGTCTGAACCTCATGGGTCCACTGACCTGCAGACTTTTTCCAGTCCAGTACTGCAAACACATTGCATCTTCCTCATGATTTTCTTATTAATATTTTCCTTTCTCTAACTTACTTTACTGGATAAATACAACACAGAACACATGTAACACATACAATGTGTGTTAACTGACTGTTTATATTATTAGTAGGCTTCTAGTCAACAGGAGGCTACTAGTAGTTAAGTTTTTGGAGTATCAAAAGTTATGGATTTTTGACTGCATGGGGTTGGGCGGTGGGGGAGTCTGGTGCCCCTAAGCCCTGCATTGTTCAGTCAGCTGCATTCCTTTGCACAAACACAGTTTTTTAATGCTATTCCAGCACAAGCTTGTTTTTTAGGGTTTCCCAATGGAACGTGGTATATGTAAGGTGTCTGTGTTTGAGAGAGAGAGAGAGAGAGAGAGAGAGAGAGAGAGAGAGAGAGAGAGAGAGAGATCTGCTTTTCAACCTTATGAGCGCCAAATCCAAGATACTCGACTATGGACGAATTACCTAAGTTCTCTAAACTGAATTTCTTTTCTGTAAAATGTATTATTGGAAGGGTCAAACAGTATCACATTTACAGGTCTGCGATAATGTAAGTGCTCAATAAATATCACCTGTCCACTATTATTAGTATTATTCACAATTTTCATTTACCAGTTATGATCTTTGGATAGAAACAGAGTTCACAATATGATCATGGGTAAAAAACAAAATTGTTTTTTGATCCCATGGGCTGCGTAAAGTATGTGGAGGACACTCTCCTTCTTGGCCTTCTTAAGTCTCATAAATTTAAGAGGAGAAACATTTGAGTTCAACTGTCCACCTTATCCTGAATCTTTGCAGTTGGGGGAGCAGGTATAAAGACGAGGCAAACTTATGGGGCCGATGTTTACCTCAAAATTTGATGCACAGATTTAGGTCAGGACACCTAGCATTCAGTCTCTCCCCTCATGAATCCTGAAGCTGACACCCGGTCTGTGTATTCTGGTAGGTCTGTTGGGTTAGAACAAGTTCCACTCCAACTCTCCTGGCAAGGATTTCCCTGGAGCCTGAGACTTCATCGCCAGTTCCAGCAACTGCTTATTCCAGGAAATGGAGTTTAGAATGGCAGGTGGAAGTAAGCAATTGCCAGTCTTAGCGTCCTGCAGTGTGGGGACTTACTGGTCCATTTTATAAAACCATGTTACCGATTATTGTATATCGTGAATGTTCAATTTAATACGATATTTGGTGTGTGGAACTATCTGATAAACACACTAAAGTGTCTTCTACTCTTGGGGCGCCTGGGTGGCGCAGTCGGTTAAGCGTCCGACTTCAGCCAGGTCACGATCTCGCGCTCCGTGAGTTCGAGCCCCGCGTCAGGCTCTGGGCTGATGGCTCAGAGCCTGGAGCCTGTTTCCAATTCTGTGTCTCCCTCTCTCTCTGCCCCTCCCCCGTTCATGCTCTGTCTCTCTCTGTCCCAAAAATAAATAAATAAACGTTGAAAAAAAATTAAAAAAAAAAGTGTCTTCTACTCTTAAACTCACTACTGACGTGTGCCCCTTTCCCTTCCAGCCAGCATCTTGAAATGCATTTCATAGCCACGAACCCTCTGTCCTTATTTTCAATGCACTTCAATGCACTGCTTAATTTAACACCGTCTGATTTGTCCTGTTACTAATTTACCCAAGTAGGACTTGGATTTGTAAATTCAGGGCACTTTCCTTTGGGGACAATGCCCCTTTATTCTCTTGCTACCTCTCTGGTCTGTTTTCCAGCTGAATTGCCTTTCTTTGGCTTGTCTCCTTACTTTGCAAACTACCTTGGGTTAGTGGTCACTAGCCCTCACTAGTGTATGGATCCCTGTGAAAATGTGAGAAAAGCTGTAATTTCTCTTCCTGAAAATTGCATATGCACAAATATAGCTACTGTTTGGCATTTGTTTTGTTTTCTCTTAATACCCACCACCCACGCATGTATCCTTAAGGCACACGCGTGGCTGCATGCCATCTCTATGGATGGTGACGAGGCTCCCCTATCTAAATGTTTGTTCTAACCCTACATAAAAGAAACCCACCCACTCATGGGGATTCATGGGGACTCATGGCTTTGGAAACTACTCCCTGTGATCCTTATTGGCTGCAAATAAAGTTTACTTTTGTGTGATCAATCACCTGGTACAGCTTCTGACTCACCAGGACACCAAACGGTCTCACAACTACTCAGCTCTGCTCACAGCACACAACAGTATATGATGAATGGGCATGGTTGCATTGTATTAAAACTTTACTTATGGACACCGAAATTGCATGGTCCATTCAGAAGCACACAGTGGTAGGGCAAATGTTACCTGTAAACTGTAGTTTACCTAAAAATACGAATCTCAAAAGGCCGTCAGGGTATCATTAACAGTGATTAGAAACAATGAAGCAGATCTTTCAATTTAAAGTCACCACTTTGACAGAATATTTTATATTAAATGCCAGTCTTAAGAACTTGTACATATTATAGGCAAAACATTAACTCATTATGAACACTTCAGAAATCATCAAATTTTAAAAATCACCCATAGTTCTAGAACTCTAACTCAATCCCTATTGTCCCAACACAAGGCAATTTTACCACACATATAACTTTTATATTTTATTAATTTTTTTAACATTTATTTTATTTTTGAGACAGAGAGAGACAGAGCATGAACAGGGGAGGGGCAGAGAGACAGGGAGACACAGAATCGGAAGCAGGCTCCAGGCTCTGAGCCATCAGCCCAGAGCCCGACGCGGGGCTCGAACTCACAGACCGTGAGATCGTGACCTGAGCTGAAGTCGGACGCCCAACTGACTGAGCCACCCAGGCGCCCCATATATTTTAAAAGTAATATGTGCAGAAAAGATGTCAGTTTAAATTTATTAAAAATGGGATCCCTACTCCTAAGGTATTTAGTGGAACAGAAACACAGTAAAACAAATATTTTCTGTATCTGTTTAAGCAAATTATTTAAGAAACCATAAGAGACTCAGTAGTAAAAAATGTTTTAAGGAATGAATATAGGATTAAATCTTTACAATAAATATGGAAAGAATATAATAAAGAGAATACATTTTATTTATTATTGTCACTGTTAGAATCAAATACTTCAGTTATTGATATTTGAATCTAAGTAAATAATCTAACTAAATGAAATGAAATGATAAAATAGTAAAGCATAATTAATCTCAACAACACAGACTAGTGAAGTATGAAAAAAGACACATTTTCTAGAAAGCACAGGTGACATCAGAACTGAGTCCTTTCCCTTCTGAAGCTGTAAGATTACAATTAGTCTCACTGTAAGTAAAAGGATAGAAAATATCACTGCGATAAAGTGCCCTACATAATACAATGGAATCACGCACATCTTTTCATCTATTATGAATTACAAAACATCTTGCAGTAAGTACATTTTCAAAGGAAAGTAAAAGAAAATTTAAGCTATCTAACTGGAAAGCTGCAAAGCCATCTAAACTTAAGGTTGCAGGCTTAAAATAACAAAATTTTAATTCCTTCTCTCCCTCCTTCTCCCTTTTTCTACCTACCCTCCTTCCTTTCAAGAGACTGTAAACCATCTATCTATGCAAGAGATATGCAAGGAAACATTCCTCCAGAAACTGCCAACAAATTATGTCTAATAAAACATATCATGTCAGAGCAGTAAAGTACATTTAAGATGATATGTAAGGTGATGGAAAGAACAAATTAATATTGATTTAAAAAGTGCACCATCTGTGAAGAGATCATTAAAGATCACGACAAATATAATCTCTATATAATTTGGAGATTAATTCTTCATGGCTCAAATGTCCGCCTTGACTTGCCCTTCTTTGCTTTTAATGTCAAAAGAAATTTTTGAGGGTGCAATGCATGTGTTATTAAAGAGATCACACCAAAAAATATTTATCTTCAAAAATCGCTTAAGGACGATCAGTAACAATTAGACTGTGCAATCTCTTCTTCAAACTTACTAGACTAATTACTTAGTGATACTATGATTGTCCAAAATTAACTGAGTCTCCAATTACTCAGAGAGAGAAAAATACTTGCAACATCTGATGTCCTGCTCACAAACAAGGAATTATAAACTTGTAACAGTCCTTGCTTGGTATTTAGATACAGACATTAATATTTTAGTAAATTATTGACACACATAGAAGAATATGTTTACAAAGAGTAAAAAAAGACGGACATTTAATGCATCTTTATAAGGTACTGTTTGTGATTATAATATTATAATACCATAAGTATAATCCCTGATATTTATTTTTAAAATCAGTTACATGAGAGTGGTGATAATTTCGCACACAGGATGTCTATTAATAACTAGGGAAGAAATGATTGGACCAAGGACTTGGGTTTTACTCCCAAGGTTGTGACCAGTTCACCGTGTAACACAGCCAATTCTTGCTACAGACGTCTGTTCTCACGGCGAATGAGAGTGAGTCATCGGGACTTTAATTCTGGAAACTTCATTCATGAATCTGTGATAATGACTTTATACCTGTCTTTCGGATTTTAATGAAGTGCAAAATATTTTGACATCAACAATCTATTAAACTGTGAACGATTTTTAATTTTTCTGAGAAACATTTAGATCCTCCTAGTCTTAAAAGCATTAACTGTATGTCTTGTACTAAAAGGAGAAATCACATGGAAAATGTCTTGCAATCTGGTGCACAGTAAAATCTACTCAGTGCAATGTAATTTAACTTAATTTCACAGGCAGTGTTGTAGTTGAAGGAGACTATGAGAGACTTATATGATACAAACGAGTGAACATATATACACACATATATACATATGTAATACATGTACATATAACTGCACAGTGTGTGTGTGTGTGTCCAAGAAAATTATACTGAGAACTGTAGAAGATCCACTCAAATAAATGAAGGATGAAAAAAATAGCTAAATTTCATTTTTTTCCTTGTGATTGTTTTGCGTTTTAAAGAAAATTTTGTTTTTTTCCAAGAAACTACATATATACAGGGGAATGTGGCCATCAGCTACACATGGCCTCAGAATCCAACCACAGAAGGTATGGCCAAAGTATCGCAGAGGTGGGACTGCCTCAGCAGACTTTAGGGAAATGAGTGAGAAGAACCATAAATGGCAGCTTTGCAAGGAAACCCGGGCTTCTCCAAATAACGTTTAAGATAAAAGGTTTAACTTATTGGGGTGCCTGGGTGGCTCAGTTTGTTAAGGGTCCGACTCTTGGTTTTGGCTCAGATCATGATCTCATGGTTGTGAGATTGAGCCCCACCTCGGGCTCTGTGCTTACAGTGTGGAGCCTGCTTGGGATTCTCTCTCTCTCTCCCTCTCTCTCTCTCTCTGCCCCTCCCCCGCTCACATGGTCTCTGTGTCTCTCAAACATAAATAAACTTATAACAATTTTTTAAAAAGAGAAAGTTTAACTTTTCTGTAAATTTTTATCACTCAAACCAATGTTTATCCAGATGCTGTAGAAATTTAGAGTTATGGAGACAGGGGTGCCTGGGTGTCTCAGTCGGTTGAGCGACCAACTTCAGCTCAGGTCATGATTTCACAGTCTGTGAGTTTGAGCCCCGCGTCAGGCTCTGTGCTGACCGCTCAGAACCTGGAGCCTGCTTTGTATTCTGTGTCTCCCTCTCTCTCTGACCCTTCCCCGCTCATGCTCTGTCTCTCTCTGTCTCAGAAATAAATAAACATTAAAAAAAAAATTAGAGTTAGGGAGACAGCACAGGGGTGTACTGGAGTGATCAGGGATGACTATGGAAATAGGAAATGGTAATAGGTCTTGAGTTAAACTTTAAAAGATGGATAAAAATTGGAGGATCCTGTTATAAGTACAATGAACGGTATGGGCAAAGCCCTGGAAAAAGAAAAGTTTGTGAGTTGCGCAGAAATTAACCTGGATGGCGATGCATTCACAACCTAATGCTAAGAATACGCAGAAAATAGGTCAGATTACAGAAGGTCTTGAAAGTCAGCCGGTGGAGACACATGACCTTTGTTCAGAAAATAATGAGAGATTTTACACAACTTCTGAATAGGGGAATAATAAGATTAAAATAGTACTTGAAAAGGTTATTTTTTCAGCAAGGCGCTGAGCAGGTTGGAGGGGTGTGGAAGCAGTCAAATCACACAAGGCACTCTGAAATGCAAGCTGAACATTGCAAATTTCTTCACAAAAAATGAACCAAAGCCTCAGCTCCAGGAACAGTGAAATATGGTGCATGAGTGGATTTTGCGATTAGATCTGCTGTCTGAGATAATCCATCTGATACCAGTTTATTCACAAATGAAGGCAGCACTCAAAGCAAAATCTCAAAGAGTGTACTTCAGATGCTAAAATAATTGATCATGCAAAACAGTTAATTACACTAATTAACATTTGTTTGTTTTAGCAAGCACCAGTTAAATAAAAGCAAAAATGTTAACACCGACTGACCAGCAAAATTGTCCTGTTAACCTTAAAAGGGCAGTTCAGGGCTTTTTTCTTTTTTGCTAATTCCACCTACAAAGTCTCACATTATAAGACACATAATTTCCTCAATTTTTTATGAATACAACAATATTGAGATAATTAAGATACATTTTAAATGATTTCAAAAAACAAGCATGTAGAGGTTAAAGGCCCACTGCTGTGCTTAACGCCCAAATTATACATTTCTTCCTATAAAGTAGGTACATAGCTTTTGAGGTTAAAACAAAATCTGGGAAGTAAAAGCAATCTGCTAGAATATGGACTATTAAAAACGTGGTTCAGGGGCGCCTGGATGGTTCAGTCGGTTAAGCGTCCGACTCCGGCTCAGGTCATCATCTCATGGTTTGTGATTTCAAGCCTCACATCAGGCTCTGTGCTCACAGGTCAGAGCCTGGAGCCAGCTTTGGATTCTGTGTCCCTCTCTCTCTGTCCCTCCCCTGCTCATGCTCTCTCTCTCAAAAATAAATAAACATTAAAATTATTTTTTTAAATATGGTTCATTTTTTTATGCATCTAAAGCATCTATAATAGCTGATGTTAGATATTTTAGAAATATTTTCATAGTGGAGTAACAAAAAATTAAGAGAGTAACCATCACTTTTTAAAAAAATAACATAAAAGGGCTTCTTGGCCCATGGATTTTGGCTCAAAGGGAAAACAAAAGAAAAAGAAATAAACAACCAAAAATCATGTTGTAATAAAAGCAGTAATACTTAAAATTTTTAAAAACATAAGAATTGAGCAGTTATTTATATTTAAATATTTGAATATGCCAGAACTTTTAAAATTAAGGAAATAACTTTAAATTAAAAGAATCTTGAATAGATATTTTCTTCCAGTATTTACTTCCTGCTCCCACCTTAGAGATAATGGAAAACAAATAATGCGACAAGTTATAATGATAATAAATATCTCCTGTTAACCCTTAGTAAGCATATATATGGATTCTGGCATTAAATTGTCCACGATGATCAAAAATACCAATGTTTCAGTCATTATTACACACAAATCAAAAAATTTTGGGGGTGCCTGGGTGGCACAGTCGGTTAAGCGTCCGACTTCAGCCAGGTCACGATCTCGCGGTCCGTGAGTTCGAGCCCCGCGTCGGGCTCTGGGCTGATGGCTCAGAGCCTGGAGCCTGTTTCGATTCTGTGTCTCCCTCTCTCTCTGCCCCTCCCCCGTTCATGCTCTGTCTCTCTCTGTCCCAAAAATAAATAAATGTTGAAAAAAAAATTTTAAAAAAATTTTGAAGCAAAATGAATCCCTGAAATCCTACTAGAAAGTCACCCAGATCTTATTTCCTCCGAAGCACTATTCTATGAAATGTTTTTTTGTTTCTTTGTTTTCAATTTCTGAACAGTTAAGCCTGCTGTAAGCATCATTTGAAAGCATCCACAGTACACAGCGACCTACGCGCAGAGGGCACTGACCTCATTCACCGTGGCGTAGTAGCTGTCGTGCTTGAACGTGGGAGAGTTGTCGTTGCGGTCCCTCACCACGATGCGAACCTCATGGTAGATGACGGTGCCCACCTTCTTGTTGACGCACTGCACCTGCACCACGATCGAGTGTATGTTCATCGGGGGCTGCAACGCAGAAATTGCATCCTTTTTTAAGAAAAGCAGTTGAAACTGAAACATCTCATGATGGCCAAAGCACTTTTGTTTCATAACAAAATTTTAATGTTTATGTTTTTGAGAGAGAGCAAGAGAAAGGGAGGTGCGGAGAGAGTAGCTGGGGTGGTGGGGGTGGGGTGGCACAGAGGATCAGAAGCAGGCTCCAGACTCTGAGCTGTCAGCACAGAGCCTGTCCTGGGGCTGGAACTCACATGTGAGATCATGACATGACCTGAAGTCTGATGCTTAACCGACTGAGCCACCCAGGCGCCCCTGTTTCATAAAACTTTCTATGCTTCTTCATTTTACAATGAAGATAATTTATGAAAATTGATCCATTTTGCCCTGTTTGAGGACAAGAGAGGACAACCATGATTATTTTGCTTCTCCATTTTGTGTCTCAAAGTACAGAACCTCGGGATGCATGATCACCATGGGAGGACGAGTGGAGAGCACAGTCACAAGACAGAGGGGGTAAAACGAATTCTGTCCAAAAGTTAAAATATCATTCATTACATGAGCTTGTGATTTATGAAAACAATGTGTTCATGATAAAATCCTCGGGCAAAAGGCGTTGTGTAACATTTGTGCTCATTTACACTTTTGCTAAAATATTATGTGTTCATATCTGATAAAAATTAACATATAATCAAAAGAAGAGAATCCATTCATAATCCACCAACCATATTTACTCATTCTATACATTTAAGTGTTTATTTTGCTAATCTTTCTCTCTCTAAATACAAATATACTCCTGTTATACACACACACACACACACACACACACACGTGAATAGCATCCCAAATTTGTAAATACAGATTGACTACAGTAATTAGGTATCTACTGTGATGCTATATTATATGATTTCATATAGTTGATAGCATAATTGTCTTAGTAGAAACTTACAACAAGATGCTCTATGTTGTCCACTTTTGCCATTATAAACCATACTTCAATAAATATTCTACGCATAAATATGTGCCAACTTGCCCCTATTTTTAATGATAAATTCCTGAAGGGGAAAAGTGTCATCCAAAGGGCAGTTATTACTCAGGTCACATGGCCAAGACCTTTCAGAACTGGGGCGCAGACCTACATCTGTTTGACCCTCGAGTCAAAGCGTTTAACACTACAAAATATTTCTTTGTGCTTTTCAAGCCTTTTTTGAGCTTACAATGCTGTCGCAGAAAATACATCATTTTATCAGAATGACATATTCTGACACGTCGTCTTCCAGCCTGCTCTCCCCTTTCAATTTCTCCCCACACTACTTATTTTCTGTACTACGTTTCTCACCCACCACTTGGCATATGACATACTTTATATATTTAGTTCTGTTGGTCCCCCTTCACTGCACTGGCAGCTCCATAAAGCCTGGTGTGGCCTTTTGTCATGACTGAAGCTCTCCGCCCAGTAACCAGTACTGTGCCTGGAGTAGATAATGGTGTGGACTCCCCACGTCAGACTACGTGACTTCCGGCCAGTAACAGAGACCTACTAGCCGCACACTCCGTACAAAACCTCTCAGTGCTTTGATTGCTCATTTCTAAAAACAGAGATAAAATTAAAGACCGATAGGATAGGATCATTCTGAGTATCACATGAGGTTACCCTGCCCTAGGCACAGCTAGCAGATGTAAATTTTTTTTTAATGTTTTATTTATTTTTGAGACAGAGAAAGAGAGACAGAGCATGAGTGGGGGAGGGGCAGAGACAGAGAGAGGGAGACAAAGAATCTGAAACAGGCCCCAGGCTCTGAGCTGTCAGCACAGAGCCCGATGCGGGGCTCAAACCCATGAACCATGAGATCATGACCTGAGTCGAAGCTGGATGCTTAACCAACTGAGCCACCCAGGCGCCCCAATTATCTTTTTAATTATAAAAAAAAGCTAAATACCCAAGAAAGCAAAAAACATAGAATTTTTAAAATATAAACTATAACTTTGGATTATGAAGTAAATTATTAAATATTTGGATTGAAACCAATTTAAAGATATAGCATCACTTACTGGAAGTGAGCATAGGTTCATGAAAAATGTCACATGCCACATTTAAAAAATTTTTTTTTTAACATTTATTTATTTTTGAGACAGAGAGAGACAGAGCATGAATGGGGGAGGGTCAGAGAGAGGGGGAGACACAGAATCTGAAACAGGCTCCAGGCTCTGAGCTGTCAGCACAGAGCCCGATGCGGGGCTCAAACTCATGGACTGTGATATCATGACCTGAGCTGAAGTCGGGTACTTAACTGACTGAGCCACCCAGGCACCCCACATGCCACATTTCTAAGTGAGAAGAATACTGTAGAAACCGTATCTAAACTGAAGCAAGCATTATTTAATCTTGAGATATTTTTACAGGCAGTGTAAAAGGAAAAAAAAATTTTAATTTGTTTGTACCAGACTGAATAAATGTACCTAGAAAGAATAAATTGAAGAATCATTAACATATGCAGGAAGGTTATCTGGTGACTGCCATATAGCTCCGTGTTCTGATATATACCTCATTCCACTTTTAATTACTGACATAAATGAAGACATTAAGGTCATGTGTAAAAAAATCTGTGAATGCCACAAAGCTCAGAAGGATACAGCATACATTTAATGACAAAAGACAACATTCAAAATCATTTTAGTAAGACAGAATAATAGGTTACACAATATTTTTATAATAATAAATTTAAATCACCTTATTGGTATTAACCAAGTATAATAAATGGCTACACACATTAATGCGAAAATATCATTGTGAAATCTTGATGAGCTAGAGATGAGTTTTCGCATCAATGCTGTCAATGGACAATGGAGCCTTGGTACAAACTTCATATTCGTTAGTAATATCAGATGCAGAGATGGCTAGACTCTAGTTAGCACTATTTTATGGGCAAATAGGATGTAAAGTCTGAACACCTTGAGAATGTGTGATACAATCTGAGGATATTTAACCTAAAACACTCAAGATGCACCCCACATCTAAATGGTTGTTTTGAAAAGGTATATAAGCTTATTCACTGTAGTCTCAGAGAGAAGAAATAACAACAATGAATAAAAAAAATACCACAAAGCATTTCTTTTCAATATAAGTAGAGGTTCTGTATTAATGCAAGGTAGTGCAGAATAGAAGGGACCATCTTACAAGCGAGACATCATTGAAAATAAGGAACCTCGAGGCAAAAAGATCACTTAAAAAGATTAGGTCTCTCCCTTTTTACTATCAGTTTTAAAGTGTTTTCTTCAACAGATTTTTGAGGCAAGTCCTGTTTATTTCGATTGTAAAGTAAAAACAACAACAGAAGCAAAAGAGAAAAAGCCACAAAGACAACCAAACGAAACCAAATACTTGTACTGTGTTCGCACTTGGCATCTCTCGGAAGACATTTGGGCGAATTACGTTCTTCTAAAGTTATTTATCTTCTGAATATTACAAAAGAGCCCTACAAACCCATTTCCTCTCAGCTTCTAACGCTGTAGTGAGTGCTAGCACTGGACAGAGAGGTCACAATCTCTGCAGGTAGGGAATCAAATGCACTGTGCACTGAGCCCCTACTTGGTCCCGTGAAGTGCCCATAAATTAGACGTAACCAGGTCACTCGGAACTCTTGTCACTCTCGACTCTAGCTCCCTTGCAACTGTGAGCAGCATGGATAGACCTTAGCTTGCAATAAATTCCAACCATAATGGATCGTGCTGAAGGCCAGAATTCCCTGCGGCTCATATATAACACACGTTGTAATCTTGCCTTGGAATAGATTCTATTCTGCCGCATAAGAAGGTCATAAATATAGCAAGTGCAGCTCTACAAGTCAGTGAGAGTTTGGGGACCACAAAAGGCTTAGGAATCTGTTAGGGAAATTTTGGTTTACCTTTCACAACTGTTCAGCCAATTTTACCTTCCCTAATTCTCTTCAATTGCTTCATAACGAAGAAAAAAAAAACTGTGTATAAATTGTTTTGGGCTAATTATTCAAAACAACTACCATTCGTATTATACCTAGACATGCCAACTATTCTCCCAGTTTAAAAATGAAAGTTTAACATGATACCTAACGGCATATTTGCACATTTTTATACATTAGTGTATATCGAGTATAAGTTTTGATACGCATAAATAAGGTTTGGGAATGATACATACCAACAGTTGATGGAGGTTAGCTTTGAAGAGTAAGGTTGAGGGTAGAAAGTAAGAAGGGAAAAATTACCAACAAATATGTATGAATTTTGTGATTTGAAAAACACAAAAATTTAAAATTTTATTATGAGGTGTTCAGACAATAACTTAGGATTTAACATGCAAAGTCATTTTTGTAAGAAATTTATTGATGTGAACATTGTTGATTGTAGCAAACATCTTACATCCAAGGGGAATTGAGTTCTCTTCAGAAACCATGTTATTTGGAGGGCTCACTGATTTAATAAGAAAACATGTTTTTAGCAAACCTGTATAAAAGAATTGATTTTATTTCTCCTAAAGCAAAGGCCAACCTCAATCGTCACAGGAATGAATGGATTTTGTCATGCTTTTTCTTCCTATGTACTCACTACTTTCAGAAAGTGAAAAATCTTCATTATTTCACAAATAACTATAAGACAGTGAAAGGAAATAAGACACAGTATGTTTTTGAATTATTTTTAAATAATGAAAAGACTTAAAGGAAATGGCTGGCTGGAGTTATGAGTTTCCCCTCACAAATTAAACTTTCATAATCATAATAAATGGTATATTGACATAAGTTGACTAAGGAAGAAATTACCAATTTGAAACTATAATTAGGTATAATGTAATATTAAGATAATTTTTAAAAAAATTTTAAATGTTTATTTATTTTTGACAGAGAGAGAGAGAAACAGAGCATGAGTGGGGGAGGAGAAGAGAGAGAGGGAGACACAGAATCTGAAGCAGGCTCCAGACTCTGAGCTGTCAGCACAGAGCCTGACACAGCGCTTGAACTCACAGACTGCAAGACCATGACCTGAGCCGAAGTCGGACACTCAACCGACTGAGCCACCCAGGCGCCCCGATAAATTTTTTATAATCAACTATTAAGGGCATTCAGTTTATTGACTTGTATTTATTAAATTCAAAGTTCAATGTGAGTTAGGATTAATATGTGAGGTAAGCAAATCCCATAAAATTGATGTGAGATGAACTTAAATACAATGCAAGTCAAAGAGTTTTGAAGAGTTTAGAGCAAGAAATTTAATAACAGTGTAACATTAAGAACTATGATATGTAGGGGGTGCCTGGGTGGCTCAGTTGGTTAAGCGCCTGACTCTTGATTTTGGCTCAGGTCATGATCTCATAGTTCATGAGACTGATCCCTGCATTGGGCTCTCTGCTGAGCAGGGAACCTAGTTGGAAATTTCTCTCTGCTCCTGCCCCACTTGTTCGTTCTCTCTCTCTCTCTCTCTCTCTCTCTCTCTCTCGCTCTCTCCCCCTAATTAAAAAAATACACAATAAAATTTTTTAAAGGCATATTTTATGTAGGGAGTGGCATGTAAGGCATGTCTTGGTAGTAGATAACATTCACTGATGGCCAAGGCTAAAGGTAGATTCTAATCACAGAGATAAAAGAATATCAGGGAAGGCATAATAGCAATGGAAAGTCATCTGTTGACAAGGTCAGAACTGTGTTTGAATGTAAAACAGGTTGAGTCTTGACATAGGCTGAGAGGACTATTAGGAGACCGTCCCAAAGTCCAAGTGCGAGCCATCAGGAGGACTCCGTGGAAGTGAAAGCAGGCAGCTTGGTAGTCACGGGGACATTGGCTCAGGCACAGGCATGAGAGTCCATGCTCTCTGTACAGCTGTGAACTTAGAGTCTGAAAGAGGAGAAGGTAAGATGTTGGGGATTTCCACAAACATGATTTCTCTCTGGTCAAGCTATAAAAGTTTTTCCAGAGTTTTGAGATAAGTATAATAAGACCATGCCACAATGCTATTTTTCTTTCTATTACTGCTTAGTCATTGATGCCATTATGACAATTATGCCCAACAGTGATGAGGTAATATTGGCCAAGTGAGACCATCATTTTGACTGTGATGCTCCTTCATTACTGAGACCTAATTTTCATGCCAGACAACCTGTTTTGGTTATTTTATCATTCGTGATTCTTCATTTTACACCTTCTCTTTCTCTGTCTCTCTTTTTCATGAAGGAAATCGAGTTAACTTTAGTAAACTGAAATAAAAATAGGGAATAAAAAATAATGACCATGAGGGAAAGACCTATGGACAAAGCTTAAAAATTGTCAAAAGTCATATACAATGTCATATACAAGTTTTCTAATTAAATGCAAACATTGGAAGCTGGAGAAGTTTTAAAGATTATTTTTATCCTTGGAAATTTTTGTAGGGATCATTTATTAGCTTGTTTTTTTAGCATTCAATATTAAAAATGTGCATCTATTCCTATTAAATTTTCTTTTAGTTCTAGGTGGCCATAACTGCCCAAATGTTTCCATTGAGAGATAGTTTATGGCCTCATTGAACAAAGCACAGAAGACACGTTTTAGAATTCCTTCTCTGGAACACACACTTTCCCCTCACTACCGCAGAAGGAACAGGTGGAAGAAGGATGTACCGTGTGGCCGTGCCTGGCTCCCCCGGCTATAACTGAGTCAAGCCTGTGAGGATTTAGATGCTCTCTCTCATCAATTAGATAAAACACAGTAACTGTGGTCATTTTCCATTAAAAGTGTACAGGGCCTGGTGCAACAGAGTGGACACTTGTAAGAGAAAAAGCCACATACAACCAAAGAAATGGGGTGAGAGAATTAGAAATACACAGAGGACTCTGAACTATAGGAAGAAGGAAACAAAGCACATACACAAAGAAATGTACAGATCATGTGGTCCAAGAACAAATAGTTTCCTCTGTCCCTGGCAAATTTACAATATTCAATACAATACAAAAAAAAATCAAATTATTTTTCATTTCTGTGATGTTGATATTCCTTTTTTTTTTCTTTTTAGTAGGTTTCATGCCCAACAACGAACCCGAAGCAGGGCTTGAACCCACATCCCTGACATCAAGACCTGAGTTGAGTCAGGCACCTAACTAACTAAGCCACCCAGGTGCACCTATGATGTTGATATTCTGAATATTCTTCACCAATCAACTTCAGCTAATTTGAAGGCATTTTTGTGCCTTCCTTATAAGACAAAGAACTTTGAATAAAATAAGAATATTCCTATGCAAGTGTTTGTATGTTCTGACCCTCCCAAATTCACATGTGGCAATACTAATGATCAATGTGATGGTATTAGGAGGTGGGGTCTTTGGCTCACTTGGAAGTATGTCTCAATGCAGAATTTATTCAACTTTAAGCATGATTTAACAATGGTAAACACACCTTTATTATGCTACTCATAAAATATATTTTGGGGAGGGGGTGAAGGTAAAAGGCAGAAATTCTAACACTTGGTGAGTTTCATCATCTACTTCTTATTCCCCCTTTAACAACATGAATCAGGTGACTAGGTGATGAGATCAACACCCTTCTAACAGAGGTCTAAGACAGAGTCCTTGTCCTTTTCCACAATGTAAGAATAAAAGAAGTCTGCAACCTGGAGAGGACCTGTGCCTGACTGTGCTGGCACCTGGTCTCACACATTCAGCCTCTGGAACTGTGAGAAATAAGTTTCTGCTGTTTATAAGGCACCCAGCCTTTGGCATTTTTTACAGCAGCCCAGATGGGCTAAGACACTTAGACAAGCATCATTGTATTTGAAAAGCTCCATGGAAAAAAATCCCACTAATAAAAAATTTCCAGAGCAACTTTCCCCTAAGAAACACTAAAATGAATTCTACCCTAGTGACCATACTATGGAGCTTGGGCATTGTTAGTAGGGTCAACCCCTGATTGTGGGCTCTGTTTTGCTATTCAGAGCATCCCTACATTTTTTGTGATGATTCATTATACTCACGAAATAAACAACACAAAGACTTTTGGCAACAATCTAAGTAACTGCACATCAGGAAACTAATCGGATACAGGATAAGCTGTATTATATCAGAAAAAAGAAAAAAGACTTCAAAACACAGACTGTAATAAGAGACAGAGAAAGACATTAATAATGATAATGAGGTCAGTCCAACACGAGGATATGACATTTGTAAATATTTATGCACACAACATAAGAGCACCTAAATTTATAAAGTAAATATTAACAGACATAAAGGGAAAAACAGACAGCAATACAATAATGGTAGGGGACTTTAATGCCCCACTTACATCGATGCATAGATCATTCAGACAGAGAATCATTAAGGAAACATCAGCCTTGAACAACCCATTAGACCAGATGGACTTAGACACATACAGAATCTTCTATTCAAGAGCAACTGAATATACTTCTTCTCAAGTGCACAGGGAACTTTCTCCAAGATAGATCACATGGTAAGCCATAAAATGAGCCTTAATAAATTTAAGAATATTGAAACCGTATCATGTCCTTTCCAACCACAATGGTATAAAACTAGAAATCAATTATAAGAAGAAAACTAGAAAATTCATATACAATGGAGATTAAACTACATGCAACTGAAAACCCAAAAGACCAAAGAAAAAAATGAAAAGAGAAATAAAAAAAAAAATACCTTGAGACAATTGAAAGTAGAAATACAATGTACCAAAACTGACGAGATACAGCAAAAGCAGTGCTAAAAGTGAAGTTCATAAATGCCTACATCAAAAGATAAGAAAAATCTCAAATAAATAATCTAACTTTACATCTAAATGAACTAGAAAAAGAAGAGCAAATGAAATCCAAAGTTAGTAGAAGAGAGAAAATAACAAATTTCAGATTGGAAATAAATGAAATACAGACTAAAAGACAACAAAAAAAAAGCAACCAAATTAACAGCTGTCTTTGAAAAGAGTAACAAAATTGAGCCACCTTGAGCTGGACTCACCAATGGGGAAAAAAAAAACAAAAACAAAAAAGAGGATTCAAATAAACACAATTAGAAACAAGAGAAAATTCTGAAAGCAGCTAGGGATAAACATGCTCTAACATATAAAGGGAGACCTATAAGACTCATGACCGATCTCTCTACTGAAACTTGGCAGGCCAGAAAGGAATGGCAGGAGATCTTCAATGTGATGAGCGGAAAAAATACGCAGCCGAGAATCCTTTATCCAGCAAAGCTGTCATTTAGAATAGAAGGAGAGATAAAGGTCTTCCCATACAAACAAAAACTGAAGGTGAATTCATCACCACTAAACCTGCCCTACAAGAGATCCTAAGGGGGATCCTGTGAGACAAAGTACCAGAGACATTGCTACAAGCATGAAACCTACAGACATCACCATGACTCTAAACCCATATCTTTCTATAAAACACTGAATGTAAATGGACTAAATGCTCCAACCAAAAGACATAGGGTATCAGAATGGATAAAAAAAAAAACCAAGACCCATCTATTTGCTGTCTACAAGAGACTCATTTTAGACCTGAGGACACCTACAGATTGAAAGTGAGGGGATGGAGAACTATTTATCATGCTACTGGAAGTCAAAAGAAAGCTGGAGTAGCCATACTTTTATCAGACAAACTAGACTTTAAATTAAAGACTGTAACAAAAGATGAAGGGCATTAAATAATAATTACAGGGTCTATCCATCAGGAAGAGCTAACAATTATAAATGTCTATGCGCCGAACACGGGAGCCCCCAAATATATACAACAATGACTCATAAACATAAGCAACCTTATTGATAAGAATGTGGTAATTGCAGGGGACTTGAATACTCCACTTACAACAATGGATAGATCATCTAGACACACGGTCAATAAAGAAACAAGGACCCTGAATGATACATTGGATCAGATAGACTTGACAGATATATTTAGAACTCTGCTTCCCAAAGCAACAGAATATACTTTCTTCTCGAGTGCACATGGAACATTCTCCAAGATAGATCACACACTGGGTCACAAAACAGCCCTTCATAAGTATACAAGAATTGAGATCCTACCATGCACACTTTCAGACCACAATGCTATGAAGCTTGAAATCAACCACAGGAAAAAGTCTGGAAAACCTCCAAAGGCATCGAGGTTAAAGAACACCCTACTAAAGAATGAATGCGCCAACCAGGCAATTAGAGAAGAAATTAAAAAATATATGGAAACAAACAAAAATGAAAATACAGGGGCGCCTGGGTGGCTCAGTCGGTTGGGCAACTGACTTCGGCTCAGGTCATGATCTCGCAGTCCGTGAGTTCGAGCCCTGCATCGGGCTCTGTGCTGACAGCTCAGAGCCTGGAGCCTGTTTCGGATTCTGTGTCTCCCTCTCTCTCTGCCCCTCCCCTGTTCATGCTCTGTCTCTCTCTGTCTCAAAAATAAATAAACGTAAAAAAAAAATTTACAAAAAATGAAAATACAATAATCCAAATGCTTTGGGATGCAGTGAAGGCAGTCCTGAGAGGAAAATAAATTGCAATCCAGGCCTATATCAAGAAACAATAAAAAACCCAAATACAAAATCAAACAGCAAACCTAAAGGAAATAGAAGCAGAACACCAAAGACACCCTAAACCAGCAGAAGAAGAGAAATAACAAAGATCAGACCAGAAATAAACAATATAGAATCTAAAAAAAACTGTAGAGCAGATCAATGAAACCAAGAGTTGGGTTTTTGAAAAAGTAAACAAAATTGATAAACCTCTAGCCAGGCTTCTCAAAAAGAAAAGGGAGATGACCCAAATAGATAAAATCATGAATGAAAATGGAATGAATAAACCAATCCCTCAGAAATACAAGCAATTATCAGGGAGTACTATGAAAAATTATATGCCAACAAACTGGACAACCTGGAAGAAATGGACAAATTCCTAAACACCCACACACTTCCAAAACTCAATCAGGAGGAAATAGAAAGCTTGAACAGACCCATAACCAGCGAAGAAATTGAATCAGTTATCACAAACCTCCCAACAAATAAGAGTCCAGGACCAGATGGCTTCCCAGGGGAGTTCTACCAGACGTTTAAAGCAGAGATAATACCTATCCTTCTCAAGCTATTCCAAAAAATAGAAAAGGAAGAAAAACTTCCAGACTCATTCTATGAAGCCAGTATTACTCTGATTCCTAAACCAGACAGAGACCCAGTAAAAAAAGAGAACTACAGGCCAATATCCCTGATGAATATGGATGCAAAAATTCTCAATAAGATACTAGCAAATCAAATTCAACAGCATATAAAAAGAATTATTCACCATGATCAAGTGGGATTCATTCCTGGGCTGCAGGACTGGTTCAACATTCGCAAATCAATCAATGTGATACATCACATTAATAAAAGAAAAGATAAGAACCATATGATCCTGCCAATCGATGCAGAAAAAGCATTTGACAAAATTCAGCATCCTTTCTTAATGAAAACCCTTGAGAAAGTCGGGATAGAAGGAACATACTTAAACATCATAAAAGCCATTTATGAAAACCCACAGCTAACATCATCCTCAATGGGGAAAAACTGAGAGCTTTTTCCCTAAGATCAGGAACACGACAGGGATATCCACTCTCACTGCTGTTGTTTAACATAGTGTGAGACATTCTAGCATCAGCAATCAGACAACAAAAGGAAATCAAAGGCATCAAAATTGGCAAGGATGAAGTTAAGCTTTCACTTTTTGCAGATGACATGATATTGTACATGGAAAATCCAATAGACTCCACCAAAAGTCTGCTAGAACTGAAACATGAATTCAGCAAAGTTGCAGGATACATAATCAATGTATAGAAATCAGTTGCATTCCTATACACTAACAATGAAACAACAGAAAGACAAATAAAGAAACTGATCCCATTCACAATTGCACCAAGAAGCATAAAATACCTAGGAATAAATTAACCAAAGACATAAAAGACCTGTATGCTGAAATCTATAGAAAGCTTATGAAGGAAATTGAAGAAGATATAAAGAAATGGAAAAACATTCCATTCTCATGGATTGGAAGAATAAATATTGTCAAAATGTCAATACTATCCAAAGCTATCTACACATTCAATGCAATCCCAATCAAAATTGCACCAGCATTCTTCTCAAAACTAGAACAAGCAATCCTAAAATTCATATGGAACCACAAAAGGCCCCGAATAGCCAAAGGAATTTTGAAGAAGAAGACCAAAGCAGGAGGCATCACAATCCCAGACTTTAGCCTCTAAAACAAAGCTGTAATCATCAAGACAGCATGGTATTGGCACAAAAACAGACACATAGACCAATGGAATAGAATAGAAACCCCAGAACTAGAGCCACAAATGTATGGCCAACTAATCTTTGACAAAGCAGGAAAGAACATCCAATGGAAAAAAGACAGTCTCTTTAACAAATGGTGCTGGGAGACCTGGACAGCAACATGCAGAAGGTTGGAACTAGACCACTTTCTCACACCATTCACAAAAAATAAACTCAAAATGGATAAAGGACCTGAATGTGAGACAGGAAACCATCAAAACCCTAGAGGAGAAAACAGGAAAAGACCTCTCTGACCTCAGCCGTAGCAATTTCTTACTTGACACATCCCCAAAGACAAGGGAATTAAAAGCAAAAATGAACTATTGGGAACTCATGAAGATAAAAAGCTTCTGCACAGCAAAGGAAACAATCAACAAAACTAAAAGGCAACCAACGGAATGGGAAAAGATATTTGCAAATGACATATCAGACAAAGGGCTAGTATCCAAAATCTATAAAGAGCTCACCAAACTCCACACCCGAAAAACAAATAATCCAGTGAAGAAATGGGCAGAAAATATGAATAGACACTTCTCTAAAGACGACATCCGGATGGCCAACAGGCACATGAAAAGATGCTCACCATCGCTCCTCATCAGGGAAATACAAATCAAAACCACACTCAGATATCACCTCACGCCAGTCAGAGTGGCCAAAATGAATAAATCAGGAGACTATAGATGCTGGCGGGGATGTGGAGAAACGGGAACCCTCTTGCACTGTTGGTGGGAATGCAAATTGGTGCAGCCACTCTGGAAAACAGTGTGGAGGTTCCTCAGAAAATTAAAAATAGACCTACCCTATGACCCAGCAATAGCACTGCTAGGAATTTACCCAAGGGATACAGGAGTGCTGATGCATAGGGGCACTTTTACCCCAATGTTTACAGCAGCACTCTCAACAATAGCCAAATTATGGAAAGAGCCTAAATGTCCATCAACTGATGAATGGATAAAGAAATTGTGGTTTGGGGAGCCTGGGTGGTTCAGTCAGTTAAGTGGCCGACTTCGGCTCAGGTCATGATCTCACGGTCCGTGGGTTTGAGCCCCACGTTGGGCTCTGTGCTGACAGCTCAGAGCCTGGAGCCTGTTTCAGATTCTGTGTCTCCCTCTCTCTGACCCTCCCCTGTTCATGCTCTGTCTCTCCCTGTCTCAAAAATAAAATAAAACATTAAAAAAACATTTTAAGAAATTGTGGTTTATATACACAATGGAGTACTAGGTGGCAATGAGAAAGAATGAAATATGGCCTTTTGTAGCAACATGGATGGAACTGGAGAGTGTTATGCTAAGTGAAATAAGCCATACAGAGAAAGGTATGTATGAAACTTAACAGAAACCCATGGGGGGGGGGGAAGGAAAAAAAAGAAGTTGGAGTGGGAGAGAGCTAAAGCATAAGAGACTCTTAAAAACTGAGAACAAACTGAGGGTTGATGGGGGGAGAGGGAGAGGAGGGTGGGTGATGGGTACTGAAGAGGGCATCTTTTGGGATGAGCACTGGGTGTTGTATGGAAACCAATTTGACAATGATTTTCGTATATTAAAAAAAATAGAAACAAGAAGACATTATATCTGATACCTCAAAGGATCAGAAGAGACTACTATGAACAATTATGTCTCAACAAATTGGGCAGACTGGAAGAAATGGACAAACTCCTAGAAATATACCATCTAACAGGACTGAATAATGAGGAAATAGAAAATCTGAACAGAATAATTACTAGCATGGAAATAGAATCAGTCATCAAAACCCTCCCAACAAGTAAAAGTCCAGGACCAGATGGCTTTTCTGGTCTATCCTACCAAGCATTCAAAGACAAATGGAGACCAATCCATCTCAAACTCTTCCAAGATAGAAGAGGGAATTCTTTTAAACTCATTTTATGTGGCCAGCAATACCCTGATATCAAAACTGGACAAAGATATGGCAAGAAAAGAAAATCATCAATAACTTCCAACTTGATGTCCAAAATAGACTGTTTTGAAAAAGAATCTCGATTTATTCATCCAATGAAACACTATGCAGCCATTAAAAATGATTATATATACGTTCATTCACATGGAAGGAAGTATATTACAAATCACATTAAAAAAGCAGGCTGAAACATCATACCCAGTGTGATAGTATAAAGACACACGCCAACACATATATATGTTTGAAATAATATACAGCAGGATAAATATTCAATATTTTCCTTAGATGGAAAATAATGTTTGCACATATGATTTTTATTTTCTGATATGTGACATAAGCTGATATTATTTTACTGTTAAATAAAATTAAAATTTCCAGTTGTGATTGGATTTGGACTGAAAACATGTGTTTACCACACTCCTTTACTAGCAGCAATAGTCTGCGCTTCACATAAAACAGATGGGCGCTAGGTTAAGAATTTTCAGAATAAACACCGTTAGACTTTGATGAATAAAGTCGTAAAAGCGTCACGGCATCAGGGAGAGCAATTCACAAGAATTTAAAAAATTCAAAGATTAATATAGGACATAGTAAGCTGGATTGAAGCAAGAGCTTATACTGAAATTTATTTTTTCCGAGTCACATGGAGATCGCTTTCTATTATGGAAAACGTGGCAGGCAATTAATGGCTCAGGAAAGCATTAGGACCACAGTCAGTTACTGTAGTGGGCTGCTATATGAAAGTATAGTATGAAAGTACAGCCAACAACTCCTTTTCTTGCTTCTGTTTACAATTACTGATTTTGAAATGTAAAACCCTCTAACAATTTAAGAGTAAAAAAAGTAGGAAGATGCTTTCCCAAGGCGAAACCTATAACCTGGGGTCTAGGTAACCTTGGTAATTAGTGAAACTCTTGAATTTGGTGGCAATTTATCTATGTGCAAATAAACTTTTTCTTGAGAAACGAGTCCATACATTTGATGGTAATCCTGACTAAGTGCTCTATCTCCCCAAAATGAAAACGTAATAACAAATCCATCAATGAAAGATTGATTTCAGCCTATCATTATTTCCTTGACTCATCAAAACTCAGTAACCAGTTGGGGCGCCTGGGTGGCTCAGTCGGTTAAGCGGCCGACTTCGGCTCAAGTCATGATCTCACAGTCCATGAGTTCAAGCCCCGCGTCGGGCTGTGTGCTGAAAGCTCGGAGCCTGGAGCCTGCTTCGGATTCTGTGTCTCCCTCTCTCTCTGCCCCTCCCCCGTTCATGCTCTGTCTCTCTCTGTCTCAAAAATAAATAAACGTTAAAAAAAAATTTAAAAAAAAACCTTAGTAACCAGCAATACAGTGAGCCTCCAAGGAAATAGTTCTTTTTGTTTTTTAAGTTTATTTATTTATTTTTTGGGGGGGAGAGGATTCAAAGCTACTAGCACAGAGCCTGATGTGGGGCTTGAACTCATAAACCGTGAGTCATAACCTGAGATGAAATGAAGTCTGTTGTTTAACCAGCTGAGACACGCAGGTGCCCAAGAAAATATTTCTTTTTTTTTTTTTTTTTTTTTTTTTTTTTTTAATTTATTTTTGGGACAGAGAGAGACAGAGCATGAACGGGGGAGGGGCAGAGAGAGAGGGAGACACAGAATCGGAAACAGGCTCCAGGCTCCGCGCCATCAGCCCAGAGCCCGACGCGGGGCTGGAACTCACGGACCGTGAGATCGTGACCTGGCTGAAGTCGGACGCTTAACCGACTGCGCCACCCAGGCGCCCCAAGAAAATATTTCTTAATGACACAATTCATTTCTGATATATTATAAAGATTTGGCAGGGTTTTTTTTTTTATATCAAACTATTCTTTTCCCCTTTCATGGTCACTCTTTAACTCAATGACCCCCATTACCAGCCAGCAGGTTGACACTACACAGTTACTCTTATTCTTACACTTCTTACTTCTTCCACATTTCTTTTTACTATGTTTACACTTAGACTTCTGATGCTTCGCTTAAATCCATCTCACACATTTATCCAAGAAGAATTACCTGACACCAAAGACCAATTGTTGGGCAGCATGGCGAACTAGTTAATTAGCTGCGTGGACTTAGACTCTCTTCACCTAAACACAGCACACTAGAGCAGCAGGCTAGTAAAATATACAACAACAACATAAAAGAAAAGAACAAGCCAGCAAAAACCATGGAAAGCTAACATGAGATAGATAATCTTTTCTTTCTTTAAGAAAGACTTTCAAAAAGCAAAAGCCATAGGGGCGCCTGGGTGGCTCAGTTGATTAAACATCCGACTCCGGCTTAGGTCATGATCTCACAGTCAGTAGGTTTGAGTCCCACGTCGGGCTCTGTGGTGACAGCTTGGAGCTTGGAGCCTGCTTCCAATTCTGCTCACACGCTTTCTCTCTCTCTCTCTCTCTCTCTCTCTCTCTCTCTCTCTCTCTCTGCCCCTACCCTGCTCATGCTCTGTCTCTCTCTCTCTCAAAAATAAATAAATGTTAATTTTTTTTAAAGCAAAAGCCATCTATAATCTACAAGGTCCACAGAAAATAAAAAATGCAAAGAGGGCATGATATCAGAACAAAATGAACACTTAGCTTTGGAGACAAAAAGAAATAAATAAAATCACCCCATTGTTTTATTATTCTCATTTCACCACAGACAAGTGCTAAATGTTAAAGACTCACTGGGTCTAAATTATTATGGGAAAAAAATTGAACTAGCAAAACTTTAAGAGTCCTTCCACCTCTAAAATCCAAAGATTCTGTAAAGCATCTGTAATCAGCAAACTCTAAAAAATACTACATTGAAAGTACATACTGTATTTAGTGAACCTAACCTTGACCTCATATGTACTATCATCTCTTTTACTTATTTCTTCCCATTATTTCAATGAATTTGTTTGCCAAGTTGCTAATATGTCGCACCTACGTGAGCATATGTTTTGCTTTTCGTTTATAGATTTTCCTCTGCAATATTCATTTCACACTTAATATTCTTTAGATGTTCTAATCTGCATCTTTAGATAATTCACGTACGTATCCACTGAAAACACTTTAATTTAGGAAATATCTTGGCAAGTTTAACTTGACCATACCATTCCCAGTCCAAAGAACATTTTAAGTAGGTGGAAATTAGCTTTATTATTGTGTTTAAAAAATAAAAATAGCCTGGGGCACTTGGGCGGCTCATTTGGTTAAGCATCTGAATCCTGATTTTAGCTCAGGTAATGATGTCACAGTTCATGGGATTGAGCCCCACATTGGGCTGTGTGCTGAGAGTATGGATCCTGCTTGGGATTCTCTCTCTCTGCCCCCCCCTGCTTGTGTTTCTTTCTCTCTCTCTCTCTCGCTTGCTATGTCTCTCAAAAATAAATAAATAAACCAAAAATCAGCCCAGATGAATACATAAACTGTATTCATTCAAATTTTTTCAATTATTACTTTCAAGTCAAACAATTTTAAGTGTATTCCCATGGTACTGTTTTAGTTGAGCCAATGTCCAATAAATGCTGCCCTTATTAGAAATAAAAAATAATACTAGGGAAGCAGATACTTTTTTTTGAAGGTAAAGGCAATCTTCAGTAAGTAATTAAATAATGTTTTAGGTTGGAGACACAGAACACCATTTATTTATACTGAAGTATATCCTTTGTCTCTACTCATTCACTCTAGAACTTCTGCTTTTAATATCACATGGAAAAAATGGTGTCAAAAAGAAAGTAATTTGCCAGTAAACTAGTAAATTATTATACTTAGGTAGTAGGTGATTTTAAGAAAAGGAAACAGTATAAAATAACAGTGGTCTAGATGAGTATTCTATAATTCTCCTAACAGGTTACATAATGAAATCCATGTGAGGTGGATGTGAATGCCCCTAATGAAGGCCAGGAAAGGGAGCCTGTATGGTCGCAGCTGGGGGCACTGGTGCAGCCTGGGTGCCATTATCCACACTACTGTCACAAAAGTTATGACTTAGGACATAAATTAAGCTATGATAATAGATAATAATGGTTCCCATTCCATTTTATACTCTCATAGCCGCCCGGCCAAAATTGTAAAGTGTGGGGTATAAACAGCAGTCAGTAAGGGGTGGTGGAGGACCGGGGGCAGCATCCAGGCTGACTTTTTCCCCCATGTTGAGCCTGACAGTGTCACTCATACTGTCCACTGCCACCTGTGCTTCACATCTGCTCAGTCAGCTGCGTGTGGGGCCCCCAAGTGGACAAAGACAACCCAACCTGTCCTATACCCTCCCACCCACCCCCTGACCACAAAGCTCTAAGAGACTCCGAATTTTAGACATGAACTACGTCAGGGGTCATCCACTCCACACACCGTATTGTAGAGTGGATCATAAATCGCAGTGATGCAGGGAGATGATTCAGGTTCATTACGCTGAGGGTCTGACATTTGGATTTCATGACCTGGAAATTTGGGAGTACACACATGTTTAGATGTACTCCCAAGGTCCTGCACAATTACTGTCGTGCACGCCCGGCCACATGCACGCACACGCACACTCATCTCTGCACTCAACACTTAGAAGCCTACATAAATCTACCCAAGTCTTCCCACTTTTTTGGAAATGAGACATTCAGCAGCTTTGGTAGCTGAGCTATTCTTCATGACACAATACGTAGGTCAGGCTGCCTTACTGCTTAGGTCACAGCTGGCTGGCACATTGCCAGGAAACTCCCGCTCACCTTCTTTTGATTTTTCCCCAGCCCTACACGCGCACGGCCACAAACCCATCCCTCACCCCGAGCTCACTCCTAGTGACGGCAGCCCCTGTGCTCTTCCTGTCACTCTGCATCCTCAAGCAACACCTGTTGCACGCCCACACTCTGCCGCGGGCCCTCGCTCTGCCTCCCCGCTCTTCCAAAGTCACCACCCCTTAGTGTGAACATCTACCCTCCACGCCAATCATTCTCCCAGACCCAGATGGCCCCTCCCCTTCTTATTCTTCCTTCAAGGAGTTAAACAAATGTTTTTGTTGATAACCACAGAAAAGAATCTCAAATCATATAAAGAAAGTCTGAGATCATCCTCAACAAACACATGCAGTGATGAAAACTATAGTAAGGTTGTAACACAGGGACAAAAGGAAAAAAGAGTCACTAACGTCTCTATCCAGAACTCTGCCCGTGCTGTTCAGGAAGAGCATTTGCTTGACGGGGTCTAGCAACACCCAGTAATCCACGTTGTCCTTTAAGGAAAGTTCGATGGTGGGGTCTGGTCCTCCCGCAGTCCCTTTGATCAGCATGTTATCCACCAGAATCGTACCTGCGGGCCACAGACAGTTATTTGAAGACATATCCTACTTGTACAGCATCTTTAACAAGATCATACGCTTAAATGCCAGCTGACCGGCAAGTCTGTTTTAAAGCAAAAAACATCCAACGTAACATCTGGCATGATACAGAAGACGTCCTGTTTCAAAAGGGTGAAAATCACCTTTATTCCACTATTTATAAATGATGTTTCTTTGGAGATGAGGGTGGCAGGCAGAGATTCAGCCACTTGGTGAGTTTCATCATCTATTTCTTGTTTCCCTTTGGACAACTTAAACCTGCTCCCCTCCCTGTCCATTGCTTCTCACAGGAGCCATCACTGGGTTTCACCCTGAGCAAAAGGAGATCCTGAAGTAACAGAGGCTGATACTTCAGTTCACTCAGTAAGACTTCCGATATGAAAAGAGATGTCCTGAAAATAAGAGAAAGGAAGAAAAGGAAGAGATAAAGAAATAGCAGGGTCTCCCATGGTGAGAACTGTTTCTTTCTTCTTTCATCTTAGAGCAAATCCATAAAACATAAATCTCAATGTGAAAGTCAAAAGTAGTGTGCAGACCCATGACTGAGTCCATTCTTCTCTAAGACACGTCTGGGGTGCTTGACCAGAACAACATGCTAGTCCAATGTGGCATTGTGATGCTTGCTTTCTTATTATCCTTTCAGCAGGCTAAATTGTGGACATTTGTTGGATGAGTTGAAAAGACAGGACATCTCCAATCTTCCCTATTTTGTTAAAGATTCCATGCATTTTACAAGTTGGATGCAAACAGCACTGATGCAATTCAAATCCCATTCCGCACCCCACGCCCACACACAAACCAACAATCCCTTTGCCAAAGAGTAGTGCACTATAGCTTAGGGCAATCATTTTCAGCCCATCCATTTTATTAAAATTATGGCATCTAGAAAAGATGTGGCTATGCAAATAAAAATGTACCCCCTGAAAAACATTAGAATAAATGGAATATCTACAGAACCCATTGCCTCAGGATAGCACACAATAATATATAGATAATCCATAAATATAAATCTAGCTTGAATAATAATGCAAAATGTGACAGCTGCATTTTCTTAAGGCCCAAATGTTATATCATTGTATAGTTACAAATAAAGGGGGGGGGGGTCTCTTTGGAAGATTTTCTCAGCAAATTAATAGTAATAGTAATAATAACAATAGTAATAGCTATAATATTTCTTTAAAACGTTATTATCAGTGAGTTTTACCTGCCTAGGGAATGTTGAAAGGAACAATTGTTCTTCTGTAACAATAAGTCTGAATAATGATTAAACACACACACACAAATGCATGTCTAAGTGAAAATTATTTCCTTCTACTTTTTCCACATACTAGTACACATAGATATAAAAACTGAGTGAAAGTGATTCTTCTATTTTTTTTTTTGAAATGGCAAATGACTAGCTACAGATAATACATCCAAAAGTACAGTCTGACAATGATGGCATTTTCTTTTCTTTTTTTGAAGTTTATTTATCTTGAGCAAAAGAAAAGAGTGCTAGGGGTGGAGGGGCAGAGAGAGAGGGAGGGAGAAAATCCCAAGTAGGCTTTATGCTGTCAGCCTAGAGCACTACAAGGGGCTCGAATCCATGAACTGTGAGATCATGACCTGGGCGGAAATCAAGAGTCAGACACTCAAATGATTGAGCCACCCAGGGGTCCCAATGATGGCATTTTCTGACCTAGTAATATGTTCAAGGCTCAAGTACACACTTATTTACAAATAATTCATACAACTAACCCTTAAAAATTATGTGGTAAGTACTTTCAGTATTAGGGAAGTCAATGGGATTCTATTTTCTGTTTAAATAAAATAAAAATAGAGAGGGAGGCAAACCATAAGAGATACAATGGAGTATTACTCGGCAATCAAAAAGAATGTAATCTTGGCATTTTCAAAAACGTGGATGGAACTAGAGTGTATTATGCTAAGTGAAATCAGTCAGTCATAGCCAAATATCATATGATTTCATACATATGTGGAATTTAAGACACAAAACAGATGAACATAGGGGAAGGGAAGTAAAAATAATATAAAAACAGGGAGGGAGGCAAGTCATAAGAGACTCAAATACAGACAACAATCAGGGTTGCTGGAGGGCAGGTGGGTGAGGGATGGGCCAAATGGGTGATGGGTATTAAGGAGGGCACTTTTTGGGATGAACACTGGGTGTTACATGTAAGTGATGAATCACTGGGTTCTACTCCATTTTTTATTAATTGTTTTAAATCTTTATTTATTTTTGAGAGAGAGAGAATGAATGAATGAATGAATGAGTGGGGGAGGGGCAGAGACAGAGGGAGACACAGAATCCAAAGCAGGCTCCAGGCTCTGAGCTGTCAGCACAGAGCCCAACGCAGGGTTTGAATCCACAAACTGTGAGATCATGACCTGAGCTGAAGGCGGACACATAACCAACCGAGCCACCCAGGCGCCCCTACTCCTGAAACTAATACTACACTGTATGTGAACTAACTTGGGTTTATATAAATAAAAATAAATAAACAAAGGAATGTACAATAGCAGGTCAGCTAACATGAGGTTTATGCCTTGACTCACCCATGCATCACTGAAGGGGCAGCAGTGTCTGAAGGCACAGGGACACACCATGTGGACACATGGAAGGATGGGGCAGTGAGCTCCCCTTTAGGGTCCAAATGGGTTGTAACCAGAGGAAGGTGTAATCATTATGTTAATGACAATTCACACAGTGAAACTAAAACAACGTATCTGGACTTATACTTTACGTAATTTTTTTTTTTTTAATTTTCATGGAGAAAATCTAACTGTTTTCTTGCTTCCTTGTCAGCTCTGTGGTTTTGGTGACTGGGACTCAGCAGTAACTGGTCCTAGTGCTGGTATGGTGACAGAGGAAGAGCTTCTCTTCTCCTTCACCAGAATATGCCCTCATGTTGCCAAAATCTCTCAATACTTTCACAAGCCATGTCACCTTACAGCAAAAGTTTGGAGAACCAGAGAGAATGGAGCATGGCTGAAGGAGGCATGACACAAAGGGAATATTTTTCAAAAGAAGAAGGAGGAGGATGAGGATGAGGACCAGGATGAGGACGAGGATGAGGACGAGGATGAGGAGGAGGAGGAGGAGGAGGAGGAGGGGGAAGAAAGAAAGAGGGAGAAGAAGGAAGAGGGAGAGAAAGAAAGAATGAATGAATCAGGAAGGAGGAGGAGGAGGAGGAGGAGGAGGAGGAGGGGTGGGAGAGGGGAGGAGGAGGGGTGGGAAAGGGGAGGAGGAGGAAGAAGGAGGAGGAAGAAGAATGTTGGTGTTCCTTCTGGTTTTCCCAGAGAGCCCCGTCTTCCACCTCCTCCCAGTAGAGCAGGGGACTCGTGGCCCAGGGTCATGGAGGGTCTGTCTGCAACCTGGCGGTGGGGACTGCACTTGCCACGGGTAAGGGTGTGAGCCTGGGCATCTGGGTACCGAGACAAGGCTGGCCAACAGCTGTCTAGCAGGAAATCTGGGCATTTGGGGAGAGGATGGTAACTTTGCCTCCTCTCTTGTTCTGCAAGCTTCCACCTTTTCCAGTAAAACTTTCTGTTTAACCCCTCCTCCCGTGTGATGCTGAAAATCTATTCCTACTCCTGACTCCATTTGGAATATAAAGACACAGATACATGAAAAAGAAAAGGGTGGGATACATAATGCAGCACTGATTAAGGAAGCTGGATGGCTCTATTACCAGAGAGCAGACCAGAACAAAGGCTATTATTACAGGTGATGAGACATACTGCATCAAAGTAGAGGGATCCATTGATCAACAGGTGTTAACCTGAAGAGATCTGTCTTGAAGAATATGTTAGGACCCAAGACAGGCTCCTCTTCTGTGAAATTTTCCTTTTGCAATAATAATAATAATAATAATAATAATAATAATAATAATAATAATGGTAAACAGTTGCAATCAGGAAAAAGGAATTAAACTTAGTTTGATATTCATGTCACAGAAGTTAAGACAGCCTGCTCTGGAAGTGACAGAATCCAGTCCTGGGTCCACCACTTACCAACTGTGTGAAGGTGGCTGGATTACTTAACCCCGCTCACCTTCAATTTCTCCTTTTATAAAATCAGGACGAAAGCAGAACAGATAGTTCTATAATGCTGTACATACGTAACTGAAAGACACATGTATTCTTGTATCCAGAGCACTAACAGAAACCAAAGTAGTCTAAAATCAATAAAAACACTAGAACAGTTAAATACTTAATGATATTTTCACAAAACATCATGGCCTATGTTTGCCAACATTAAACCCTGGGGTCTGTGTTCCTTCCTTCAAAAAGTAGGTATTGAGGGTGATTTGCTACCAGGTGGAGACCTTTTTCATCCAAAGTAGAAACTTGGTTGGGTGTTTAGCTTTCTTCATGAGTCCATTATTCTAATTCAGAAAAAATAACTCTGCAGTCACTTCATCTATATCTATAACTTCTCCAAGCAGACATATCTATCAGGTATAGATGCTAATTCAGGTTCTACTTGTACTAAATAAAGGGACTGCAGATTTTCAGCTTTTTTCTTAAGATCTTCTCACAAGTCTTTCTTCTTAAGTATGGAAAAAGCTTGTCCAGAATATTTCAAAACATAAACATACTATAAAGTAACTTATGCATCAATACAATTTCCTTGTTACACCATTGCCATTCACTACTTACTGATGTGCATAATGTAAGTGCATCAAAGAAGAGCCTGCTGGGTTCCTGGATGACTGAACCGGATAATACATGCAAAGCACTGATTGCTATCCCTCGTACAGAAGGACTTGAGCATTTGTAATTATGGTTACTGCTGTTGATGCCATTAACACCATTTTGAAAGAGAAATGACCCGAAGCTAAAGCAAAGTGATTTATTTTACGTCCCAGTGTTCTTTACTAACCAAGTCTACTGTTCATTTCACAAAGCTAGGATTATCATGTTTGGTCAACACACAGACATGGCGGCAGTCTGGAAGAATTTTTATGGACTCTGAAGATTTGAGTCCCAAATAATTATTCTGGGAAGTTAGAAGGTAGAAAGAGAATCCTTTCTGTAGATAAAAGTGTAGACAGAACCTCTTGATCCAACTGATGGGCAATGTGTTTGGGCCTACTATTTTGAGGGAGTGGTACCCACTCTTTCCACTTCCTAACTGCAGACAATTCTGATTTTTTTCTCATAGGAACTCAGATTAGATTTGATGGCAAAATAGGTCTTACTTCACAAATTCATACTAATAGTGATCTTTAGACTGAACACCATTTTCCTATCCCCAGAACGTGTTTAATTTGATAGGAACTAAAATCGAACACACCCGTAGTATAGTAACAAAATATATATTTATATTATATTCATATATATTTACATTATTATCTGATTTTGTATATTATATATCATTTTATATTATTTTATATTACATTATTCATATTGTATTATATATTATATGTAATTATACATATTAAATATATAATATTTATATATTATTTTATATCACTTTAGGTATCATTTAATAGTGCATTATATGTTATATCTATATTTGTATTAACCACATATATTTATCTATACTTTATATAGCATAAATAAAATTTGGATAGTTAATGTTTTTCCTGTGAAAGTCATTTGCTTCTTTAAATAGGCAGTTATAACACAAGTGAATTATTCTCTAAAAATGCCACGGGGGTGGCAGTGGGAGGGGGTCCATTGCCTTTCTAATTAACCTAATTCAATGAAGCTGAAAAAGTAAGTTCTACAGGGAGACAGAAAAATTGCCTGTTTGGGTTCATTCCAAATATTAAAATAAAGAAAATCACTCTGTGCACAGAAACCACTTGTTGCTATGAAACAATTAATTATTCAAGATATATAACCAATATGGGTTGCATAAAATCTCTTGCAACAATCTTTGCCCAGTTTAAGCCAATTGGAAGAATGCTCAGCTACATGATCTACCTGGAAGAATCCATTGCATGTTACTCCCTGCAAATGAAAACATAAACAAAGCTCCCAAATGCGTATTATTTGGTCAAAACAAATTTGAAAATGGGGCACCTGTGTGGCTCAGCTGGTTAAGCATCTGACTCTTATTTCAGTTGAGGTCATGATCTCATGGTTTGTGGGTTCAAGCCCTGGGTCAGGCTCTGCACTGACAGCATAAAGCCTGCTTGGGATTCTCTCTCTCTCTCTCTCTCTCTCTCTCTCTCTCTCTCTCTCTCTCTCTCTCTCTCTTATATATATATATATATATATATATATATATATATATATCCTTCCCCCCCTCTCTCTCAAAAAAAAAAAGGAAAAGAAGAAAATGAAAATGTAGCTATCTGTAGTTTTTCAGTGAGGTTAACCAGTAAGCATGCCCATGATATAGTTGTTATTGAGTAAAATCTAGATTACAAGATTCACAGGCTAAGGGAGGTTCTTCTCATGCTCAAATCTGCTTCTTTGTCAAGACTTTCTAGGACCTTCCTGGAAGTAGTCTGTCTACTTTGATTTTTTTCACACTTCTCAGTTTACGGTTCTATAAAGTATACATTTCAGCTAAGAATATGTTCTTATAGCTAGATAGCTACTTGATAAACTCCTTTAGGGAAAGAAACACATGAGTATTCAACAACTTCATACAAAACATAGATTTTGATTGGGCTAGGATTTGTATATTAAGGATATATTAACCACACACAATATATGCTAAAGATTGAAAATGATACCAATCAAGCCAACAGCGGTTAAACTTACAAAATTACAAGTACACTGCTTTGCAAAGTGACATTGGTCTTTTAATTTATATTTTACTCACCTCAAAAGAACAAACCATTGCCAAATGGGCAGCTTTGTTCAAGTGCACTTCACTCACATTACTTGAGGGACAAGACCTTTTACTTACATGATATTCTTATTTCATAATGGTCAATAGTGATCCCACAAGCATGGCATGGACATACAATTATAAAACTTCAGGAATGAGGGTTTTTTTTTCCTTCTATCTTTCACTCTTTCCTTAGAAATTAATATGAATACCTGGCCCTCTAGACAATTGCTAGTATCTGTATTCTGTTGTGAATAAAGTATTAAGCAAATACATATGTATTATACATATTGGTGTACAAGGTATGTTAGGCAGGTTTATTTTGTTTATATGTCACTTATACAACTAAAAATAGAATCACAGAATTTTGACCTATCTTACCATCCACCCCTTGGGTTCCCCTTCTGAAACCAATACTACAGTGTATGTTAAGTAAATGAATAGAAAGAAAGAAAGAAAGAAAGAAAGAAAGAAAGAAAGAAAGAAAGAAAGAAAGAAAGAAAGAAAGAAAAGACAGAAAGAATCATAGAATTTTAGAAACAGAAGAGACCCTGCCATTTCATCATAATTTTTCATAAATAAAATGAAGCTGACCTTCTGGTTTCTCCACGTCTTTATCCCAAGCCCTGAAAATGCCCTGACCGAGGCGGTGTAGCTCATAAACACATACCCAGGACTGAACCCCAGTTTTCCAGTTTTATTAGTTCATAATTTAGATCTCCTTTCTCTATGCCTTGCTATCACACTGGAAACATGTAAACTTTTAAAAAAATATGAAATGATAAAAACCTTGGAAATTTTGTTTTGGGATCATGGGAAACCCACACAGAGATCCTGTCAGTGCATAGATGGATTATGTGGAATTCTGTACCCTTTTATTTTCTTGACAAAACGTAAAGGGTCAAAATGGAAATAACTCTCAAGTAAAATATAGGGAGCATGGTACCACGTAATCATCAATGAACTGACCCTAGAACTAGTTTTTCCAGATTATACATAGGTATAGATATAGCCTGTGACCTTATAGCTTACCACTCATCAAAGAGAATAAAGAGCTGGCATTAAGGGATAGCCCAATAAATCTCCCGCTGAGACTGGGAGTATTAGTTTAATTAGTTTATTAAACTAATTTTAGTTTATTTAGTTTATTTATTATTTATTTATTATTTATTTTTATTATTTATTTGTTTATTTATTAAACTAATATTTAGTTTATTAGTTAAATGAGTTTATTAGTTTAATAAGTGACACACTGGGGGCACCTGGGTGTCTTGGTTGCTTGGGCATCCAACTCTCGATTTCAGCTCAGGTCATGATCTCGCAGTTCGTGAGTTTGAGCCCTGAGTTGGGCTCTGCACTGACGGCATGAAGCCTGCTTGGGATCCCCTCCCTCCTTCTCTCTCTGTCCCTCCCCCACTCCTGCACTCTTGCTCTCTCAAAATAAGTAAATAAGCTTAAAAAAAAAGTGAACACACTAACCCAGAGTCCCTTGGAACAACCATGGTATATACTAATGTATAATTAATACACATTAATGAATATATATTATCATGAGGAATAATGTATGTAAGCAAAGGCACATTGTTACTCAATGAATAATACTGTTCACCCTGTTGCCAGAGGGAGTTTATATAGTCTAAAGCATGTGAAAGGACTTATTCATTTTGTTTCATTTTGTTTTGTGGCTAATTGGAAATATTAGCCACGATGTTTTAAAATAAAATATCACTTCATTTTTTTACAACTGCGATTAAAGAAGCACAGAATATACATAAAAGCCAGGAGAAAAAAAAAGAAGAAAACCATGCAGATGCAAAACATAAAATAACAGGGTAGGAGGGGACAACAGTTCATTCACTTATCACGGAGAATGTGTCACGAAGCAAAAGCCATTTCTTCCCAGCAAAAATAAAAGTGAACAAGAGAACAAGCCCAGAAGTCATACTACTGAGGTCAAAATGCTCACCAACATCTGCTTACGCTATCAGCTGGGCCAAATGGTAAAACACAGACTAAGTAAATTACAACGTACTCAATTCATGGACATACTGAAGTGATAAAGGTTCATACTCTTAGAATTCTGCAAGATCTTGTTACTTTCAGAACAGCAAGTTGATGCAGTTGAAGTGAAGAGACAGACTATACAATTTTTAAGTGTGATGATTATAAAAAAGGTAGTTTAAACGTGACCCACATCTCTAGTCCCGCCCACCATTGGAAAAAACATGGACTCATGAAGCACTTGCTCACAAAAAAATCTATTTGGTTGAAGTTAGAGAAACAAAAATCACTGAAGATACTCTTTTAAAATGTGTATTAGAGATTGAGTTCTTTAAAAAGATACAAGCTAAGAAGTTCTTCAAGAGGATCAATATTTTAACCTGGTCCCCATTAGAATCATTTAGAAACCCTGAATCCCAGATTGTTCTCCAACTCTACAACAATAAATCAAATCTCCAACAAGATAAGGATACCACTTTTTAAAATTATTTTTTGCCAAAACATCACTTGAGGATGTGCATTTGCTTTCTCCTTTGAAACTGCAGCTGCAGGAAGTTTTCACCAGTCTTAGCTGATTTAAAAACATAAAAGAGATGAGAGGAGGAGCCAAGATGACTGAACAGCATGGAAGTTTTTTGTGTGTCTCGCGCCCATGAAATCCAGCCAGACCAACACTAAACCATCCTACACACCTCAAAAACTGACTGGAGGATTAACACAACAATATGCACAACCTGAACCACAGAATTCAGCAGGTACGTGGTGCTGAGAGGTGAACCTGGGGAGAGAACCCCAAGGCATACAGGGAGCCACTTTTGCAGGAGGAGAGAGGAGGGAGACCCTGGGGGGGGGGGCGGTGAGAATATGGGAAAAGCACCCCTCCCCAAAAGCAGCTGGAGAGAATGTGGAAAATTGGAAACAGCCATAGGGACTAAACTAAAAAGGGAGAAAGGAGAAAGGAGAGGGTTTAAATTCCATTATGACTGTAAACAAGGGGGACGCAAAGGCTGCAACTCCGCAGCTCCCTACCTGGCGGTGCTCTGGTGAGAAGGGCGAATCCCCAGGAGCAGGGTGGGGTCCGTGAGGTTCTTGGGCTGCTCGGGGAAAAGCGGTTCCACTGCTGGAAGGACATTTGCTGGAGACTGTTGAAGCCCCCAGGTCCCGGCAGACCCCAGAAAACGGCCTCATTCGCTGGGGCTGGAACAAGCACCCTCGTTAAGGGTGAAGCCTGGTGCCAGATGCGTGTTGTGAGTTTCCATCATCCCTGAAAAGCACCTGCTACACCATCTCGCAAACCTTTTCTGGGGCGGGCGGCACCTGGCCGCAGTCTTGGGTACCGGCAGCAGCAGGGTCCCGCAAGCGTTCCTGGGTGCAGCCGACACTCGGCCATTCCTCATTTGGCCGTTGCTGGGTGAGACCCTCCTGCAGAGGGCGGAACGGGTCAAAGCCGCGGTCCTTCAGAAGTAAGGGGCCGGGGAAAACAGTCGCGGCTGAGACAGAACTCGGGAGAGAGGTACTGCCCGGGGCCTGGTCACGGACAGTGAGAAAGTGGGGCGTGGCCGAGGGCTGAAGACGGAGAATGGGTGCGTGATTGCTGACCGGGGAGAACAGACGGGGTCAGTGGCTGACGCCATTTGTACCTCTGCTGCGCATGCGCATACGCACCCAAGAGCTCCGCAACACTTCACCCCAGACGGCGAGCAGCGCCATCTGGTGGAGAACGGGGCCGTTACACTGAGCCCCACCCAACTGGGCCAACCTCGCTCCTCAAGAACACAAGTCTCACCGCCTACTTAGTTTATGGACTATAAAGCCCTTCAGAGTCTGACTTCTAGGGGAAAACGAAATAATTTCAGTCCTACTTCAATCTGTTAGCAAGTCCATCTGTTCAATTTTCTTTCTTTTTTCTTTCTCTTTTTCACTTCTTTGCTTTTTCTTGAATACAGAAATAAAAAAAATAAATTTTTATTTTCAAGCTTTATTAAAAATAATTAAATTTTTTTTTACTATATTTTTTACTTTTGTGTAAATTTTTTCAAATTCAATCTCACTTCCATCACTTGATTTCAGTCTACATCAGTGTATTCACCTTTTCAAATTTTCAAACGATTTCCTTTTCTTTTTCTTTTTAGTTTCTTTTCTTTTTCTTGAATGTGAAAGAGAAAAACTTTATTTTTACTTTCAATTTATTTTAAAAATATTTTTCTTTAAAACTTGTTACTATATTTTTTGCTTTTATGTAAATTTTTTCAATTTCTATTTTACTTTCACCATTTTATCTCAGTCTACTATAGTGTAATAACTGTTTCAAATTTTCAAATGACTTTTTTCTCTTTTTTCTCTTTTTTGCTTCATTTCTGTTTCTTGAATAAAGAGAAAATATTAATTTTTATTTTTAATTTTTATAAAAATATTTTCCTTTAATTTTTTCTGCTATATTCTGTACTTTTTTGTAATTTTTTTTAAATTCTATTTTACTCCCATCATCTCATTTTAGTCTACTTCAGTGTATTTATTTTTTTCAAATTCTCAAATGATTTCTTCCACCCCCCCTTTTTTTTCCCGTCTTATCTGTCAAACCACTTTCAACACCCAGACCAAAACACACCTAGGATCTAGCATCATTTATTAGTTTTGTGTGTGTGTGTTTAATTTTTTAATTTTAATATTTTTGAATTTTAATTGTTTAATTTTAATTTTTCTCCTTTCTCCCTTCAAAAGGACAAAACAAAGGAATTCACCCCAAAAGAAAGAGCACAAAGAAACAACAGCCAGCGATTTAACCAACACAGATACAAGCAAGATGTCTGAACAAGAATTTAGAATCACAATAATAAGAATACTAGCTAGTGTCAAAAATAGATTAGAATCCCTTTCTGCGGAGATAAAAGTAAAAAATAGAATGAAATTAAAAATATTGTAACTGAGCTGCAATCACAGATGGATGCAGCGGCGGCATGGATGGATGAGGCAGAACAGAGAATCAGCAATATAGAGGACAAATGTGTAGAGAATAACGAAGCAGAAAAAAAAAAGAGGGAGATTAAGGCAAAAGATCACGAGTTAAGAATTAGAGAAATCAGTGACTCATTAAAAAGGAACAACATCAGAATCATAAGGGTCCCAGAAGAGGAAGAGAGAGAAATAGGGATAGAAGGATAATGAGAGCAAATCATAGCAGAAATCTTAACCTTATGCCTTAAGGAGCTGGAAAAAGAACACCAAATAAAACCCAAAACCAGCAGAACACAGGAAATAACAAAGATTAGAGCAGAAATTAATGCTATCGAAACCAAAAAAACCACTAGAACAGAACAATGAAACCAGAAGCTGGTTCTTTGAAAGAATTAACAAAATCCATAAATCACTAGCCAGTTTGATCAAAAAGAAAACGGAATGGACCCTAATAAATAAAGTCAACAATGAAAGAGGAGACATCACAACCAACACAGCAGAAATAAAAACAATAATAAGAGAATATTATGAGCAATTATATGCCAATAAAATGGGCAATCTTGAAAAAATGGACAAATTCCTAAAACATACACACTACCAAAACTGAAACAGGAAGAAACAGACCCATAACCAGTAAGGAACTTTAATTAGTAATCAAAAATCTGCCAAAAAACAAGAGTCCAGGGCCAGATGGCTTTCCAGGGGAATTCTACCAAACATATAAGGAAGGGTTAACACCTATTCTCTTGAAGGTGTTCCAAAAAATAGAAACGGAAGGAAAACTTACAAACTCTTTCTATGAAGCCAGCATTACCTTGATTCCAAAACCAGACAGAGACCCCACTAAAAAGGAGAACTATAGACCAATTTCCCTGATGAACATGGATGCAAAAATCCTCAACAAGATATTAGCCAACTGGATCCAACAATACATTAAAAAAATTATTCACCATGACCAAGTGGGATTTATACCTGGGATGCAGGGCTGGTTCAATATTTGCAAAACAATTAACGTGATTCATCACATCAATAAAAGAAAGGACAAGAAGCATATGATCCTCTCAATAGATGCAGAGAAAGCATTTGACAAAATACAGCAACCTTTCTTGATAAAATCCCTCAAGAAAGTAGGGATAGAAGGAGCATACCTCGAGATCATAAAAGCCATATATGAACGACCCGATGCTAATATCATCCTCAATGGGGAAAAAAAAAGAGCTTTCCCCCTGAGGTCAGGAATGAGACAGGGTTGTCCACTCTCACCACCATTACTCAACATAGTATTGGAAGTCTTAGCCTCTGCAATCAGACAACACAAAGACATAAAAGGCATCTGAATCGGCCAGGAGGAGGTCAAACTTTCACTCTTCGCAGATGACATGATACTCTATATGGAAAACCCAAAAGGTTCCACCCAAAACCTGTGAGAATTGATTCATGAATTCGGCAAAGTTGCAGGATATCAAATCAACGCACAAAAATCGGTTGCATTCCTATACATCCGCAATGAAGCAACAGAAAGAGAAATCAAGAAATCAACCCCACTTACAGTTGCACCAAAAACCATAAAATACCTAGGAATAAATATAACCAAAGAGGTGAAAAATCTATACATTGAAAACTATAGAAAGCTTATGAAAAAAATTGAAGAAGACACAAAAAAATGGAAAAAGATTCCGTGTTCCTGGATAGGAAGGATAAATATTGTTAAAACATCAATACTACCCAAAGCATTCTACATATTCAATGCAACCCCTATCAAAATAACACCAGCATTCTGCACAGAGCTAGAACAAATAATCCTAAAATTTGTATGGAACCAGAAAAGACCCCGAGTAGCCAAAGCGATCTTGAAAAAGAAAACCAAAGCTGGAGGCATCACAATCCCAGACTTCAAGCTATACTACAAAGCTGTCATCATGAAGACAGTATGGTACTGGCACAAGAACAGACACTCAAATCAATGGAACAGAATAGAGAATCCAGAAATGGACTCACAAACGTATGGCCAACTAATCTTTGACAAAGCAGGAAAGAATATCCAATGGAATAAAGACAGTCTCCTCAGCAAGTGGTGCTGGGAAAACTGGACAGCGACATGCAGAAGAATGAACCTGGACCACTTTCTACACCATACACAAAAATAAACTCTAAATGGATGAAAGACCTAAATGTAAGACAGGAAGCCATCGAAATCCTCGAGGAGACAGCAGGCAAAAACCTCTTTGATCTTGCCCGCAGCAACTTCTTACTCAACATGTCTCCGGAGGCAAGGGAAACAAAAACAAAAATGAACCATTGGGACCTCATTATAATAAAAAGCTTCTGCGAAGGAAACAATCAGCAAAACTAAAAGCAACCAACGGAATGGGAGACGATACTTGCAAATGACATACCAGATAAAGGGTTAGTATCCAAAATCTATAAAGAACTTATCAAACTCAACACCCAAAAAACAAATAACCCAGTGAAGACTTGGGCAAACGCCACGAATAGACACTTCAAAGAAGACATCTGGATGGCCAATTGACACATGAAAAAATGCTCAACATCACTCATCATCTGGGAAATACAAATCAAAACCACAATGAGATACCACCTCACACCTGTCAGAACGGCTAACATTAACAACTCAGGCAACAACAGATGTTGGCGAGGATGCGGAGAAAGAGGGTCTATTTTGCATTGTTGGTGGGAATGCAAGCTGGTGCAGCCACTCTGGAAAACAGTACGGAGGGTCCTCAAAAAACTAAAAATAGAACTCCCCTATGACCCAGCAATTGCACTACTAGGCATTTATCCAAGGGATACAGGTGTGCTGTTTCGAAGGGACACAGGCACCCCCATGTTTATAGCCACGCTATCAACAATAGCCAAAGTATGGAAAGAGCCCAAATGTCCATCAATGGATGAATGGATAGAGAAGATGTGCTATTTATATGTGTAGGTGTGTGTGTATGTGTATGTGTGTGTGTGTGTGTGTACGCACACACACACACACATACACATACACACACAATGGAGTATTACTTGGCAATCAAAAAGAATGAAATCTTGCCATTTGCAAGTATGTGGATGGAACTGGAGGGTATTATGCTAAGTGAAATTAGTCAGAGAAAGACAAAAATCATATGACTTCACTCATGAGGACTTTAAGAGACAAAACAGATGAACATAAGGGAAGGGAAACAAAAATAATATAATAACAGGGAGAGGACAAAACAGAAGAGACTCAGAAGTATGGTGAATGAACTGAGCATTACGGGAGGGGTTGTGGGAGGGGGGATGGTCTGAATGGGTAAGTGGCACTAAGGAGTCTACTCCTGAAATCATTGTTGCACTATATGCTAATTTGGATGTAAATTTTAAAAAGTAAAACGTAAAAAAAGTTAATAATAAAAAATTAAAAGAGATGAGATGGAATTTTTTTGAGAGAGAGAGAGTGAGAGAGAGAGAAAGAGAGTGTGCAAGGGAAGGGGGCAGAGGGAGAGAGAGAATATTAAGTAGGCTCCATGCTCAGTGCTGAATGCAGAATGCTACATGAGGCTGTATCTCATAAGCCTGAGACCATGTCCTGAGCCAAAATCAAGAGTCTGATGCTTAACCGACTGAGCCACCCAGGTGCCCGAGATAGAGCTTTTAAACAGGATTTCAATATTTTAGAGAACTGCATTCAGCATATTTCTCAATGTGATCAATCAGATTGGAAGTGTGACTTAGCCATCTACGAAAAACTGTGTTGAGGATGTTTGTCAACCCCTTTAGGTATTTGAAGAGTTTATTTGAATTTTTAATATAATTTAAAATGTTTACAAGAGTTCAATTATTATAGATGACACATACAATTCATGGTATAGAAGAATTAACTCTGTTAAACTTTTGAATTAATAGAAGTTTGATCAAAAAACAAATGAAGGTGTTTTCTCTGTTTTTACTAGCTTCCTATGTTTATTACAAGAATGATATAATTTATAATTTGAGTCTAAGGTCAAATATGATTTTATTTGAAATGTACCACTTGAATAAATTTTAGTGAAGACTCAAGCAGTTTTCTCATGTACAGACATCCCCCTTGTTAAAAATTAAATAGGGGCGCATTGGTGGCTCAGTCCTTTGAGTGTCTGACTCATGATCTCAGCTCAGGTCTTGACCTCAGGGTCATGAATTCAAGCCCTGCATTGGGCTCCCCGAAGGAGGTAAAACCTATGCAATCAATCAATCAATCAATGCAAAAGCACCTCATTTAATATGGAATCACAGAAAGAGTTACATAAGAGAAAGGAGATGGTAAAATAAATGGGGGCAGAATTAATGGTGGTGATGAAACAATGAATCTATTTTCCAACTTCACTTATTTTTCTGTATGTTCTGAGTTCCTGGTTGTTTCAAAAGGGATTTGTATTCTAGGCAGTAAGACAGGTCCTATCACAGTGTTCTCCCATTTCTAACCTCAGATGTAATGTGGAATATTTAAAATATTTTACTATGTAGAGCAATTTGTGCAATAAGGACATTGTTATCTAGTACCTCTGGGAGACTCCTGAGTGGTCATAACTCTAAAGTTGAATCTGTTTTCTTGCCTCCAAAATCATTCAAAGGAACATGCCATCAACAATAAGTGAGCTTCTTGTATGAGGAATTGGCATAAAGAATGAAGGAGGAGCGTCCTACAACTATACTAAATTCCAGTTAGAAAGACATCACAGGCAAATATTTTACTTCAATAGGTAATTCGCCCCTGGAAGCAACCAATTCATTGGAGGAAATATTTAGCCCATTTTGTGATCCAGAAAAATTTTGCTTTTTTATAGAAAAGAAGACACATATTAAGAGAGTAAATTCTGTCATTCTTTGTCACAATGTCTCTGCATAGAAAGTAAATAAGCTCTATTTTTATTCTTAGCCACAAATGCACTCAAATGATAATATATTTCTAGAAAAGACTACTTCTTAAAGTACTTTTCTCAACATGATCCTAATGACAGATTAAAAAAAAATCTGTAACAGGTGTAGGAAGATAGGTTCATCCCATGAGAAGGTGATCAAACTAAACACATTTAATTTCATAGTCTTTATAACTACTAAAGACTAATGAAGTAAACTTACTAAGTCTTATCACTTTTCCATACTGTAGATAATTTCCTTTTTTTTTAATCAAATAAATCAAATTAACTGAACTTCTTTCAGATATTTTTAAAAGGTTATTTTATCTGCTCGGTTTCCATGATGAAATTTAGAGAAAAGCATTTTATTCACTGCAGAAGCTGTTTTAAAACCCCAAAACAGCACACACAGAATCTGTTACTTGGCATTTCCTTATTTAAGGGAGAGGAAGCCTGTTGAACATGATCTGATATTAACCAGAGATTCACTTGAAAGTGTCCACTTTCTGTATTTAGTTTACTAGCACCACAAATAAAATTTGAAGTTGTACAAGCTTAATTAAGACTACAAGAAAACTATTATTTTGCATTTGCATTTCTTAATAACCTAGTGTTACTGAACACCCAAGAAACTATGAATAGTCTCCTTTGCATAGGAAAAGGACTCTTCAATTAAAAATAAAACATCCCTCATGATGTTAAAAATGAAAGAGTAAAAGAATTCATTCATAACTTAAAATTACTTTCTTTTTTTAATGTTTATTTATTTGTGTGAGAGACATGGAGCATGAGTGGGGGAGGGGCAGAGAGAGAGAGAGAGAGAGAGAGAGAGAGACAGACAGACAGAATCCGAAGAGGGCTCCAGGCTCCGAGCTATCAGCACAGAGCCCGATGCGGGGCTCAAACTCACCGACTGCGAGATCATGACCTGAGCGCAAGGCTCAACCAACTGAGCCTCCCAGGTGCCCCAAAATTGCTTTATTTCACAAAGTAGTAAGTTCACCAGGATTTATCTGGATCCTCGTGCTGTACCATAGTGAGGATCGAACACAGCATAAATTTAAACGAAGCTTCCTGGGGTGGCTAGGGTTAACAAGTCTGTTTGGAAGAAAGCCGGCCAAGCCCCATGTGCCAGGCTGAGGGCCATAAGGACTTCCTGGATCCTGGTCGTGCAAGCTCTTGTCTACAAGGAGTAGGGATAAGGCTCTCCTCATTGCCACACCTGTCACAGACCCCATGGTTTGGTGAAGTGGGAAAAGAGTCCTTGGGATCTGAGAGTGGATGTTTCCTTAGTACCTTCAATGAGACAGTTCAGATAAACAATAAGAGAGGCACTGGGTGGCTCAGTCTGTGCAAAGTCTGACTCTTGATCTTGGCTCAGGTCATGATCTCACAGTTCATGAGTTCAAGCCCCAAGTGGGCTCCTCCCTGACAGTGCAGAGCCTGCTTGGGAATCTCTTTCTCCCGCTCTCTGTCTGTGCCTTCCTCCCTGCACTCTCTCTCTCATTCTCTCTCAAATAAAAAACAAACGTAAACAAGAATAAAGCTGATCATGGATGGATTGTCCTAGCAAAGCTAATAAACCACAAGTTTTGAAATTAAAATAGATTCTATAGTGCTAAGATTACCCAAATTATATTATTTGGTTATCACTTCATTATTGCAAATTGCTTAAACAGTGCCTTCTGTCACACCTCAGTTCAGTAAACTACGTGCGTTTTCTAATTCCTCTTCTGCTGTTTGTCAAACTTGTATGTGGGATACACAGGGTCATCCTTGTAAGTAAAACCAACACGAACTATTTTGGTCTTTATTTCTTCAAGATAATTTTCATCACCATCCTTTGGTTAACCCTTATGGTCCTAGTCAGTAAAGTGTCTTTTCATGACAAAGAGGTCCAATAAATCATACTCGTCATCAACTTACTGAAGTTACACACAATAAATCTAATGTTAAGTAAATCTAATATGTTAATGTGTTAGTCAAGAAAAGCTTTCAATAATCATGTACATGATTATACACTTAGGCGTCAAAATGTGTTTTCTCCGAATCTGGGATAATTTTCGGTTATAGTTGGAAAATTAATCTCAAATCATCACACGCTGTGACACGGCCACACTGCATAAGATAGCACAGGGACCTCCCACTGGTCCATTCATGGGGACCACGAGTCCATTGTCTCACACTCAGCTGTCACAGCAAATTGCTCTAAGTTTGTAACAGCTGATTCACAGGTCCTGCATGGCTCACACTTCACATGTCAGAACAGTGAGGAACTTGGCAGCCCAGCGCAGGCCTCCCATAGCTTCCTCTGCCACATCAGAGCACGGCACAGGGTGGATGGACAAAGCGAACCTGGAAGCGAAAATGTGGGTTCTTCCTAAGAGGAAATGAGAAGCCAATAGGCTACCGTGTCATTACACCCAGTCCCTGAAGGTCAGCCGCTCTCGTGGTCTTCACGTAAGGGGGCACAGGAAGGGGCAAGGCGAGGGTAAAATAAGGTACAACACAGCTGCCAGAATCCCCTTCTAGGAACTGGCCGGGAGGCCCAGGTTGTTACACAGCTGCCTTCTTCCCCCATTCACTCCATGCTCTCCTTACCTCGGCTGAGTGGGGTTTACCTGGTAGGAGGTCACAAACCTCCATTCGTGCAGGACCTGTGTCCATGGTGGTCTTGTATTAATGGCCTACCGTAGTTCTCCACTGACAGGGCATTGGGGCGAGGTACGGCCAGGGGGCATCTTGGTAAACCTCTGGGGTTTATACTGGTCCTTTTTCCTCGCTTGTCCGTACTGCACTTGCCTGAGGGCACCAAGACGAATCACCCCCAGCCGGTACAGAAAACACCTGCTCCCGCAAGAGGTTCACCAGCACCAGAGGTTCACCGTTCACCAACGGCCAGGGGACACTCTGAGCTTCCAATTCTCTGAACCACGACTAAGTTTCCTGACGGACACATCCATCCCTGGGTGAGAGAAACTCAAATTCCACCCAGCCCAAGGTCTCACGGCAGAGAGCAAAAACGTGCTGACCTCTACTTTTGAAGGCATGACCACACACCATAGGAGAACAATAAAAGCTCACAGAATATCCTCACCTAGCTAACCCAAATGTGTGAATTCAGCAGCGTATCCCCGTCCTGTCCAGGCAGCTGTGTGTGGGTGATGGAACGTGGTGATAACACCATTGAATTATCCTGTGGATGTGAGTTGTTTGCTATGCTCCCTTGCTTTAAGATGAATCCCCTGGCTGGAAATAAGGTTGTACTGCCACCATAAAATGGGAAAGACATTGGAAAAGGCATTGTCTGTGCATATGGGAGGTGATTCAGGCAGAAGCACCACAGGCAGGTAATGCAAAATCCATGCTGAACAATGTGTGGTCTTCTCCACGATAAAAGAGGGTCTATGTCCACAGACATCAGGCTAGCTCCCCTGGGGAATGGCACCATATTAGTGACTCAGATGTAGTCCCTGTGGCTGGCACATTGAACAATTAGTAATAGAAGGAACCAGGCCAGCCTTAGCGAGGCCACCTCATTGAACCTGTATATAATTCAATTCCCATCACTGTGGTCCTTCTGCTCATCGAGTCGCTTCTTTATTCCTGCTGAGGTCAGAAAACCACATTCCACGACAGCACCTTTGCTGCCATCCCTAATCTACAGAGATCAGTCTGTAGAGCTCTCCCAGGAGGCTGGGGACTCCCTCTGATAATATATTTGTCAAGCCTTGTGGCAGTGTATGTCCTCTGGGGACCCTTGAAGGGTATAAGTCTATGCTATCTTATCAGGTCACACATAAAAATAAGTCCATTTTAATTTTCCACCACCCAGAGCCTTTGCACTCCTCTAAAGCAGTGGTTCTCAACATTGGTATGAATCTTCCAAGGATCTTGTTGGAATTACAAATTCTGGTTTAGAAGATATATTTAGTATTTATACTACATATGGTCTTGTTGATGCTCATGCTGTTTGCTTGCATATCCCACTTTCAATAACTAAGCTGCATCACAATGACTTGCAAAGTGTGGTCTCCAGACAGCTTCACATGGGAACTTTTTAGAAACATATATTTATGCCTTCACCCCACACTAGCATAATCTAAATCTGAAGAGTAGGATTCAGGAATCTGTGTTTTGAGGGTCACCCATGTGATTCTGGTGTTTGCTAATGATTTAGAACCTCTGTTTGTAACATGCTGGGACAGTAACAATATTTTGACCTCATCATGTATAAGCTACCATTGAGACCTGGCTTCTATTATCCGATCTAGCAGACTATTAACACCACTTGTCAGTGTGCTAGACAGCATACTACACCCTGAATCCAGGGTGAGTGCACTCATAAAAAATAAGTCAGCCCTGGCAAGTCTTACATTTCACTTTCTGTTATCTCGTACCTTTAGAATTCACTCCCATAGATGCTCTCTAGCTCCCTGCCAATAGGGCCTGACAATGCCCTGTGCCTACTTTGGTGTATGGGCTACCTTGTTTTGAGCTGGTCTTATTTTTCTGTTTGAGCTGTCTGCAACTAACATTTCTTAGGGGCCTAGAGGTGATGAGGGCTGGGTAGATCCTGGGAAGACTCATCATCGGCTTCTGAAGAAACTAAGTACAGCCACTGTAAGGCTGTTAAGAAGAGAGGAGGGTTGATTTTCTGGGGATGAGACAGAGAGACAGAGACAGAGAGAGAATGAGAAACTTTACTGACCAAAGGGGCCCGAGGAATTCAGAGATTCAATATTCTCAGCTTTGTTATTTTCCCATCTCAACAACTCGCTCATTCTTATTCAGTGCCATTTGTTGGCTTAAGAGACTTGAACATGTATAGAATTGAGGTGGACCTCTGTCTGCAGAACACATACAATTACAAAATGGTGTAAGGCTCCTTCAAAGCTGCCATGAAGACTTTCTGGTTCTCCACACGTATTCTTATGGTATTTCATAGCTGCTAAGTTGACATTTTCCCGATGTATATATTCTCCAGTTGTCCAGAAAAACCGAATGTAACTATAATTACTACTGTTTCCATAGTGATTACAGGCCTCAGCCATTCGATTGCTCAAAACTCTACACCTGCACTTCATCTCAGGCTATTACAGGTGCTAATTTGAATAATTGTCATGCCATCCTTGGCATGGATTAACCATCTGCTGTTTGGAGTTCCCAACTCCAGGAATGGAGATGATCCCTGACTTCCCAAATATATGCACAATGCAATCCAAGAGCCTCCTTTCAAGTTTCTTTTCTCTTGGAGGGGGGATTTCAAGCACCAATTGCTGTATTAGTTGGCATACTGGCAGAAAAGAACACCCTCGGGTTGGGTTAATCTAATATGGATTTAGTGAAGGAATGCTTGACAGAGGTGCATGCAGGGTATAGGAAACTACAAGGGGTAATGTCATACACTGAAAACACAAGAGATACGCAAAAGAGAAAGTTACCAGAAAACAAAACAAAACAGACTCCCAAAAGGAGAATGTAAAAGCCACACGTAGAGAAGAAGGCGCCAGCCTGGGGAGCTAAGAGAAGATACACCTGGCACTGACTCCTCACTCTTCCCACAGTTTCTTTTTACTTTGCCCTTTGGTGGAAACCAATAGAAAGTCAGAGGGCTCAGGAGCCTTTAGATGTGACCCACATCACGGCATGCAGGTGGACACTGGGCGTGAAGGGCAAACGTCTGTGTCTGCATACTTATCTCCTCAGAGCAAGGTCAACTTTCCTGAATATATCTTGTTGAAAGAATCTGAGAGCAGTTAATTAGGGAACATAGATTCAGGCAGAATTAAGAGGGAATTTGTGAAATAAAAGTTGAGTGATAGGCTTACGACAGTAAGGACCATGTAGTATGAGGCATCATAGAGCTGGGGTGTCTGACATTATTTACTGTAGTTTTCTCCACGTGTCCATGTAAAATCATTTCTGATTTGTCTAATTTGCATTATATATGCTTTGCTTCCATCTCAATCTGTCCTCCTATCAGAACTGCAAACACCTTTTTAAACTCATGCTTAAGAAAAACAAATGTATTTAGAGTCCATAAAGAACAAGATTCTGTTGTGAGCAATACAAGTTATGCTCACGAACTTAGATCCTACTGACAGTACTTGTAAGATTATACAATCTTACAGCATTTTTGTCGAACATGCCATAAATATTAAAAAAACCCTCATTGAGTTGTTTTTATAAGAATGTACAATATTCCATTTAACAATCCCGCTACCTACTTTTTTTCTAATTAGAAGAGAACTCCTAGGCTACCACTAAAGAAGTCTCTATGGTTTCCAGTGAATGGCATTGAGGATTCCCATTTGGTTGAGTGTTGGATCTACTCCCAAGTAGGGCAGTGGGCTCTCCTTTCTCGAGAATAAGTTAGGTGTAACCTTCTTTGGATGGAGTCAGTTTGCTGACCACGTGTGCCATACACTTCACCTTAGGAAGTATTTCCTCTTATCTCGAGGTGAATCCCTCCACAGCATGACTACATGGCCCCGTAAAATTCCCTTGCTCTCATAGCTAATGAAAACGGCATTAATCTAATGAAAGCACATTCAAAATGACGTGCTCATCACAAGACATGGTTGCGTTAGGGACTGGAGAATTTTCACTCCACAGAATAACTCCTCAAAAGAATAGCTCCCACCCTCTCTTCCACAACCTGTCCTTAACATGCTTCTGAACATAACTCCTGACACTGCCCCCCGAGAACACCTCTTGTCTTGGATACAGTGGCCTCCGTGTTGTTGAATTCAGTAACCAGTCATCAACCTTCAACTTTGTTTACCAGCAACATTTCACACAATCACGTTCTCCTTCATATCACCTTGTCACCTACCTTTTGGAACACCACACTCTTCAGACTCACTTCCACATCACTGTTGGCCCCTCTCATTTATCCTGTTCTTTCTATACCTTCTTTCTTTCTGACGTTCTCATTCAAGGCTATCCATACCCTTGACTCAGGACTCCCAAATGTAAATCTCAGGCCCAAGTGTCATGCCTGGAACAAGCTACACATCCTAACTGCCCCCTCCACTCAGATGTCTACTAAGCCAATCCAGTGGAGATCTGACCAAAATGAGCTTTGGATCTTTCTGTACATTTCTATGTCTCTTCCTCTTGTTGTCTTTCTCACATCAGTCAAAGGACACTCCTTCTTTCCAGGCTTTCCAGGTAGAATCATTCTTAGACATTGTTGATTCACTGTCCCTCATGCCCCACATCCAGTTTGTGAGAAAATACTATTATATATAAAATATATCCAGATTTGATTTTTTCTACTCATTTTATTGTTACCAACTTGGTCTATGTCAACATCTCTTGCCTAGAGTATTGCAGTAAATTCCGTGATGATCTTCCTCTTTTAGACGTTGTTCTGTTTCAGACCATTCTCAACACAACAGAAAATATAAGTCAGCTTAAAACTCCCTAGTGGCTCCCAATGGCCTTGAAAATAAAAGCCAAATCCTTATATTGTTCTAAAATCCCTGGCTTAATTTTGTCTCTTCAGCCATTTGCCTAGAAGATATTTGTCCAATACATGAAGCAGTCTCCCAGCTTAGCACCCTTGTCCTGGGCCCTCTACCTGGACCTTCCTTCTACAAGACACGTCCTCATACATACCATACAACAAACCATACTAAGTGATATTTTCCTGTTCCCTATAGCAGGTTTTGTTTTTCCTCCTGGGCTGACTCCTTTACGATCCATTGGGAATTATAGTTTTCTTAAGTAATGGATTTCTTCCCAACGCATAGGCATTTTGAGATTTGTGTCTGGAAATATTTATTTCTGACTGGCTATCAGAGAGCTTAGATGTAGAAGCCTGTCTCATCACTAACAGGTGAATGTGTTATCATAATATGCATTCTCTTAGCCTCACCTTTCACTCTATCTTATCACCATCTTTATTTTCTTCTTCTTCCTCAATGTTCATTTGTGTTATAATATTTTATGCATTTAAAAGTTAACCAGCAGAATAAGTGTGATATAGAAGGAGGGATGCAAATAGGCTTATACATTATTTCTTCTTCTTTTGCCGTTGTTGTTCTTGCTTTTCTTTTCTTGGCGTTGTGGCTATTGGACCTGATACATAGTCCGCTGTTTCAACAAGCAAAATTATGGTCAGTACAAGACAATTAAAAGAGCTTCTCAAGGGGTGCCTGGGTGGCTCAGTCGGTTAGGCGTCCAACCTCGACTCAGGTCATGATCTCACGGTTCGTGGGTTCAAGCCCTGCGTCGGGCTCTGTGCTGACAGCTCAGAGCCTGGAGCCTGCTTTGGATGCTGTGTCTCCCTCTCTCTCAGCCCCTCCCCTGCTCATGGTTTCTCTGTCAAAAATCAATAAACATTAAAAATAAAAAATAAAAAAAAAAGCTTCTCAAATACTGAAATGGGTCAAAGCCATCTTATTTTCTCACCTGCTCTAAGAATTCTTACTTAGTGGGGTGCCTGGGTAGCTCGGATGGGCGTCCGACTTCAGCTCAGGTCATGATCTCACTGTTTGTGAATTTGAGCCCCTTGTCGGGCTCTGGGCTGACAGTTCAGAGCCTGGAGCCTGCTTCCGATTCTGTGTCTCCCTCTCTCACTGACCCTCCCCGTCTTACACTCTGTCTCATTCTCTCTCAAAAATAAATAAGCATTTAAAAAAATTAAAAAAAAAATTCTTACTTAGCGCTGCATGGCGTATGTTGTATGCATCCAGGTTTCTGTTAGCAATCTCCCTCACCATAAGCTCTGCTTACACTGAGATGGTTACTGAAAGTCTTCATCTCTCTCTGTGAGACAGTACTTGTACTCTGGGTTCAGACTGCAGACAAATCCCTGCTCGTGTGCATCGGAAGCCGCGCGCGCGCGCGCGTGTGTGTGTGTGTGTGTGTGTGTGTATGCAAGTGCGTGTGTATAACAAAGAGAGCCAAGTATGGGGAAAAATTATATAAGTTTTTAGAAAAATGAACATGTGCACACGTCCACTCACATGTATTATTAGAAACCTATTTATATGCACAAACAGCCTCTTCTGTTTGAAATGTAGAGTGTAACAATAGGATAAATTTGAGAGTGAGGAATGCTTTTCTCCCATGTCTTCACAGCTGTCTGAGCTTCATGAATCCCCTGGGAATCTGGCACAGGGTTAGCAATCAGAGAGCGCTGTCCTAGAATTATGAACTTGAGTCCCAGAAGGAAAAGGGGGTTCCATTTCATGTGGCTGCAGTTAAAATTTTTTTAATGTTTATTCATTTTTTGAGAGAGAGAGAGAGACAGAGACAGAGAAAGACAGAGCAGGAGCAGGAGAGGGGCAGAGAGAGAGGGAGACACAGAATCGGAAGCAGGCTCTAGGCTCCCAGCTGTCAGCACAGAGCCGGATGTGGGGCTTGAATTCACAAACCACAAGATCATAGACACCCAACCTGAGCTAGCCAGGCGCCCCAGCCGTAGTTCAAATACAGAGCTCAGGTTTGCTGTTTTTGTAGAAACTTGTTCTGGAGGACAGGAAACAGACGCGGATACGCCCAGAGGTATGTGATGGCACCGAAGTCATAGTATGGCGTAGGGAATGATGACGGTAGGAGGGGTTAACTGCACTCAAGACGGTAGCTTATGCTGTTCATTCTGGCACTAAGTTATTCCATGTGACACTCCTGTATTCTCTCATCAGACTCCGCGTAACTCAGGCATATCCATGTTTATATAATCCCGAGGAAATATTTCAATATTTATAAAATAATTACAAAAGTACTACTTTTTGTAATGTGCAGTAAACTAAAGGTTGTCCAATTAAGTATATTCAGCTAATTTTGTTTGGAAGTTCGTTTACATAATGCTATATGTCTACCAGTAATCATATGAGGAGAAAATCAACACAGTGAATGACTGAAGCATATACTAAGCCACATTTTCATTTCTTCATTAGCTTTATTTATAGGAGGAATACACAGGATTCAAGAGATAGTAAGTAAAAGATGCTACTCAAGACTATTCACATTATATAATAATTTATGTTCCTTACCCTCAGGCTAAGCATGTTTTGCTTGAACAATGATTCCGATATAGCAAAAGACTAGAAGATCATGTAACAGATGTTCAGAACTAATTGTACATGCTAAGTGCTTCTCTCTCATTTTCTCTGGGGATATTCAATGATAATCACTCCTCTATTCCTCTTAAATTCTACATATTTTTCTCATCTCATGTCTCCTCTTAACATTTGAGACATGGATGAACCTCATTGCTACCACTGCCATCTCTGGACCCCAGGGGCTTTATTACATACCATTCCATTTTTAAACCTCTTCTTTACCTTCAAGCCAAGACCCTCATCCAACAATTAAAAATTCTTAATAGTGGTAATTTCCTTCTGTCGAAGCCTTAAACCTATACCTGAACATCCAATGTACTAAGCAGAATACATTATGGGAAATCACCCATCACCGTTGACATATATACGAACACACATGCACATGGTGGGGGAGGGAAGAGGGAGAAAGATGGCGGGGAGGGGGCGAGACACAGAGACAGTGAATGCTGAGAAGGGCAGCAATCTTAGCACAAAATTTGTTTTCATGACACAAAGGATTCTGAGACGTGAATGCCAGCATGATGGTATTGGGATTGAGAAGGACTTGAAAAGACATGAATAGAGTCCTCGCTTCCTCAATATAATAGTGATTGTTCATGGATATGTTGCTAATCTCACTCTTAAAAGTTTTGACAAGGCAGAACTGTTGTCTTACTGCGTAGAGGAAGAAACGGCAGTAGGCTAAAAACGAGGATAACGTTTTTTCCTCTACGAACCTAACCATTTTATAAATATATTAACTCTCCTCTGCTTTTGTAATCTCCTACGTTTCCCAAATTGACTTTTTTAATACAAAAAATAATGACGCAGCATTCTAAGTCATTTATCTTATTCCTGTTTCCTTATAAAACGTAATGAGATGCCGATCAAAGAACTTGCATTGTTGCAAAATGAGAAAGCTTCGCATCCAGCCAGAGTGTGCCTAAGAAAAGTGCATCACAATAGTTTATCATCAATGTGATTGAAATTCTTAACATAATTGTTAAGTTCTGAGAGAATTTCAATTGATTTAAGATGAGTGGCTCCTTTCCACTTGAATTTAGATTCAGACACTCTGCAAGTCTGTATATTTTAAATCTACATAAAGTCAGCCTCACCACATGCAGGCTGTGGGCAAACTCTGCTCTAATCAAACTAGAGCTATGAGGTCTGGTCAATTTCTAAGTAAAAGCAGAGGACTTGTAAGCTTGTTGAATAGGGCAATTTAACAGTCTCCCTGATGGTTATACTGGAGAAATTACAACACCTGTCATTGGGGCTACTGTGTTGGGTGGTTGACAGTTTCTTTCTCAGCAATATCTCTAGTGAAATAGACATAACACCAGGAGGTACTATCAAGTTCTTAGCACGTAACACATTATTTGCTGGGAGAGATGCTCTGGAAACTTAACAGTCACCATGAAAGCTAGGGAAACAGTAGGGACTACGCAAAATGGAATACAGAACAAGAACACCGGATTTGTTGGTGAATTCTAGGGGAAAGAGGTACAGGAGAATACATCACTCAGATCACCCATCTTCGGCTTATTTCTCAAGCTTCATTTCTTTCACATATATTCCCATTCACAAACTTCATAAATGAAACTGGAGGGCCTTCATGTTATTTTTGAAATATAATCTACCATGTCCTGTCTCTAAAAAGGTTGTATCTACCATTTTGATCCACACAGTGTCCCTTTCTTCATCAAGCTTTACCTCATATTCTCAGTATAAAAATCCCCCTCACTTCTTTGTAGAGAAAACACAAATAGACACTGTAACACAATTCCTAATGCTCTTAATATACACAAACCTGTAGCTATTAATGCACACGTCAATTCAACTTCCTGGTTGCCCAATTGTGATGCACAAAGCTGTTCTGAAATGTGTTGTACTGGCCATGCCACCTAGTATTACACTCATACAGTGTGGCTTAAAGCATGTTCTGGGATGGAAAAAGGAAAGAAGGGATGTGAGGATGAGGGAAGGAGAGGGAGATATGGAGGGGGAAGGGGAGGGGGGAGGGGGATAGGAGGGAGGAAGGGAGAAGGGAGGGAGGGAGAGGAGGAAGGGAGGGAAGGAGAAGGGGGATGGGAGAGGGGAAGGAGGACAAGTAAGTAAAAGAAAGAGTGATGAAAAATAAAGGAAACGAATATATGGATAAGCAAGTCTCAAACCCAAATACACTATAACTCTACAATTAGAATACTTGTCATGCACAATAAAATTTGAACAGATTATAAAGAAAGTTAAAAATATACGTAATACTTTTGCCTTCATTATAGCCCATTTAAAAACAAAATCTGGCATTAAGACAGAATTACTGCCATAAATTACATGAATTACATTCATCTTCACATTCTTGGTCCAACATATGATACTATAGTATATGTTATATTACCTGATATGTAGACTTCTTAGACAAAACACATAACTAAAAAGGGAAAAACTGCTTTTACCTTTTTTGTGAATATTACACACCCATGTAGATACATATGAAAATATGGTTATACAAAATATACTGCCTTACATTATGTTTTTCTATCTTGTAACAATATATGAATATCCCACTTTCAAAGTACTTAATTGTGCTAATGAAATGATTTATTAAGTCCCATAAGGGCATTTAATACCTTTCGGCATATAAATACTCAACATCTGATTGTAGATGGATTATATGAAAGTGTACATGTGCATGCATGTGTGTGTGTGAGCAGGTGCACATACATTCGTGTGTATGTGTGGGTGCATGTGTGTGGGGGTGCACGTGTGTGTCTGTGTGTGCTTGTGTGCATGTGTTGAGAGGAGTCATTTATAAAAAAGGTTCCTACTGAACCAATATGCCTATGTAGTATTTTCCTGCTGAGAGAATCATGGTATTAACACAGAGTTCACATTCATTCTCTTCTCAGCGCTGTTTTTTTTTTCTTTTTTCTTTTTTCATTATCATTCTTAAAATCACTTTCCTGTTAGCAGTTCACATGAAATATGGGGGAAATGTCACTTTTTAAATTCTGGAAATTAATGTGCAAATGCAGAGTAGGAAAAGGCAGAGACATATCTTGAGATATTTTTCATGTGGAGCACAGATATATCCTAATAAAATATAAGCATTAAGGAGTACTCAGACTGGTGGAAAGGTGAAGTTCACAGCTCAAAATGTGATTTTAAGTAAAAGAGAATTTGAAAACAAGTATGGATATGACACACTTCTTTTCTAGTATGTTCTTCCCAAATATCCCCACAGTGAAAAATACTCCTAAAAATAAAAGTTGAAAAACAATCTACACACTATTCCTTGTCTCAGTATTATTAAATGTATTTTAGGTAATTTTATTCTACAATACTGCGTATCTTTGAATTCCTCCATAACTGCTTTTGAATCACAATGAAAAGTCGAACTGATCAACATGGACTCAAAATTCCCGTTCACTCAGGTGGGCTCTACTCTAGACAGGTGTCCTCCTGACTCCAGGGTCTGACTTCCCTTCCAACAGAGCACTTCCTTTAAAAAACTTCCAGTGTAAATTCCCCCTCTGCCTCTTTGAGATGTAAGTTTTCTCCAGCGTCTTGCTGGGTTTACAACCCAGGGATGTCTCTCTCATAGCCATCCTCTTAAAGTATAACCAGCAAGCAAGATCGTGCCCTGTCCCCTAGTCCCTTGGGAAAAGAGGAACCGAGCTCCCCAGAGCAACGATTAGCAAACACAGAAGGCCTAATCACATGGGCCAGCCTCCCCATTCTTGGGTACTTTTCTACTAGTGTTTACCCCAGAATAAAAACTCTCTTGTCCTTTGTTTCAAAACTGATGAGTTCAGTTTCTGTCCTCTATTGCAACCATCTTGAATAAAGTCTTCCTTGACTGTTTAACTCCGTACAGTACAAGTTTTCTTTGACATAACCGTAATGAGTCAAAACTTGTTTTGGAATCAGGTTCCATTTTGGAACTTATTTGCATATTCTAAAAATGCAGAATGATCACAAAAGTAAACTAAAATTCAAATATATGTGTTTACAAACATTATACCCATCAAACCTGGCACTACATATCAAAGGTATAGAAAGTCACAGTAAAAGTTTTCGTATTAAAGAGTTTTTCTAAATGTACTGGATATGATAATGTGCCTACAGTTAAAAAAATATTCTTGTAGACTGGCCTAAAGATAGTTGTGCAAAACAGAAGTTTGAGTTATCATGGCAAGTATTTTAGACCTTTCAACATTAGGATTATCTGTTTGAAAGTCATGGTACAAATTCCTCTAGGTTCTTAAAAGTTAAAGGCAGGCTTCATGATGACCTGTTCAATGATCTGTTGCCCCTTGTATTTCAAATACTCAGCTGAATCAGGTTTTACTAAGTCAATCTGAATGTGTCAGCAGGTCATCGGTATGAGTGTTTGTTATTACTGAAAATGTCTTATTCAGTGCTTACTAGAAATAATTTTTAAGTCTTAGCTCAGGCAGAAATTAGATGGTAAGATGTTTTAAGTGATTGTTTCAACGTCAGACTTATTCCCAAATAATTTGCTTTACTTTCACTTCAATATCCAGATTTCACACATAGAAAGCAATCAAAATTAATTTTTAAATGTATTCCTAAAAACAGAAAGAGTGCATATGATTTGTATTTTTTTAGTGTTTATGATTTTTAAATTTTGTTTTGTTCTGGTTTTCATTACAACTTCAACACAGAAATACCATTAAAGGAAATCTGTAAATGAGTTACACCATCCTCCTGAGGTAGAATTATGTCACATACATCAGAAAGCACAGCTCCAGGCCTCTGCATCTCAGTGTAAACTCTCATCAGTCAAGAAGTATCCCCAAGGATGCTCACAAACAATGACTGAGATTCTCATATCTATCAGTTTTATATAATTATATATATAATTTATATATAAATTTACTTATTCATATTTATTTATATATATTTATTATATATATTATTTATTTATTTATATATATAAATTTATATATACTTATATATGTAATTTATATAAATTTATATAATTTTGCCAACAATGGTAGCCAATATATTATAGTTCAGGTGTAAAATGAGAATGACGAAAGTCATTCAAATGGGGTACTTTTAGAAAAAGCCAAGAGTACTTCGATAACAGGAAGTTCTGAGAGCTGGAAATAAGGATTGGAATGGAGCAGGACATTAATGTGTGGTGGGTCCCACCTGCCAAGAGCGAGGCACCAGACTGTGTTTTCCAAAATCTTGATGAGAAGGAGCTGAGGGAGATCTCTGAGAACTGAGTTCATGGGGTTTAGTGAAATTTGTTGGCTGGTGTCTGACTAGAGGTTGAAATTTTAAAGTTTAGGGAGAAGGTCTCGATGAAGGTCTTTTTCAAGATATTACAGGGCTGCAGTTGGGGGGGGGTTTAACTGGGCATTCCAACTAAAGATAGGTCTAAAGTGTGTACTTCCTGTCACAGATGTAGGCCACCCAGAGAATAAGAATAAAATGATCTTAGGTCCAGCCCTAGAGAGCCACCAAGAAGAGTGAGATGCTGGGCTGCACAGCCCAACCCACAGCAATAGTGACAGTGGGCAGCTAAACTCAGAATGCACCACCTGTTTGATTCAGGAATTATCTACTGTTGGGAGCCTCCAAAGAGGCTACCCAAAGGGTTCCCAGAATGATTCTCAATGGTAGGCAAAAACAGCCCAAGGTAGTATGGCAATAGGACCATTCGTTCCTCGTCCCTCTCCTACCTCTCCCAGAGTCAAATCTCGAGAGGTGAAAGTCTTAGCAACTTGGAGGAACAGGTAGAGAAGAATAAAGTAAAGAGACAGCAAAATTGTCAAACCCCAGAATCCAAGGCAACGAGGAAGAATCAGGCCCCCAAAAGTGATATTCTTGGGGGGAAATAATACAGTTGATGTCCATTAAACCTTGCAGGTATTGTATGTTTAATGTATTTCAGGTAGGAGTATTGGTTTTATTAAAGAATAGTATTAGCAAAATGATCTGAAGAAAGGAATGTGAACATAATAACCATTAAAAACTATCAATTCAGGTTTTTGGAAGATGGCGGCATAGGACGACGCTGGGCTCACCGCACGTCCTGATGATCACTTAGATTCCACCTACACCAGCCTAAATAACCCAGAAGACCACCAGAGGATTAGCAGAACGGAGTCTCCGGAGCCAAGCGTGGACTAGAGGCCCACGGAGGAGGGCAGGAAGGGTGGCGAGGTGATGCGCACTCCACGGACTGGCGGGAGGGAACCGGGGCAGAGGGGTGGAGGGGCGGCCAAGCAGAGCCCCGAGTCTGACTGGCAAAAGCGGAGGGGCCCGACAGAGTGTGTTCCAACAGCAAGTGGGACTTAGCATCTGGGAGGTCGTAAGTTAACAGCTCTGCTCAGAAAGCGGGAAGGCTGGAGGACAAAGGGAGGGAGAGTTGTTGAGCCCCGAACGACAGAGCTCAGCTTGGTGGGGAACAAAGGCGCTCACCAGCGCCATCTCCCTCGCCCATCCCCCAGCCAAAATCCCAAAGGGAACCAGGGAACTTGCTTGCACCGCGCAAACACTGAACGCTGTGCTTCTGCAGATCCATCCCTCCAGTGGCAGGTCTGACTCCCTCCTGCTGCCACAGGGTCCCTCCTGAAGTGGATCACCTAAGGAGCAGCGAGCTAAGCCTGCCCCTGCTGTCCCCGTGCACCTTGCCTACCCACCCCAGCTAATACGCCAGATCCCCAGCACCACAAGCCTGGCAGTGTGCAAGTAGCCCAGACAGGCCAAGCCACCCCACAGTGAATCCCGCCCCTAGGAGAGGGGAAGAGAAGGCACACACCAGTCTGACTGTAGCCCCAGCGGTGGGCTGGGGGCAGACATAGGGTGGGACTGTGGCCCCGCCCACCAACGCAGGTTATTCAAGACAGCACAGGGGAAGTGCCCCGCAGTCCTGACCAACTGCAGGGACTATCCAAAATGACCAAATGGAAGAATTCCCCTCAAAATAATCTGCAGGAAATAAAGCTAACAAACTGATCAAAAAGGATTTAAACAATATAAGAGAAAGTGCATTTGGAATAATAGTCATAAAATTAATCTCTGGGTTTGAAAACAGTATAAAGGACAGCAGAAAATGTATTGCTACAGAGATCAAGGGACTAAGGAACAGCCAGGAGGAGCTAAAAAAGGCTATCAATGAGCTGCAAAAATAAAAATGGAGACAACCATGGCTCGGATTGAAGAGACAGAGGAGACAATAGGTGAACTAGAAGATAAAATTATGGAAAAAGAGGAAGCTGAGAAAAAGAGAGAAAAAAAATCCAGGAGTATGAGGGGAAAATTAGAGAACTAAGTGATACACTAAAAAGAAATAATCTATGCATAATTGGTATTCCAGAGGAGGAAGAGAGAGGGAAAGGTGCTGAAGGGGTACTTGAAAAAATAATAGCTGAGAACTTCCCGGATCTGGGGAAGGAAAAAGGCATTGAAATCTAAGAGGCACAGAAAACTCCCTTCAGACACAACGTGAATCGATCTTCTGCATGACATATCATAGTGAAACTGGCAAAATACAAGGATAAAGAGAAAATTCTGAAAGCAGCTAGGGATAAACATGGTCTAACATATAAAGGGAGACCTATAAGACTCGTGACCGATCTCTCTACTGAAACTTGGCAGGCCAGAAAGGAATGGCAGGATATCTTCAATGTGATGAACAGAAAAAAATATGCAGCCAAGAATACTTTATCCAGCAAAGCTGTCATTTAGAATAGAAGGAGAGATAAAGGTCTTCCCAAACAAACAAAAACTGAAGGAATTCGTCACCACTAAACCAGCCCTACAAGAGATCCTAAGAGGATCCTGTGAGACACAGTACCAGAGACCTCGCTACAAGCATGAAACCTACGGACATCACAATGACTCTAAACCCATATCTTTCTATAATAACACTGAATGTAAATGGATTAAATGCGCCAACCAAAAGACATAGGGTATCAGAATGGATAAAAAAACAAGACCCATCTATTTGCTGTCTACAAGAGACTCATTTTAGACCTGAGGACACCTTTAGATTGAGAGTGAGGGTATGGAGAACTATTTGTCATGCTACTGGAAGCCAAAAGAAAGCTGGAGTAGCCATACTTATATCAGACAAACTGGACTTTAAATTAAAGGCTGTAACAAGAGATGAAGAAGGGCATTATATAATAATCACAGGGTCTATCCATCAGGAAGAGCTAAAAATTATAAATGTCTATGCGCCAAATACAGGAGCCCCCAAATATATAAAACAATTACTCACAAACATAAGCAACCTTATTGATAAGAATGTGGTAATTGCAGGGGACTTTAACACTCCACTTACAGAAATGGATAGATCATCTAGACACACGGTCAATAAAGAAACAAGGACCCTGAATGATACATTGGATCAGATGGACTTGACAGATCTATTTAGAACTCTGCATCCCAAAGCAACAGAATATACTTTCTTGGGGCGCCTGGGTGGTGCAGTCGGTTAAGCGTCCGACTTCAGCCAGGTCACGATCTTGCGGTCTGTGAGTTCGAGCCCCGCGTCAGGCTCTGGGCTGATGGCTCGGAGCCTGGAGCCTGTTTCCGATTCTGTGTCTCCCTCTCTCTCTGCCCCTCCCCCATTCATGCTCTGTCTCTCTCTGCCCCCCCCCCCAAAAAAAAAAAGAATATACTTTCTTCTCGAGTGCACATGGAACATTCTCCAAGATAGATCATATACTGGGTCACAAAACAGCCCTTCATAAGTATACAAGAATTGAAATCATGCCATGCATACTTTCAGACTACAACGCTATGAAGCTTGAAATCAACCACAGGAAAAAGTCTGGAAAACCTCCAAAAGCATGGAGGTTAAAGAACACCCTACTAAAGAATGAATGGGTCAACCAGGCAATTCGAGAAGCAATTAAAAAATATATGGAAACAAACGAAAAGGAATATACAACAATCCAAACGCTTTAGGATGCAGCGAAGGCAGTCCTGAGAGGACAATACGTTGCAATCCAGGCCTATCTCAAGAAACAAGAAAAAATCCCAAATACAAAATCTAACAGCACACCTACAGGAGATAGAAGCAGAACAGCAAAGGCAGCCTAAACCCAGCAGAAGAAGAGAAATAATAAAGAGCAGAAATAAACAATATAGAATCTAAAAAAACTATAGAGCAGATCAACGAAACCAAGAGTTGGTTTTTGAAAAAATAAACAAAATTGACAAACCTCTAGCCAGGCTTCTCAAAAAGAAAAGGGAGAGGACCCAAATAGATAAAATCATGAATGAAAATTGAATTATTACAACCAATCCCTCAGAGATACAAACAATTATCAGGGAATACTATGAAAAATTATATGCCAACAAATTGGACAGCCTGGAAGAAATGGACAAATTCCTAAACACCCACACTCTTCCAAAACTCAATCAGGGAGAAATAGAAAGCTTGAACAGGCCCATAACCAGAGAAGAAATTGAATCGGTTATCAAAAATCTCCAACAAATAAGAGTCCAGGACCAGATGACTTCCCAGGGGAGTTCTACCAGACATTTAAAGCAGAGATAATACCTATCCTTCTCAAGCTATTCCAAGAAATAGAAAGGGAAGGAAAACTTCCAGACTCATTCTATGAAGCCAGTATTACTTTGATTCTCAAACCAGACAGAGACCCAGTAAAAAAAGAGAACTACAGGCCAATATCCCTGATGAATATGGATGCAGACATTCTCAATAAGATACTAGGAAATCAAATTCAACAGCATATAAAAAGAATTATTCACCATGATCAAGAGGGATTCATTCCTGGGCTGCAGGACTGGTTCAACATTCGCAAATCAATCAACATGATACATCACATTAATAAAAGAAAAGATAAGAACCATATGATCCTGTCAATCGATGCAGAAAAGGTCTTTGACAAAATTCAGCATCCTTTCTTAATAAAAACCCTTCAGAAAGTCGGGATAGAAGGAACATACTTAAACATCATAAAAGCCATTTATGAAAAGCCCACAGCTAACATCATCCTCAATGGGGAAAAACTGAGAGCTTTTTCCCTAAGATCAGGAACACGACAGGGATGTCCACTCTCACTGCTGTTGTTTAACATAGTGTGAGACATTCTAGCATCAGCAATCAGACAACAAAAGGAAATGAAAGGCATCAAAATTGGCAAAGATGAAATCAAGCTTTCACTTTTTGCAGATGACATGATACTATACATGGAAAACCTGATAGACTCCACCAAGTCTGCTAGAACTGATACATGAATTTAGCAAAGTTGCAGTATACAAAATCAATGTACAGAAATCAGTTGCATTCTTATACACTAACAATGAAGCAACAGAAAGACAAATAAAGAAACTGATCCCATTCACAATTGCACCAAGAAGCATAAAATACCTAGGAATAAATCTAACCAAAGATGTAAAAGATCTGTATGCTGAAAACTATAGAAAGCTTATGAAGGAAATTGAAGAAGATATAAAGAAATGGAAAGACATTCCCTGCCCATGGGTTGGAAGAATAAATATTGTCAAAATGTCAATCCTACCCAAAGCTATCTACACATTCAATGCAATCCCAATCAAAATTGCACCAGCATTCTTCTCGAAACTAGAATAAGCAATCCTAAAATTCATATGGAACCACAAAAGGCCCCGAATAGCCAAAGGAATTTTGAAGAAGACGACCAAGCTGGAGGCATCACAATCCTAGACTTTAGCCTCTACTACAAAGTTGTCATCATCAAGACAGCATGGTATTGGCACAAAAACAGACACATAGACCAATGGAATAGAATAGAAACCCCAGAACTAGACCCACAAATGTATGGCCAACTAATCTTTGACAAAGCAGGAAAGAACATCCAATGGAAAAAAGACAGTCTCTTTAACAAATGGTGCTGGGAGACCTGGACAGCAACATGCAGAAGGTTGGAACTAGACCACTTTCTCACACCATTCACAAAAAATAAACTCAAAATGGATAAAGGACTGAATGTGAGACAGGAAACCATCAAAACCCTAGAGGAGAAAACAGGAAAAGACCTCTCTGACCTCAGCCATAGCAATTTCTTACTTGACACATCCCCGAAGACAAGGGAATTAAAAGCAAAAATGAACAATTGGGAACTCATGAAGATAAAAAGCTTCTGTACAGCAAAGGAAACAATCAACAAAACTAAAAGGCAACCAACGGAATGGGAAAAGATATTTGCAAATGACATATCGGACAAAGGGCTAGTATCCAAAATCTATAAAGAACTCACCAAACTCCACACCCGAAAAACAAATAATCCAGTGAAGAAATAGGCAGAAAATATGAATAGACACTTCTCTAAAGAAGACATCCGGATGGCCAAGAAGCACATGAAAAGATGCTCAACGTCGCTCCTCATCCGGGAAATACAAATCAAAACCACACTCAGATATCACCTCACGCCAGTCAGAGTCGCCAAAATGAACAAATCAGGAGACTATAGATGTTGGCAGGGATGTGGAGAAACAGGAACCCTCTTGCACTGTTGGTGGGAATGCAAATTGGTGCAGCCGCTCTGGAAAACAGTGTGGAGGTTCCTCAGAAAATTAAAAATAGACCTACCCTATGACCCAGCAATAGCACTGCTAGGAATTTACCCAAGGGATATAGGAGTACTGATGCATAGAGGCATTTGTACCCAATGTTTATAGCAGCACTTTCAACAATAGCCACATTATGGAAAGAGCCTAAATGTTCATCAACTGACCAATGGATAAAGAAATTGTGGTTTATATACACAATGTAATACTACAGGGCAATGAGAAAGAACGAAATATGGCCCTTTGTAGCAATGTGGATGGAACTGGAGAGTGTGATGCTAAGTGATGTAAGCCATACAGAGAAAGACAGATACCATATGGTTTCACTCTTATGTGGGTCCTGAGAAACTTGACAGAAACCCATGGGGGAGGGGAAGGAAAAAAAAAAGAGGTTAGAGTGGGAGAGAGCCAAAGCATGAGAGACTCTTAAAAACTGAGAACAAAATGAGGGTTGATGGGGGGTGGGACGGAAAGGAGGGTGGGTGATGGGTATTGGGGAGGGCACCTTTTGGGATGAGCACTGGGTGTTGTATGGAAACTAATTTGACAATAAATTTCATATATTGAAAAAAAAGTAGGTATATTAACACAATAAAAAAAATAAAATAAAATAAAAACTATCAATTCTCCAATCCAGTAGGCAATAAATATGAGGCAATATGAACCCTAATTTGACAATAAATGTGCTTTTTTCCTACCAGATAGCTTTCTGATGAAAATTTTGGACAATACATTCTTGTTCCACTAACAGATATGAATATAGCGCCTTCCGCTATCTTTTTTGTTTACATGAGTTTCATTTTGCTACCCCTAATTATTTCAGTACAAATTCACCATCAGTTGATAGTTATAAGATGCTTATATTCCCATCATGTCATATATGATGGGAATAAAAATAGCATATAAGTCATCCTCAGTTAAGTCAAATGTTTGGTCAATGTGCAATTAGGCTATGAATATGCATCATAAATTAATATTCTGAATACTGTGTACTCTTCAGTACCCTTACTAAGGCTGCAGTATGAATCTAATATAATTCGTTATTCTTGCACTGTGAAAATTAATTACAAATTATTTATTCAACATCAAAGTGTCATTTCCATGACAAAGACTAGATGAAAACAAACAAAATGAACTCAGAGTCCATTTTTCCTCCAGGTATCTGCCAGCAAACAGTCACTGAAAAGAGAGAGAGAGAGAATGTTTCATGCAAATAAAAGTGAGTTGAATTCCTTCACTGGTTTTTATAGAGATCATATATTTTTCATACTGTTTATGGTGAATGTAATGGCTATACACAGAGAACCAGTGTTAATGAGAATTTCTTGCTTACAAGTAGTCATTGATTTTCAATGCAGGACATGTGTACCTGAATCACTCAATAAATAAGAAGTTAAATATATTTAGTCACATTTGTGAAATATAGAAGGAAAACAGTACAGTTCTTTTAATTCTTGGAGAGATGGAGAGGTATGTCCTAGTTTTCATAGATCCTTTCCCCTGTCTTCTAGGCTAAAACCTTGCTTTGCATGAAAATAACTTAAAAAAATAAGAAAATAACAAACTCTGATGGCCACTCCCCCTGAAGATTTTTCTGTGTTGGTGTTAGCATTTCAGAACAATGAAGACTTGAACAACACCTCACAAAGAAACACTGCATATGAACTTCAGAAAAAAATGAGAGATTTGTGGCAAGAAAAATAAGGAAGTCATGGTATCTTCAGTTAAAAAAAGGCATTTTAAGTTAATTATGTTTTCAGTGTTCAAACAAGATTTATAGAACCAAAATATAGAAGTAGCTTGTAAAAGATAACTTCCTATTCTAACAACCCAGAAAAAAATAAGATGCTAAACTGGAGGCTGCTCTTAATAGCAATAAAACACCAAATACCTAAGAATCTATACAAAGAATATGTTTAATACCCATAAATGAATAAATAAAACATGAATGAGAGAGATTAAATGAATCTAAGAAATGGAGAGATATGTCATATGAATGGATTGAAACCCTGAAAAATGTTAAAATTTTCTAAAATTAATCAATACATTCAATATATTACCCACAAATATCCCAGTAATTGTGAAGAAATTAAAGAGTGCATTCTAAGATTTGTGTAGGGGTGCCTGCGTGGCTCAGTCGGTTGAGCGACCGACTTCAGCTCAGGTCATGATCTAACGGTTTGTGGGTTCTAGCCCCCCATCGGGCTCTGTGCTGACAGCTCAGAGCCTGGAGCCTGCTTCGGATTCTGTGTCTCCCTCTCTCTCTGCCCCTCCCCCACTCATGCTCTGTCTCTCTCTGTCTCATAAATAAACATTTAAAAAATAAAAAAAAATAAAATTTGTATAAAATCTCAAGGTGCCAAGTATGTCTAAGGTCAGCTTGAGGGAAGCCAACTACATTGGAAATCTGCCGTGCTAAGTATCAATGTGGATTCTAAAGCTACAGCAATCGAGACTGCACGGCTTGGGGGCAGGGGTTGGCAAATGGTAAATGAGAACAAAATAGAGTTTAGATAGAGACTCACTCATAAGGGATTTGCAATGCTGAGCCACTTCAACCTGGGTATTTAAAATAAATGAAATCTGACTACTACCTCACAAAAGCAAAGAACAGATTATAAACATAAATGTGAAAGATAAAAAAAGAACACCTCTAGATGATAAGCAAATATTTTCAAGATCTTTGGAGAGGTTGAGAGCTTCCTGAGCATAAAACAAAACCCACTAAACCAAAGAAAAGAACAGAAAAAATGTACTGCAATAAAATTAAGAATTTATCAAAGGTTGATAATGCCATCAAAAGGCTGCATTATGAAAATAAAAATACCAAATACCAAACCAGTGTATGGAATGATCCATAACTGATAAAGTCTTGTGTCCAGAGCATATAAAGAATTAACATTCAATAAGAAAAATGAAAGAATGAAAGAAAAAAAAACCCACGAAGTTAACAAAATGGGAAAAAGATCTTAATAGACATATCCCACAGGAAGATATTAGAAGGTCGATAAATATATGGAAAGACACTCTGCTCATCTTTTAAATCAGAAAAATGCAAACTAAATTCATAATCATATAATTCAAACACCAGGAAAATGAATAACATTAAAAAGGCTACTTATAGCAAGTACTGACAGGAACGGTCTGCTTATATAACACTAATGAGAGTGTAAATTTGTAAAATTATTATGAGAAACAATTCGGCATTAAGTCCTAGAGTTGAACACAGGCAAATCTGGTGACACATGTATTACATTGCCAGGTAGATGTACCCAACCAAAATGAGTGTCATGTACAGCCAAAGTCACATACAAGAATGTTCATAGCAGCATTATTTATATTTGTCCCAAACTGGACACAGCCATCCTTAGTAGAACGGATACATTCATTTTTATAATCATACAGGGGGATTTATACAGCAGAGAAATGAATGTAGAGTTAAACATAATCTTAGAGCTCAAGAAATCAGGGGGCTGGTTACTTGTGAAGGCAAGAGTAAGCATCTTGGAAGGAATGTGTACAGGGCATTCAGTACTTCCTGAAATTGGCAGTGATTACGAAGTTTTGTACATTTCATGAAAACTTACTAAGTATTGTGCATTTCTTCTTATGCAGACTAAAATTCAGTAACTTTTTAAAACTTAAGACAAGTGCGTGTTTTTTTTTTTTTTTTCAACGTTTATTTTTTGGGCGGACAGAGAGAGACAGAGCATGAACGGGGGAGGGGCAGAGAGAGAGGGAGACACAGAATCGGAAACAGGCTCCAGGCTCTGAGCCATCAGCCCAGAGCCTGACGCGGGGCTCGAACTCCCGGACCGCGAGATCGTGACCTGGCTGAAGTCGGGCGCTTAACCGACTGCGCCACCCAGGCGCCCCTGTTCATTTGTTTTTTTAAAGGAAAATGGTGGGGTGCCTGGGTGGCTCAGTCCATTAAGCATCTGACTCTTGATTTCAGCTCAGGTCGTGGTCTCACGCTTCATGGGTGTGAATCCCGCATCGCACTCCGTGCTGATACCGCAGAGCCTGCTTGGTGTTCTCTCTCTCCCTCTGCCCCTTCCCTACACAGACCCACACGCATGCTCTCTCTCTCTCTCTAAAAATAAATAAACATTAAAAAAAATGAATGTCTTTTATCTGCTGTTGCCAAATTACAACAAATTGTAGGTGATTTAGTTCAATACATGGTGATAGAATGATATTTGAAATAACACTGCCCTGAACAGAAAGTTATATTGTATACCACAATTATAGGATGAAAAAACAAGTTATGTGGTTAAAGGGGTTAAAAAACTAACAATGTATTTGGATATTGGCTGATAATGAAAGAAGAGGAGAAGAGGAAAATGCATAGGATACAACAAATTTATTTCAGAATGCAACATTGAATTTTTAGGTATGGACCGTTGCCAATGATCATGTAGCCAGCCATTAATTTATTTCCTAATTGCGTCCCTGCGTAAAGCCTTGTGCAGTATAGGTGCTTGATACATATTTGCTGACTGGATTTTGCAAGTGACATGCTTCAGTTCAGCCTGAGTCCCTTCTTACCCACAAGTGCTGGGGGTCCAGAGTACTTGAAGATCCCACTTACACCTCTGTCCCTGCCTATCGGGGACATTGGTGTGACACAGGCTGTCCTGACAGTGGTCCTGTAAGTAAACATGGGTACTTCTGAGTTCTGTGTGGGAGCATGTGACCTTGGTGAAGCGCATGATTCCAATACACATGATGGATGATATACATTGCATGGTTTTTACACTGGGAATGGAAGGTTCGTTTAAGAACTAAAATAAATCAAAACCTATTAACAGAATGGAGGAGAAAAAAATCTCAAACAACATAGAATATTAATTTATCAAAATTAGACACTGTCACTATTAAAAAATTCGGCACCTAGGAGGAAGGTAACTTCCTCAATCTGATGAGCAACATGTAAAAAACAAAACAAAGCCACAACTAACATCCGCAAGGTGACAACAGCCTCCAGCCTTGTCTTCCCACTCCCAGCGCCAACAGGCAGAGAACAGAAGACATTGGATTTAATGAGGAACAAATGTCTCCTGTTTATAGCAGCATGATTGTGTATATGCCAAATCTTACAAAATCATCAAAGTAACTACTAGAACTTATAAGGAAGCTACACGTGGTCTCAGGTCACAAGGTAAATGCTCAAACATAGATGATGAGGAAAATCTTATAAACAGAAAAAATAGAAAATTAACGTCTAAAAAGATGTCATTGACAACGTCACGCAAAGCACAGGAAACCTAGGAGCACATTTAAAAAAGAACGGTACAACCTCAGCCCTGGGAACACCCAAATGTGGCTGAAATAAAGTAATGAAAATCTACGCAAATAGGGAGATATGCCGTGTTCATAGTTTGGAAAAATCAGTATTCTTAAGATGGCAATTTAACCCACGTATTTATAGATTCAATGAAATCTCAATTATAATCTCAGCCAAATTTTATAGAAATTAATAATCTGACTTAAAAATCTTCATGAGGACACAAATGACCTAGAATAGACAAAACAGTCTCGGCAAGGACGACTAAAACTAGAGGCCTTGCAGTATCTGACTTTAATAAGGACCATAAAGGGACAGAAATAAGGAGAGATTGGCAAAGGGTAGACAAACAAATCACTTGAACAGGCTAGATCAAGGATTGCCCAAATTTGTGAAGGGCCAAATATTAAATATTTTAGGCTCTGTGGGCCTAAAATATGAGATATCTGTTACTGCTTCTTCTTCTTCTTCTTTTTTTTTGTGATAACACTTTAAATATGTATCCACTGCTGTTAGTTTGAGGCCATGAGTCATAGTTTGGCAATGCCTGGAACAGAGCCAAGAAGAAGACCCTCAGTTGCCTTTCCAACGATACTTCAAAGGAATTTATTTAGTGGAGCAAAGACAATCTTTTCAGTGAATGGCTGGAGCAGCGGGGTATCCGTAAGAAAAACAAAATTTAACCTCAATCCCTACCTCCTGCTGAACACAAAAATTCATGTAAGAAGGATCAAGGTCTAAGTGTAAAAGTCAAAACTACAAGGCATTTAGAGGAAAACAGAGGAAAGTATCTTCATAGCCTGAATTGAGACAACAATTTTAAGGCAGGACACGTTAGCAACAATCATTAAAAAAAATTTAGACTTTTCTCAAAATTTAAAATTTTGTTTTTCAAATGACATCTCTACATAAACCATATACTGGAAGGAAATAATTGCAAAACTTGTATCTAACAAAAAACTTGTATCTGGAATAAAGATACAACCAAACAATATGAAAAGAATTTTGTAAACGGGCCAAAGATTTGAAAGAGATTTCATGAAGGAAGACGTGTGAGTGGCTAATAACCATATGAAGTAATTGATATCCAATGATATGAAATTCTTAAAGAGGCAAAATTAATCTATAGTGATTGAAAAGGAATCAGTGGTTACCTGGGGAGGGGTGTGGGGATGACAGCAAAGGGCTGGTGGGAACTCCTGAGAGGAACACAGATGTTCTAGATCTTAATCATGCTGTTGTTACAGTTACAGCTGTATATAAGGGTCAAAATTGTATAATTAACCCTTGTGCATTTCAATGTAGTAAATCTAAGTTCAAATCGCCATTATCATAATAATCACATGGGAGGTGGGAAAAAGGTGAAGATACAGTTGAAAAAAATAGCAGAACTTTGGTCACTGTCGAAGCCAGGTAATGAGCTGATGGGGGTTCGTCATGGCATTTGATTCACATTGCACAGACACTATTCAGGGTTGTAAGACTCCTTGAGTGAAAAGTAGTTTGTTACATCATTTTTCTAGAACGCTGGGTCTTTCCAACTTCTCACCTTACTAAAAAGATTTACAAAGGTGATTTATCTCACAGAAAAATAAGACTACAGTTATCCACTTGCGTCACCGATGGTAACAAGTGATCCAGGATTATATTTTTCTTTCCTGAGCCCTTAAATTAGCTTCCAAGTTTTTGAAATTTCATTATTGTATTGTATTGTATTGTATTGTATTGTATTGTATTGTATTGTATTGTAATTGATCGATCTCTACAAAAGAAAAGGAGCCAAGGGGCAAAGAAAACAGAAAGCTTACTTCCTTGAATGATAATTCTGAGCAGCACCTCTCAGTGTATTTAAGAACGTAACTAACTATGCTAAAACTAACTCGTGCACGCTTGTTTTCTTTACATATGGACATGCACTATGTAGAGGTTTTAGTGATGTTTACAAGATGATGATATTCTTCCACAACAGCGATATCCCCTCTCTTAAAAGTATTATCATAGGAGCGCCTGGGTGGCTCCATCAGTTAAGCGTCTGACTCTTGATTTCCCCTCAGGTTGTGATCTCATGTTTGCGTCAGGCTCCGTGCTGACAGCGCGGAGCCTGCTTGGGATTTTCTCCCTCCCTCTCTCTCTGCCCCTCCCCTGCTTGCATGCTCTTTCAAAATAAGGAAATAAACATTAAAAGAGTACTACCATAGAGATGAGCATTGACTAATGTCTACATATAGAGTGACAAAGAGATTATACCATTTCTTTAAAGTATGTGCTGGTATCATGGGTGTAACAACAAAGCTTATGCATTCCACATTAATAATTTGCCTAATGAATATCACAGTCCAGGTGGTTTTGAAAAGGAAGTCTGTTATTTCCACAAAGGCTAACACACTGTTGCATGTCACCTGGACTCTACTTACATCACATAGAAGAGACAGAGGCCAGCCAGTGACAGCTGAACTGACTAAGCTCACCTGGTCCTTATTCCAGCCGCGTTCTCTCGCATGTTCCTGAAATGCATACGCTGAGAAGCTAAAAACCGTACTTAAAAGACTGAGTTGTAGCTCGGATTCTGAGCGTGGTGAGGCTACTCTGACAAGACGCTTCTTGCCCGAGACATTGTTCAGAAGGGATTATAAGAGGAAAAGCAGGTGACAGGCACGTGTGTCTGCAGGTCTGGATCACAGCAGAAATGTGCGCTTGTGCAGTTAGCAACTGTGGAGGCAGGATTTCGAATCATCAAGGTGGAAGTTCCTACGGCAGTCCTGTTATGTTGTAATTTTGTAACTTGCTTCTGAAAGGTCAAAACAGAGTCGGCCTCTTCTGCCCTTCCAATATGTGAGCTATTTATATCACTCAACAAACCCCTTCTGTTTAACGTAGCCAGAATGACTTCTGCTTTTTCCTAACCAAGGTCCCTGGAAGGACCAACATGACAGATTTCACACAAAATCATTCTGTCGGATATGAACGACTAGAGGTGGAAGCTCTCTGCCAAGGAACATGTGATACGGAACAGAGTCAGTAATCCTGGAGAAGTACCTGATTTCAGGAGTAGCTGGCCCCCGCTGGGGACATGAGCAGCCTCATACTCGAAATACTCTGATAGTATTTATGGCTACCACCACTTACAACATGTCCGACTGCTTTTTTAGTCTTCCTGAAACCATCGCCCATCTCGTACCCAGTTTCACACACGCCTGTGGGAATCCCACAACTATAACCATCCCGCATAAAGGCATCTATCAAAATAGAACGTAGACACAATCTCCACTGTTGAGCAGGGATGAGAAGAGGGATGGGTTAATAATAAGGGCGTAAAGTGTGCTGCCTCTGAAAGCCTGGGAAGGAATGGGTGTGAAGAAGAGATCTCTACCTGCATATCCAGGTATGTTTGCCTATATGTGCGCAATCCTGAGGGGAAAATTGGTCTCGTCTTTCCATTTGATTGCTTAAAGCACATCACAGCTCCCTGACTTACCTTTCTTAACAAAGCAAGTCGGGATGCAGAATGATCATGCCTTTGAATTTGGCCATGACTTTTCATTTATCTCTTTTAGGCTTTGCTTGACTGTGCAGCTCTGGGAGCTAGCATTCAAAGGCAATCATGTGTTCAAAGAAAATACTTAGCTGGGAATATTCGATGCATTTAATAATTCTTGTATGTATTATAAAAGCTTTTGAAATGCTAGCATTTATGTAAATAATTGCACAGAAACACCTTTCTTTTGGAATAAATTACTCAGAGTCCTGTTTTATCTATTTCCACATAGTCTGTTCACTTTTTGAAGAAACTCACCATCTACAAAATTTCTGAGGAAAACGGAAGCAGGAAGCCTCCTGAAGATACAATAATATGATTACCTTTACTTCAAACCCTGAAGGTAGGCTCCTGCAAGTGAGGCTAAAATGTAAATTTTCGTGAGGATTCTATTAGAAATGCAAAGGCAACAGAGACTTTCAGAAGTGACAGTCCCACTGTGAGCCAAAGAGAGAAAATAATGAGTCTGGCGGAGCTGGCATTGTAGAAGCGAGGGTCTGATTTGCTGGGCTCTGCAGGCTTCAATTACAGAAAGAGCCAGAGTAGTGCTGCTCTACATACACGTGGTAGAACTTACAGAGAAATGGTATACAGGGTCCAAGAGCACGTGTGTGTGTGTGCACGCGTGTGTGTGTGGATGTGTGTGCACTATGGAAAACTCTGGAAGTTACTCAAAGGTTCCAGGTTGATCCATGCTGTCTGCACAGGTAGTGGGGCATTAATAATAGAATATTTAACAACAGGCATGCTTGTATTCCAATACATACAGGGCCCATTACACTTACAAACTGATGAACTAGGCTTTATCTTCTAGCAGATTTGAAACACCAGCTTCCACTGTATGTGCAGAATCATTTTACTCACACAATCAGAACTGAAAGAGATACAAGGGACAACTGTAGTATCACTGATCTTGTAAAAACCAATAAGAAGACCAAGCTGTAGATGATATTTTAGAAAGTATTGAGCCTTTAAGATCTAGCATCAGACTGCTGGCTTTGACTCACAGCCCTATCATTCACTAATAATGTGATCCTGGGAAGGCTACTTACACTCTCTACCCATGGTGTCCAGATTTATACACTGGAAGTCATATCATAGCTACAGGTCTGTCTCCTGTACTGTGTCTGGGATAACACCTGGTAAGTGCTGGCTGTTGCTGCCATTATGGCCACAGCATTTCTGGATAACTACTAATACTCTTCATACAACACTAGGCGGTAGGTGTGTTGATTACAAGAACTGTGTCTTATTCACTTCTGGATTCCCAGCATCTGAGAACATGCCTGTCACACAGCACTCACACCAGAAGCTTAGCTGAATGGATAAGACTCACCAGAGAGACCAGTATTGAGTCCATCATGGTCATATCCTCAGTTTACCCTCATTCCTTGGACTCGATTATTTGTCTTGCTCTCTGACCTCTACTTCAGCTAACGGCAATAAGGGAGTTGGCTCCATTGGCTTGTAGCAATGTGGGGCTGAATCTGCTGTTGGTTTTCCATTTGCACTTCAGTGATGGATAGCGGGGGAATACACCACACTGGCCATTCGACTCTTCGACTCTTCGGGGCCAAAACTTTTGTTTATTCACCTTTAATAGTGACCTGGGGGCATGATGGAAGCGCATGAAGCAAAGCTCTCAGGAGGTAAGCAGAAGAGTAGGTTTGGGGATGAAGGCACATGGCTGGTAAAGGAGACAGGAGCTCAGAACAGAGGGTGGCTGGTAACCAAAGAAGAAAAGTAAGTGTCATGGTTGGTTACCTGTTTGTCCAAGATGAGTTCCTTCTGGGTCCCAGGTTACCTAGTCTCTAATGCACTCAAACGCAGAACTCTACAATGTAAGTATTACTGGAGCCTATTATTGGAAAACCTACATTTATCAAGGCACTTTACCTGGATCTAGAACTCTAGACATATATAACACACATATAATACACACACATGTATGTGCTTCTGTGTGGGTGCATGTACACATACATACAATATGCATGCACGTGCATCCACGTGGGTACATGTACATACTCAAACGTGTGTGCTTCATGTGGGTGTATGTACACACATAATATGTACACATGTACTACTATGTGGACACATGTACACAGACATGCAACATGCATGCATGTATTTCCGTGTGGGTTTATGTGCACACATAATATGCATACATGTACTACTCCGTGGGTACACATACACATACACACACTATGCATGCATGTACTTTCATGTGGATGTATGTACATACTCAAACACAATATACACATGAGTGTACCTCTGTGTGAGTACACACACACACACACACACATTCACAACTGAAGTCCAACTCCAACCTTTTCATAAAGCAGACTTTGTTCAGCACACAGATGTCTCCCAAACTCTTCTCCATGTCTCCCCAATATAAAGTCAACAACTGTAAGTGCTACTCCACTTCTAATTCCTTCATTCGCTTTTGTTTCTGCTTCTGGGCCCTTACATGGGGCAAACAGGACTGATGCCAGAACTCTCTTAACTAGACTCATTGTTTTTTTGTTAAATTTATTTATTTTTTGAGAGCGAGAGAAAGAGAGTGTGAGGAGCAGAAAGACAGAGAGAGTGGATTCCAAGCAGGTTCTGTGCTTTCAGTGCAGAGTCTGATGTGGGGCTCGAACCCATAAACCCTGAGATTATGACCCGAGCCAAAATCAAGAGTTGGATGCTTAACCGACTGAGCCACCCAGTGGACCCTAGACTCATTGTTTTACTTGGTCAAACTCTGATTACTTTGCTCAACTCAACCCTGAGAGTTCAAAAATTTAAGTACCAATTCCTGTTCTACATTATAAAAGTGTTACCCCAAATACCTTGCCAAATTCCTGATTCCAGATATTCTGTTCAGTAGTATGTTTATCTCTTCTAATTCAACGAATTTGCCTTCCAATAAATACTACCCAACACTGTACAGTTATCTGTCCCCAACCATCCATTCCCTTTAAGTAGAATTTGACTAAAAATGCTTCATCCTGCTGGGGATAATCAGTAGAAGTGGCAACTGGGGGATGAATAAAGAAAAAAAAATAGTAAAACCAGATGGCAGAGCAGAAGTGAAGTTTTTACCACAAAGCCCTGGAAGAGGAAAAGGAATGCGAGGTAGAGTAAATGCAGAAGAGCCCTCCTGCAGCTGTTAGGAGGGAAAGAGCAAAGGTGTCTTCAGGAGGTACAAAGAATCTGGCTCTTTGAAGTTGTTTCTCTAGGAACCTAAGGGAATGACAGGTGCAAGTAAACCACCCTGAGTTAGAAAATAAAAGGCATTGAATAGACTGTCATCAGAAGGCATAAACTCAATATGCATATTGCTGAGATGGAAATCTTGAGAAGTTTCTAGCAAACAACAGGTGATGGGTATACAGAATGCTATTTGCAGAAAAGGTGTAAAATTAAGACAGGTACAGCATTCCTGTCATGTTTTATTTACTTAATAGGTTGCCCATCATAACACTTTATTTCTGAAAAAGACAAAACTAAAAAAAAAGGGTTCTTCATAAAACAGCCTCCTGTCATGGGATGTCTACTCTCTGAGAGATACCAAAGGGATTTCACGTAAGCTGCAGCCTCCGGGGGGCTTGGCCAGGAGATCTGGAGGAAGAATGCTTCTGGCAGAGGGCACAGCTAGTATAAAAATACTGCTGGTGGGAATGCAAACTGGTGCAGCCACTCTGGAAAAGAGTATGCAGGTTCCTCAAAACAGATCTACCCTACTATCCAGAAACTGCACTATTAGGTATTTATCCAAAGGACACGGGTATGCTGTTTTGAAGGGGCACATGCACCCCAATGTTTATAGCAGCACTATCGTTAATAGCCAAAGTATGAAGAGACCAAATGTCCATTGATGGATGAATGGATAAAGATGTGGTATACATATACAATGGAGTGTTACTCGGCAATCAAAAAGAATGAAATCTTGCCATTTGTAACTACATGGATAGAACTGGAGGCTTGGTATGCCAAGTTAGAGAATGAAATATACGATTTCATTCATATGTGGAATTTAAGAAACACAACAGATGAACATAGGGGAAGGGAAGGAAAAATACGATAAAAACAGAGAGGGAGACAAACCATAGAGACTCTTAAATGCAGAGAGAGAAAAAACTGAGGGTTGCTGGCAGAGAGGTGTGGGATACACTAACTGGGTGATGGGCATTAAGGAGGGCACTTGTTGGGATGAACACTGGGTGTTACACGTAAGTGATGAATCACTGGGTTCTACTCCTGAAAGTATTATTACACTATATGTTAACTAAGTTGAATTAAGTAAAAGAAGCCAAACCACACCAACAAAAACAAAGAAACTTTGATCTCACAAAAAAAGTCCTAAGAAAAGAAGTAGCCCAAGACATTTGAGGAACAGCAAAAAAGAGGCCATTTTGCTGGAGAAGAGTGAACCAGTAGAGTTGAAGTGATGGGGTTGGAGGAATGGGCGTCCTGAGTGAGTGAATGAGCTCCTGAGTGACCCAGCACAGGAGAGGGGTGCAGGGGTCAGACTTGGGTCCTGCAGAGCCCACTCTGCCTGCGTGTGGAGGACAGAAGCAAAGGAGTAGGCGTGCGAGCTGAGAGAGGCAGTAAGAGAGCACCACGTGCCCATCAGCAGGGAACGATGCTGGCCTGCATCCCAGCGGCCACGGCAGGTGGAGGGTGGAGGCCCATCTCAGAAGAGGGCACCGGCTTTCCTAATATGCTCAGCACCAGCAGAAACCAGTGCACTTTTCCTAATAGAGATTAGACACAGAAATATTTTCTTAAGGTTTTTTATTTATTTTTAAGACTGTGCGCACGAGAGAGAGAGAGAGCAAGAGAGAGTACGCACAACAGAGAAGGGGCAGAGAGAGGGAGACAGAAAACCCCAAGGAGGCTCTGTGCCATCAGCACAGAACCAGATGTGGGGCTTGAACCCATGAATGGTGAGATCATGATCTGAGCCGAAATCGAGAGTCGTGCGGTTAACTGAATGAGCCGCCCAGGGGCCCCCGTGCATAAATATTTTCAAATGGACACTGCTCACATATCGCCAGTGGGACACAAGTGTGCCAATACAGAATGGCGTAGATATGATCGTGGGTAGGCCTGGGATTTAATGGGCTTCTGCTCTGGACGTGGAACGTCATAAAATGTGAAGCACCTTGCTTCTCATACTGCATTATTACTGTACCTGTAGTTAACTTTCTGCCATTGCAGTTAGTGCCTCACTGAATAATGGTGTTGTCTATTATTAAATATTACATCTGTAGGAATTATCATTGAAGCATTGAACACCAGCATCACATGAAAAAAAAATAATGTTCTTGTTTTTACTTAAAAAATTCAGAATGCTATTCCAAAAATGATAAGCTAAAATATGAGACGATTTCAACTGGATGAAACCATAAGTGAAATATTTTTTAAAAAGTCTCTGACTGTAGCTTTTCAATAACATGAAATCAATATTTGGATTCTGACTAGAGTTTGCCTCTGAAAATTATAATACAAAAAATAGCTACTATTATCATTTAGGCATTAGTGTATATTAAAACACTAGAGTATATAAAATAAATTCCATTTACTATTGAACTTTCACATGGATGTTATAAAATAAAAATAGTGAGCATATATTCCAATAAAGTACAAAGGAGTAAAACATTAGTCTCTTAGTGTAAAATGTCTTATAAACACACCTACTTATACCTTTGACCTAAGCAATTAAAGCTTTAATGATTTGAGCTAGAGGCTATATTTTCTTTTTGTTTAAGTTGATTTATTTATTTTGAGAGAGAGAGAGAGAGAGAGTAAGACAGACAGAGACACAGAGAGAGAGAGAGAGAGAGAGAGAGAGAGAGAGAAGGGGGACAGAGAGAGAGCGAGAGAGAGAGAGATTGACACAGAGAGAGAGAATTCCAAGCAGGCTCTGTGCTGTCAGCACAGAGCTCAACGTGGGGATCAAACTCATGAAATGTGAGATCATGACCTGAGCTGAAGTCAAGAGTCAGATGTTCAACCTACTGAACCACACACTCTTATATTTTCTTTTTTAATTTTATTATTCAGGGGCCCCCTCTCTTTCTGCCCCTCCCCTGCTCACTCTCTCATTCGTTCTCTCTCAAAATTAATGAAAAAACTTTAAAAAATCTGATTATTCATAAATCTGAGTTAACACAGATTTGGGAATGACCAACGAATGAGTTATCTTTTCACTAAAAAACCCACAAAACTTAGCTTTGCAGATAAAGCCTAGCGCACCTGTGGTGGGGCCCTGCACACTGCATAAAGCTCCTCTTTTCTGAGAAGCTCCTAGAATCATGAGTTCTTCCATAGCTCCAGATTTGTAGACGTACTTCTCTTACGGTTGCAAGATCGTGGAGAGAAGTGAAGGGAGACAACATGCAGAATGCGACTCCTGTCACCAGACTGGCTAAGAGCAGGATTCTGGAGCCAGGCTCCCTGGCACGACCCACAGGTCCATCACGGGCTAGCTATGTCCTCCTCAGCATGTTGCCTCTTCTGTGTCTCAATCTGCACGTCTGTAACATGAGCATGACAGTGTGACCTAATTTATACCGTTGTGAGCATGCACTGACCTAGTGCATGTGACATTCTCAGAAGGACACCTGGTACATGTCCAGTAAAATACTGTTTACTGTCGATTACACGTGTCACGTCACACACATTATCGGTTAAGGAAGTAGAGACAATTTAGAGCATGGCTCACCAGCAGTGGCATTATTGGCATTTGGGGCCAGGAGACTTCTTCATTACGAGGGGACTGTTTGCATTGCAGGATGTTTAGCGCACCTCTGGCCTCTAGATGCTAATATGCCCTCCTCCTGATTTCTGACCATCACGAATGCCTCCAGACTTTGCCAAATATCCCCTAGAAAGTCAAACTGCCCCCCCGGCTGAGAGATAGAGATTTATAGTAACCACTCGAAGATCACATCAAACCCTCCGGTTGGATTTGACTAGCGTCACTGGAGGAGCATAGCCTTACCTTCCAGACTTATCTTGCCTCTGCCAGTCAGAGCAACAGACACTTCATGTTCTGTGCATCTGCACATGCGCTCATGGTCTATAAATCAAAGAGTTTATCGTCTGCCTTCTATGTCCACAAACAGTGGGGATTTTCATTAAACGGTAGCATGGAGTAATTGAGAACCATAGGAAACTTAGGGACACAGATCCCATCTGCCTAACTTCCTCCTTCTCGATCCTGTTGTACCGTAAGTCTTCTCTGTTTGGCCTCACATCTCCTTACAGCCATTTTCCCTCTAAGCCTGAGGTTTCTTCTCTGCATATTTTCTAAGGTGGTGGCCTGTGACTCTTCCAACTTCTGTAGCAGCAGGTCAACATTCTTTTGTAGTGTCTGATTCAGCAGGCAATATTTGCAAGTTCAGGATTGGAGTCACATAGGCCAGGGGCCACCCTGCCACCAGATCACCAGGAGAAACTGCATACATTTCTGTTGGTTACTAGATAAGCTGACGATTCCCAGCTAAGGAAAGGGAAAAGTAGGACAGCACAGTTGCACATTTACCTAATACTATCCCCTTACTCCCACCCATCGTTCCCTTGGAATGAATTAGGGATCTGACTTTAATTTAACTTGCCAACATCAGGAGGTAGGAGGAGAGAAAAGGCAGAGTGGGAAGAAGCAGAGAAATGTTGGCGGGGAAATAGAAAGAGGGTCTGGATGAAGGGAGCTAGGAAAGGCATGGACCGTATGTGGTAACTTTGGCCCTAGTGAGGCAGTCATGCAGTCTGAGCCTGTTGGAGGCTCAGTCTGAAGAGAACAGAGTGGAGTAAGTGCTCAGTTTATACTTGGATCTTCTCTGCTCAAGGAAGCTATTCCCACCTTACCATTAGGGAAGGACACACCTAGAATCTGTGTTCTCTGTCAGTACAGGGATGGCCTCTCTTTAGGAACGTTGATGGAGGTTGAGAGATAGAATGAAATTAGGCCTGAACAAGTGACCGGCCTGTGTGGGCCTCCTCTGAGCAGGCTGGGATTCGCTTCCACATGTAGGGCCCTAGATGTACAGACATACAGGAAGTTAAAGAGGCCCAACTTTCACAGTCTTATCCAGGACTTTGAGACAGGAATTAGCTATTTAGCTTCAGCAAGGGAGTGATTTATAGTTGCAAAATATTTTGGTTTTGAATTACATAATGAGCGGATGTCGTAATCTTTCCAGCACATGGAACCTTTAAATATCTTAATCACCATTGTGATGCGGCACGTGACTTAGAGCAGGTCCAGTTTGTTTCACAGGAACTTGCTCCCTGGTGACGGCTCTGATGATAAGATAGGAATGGAAGCCGGATGCAAAGGGAAGCAGAGCGAGTGGACTTTTTCTCAACAATTTGACTCAGGAGATGGGATAATCTGGTGTGTTAATTGTAGGCATTTAAACCAGGATCCACCAGCATGGGACCAGAAGTGGTATCACAGCAACCCAAAGCCACGGACCAACTTAAGGGGACTCACTCCTAAGAGCCCCACACAGGGGTCAAGCCTCAGACAGGACATGGACAGATGGACAGAGACCAGAAACCTGCAGACTCAGAAACAGGGAGGAGTGGGCACCCATCTAATCATTCTCCATTTTCTAGGAGTCCAAGAAATTCTTTCATCCTCTCGGTTGACCTCTGCTCTGTTAAGGCAAACTTCAGTGAGTTCCTGTCTCTTGCAAGGAAATGCTATCTAGGACATCTCCACATCTTGTGATGGCTTTAACCACGTTTTACATGCCACATCTCCAAACCGGTAATGAATACAGGTCTCCGATGGTCTCCCTTTCAAGAGGTGCAAACTGATCCACCGCTTGTCTTGACTCAAGTTTGGCAACTCTTGAAGTAGATTCTTATTTTTATAATTAAATTAGAATATCTTCACATTGGGTCTTCACCATAATCCCATGGTCTTCTGTATCATCGGTCTGGTGGGCCTGGAGGATGCTGACTTTGAATTCGCTTTTCCTGCTTTAGGGCAATTCTTTTATGTTCAGTATCAAAACATAGCTGCTTTCAGATACTTTAACTTGATAAGACGCAGTAAGAGATTACAGAGTGTTTAAAGTAGTAGTTTTTCCACATGACTGTAATGACAATATAAGAAACAGCAAAAGCCACCTTTGTTGAGCTTGTGCAATGTACTTTGCTTAATCTAATGTTTGACTAAATAGAAAATTGTAGAAAGTTCCATCTTTTAAATTTAATAGCCATATAAGAATAAATAAGGTTTTATAAAAACTAGTATTTTTATAAAATTAGAGATTTGTTGCTATAATATCTCATCAAACCTGGGTGTTCACTTTATGGACGGTCTAGTGCAGCCCATGGTTATCACCTGCTGTTTTCGTTTTGTTTTTCTTAAGTACGCCACTCTTTGTATCTTTTTCAGACTTGTCCTCTCTTACTTCTAGGGGGATGTCAAATTAAGTCACTTATGTAACAAACAGTCTGGGGTCATTTAAAATTATTTTTGTGCCACAAATACTGAATTTTATATTTCTCTTTTCTCTTTCATGATAAAACAAGCAGTATAGTGTCTTTTACTTTCACCAAGAAATCCAATCGACCAAAACTATATAAATGTATACATACATTTTCATTAATTTTTCCTGCCTTGGTAAAAGCTAAAGAGAGGAAATCCTCCAAGCAAATCAGCATAAATTTTCCTCCTTCTATACTGTAATAGCCATTTGTAGCTACAAATCCTCAATTCTCTGGAACAGACACAAAACTGGAAAATTGACTGTTTAAAGAACAAACTCGAAACCACAAAACAAGCAAACAAAGCCAAGATGGAAACATTACCTCCCCATCACTGTGGACACTGACATAAGAGCGGTTACTTCAGTAGATAATGTGATTGACCACCCAAACACTCTCTTCATGTGAACACACCCATTTCATGAGCTTAGCATGAACAAGCTATGCACTGTTCACATCTGTACTCTTCACTAAGAAGAGTCCTGAGGCACCTAAGAGGAACTAACCTGCCCAACATTTCAGGAGGTTGGCCATTGGCCCACGACCTGCTAATGTAGGAATACAAACAAATGCATACCCCTTTCATCTGGATTTGGGACAAATCTGATGGGCGTCCAGTAGGAGTGGCTGAGGACTCAGGGTAGGGCTCCCAGATACAACACAGCATTCCCAGGTGAATTTGAATTTCAGGTAAACAACAAAGAATTTTTTTTTATTTTCTTATGTTATTTTATTTCATTAATTTATTTATTTTTGAGAGAGTGCCTGGGGCAGGGGCAGAGAGAGAGGGGGAGAGAATCCCCAGCAGGCTCCAGGCTGTCAGTACAGAGCCCGACATGGGGCCAGATCCCATGGACTGTGAGATCATGACCTGAGCCAAAATCAAGAGTCAGACACTTAACCAGTTGAGCCACCCAGGCGCCCCAATAACTTCTAATGTAAGTATGCCCCATGGAGTATTTGGGAATTACACTAAACATTCTGAATTGTGTATCTAAAATGCTAATTCAACTAGACATCCTGTTTGTTTGTTTCGTTTTTGTTTTTCTAAACCTAGCAGCCTCATTAAGGTCGCATCCACATTGCTGGTGAGCATCCCTTCTGCCCCGCTCTGCCTGCCTCACTTCCTTACAGGTGCGTATTCCAAGAGCATTCCAGTAAACATTTGCACATATTATCTCAGAGACGATTTCAAAGGAATTCAGTGTAAGATGGGAGTATCTTTCAAGACAACTCACATGAAAATATTTTTATACATTTATTTATATTGACTAATATCTATTGTGCTTTTTTTAAATAGCCTTCATTATACCTTATAACACAAACACTGATGCTGTAAGCTTTACTCATCAAATTTTATTTCTCCTTTCTTATTTTATTTCTCCTTTCTTAAAAATGGAGTAAGAAATAAACTAATAAAGACAGTGCAGTGTGCAATTTTACACACACACATGTGCACCTGACAAATGTGTACCGGACTGTCTTACTTATCTACGATCAGCCTCTGACAACTTCTGTCTCTAGAAAAAAGTTCTGGAGTTAACAACAGGTGAAAAGGATCGCTCCTCTCCTCTCTCTCTCTCTCTCTCTCTCTCTCTCTCTCTCTCTCTCTCTCACACACACACACACACACACACACACCACAATTTTGTTACGTTTCACTCTTTTAGGTCAAGACAGAAAACACATTCTTCCTGTTAACCACTGCAATCAATCGGTATTGCTTGGGACGCTGTGGCTGTGGACAGGGCTCTTGAGAACACATCTGATTTTTATTAGGACAAAATTGATGTGAACAATTAAAACTACCCTCAATACTAGCACTGGATCTAGGAGAGGGACCAGGGAGAAACAATATATGTATTTATTTGCTGCCCCTCTCCTTTTAAAAAAAGTCTATTTATTTTGACAGAGAGAGAGCAGGGGAGGGGCAGAGAGAGGGAGGGAGATAGAGAATCCAAAGTAGGCTCTGCGCTAATGCGGTCAGGTAGGAGCCTGACGTGGGGCTTGAACTCACAAACTGTGAGATCATGACCTGAGCTGTAATCAAGAGTCTGTTGCTTAACCAACTGAGCCATGCAGGTGCCCCTGACACTCTCCTTTTTAAAATTTATATGCCTTTTGAGAACTCTTTAAGATTCCTTGATGATTTTAGTATTAAATATAAAATCTTTACCATGGACTATAAATTCTTGAGTAACTCATGTCACTTCTTTCCTATTTCTCCAGCTCTGTCTCACACCATATGTCTCTTGGCCCCCCATGGCCCAGCCTCACCCACCTTCTTAACAGATTGCTACATACTGTGAAGCCTTTATCTATGATGCCATCTGCCTGCGATTTGCTTTCCCCACTGTTCTTCTTCTAGCTAATTTTATTTATTTGTTTGATCTCAGCTAAAATGTTCCTTCTGTAAGGAAGCTTCACCACACAACCTAGATTAAGTTCAGTCTCCTGGCACCTCTGGGGCTGGTCAGTATGGTGAGTAGCTGCCATGTTGCCCGAACTGTACAGAAGCTACAGAGGACAGATACCAAGGTAGGTGGTCAAGAAAAATCTGTTGAAATCCTGCCATTTGCAAGAACATGGATGGAGCTGGAGAGTATGATAAGAGAAATAAGTCAGAGAAAGACAAATAACATGATTTCACTCATGAGGAATTTAAGAAACAAATGAGCAAAGAGAAAAACAAGAGAGAAAGAGAGAGAGAGAGAGAGAGAGAGAGAGACACCAAGAAATGGACTCTTCCCTAATGTTCACCAGAGAGGAAGTGGGGGGATGTGTGAAACAGGTGATGGGGATTCATGAGCACACTTGCCATGGTGAGCAAGGGGTGATGGAGGGAAGTGTTGAATCACTATTCTACACCAGAATTTACTAAGACACTGCATGTTAACTAATTGGAATTTAAATTAAAAAATAAATAATAAAGTTTGGCAATAAAGTAAAAATAAATAAATAAATAAATAAATAAAAGGAAATACCTACTGAAAGCCTAGAGCATTCTTTATTTCAGACCTCTATTCTGGTCTCATTAACCCTGTGTATCATGCAACTCTCCCAAGTTCATTTTTCTGATTTTCTAACCCGAGGCAACCTAGAAGCTACAAACAGACACAAAGCAGAAAGAGGGTATTAGAATTCGGTACAGCAGATACAGTGAAGGAAAGGCAAGTCGGTCATAAGAATAAACTAGAACACTAACCAGAAAGAACACACATCCTGATTTAATGATGGTTGTTGACTGAATTATTATTATTATTATTATTATTATTATTATTATTATTTTACAAACTTAACTGAAAAGAGTAAAGTCAGCCTGGCTTATAACGAAGTTAGATATTATAATGGAAGCCAAAGCAGTGACCTTTATATATAATATATTTGGTTTACTACTCAGAAAACACAATTTATTAATGAACAAAATAAATATTCTAAAGAAAAGAAAATATTAAAAAAACATAGAACTTAACAGCATGGTTCTCTGAAATATTAAAGAGTTAAGGCATATATACCAATAAGAAATGATTTGAGAAGTTACAGTCCAAGGGCCATTATAGATCTGGAAATTCTTAAAAAACTCATTAAAATTTTTTTTTTTTTAATTTTTTTTTCAACGTTTATTTATTTTTGGGACAGAGAGAGACAGAGCATGAACGGGGGAGGGGCAGAGAGAGAGGGAGACACAGAATCGGAAACAGGCTCCAGGCTCTGAGCCATCAGCCCAGAGCCCGACGCGGGGCTCGAACTCACAGACCGCGAGATGGTGACCTGGCTGAAGTCGGACGCTTAACCGACTGCGCCACCCAGGCGCCCCAAAACTCATTAAAATTTTAAACACACACGGGAAGTTTATTTAACTGATATTTATATATGTTTTCACCTTTTATGCTACTTCTGCCTTTCTTTAACCTACACACCAAATATGCTGTAAGGAAAAAGGGAAAGCTCATATACATTTTGCTTCCCAAACATAAAAGAAATATATTTATTAAGTACTTATTAAGCTTTGGATACCATTAATGGTATTTACCACGTATGTCTTTATGATGAAATAGATAATCTATTACAAGCCTGAGTTCAAAATTGCTTATCATTTGTGGAAAAAACACAAAGTATGGTAGTCTAATAATTGAAGATATTAAAGTGCACACCTCTGTGTCCACCGGGACCCCCTTCCCCAACCCTGGTTTGCACTAGAAGAAATGGATTACCACTTGATCCACAGAGAATGCTTATTAACAGTGGACCAGAGAACAGTATTGTCAAAACCCATAACGTCTTGACTTAAGACACGGAAAATTTTAACAAGGCCTCTTTTCTCCCTTCTGGCTAGTAAACATGGGCTCTAAATTGAGGAGGGAATTCCTAAAAAGGAATTTTGTTGTTCCTGGGAAAATTCATGCATTTTTCTAGCCATCACAAAAATGCATAATCTTTGTTTGGAACAAGATCCCTTCCCTCCCACTGGGGCATCGAGGGTACACTGCTGTGCATACCCTGCAGAGTGGACAGGCACCCAAAGCAAAGGATAGGGGAATTTCTAAAAGAGAAGAACTCAAATCAGCAAACATCAACCCAAGAGCATCCAGCCATGTGCTGGACAAAATCAGCTGCAGGTCGTGTTGTGGACACACACACACCATCCCCTGCATCAGGTGGGGAGGGAGGCTACAAACACAAAGCACCGCCTTCATAAACGTGGCCATGTGCTTTCAGCAAACCCCTCCCTGGTTCACAAAACCAGCTTTCTGTCTTTTGCCTTGAACTGAAAACAATTTTCAAAATGCCTGACATCGAAAAACAAACAAACACCAAAACAACAGACTCCAAAATTTGGCAATATATCCGGCAACTGGGTATATTATTAGCTGCCTCAACTTCTTAAATGGTTTCTTTAGAGGACAAGGGAGGAAAAATCACTCTAACTAAATAGATGCTAAATAAAATCCATTATTTACCAAATATGCAACACTTCCCCCTTATCCTGAGTAGCTATTTATGTGGACACCTATCTGAAACCACTTACAGTAAAACCTTGGTTTGCGAGCATAATGCATTTCAGAAACATGCTTGAAATCCAAAGCACTTTATATCAACGCGAGTTTCAAGAACCATTGGCTTAGTTGTGATCATGTGACATTGGGCATCATGTACTACTCATATTGGAAGACATCGCTAGTTTATCAAGTTAAAATCTGTTAGAAATGTTTGCTCATTTTGCAGAACATTCACAGAATAAGTTACTCATAATCCTTACTCATAATGTCTTGGAGCTTATTAGACTTAACTGTATGCCTACTGAAAATCACGTCTAACTTGGTGTTACAGGAGTTTTGGGTGCGAAGAAATTGTGAGCTGAAATGGTTTGAATGGTCAAAACTAATGTGAAGATTGAGTCCCATTTATAAAATGATCTTTGCACAGATGTAGGTTTTATTGTCCCAAAGTGGCAAGAGGGCGTCAGTACTAAGCGATGCTACTCACTGTGTCTGTAACTGTATACTGACACGCTTCTCAGCACCTTACGTGTACTAACTCAGTCAACACTGAAACAGGGATCTACTGGTCATTTCATTTTCACGTCAGTAAACCGAAACAGAGAGCCACTGAAAGTAAACAAAGACTGTTTCAAGAACGTCTGATGGGGTCTGAGTCTGAATAGGGCATCAGAATTCTTGTCTACATGGAGATTAAAATAAGTCTCTACCAAAAGAGTAGTCTTGAGGAGGTAAAAATTATTTATCAAAGCTGTTTTAATTATGTATTCTTTTTTTTTTTAAAAAACAGGTATCTGATATAACTGATATCTTACTATCTGAAACATTTAATCTTTGGGTTCTTCCTTAACTTGACCAATTAGGACATTTTGAGTCTTGGGGTGTCAAGAGGGTGATAGAAATGCAGATCTGAAGCACCTGAAATAGTGACTGTCAGAATAGAGCACAGGGGAAAAACCCATCGTCAAAATATCAAAAAAAGATGCTTTATACACAATATAAATGCTTTCTTTGTGTTACACTTTCTTCTGTTTTCCATGCCATGTGTTTCTACACACTCCCCTTGAAGAAAGGAACCTGGTGCTAATCTCACCCTAGCGCTGAAATGCCTTCTTCTTAGAAAAATTTAAGACTAGATTGGGAAATATAGTTAACTAGACTTCACATAATTGCTATGTATTTTCATAATTATTTGTCTCTGGGCCTGATTAGGAATATTTGGTGGATCTATATTTTTAATATGAGTCAGTTAAAAATAGTTTATTTCAAACCTGGTAAAAGACACTTTTTATTACAATGCACTCCTTAATAATTATTCCAATATTGTGTAATCTCAGCTAAGAAATTTACCACTTCATTATAAAAGGAACTCACACACTAATACATTGACTAGTGAGTGAAAAATACCACCCCCGTTCATAAAGGATGCAAATAAGGTCTATGCACTTATTTATTACCTGGATGTAAGCTCTGATTCCAGATCTGACTCCCACCTGTCTCGTAGAGGAGAGGGGTTACGCTGGGCTTGGCGGGCCAGGTAGTGGATGGAGCTAGGAGACCATGGGCCGATTAAAATGTGCTGCTTGGTTTATAAAATGGCCGTTCAAGGGGAAATTAAGACCATGGGATTCTGCATAGAATTAGTCAATCGGCCGTATGTTCTCAAATCTAAAGCAAACAAGCCTTTGAGGGTTTTTGTTTGTTTGTTTTTTATACTTGTTACTGTTGTGAAAATTCATATGCAAAGGACAACTCTCACTGGTTCTCTCCATTTTCTTCTGAGTTTGATTCGCGGGTGTTCTACCACAGCACGTCTTACACATTCAAGCTCGCTGCGCTGTATGTGTGCCACCTGGTCTGGCCTCAGCAGACGCTCTCTGATGGGTCTGAAACAAGGCTCCAGGGCCACGGGGGCTGGCGGAGGAAGGGCATGGGGCAAGTGAAAATGGAAGGGACAACGCTATACGTAACAATTTTTAACTTGCGAATTCCTGCATACGTTATGTCAGTTATAGGTTTCTAAGCACTTGGTGGGTCTGCTCAGAAGTAACACCTTCCCACTTACTAGATAAAGAAACACAGAGAAAAAAAAGTAAAATGCCTTAAGGCACTGAGAGTAAGGAGATGGAATAAGGAATGAGGTTTTATGGATTAATCTTTTTCTTATTTTTTTTCTTTAGCAAACTCAGGGAATAGACAGTGAGCACTGGAAAAGGTATGGGTTTATTATCTCGATTTTGGGGACAGCACTGTCTCCGTGTTATCTTGCTGAACAACAACCACAGAAAGCGTCCTCCCCTGCCTTGTTTTCTATCGTGGGCCTCCCAACAACCCAACTCTCCTTCTCCAGTACTGATTTCCATTTTTCAGCCCATTAGTCTTCTGCTCTAGGGGCCTAACATTTCCCTGCACATCTATGTATCTGTTTCATAATCCTTTCAGGAAAATTCCTGGGTTAGTTGACAAACAGCAACAGGGGGAAGGAGAACAAATAAGCTACAGAGAATAAGCACGTCTCCTTCGTTAGTATTGTTTGGACCTCCTTGTGAACCACATATGTTCATATTTAGCATAGAAGCAAATTTTAATTTCTTTTATTTAAAAATTATTGTGTTCTCTCTATAACTAATTTGGAAATGACAGTCAACTAGTTCTATATCTATTCCCTGAATTCTATAGAAGAAACTCTCCCAAAGCAATGTTCAACTCTATAAACCATAAAAATTTAACAGCAGCAAAACACAAATGCACGCGCCCACACACACACACACACACACACACACACACACACGTCAGACAGAACAATCTGCTCCTGAAAATAAACAGCATGTTTGAGAAAAGTGGAGATTTATTTTAGCCTGGATAGATGAATGCAATAAAAGTCATGTTCAATCGATGGTTGAGGGTACTGTATTCTGTAGGTTTCTCATTACCCTTTAACTATCTTAGAACTTTCATTAAAAAGCACATACCTTATGAATTTAGATCCTCATTGTTTGCCATATATTGGAAAGAAACTCAGAGTGTATTTTTGCTATATATACTGGACCAAATAAATAAATATTATATAAGTAAATATAACTATGTGTAAATATATGTGTATGTATGTATATATATGTGTATACATATATGTGTACGTATATATATATATAGAGAGAGAGTGAGAGACAAATTATCCCTACTATATGAGAAACAAGATCAACAACATTCAAATAATGTTGACAACGATTTTTAAAAATAATTTTAACATGTATTTAGTTTTGAGAGAGAAACAGATTGTGAGTGGGGCGGTGGGGGTCAGAGAGAGATGGAGACACAGAATCCAAAGCAGGCTCCAGGCTCCGAGCTGTCAGCCACAGAGCCTGACATGGGGTTCAAACCCACAAATGGGATATCAGGACCTGAGCTGAAGTCGGATGCTTAACTGACTGAGCCACTTAGGAGCCTGACAACAGATATTTGACAAAATTTTGAGATATTTGAGAAAGAAACACAACTACAGAAGAAAGTGGCTCTGTTCAAGGTCTGCATAATTCCTATATAGCAGGTGTATGGGTGGGTCTGAACTCCAAGGTTTTCCCCCTCCCATTTCCTCCTGCAAACGCGGCCCCTGCCACCCCCTTTCCCACTCCTTGTTAACTCCAGCCAATCTCCAGCCACCTAGGAATTTTCAAGAGATCCTCTGAAAAATTTTTAAGTTCTACAAACACATTTAACTGTGGTAAATGTGACTTATTTTTCACGTTCTAAAAGGTCTAGTTGAATGTGAATCAAAACCTTCTCCCTCCTGTTTATGGCTTCCCCAGGTTTGCAGCCGGACATTTAGGGCACGAAGAATTAAAAGAAATGAGCAGAATGTTCCTTAACTAATCTGCTCTTTGGTCTCCTGAGAGGAACACCAGACACTGCTTCTGTCAGAGAGTGCATTTGTGAGTTATTGGGGATTCCACCCCCACCTGGAAATGGTCTAACATGGACACTTTGTTCTTCTGCCGACTTCTAGCAACTGCCTTTGCGGAGATACAGGCTGAGGCACAAGTGCCTTACATCTTCTGTGGCACCTACTTGGCCTTGTGAGATATGCCCTCATCCAAAATGTGAATGTGCCGTAGGACACCCTGTCCCTTCCTCGTGCTGCCATCACAAAACCGCTTCAGGATGTTGAAGGCAAGAGGCAGGCACCAGGACTGGTCTGGCCACGTTCGGCTTCACCTTCAAACTCTTGAGGACACACGCCAGACTTTCCTACAACTCTGTCACCGTGCTGGTCCCACTGTAGCACAGGGCACCCGTAAGTGTGGGCAGTGCAACAGGAGAGTGCTACTCATTCTGTCCTTGAAACTGGCTCCAATTTCTCTGAACTCTGAACCTGGCCACTGCATGGAAAGTAAGTTTAGTCTGCAAGCGCTCTCACTCAGGCGGATGACTCCCTTTCTGCAGGATTCCTCCCCAAACGTCTAGTGCTCTCTCCACGTCAGAGCATAGCTGATTGAGGTCACTGAAGGTTGAGGAGTCAGAGTTTATCAGGCCACTTATTATTAAATCCTGCACAGACTGTCCATTCTTTGGAATCTAGAAGTAACCATCATGTACTGGGATTGAACAAAATCTCTAAGACATGAGAAAACATTCAGTCTAGCTCCCATGAAAATTATCCATTACAGATAGAAAAAAAGTAGATCAATTATAAAAGGAGTTAGTATAACCTACAGATCTCAGTAAGCTGGGTGTGACAGACAATAACAAATACACATAAAAATTCAACATAATTTCAGTTTGAAACAAGGACCTGAATAAAAGTGAAGAAGTTGAAGAATGAAATGAGAACTCAAAGAAGCCGAAAAGAAAAATGAACGAAAATATGTTTTACTGATATACAAATGCAATGGGCCTCAACCGCTCGATGTGGCTGCTAAAAAGAAGGCTATCATAGCATCAGGATCTATTAATAAAGAAAACAAGCCATGAGAACAGTCTTGCTGTATTTTGTGGTCGTATCCCATCTGGTGCAGTATTTTCATGCGGCACTCCTATTCATTCCATTACAGAAAGATTCGCTTATCCCTGCCCTCGTGAGTTTTCATGAAGCTGCACTGATACACATGTCCCTGTAATAACTTTGTGACTAATAACACCTTTTGCAGACAACCACTGTGAAGGTTTAAGAGAAGGAGGAGAGGGGTCCACTGGGAATCAGAGGGGGGAAATGCTAATTTTGGACTCTGAACTTTATGGAATCTGTCATGTCTTTATTTTTCAATTAAATCTACTTTTAAAATGCCATACTCTTTAGCTGTTGTGATTCAATTGCCCCCATTTTCTCTGCCCAGCAGAAAGCCATTAGGATTTCACTCAGGTTGACTCTACATTCTTCATAAAATTAACAACTTTGCTATAAGTCTCTCAAAAAAGAAGTAGAAATTACTTTTTGATGTAAATGCAACCTTTTTTTTCTACTGTGAAGATATTCTTCCTGTATAAGCCATTTTAACTTTCATGGATAATTGGACATTAGGAAAAATTTAGTATATGAACTACAAATAGATTTGTCCTTAAATTATCTAATAAATGTTTTCCACCCTGCATCATAAAACCCGGTATCTTTATAAAGTCTTGGTTGTTATGAAAGATGAAAGTAAAGGGTGATTTGACTGGGTGGGGAAAAAAAACCATCATTTTTTTTTAAAGAATGGATGCTGGCAATTGAATGCCTACTGTTTATTCAAAGCATATAGATCAGTAGCTGATTCTTCATTTATAACAAAAACGATGCTGTACTCTATGAACGGAGGTTTGTTACCCCAGTAATAAGTAAAAAGAAGTTGAAGGGCCTTGTGTTTTATCTCTATGCAAATAAGCTATTTGCAGGTGGCTTTCAGAGAGGAGGTAAAATATCATTAAGAAACTAGGTCAAGTTTTCCTATGCTTAAAAATTAAGAGCTTCAGGAATACCTCCTTAAACTTTATTATGCTGTTTTGAAGTAAATTGAATACTAAGTCACTTATCCTTTCTCACTTCAAATGCTGTAAAACTTCTTTGCCTTCTACTTGACTAATTATTTAGGCAATTCTAAAGGACTCTAGATGTATTTTGTGAGCATGTAGCTCTCTAGTGGGGTATCAGATTTTATACACCTTCTTTAATTGAGAGAATCAAATTCTTAAGATGGCATTGAACATTTAAGATGTTCTTCTTGCATCATGCCTCCTCACTAAATCCCCTTTATATGGGTTATCCATGATAAATACTCCCACTTTGAGAAATATTCATGATCCCTACTTACCATTTTCCATACTTTTTGTTTATGAATCTATTCAATAAGTAATAAAAAAAATCACACTTTCAAAAAATAAAGACCAGGTCATAACACTGTTCTATATAAGAAGAAAAAGAATAAAAGCAAGTTTATATTGAAAACCAATAAAACCAAAAATGCACAGGGATCAGAACTGCAAGACCATTGCCGCATTTCCAGCTGTGACATCAGTTCTCCAAGTGGCCTTAGGTATGCTACCTGCTTCTTCTAGGCTTTCCTTTATTACTTGTACAAAGAGCGTGCTATTAAGAAGCATTCCGGCTCTCGTAGCTGTGACCGCAGAATTAAGCATGCATTTCATGAAATGTGCTGCAAGTTTACTGGAAACATTCTGAAGTATCAATTAATCATTTAACAATACACAATTGTCTGATCATATTCTAAGGAAGGGCTAAACCCTCAATCTCCTTTCACTACCCTGTGTTCCCAAGACTCATTCAGGCATGAGGGCTGGCAAAAGATATTAATGTGCAATAATTCAAATTTTCTCACTAATGAATCGATTCAGCAGGGCAAAGGACACCGAAGGTATTGTTATTGCATACTTCTTCTACTAGATCCCAACTCACAATGAAGATTCATCTTAACCACGAGAATAGCAGCACTGTTTTTAAGAAACTAAAGGCATGAGACCTATTATTAAACCCAACATGTCCTTTATCTACAGTGAGAATATCCGTGAGTCAGCTCTTCTGGCCTCTGGATGGGCTGCCAGAGTCAGTGATTTTGAACCTTCTAGCTGATGCTGGCTTCTTCTGTGAGAAACAGCTGTGGGTGAGCCCTTGGGGCACTGTTCAAGTAAGTCCGTGAGGTGTTAACATACAGAATTCAGTGAGCTAAACTAAGTAAAAGGTCTGGTATCAATAAACGTTTGCTGATTGAGAATTAGTAACTGTAGAGTCCTGTGTCTTCACAAATTTGACAACACTTGTCTGCTCACGATCCGTATTTACTGCGTTTCCAGGATATTTCAGTGAAGTAAAGTCACTGCACATACTATTATGGCGATAAGACATAATAAGCAACAGTGGCTGAGAGACAGGGAGACCTAGGGCAACAGTAGCAGAAGCAGATTTATCAGTTAAAGAAATAAGCTTCAAGTAGAAGTTCGCTATTGCATAAAAGAACACAGAATGGATTCGAGAAACTTTCCTTTCTCTCCACTTGCCCTCACTATCAAGGGAATTAATAGCATCGCGCTACGATGAATACCTAAGAGATACTCATCTACTTCTGAACATTTATTAAAATAATGATATTTCAGGACAGTAAAAATATCTAAACTAAGAATAAGTAGAGAGGACTTGCCCTGGATGGGGTACTATATTCTCCTACATGCATATCTCAAGGTTATCTCCTACCTCATGGCCACATATGTAGGTAAATTACTCTAGCAGACACTCTTGGGGTGTGGTATTTGGTGGGGTATGGAAGTCAGGGCTAGGGTGAGGGGGAATCCGGCTTCTTTAATCTTGAGCTTTGACTATGTTGGGCTTGGGATCTTTGAAATCTTAGAGAAAGTTAATGCATTCAACAGTTCAGAAAGGCTTGGTTATATGATGGATAGAAGCTACAGGTCACTTTTGGGGGGGTAATATTCTTTTATTTTTTATTAAAAATAATTTAAAAATAATTTGTTTATGGAAAGGAACAGCAAAAACCCAATTCTGGAGTAGGGAGTTTCTGCATAATTATGTAAAGAGCTTTCTTCCTTCAGAATGGAGTTTTATCTCTGCAGATGGTTCCATTTGCAAAAAACAAAACATGGGGCACCTGCAGGGCCTCAGTTGGTTAAGCAGCTTACTCTTGATTTTGGCTCAGGTCAAGTTCCCAGGGCTGTGGGATCAAGTCCTGTGTCCAGAGCCTGCTTAAGATTCTCTCTCTCTCTCTCTCTCTCTCTCTCTCTCTCTCTCTCTCTCTTCCCCACATGCACACACTCTTTCTCTCTAAAAATTAAAAAAAAAGAAAAGAAAAAAGGAAACCAAAATCTTCTTTTTGTTTTTTGATTAACTGAAGTGGTGGAGGTCTAAACAATAATGAAAAACACAAACCTAGTGTTTGTCCCCATGGTGTTTAAAAGTCTAGCAAGAGATGAGGCATTAAGGAAAGAGTCACACAATTAATTAACTTCCACCCAAGTCCTAGGAAGAGAGGGGCATCCCGGTTTGCTGGCTCTTTCTCCACCAATGAACAGTGAGGATCTACTCTCCACCTGCACCGAATTGCTTGTTACCAACTCATCGCCTCTAACTTCTATGGCACCCTTTGAAGTTTCAGGGAGAAACCTGCCAAGAAATTTTCTAGGATTGCTTGGCCACTGATTCCAGGTGAGATCAGTCCAGAGAGAGGCTCTACAGTGAGATACGCAAGTCATAGAGGAGAGGTTTACAGCATCGTCCTAGTTTGGGTTTGACAGGCACCTGAACTCCTTGGTGGCAACTTCCCTAAGATTCTTCAACTTCTGGTTTTCATTAAAATAGGAGCATTTTTTTTTTCTTTGCACCCATTAGACCTTCCAATCTTTAGTTAAGTCTCCAAATCCCTACACTTAATACCTAGCCTGGGATATTTTTCTGACATAATCTTGCCTGCCATTTTAGCTCCAAGATGACTTTCTTCCAAAATCCCTTGGAAAATGGGATTTCTTTAGATTCGATAGTGGAGCAAAATACAGAACTGATATTTAATGGCATCTATGTGCCAGGAAATGTATGACACACTGACATACACTAGCCACGTAACTCACACAGGTGCATTAATAACACAGCAAAACCCCTTTACAAAATAATCATTATTAAACCCCCTTTTATGGAAGAGGCAGCTAAGATTCAAAGAGGGAGATAAACCAGTCCTTATTAGTGGAGAACTCAAGAATTCAACTTCCTTCTGTTTGACCACAAAGCTGTTTCTCTTTCCATAAGATACTCCTTTCTCTCCTGTTGCTAATTTTCTTACCAAATCTGTTGATTTTATTATAGGGCTATGGCTCTCTAGTGATTCCTTGACTTTTATTTCAATACTCCACTGGATTACCGTCTTGTTTATTTCTGTTCAAGTGTTTTTTCAGAGTCCTAATTTTCCTGGCTGCTCTTATCCATCAGTTCACCATTGCCTCTTGCCTGTCCCCCTCCTCCCCCCCACCCCCCATTCAGGAGTGTCTTCCACGGACTCTAAACTCTGTCACTGCTCTGTTGTGTCCTGACCACCTCTCCAGACAGAAGTGGCTTGTGTGTGCCACATACACATGCACATCTTATAAACCTTCTCCTTGAACATATGCACAAAGTCCTCATGGGTCTCCTGCCTTGAAACAAAAGCATACTGTGAAGAAAATCTTTACATTTCCCTACAACTAATTCAACCTGTGCACATACCTCAGTGAAGAAAGCAGGGAAATATTTCCCTGATCATTCTTTTTCTCAGTATCATTTTCATTCCTAAAAGATATACCTGAATGAATTCCTGTTGTAAAACTGAAAAATAAAAATCAAGAGCAGAAGACACCATGGGAAAGGGCTGCCTTCCCGCCTTCAGCACGGCCCCTCCCACCCCCGGAACAGCATGGCACCAGTAGGAGTCAGGAGTCATACCTCCCAGAAGCCACCTGCCTTCAGGTCTTCACAGATGTGCACACAGACGATCCGTCTCCCTCACCAAGAACCAAATAAAAACTAGTACTAACTTAATGTACTTCCTAAGAGACCATTTTCTAGGCATTTCCATTCATATTCCTTCAGACAGGGGTATTTTGTTCTCCAGCTGGTATCACACTGCTCACATTTTTCTGAAATCTGACTGGTTCCTTTTCATGCTATGTCTACCTGGCAAACACCTGACACCCTGACCAAACTCTGTCCTTCAAAGCTAACACAGACTCTCACGCTGGGCGCAGAAGCTTGTCATATTGTTAAATTTTAATTAATTTATTTTTTCATATTGTTAAATTTTTGGCCACTTATCTAAGTCATGTATCTACTCTTCCCTTAATCACCTATAATCTTTTATTCATTTGCTATGATGGTGAGCTCACAATGTGCCAGGGATGACACGAAGGCCTTGGAAAAGTGCAGGGGCTGACACTTCATAGGACGATTCCATTTTCTTTCCTACACTCAGGCAGTGGGTTTAGCTCCTCATGTGTTTTCATCAGCAGGGTCTTCCATGTTTCGCCACATGCAAGAAGTGTTCTTGATGAAGTCACATGTGTATCTTAATGCAGCCACAGAACTCCCTATTTACTCTGACAAAACGTATCCAGCTTTCTTTCTCCTGATGACAAGGGAAGAATTCTTCCCTGCCACTTCCAGATGTTTCTCCTTTCCTCAGCTGTCAGTTGTCTATTCTGTACCCTGTCCATCTTTTCACATCTCATGAGCCCCTCTGGTATTTATCTTCTTTGAGTCAATCAGAGTCAAGGACTTTGGCCTTTCATTTGACAATTGTCAATTGTTTCTTTTGTGGGTTTCCTTTCCTTTCCTCCCCTTCCCCTTCACTTCCTTTTCTTTCTTTCTTTTTCTTTCTTTCTTTCTTTCTTTCTTTCTTTCTTTCTTTCTTTCTTTCTTTCTCTTTGCTTTCTCTTTTTTGCTTGTCTTTATTTTTTCTTCATACACGATGTGAGAGTCCAAGTTGAAACTTCCCCATCTTTTATATTTTCTCTCACCCTTTCTTCATATGCCAAGTCATACAGGGAAGTAGATTTCTCTTTGAAGGACACAGGAGGAAATTTCTGTTCAGAATAACAACAGGGAGTCGAATCATGAGCCTGAGCACAGCACAACGCTCTGTAACGCCCAGTGCCTTGGGAGTGGCCATAGGTTTCTATCTGTGGGCTTGTCATTGCACAAACGGTATCCTAAAGGGAGTAGAAGAGGCAGTGGTGGTGTCCACATACTTTAGTATCGATCACACTCAGGAAAATATTGTCATTAATTCTGCCAGCAAAATATCTCATTCCCAATCCAATAATTGGGATTATTGAAGTGGAGTAAAGCTAACGCGTCTCTCCCTCTTGGGTTTTCCTTATAAACACATTCTGTAACAAATACCTTTGGTTTTCCTGTGAAATTAAACCACTAAACGTTTCTGAATGTCTGTATGCTCTCACTTTTCCTGTTCCTAGGGACTTCGCCATATTCTTCCTTCACCCAAGTCTTAAACCCCAGGCATTATTGAACTTCTCTGATGATTTCATCTAACCTTATTTTCTTTCTCAGGCATTTTCTCAAGCCTTTCACTGTGCTTCTCACCTCCATCCAACGTATTTCACATCTCTCCTCCATGTCTGTCTTTATCAGTGGGAAGTTGCATTCCACATTCAGTGCTTTTCTAGACAATGACTTCTACTACGTATGCCTTCCTATTGTACATCATCCAGTGATCCTTCCCTTTCTTGGAATTCTCTCTTACCTTGGGACCCATGACAAAGACAGTGCCTTCTGCCCTGGATTAAATGAAAAGCCTTCATTTGTTTTTCTCCAATTCATCTTAGGTCCAAGACTTCCACAAACAAAGTGATTCCATAAAGCATCAGATATATACCGTACAAGGTAAAGATACCAGTTTTCAGCTGGTACATTTTTATTCTACATAAACTGTTGGTTATTAAGGGCCTGACTAGGAATACATGTCAATACTCTCCAAATCTACTTTCCAAACTGATATTCCCCTTCCATTCCATTCCATTATATAGTTTACATTCCATTTTACATTGTCATATCCTGAACTCGTTGTTGTTGTGTCTCACGATCAATATTTATAAAACCAGATTCATCTTCTAAATTTTACCTTCGCCAATTTTCAAGATCCTTCAAAAGATATCACTGTTTTGAATACTTGAAACTCATTTAACTTTTTTCTCTTCTTTGTTCACTATTTCCTTTATCCCACTATTCCTTTATTCACGATTTCCTTTATTCCTTTATTCCTAGGTTTGTGGTTCTTCCCATTAACTTTTTTATGGAGCTGAGACCATCCAAACTCATTGGACAATCATTTTCCATCTGAATAAATTAGAAGTATGACAGCCTATAAAGGGGCATATGGTAGTCACAGTCTAGGAAACAGATTTGGAATATAAGTATTAGTTAATTTTATCATTAAAAATACAGATAATATTGACCAAAGTATTTTCAGTTTGAACTTCTGGTTCTTCAGATTTCATCAAATGAATTAGTGAAAGTTAGTAAACAAATATTTTACATGAATTTTTGAATGAATTTTGATTTGACAAGAAACACTATAAAAACAAAAACAATTTTGTGCTCATCATCTGATGGGGAAAGATGTATTCTTAAGTTAAAACTTCAAGAAAGTACATTACTCAATTTTCCCTACAGATATTCCAAATCTAGTAACTAATTATAACGTTGAATTGGGTATAAAATCTTTCTCCCTGAGAAAAATAGAATTTATTCAGTTTTGTAATGTTAAAAGTATATCCTCTCCAAAATACACAGAATTTATCTAACCTTCAAAGAATACTGTCTTGCCCATTACTTGTGATAATTGGGCCACGTGGAAACCGTGCATATTTAAAACATACAGCTTGTTATTTCTCCTTGTTAGACTGGCATCTGCCTCCTCAGCTTAACCTCAGTTCTGGAACTGGAACAGGTACTAATGATCTGAAACACCTTGTCTCACCTATGGACTAAGTTTTGGTGACATGTCCAGAGGAAGGTGATCAGAGTAGGGAAGAGAAGAAGAAGCCAAGATCTGCAGTGCCCATTAATCATATCTTAGATGGTTGATCTTTTTATTACTGTCTCAAGCAATTTGAAGGGTTGCCAATATCATAGAAACATTTGCATGTCAGGAATCAAACACTCAATTTTTAAATTTGGGGGTTGGGGGTACAGATAAGTTTTAGAGCAGATAATGGAGTCACCTCTAGCCCTTCCTACTGTCCAAAATTAAGAAAAAAAATAATGGAAAACTTAAAACATAGGTTCTTATGGTAGAGAATCAGGAATTCCTAAAACAACAACAACAACAACAACAACAACAACAAAAAACAATTAGCAACAGAATTTATTTTTAAAACTATAATGCTGACTGCAATCCTCTCCAATCTTCAAAAACAAGTAAGGTAGTAACAATCTTTTTATGCCCCCAACTTTCTTCTCGGAAAGCATGGAAGATGTCTTACAAGTAACACTTATGCTGTCAGTTAACCAAACCAATTTCTTTCCTTCTTGAACTGCTCAGTGAATGATGCTTAGTCCCTCTGGCACAGTATGGAGTGATCAATCCTCTAGAGACCTTGTCTTTCTCCTTTCTCACCCTGAGATGGTCTTATTTCATTGTTGATGTTGACTCTCAACAATGTTCAAGCCATCCTGCCCCCTTTCCCCTTGCCTCGCATCTAGGCAAGCAATAAGAAAACTCAGGAATCTCCTTCCTTTAGTATGAAGGGGAAGACCAAGCCACACAAACCCCAGCCCTTTGCTGGGAAAGGGAGAGGAGGGGGGCTCCATTGGGCCCAACCCCTTAACTACTTTAAAGCAACAACAGCACACCCTTTGATGTGTCACTGTTCATTGAACCTGAACCTTCTTCATTAAAGATTCCTTTTGATGTTCATTATGTAATGAAATGTGAATAATAAGTTTACTTCAAATCTATTGTTTCCTTTGAATCATTGATCTTGACACCCATAAATTTCTAGGCCTAGGACGGCAGGTGGGGGTGCCCAGCATCCAGCAAATAAATGAAACACTCGTACACACACACACACACACACACACACACACACACACACACAAACCTAGGGTAATACTCCCTTACTGTCACACAAATATTTCTTGTTTTTTCTTGGTAAATATGTAGAATCCACACAAGTGTATCACCTATTTGATCTATCATGGCTTCTAACAAAGGAGACATGCTATTTCCTTGGTGTGGAGAGTACTGAAAAGCCTGGATCCTCCCAAGACTTTAATAGGGGCTAAAGATAACACAATGCAAAGAAATCACATGGAAAAAAGAGAAGAAAACCTCTAGGGACAAATATTCCATTTTTAGAGGCAAATTCAAAGCAGCAGATGACTGTCCCTTTCTCTACTGAAAAACTTCCTTGGGCTTCCAGTCAGGAAGCGTGTCACTGTAAGGAGGCACTGAAGATTGAGAACACATAGTAAAAAGGGACTAGGACATAAAAGTGTTATTTTAAAATTAGTTTTTTTTCCCTTTGTTTTGTTTGTTTTAAGGTATAGGAGTTGTCTTCTAAATGAAGTCATTTAGACAATAAGCTACTAGACAATGAGCTACGAAGTATCCTAAGGACACTTACAGGTAAATAAAACCAACTTACAAAGTTATGAATAAAGGTAACAAAGAATAATTTTGCTCAGATCTATGGAGATATCCATCAAAGGGACCTTACTATAATTAGTTTTTGTTTTTTTTTTAAATTTTTTTTCAACGTTTATTTATTTTTGGGACAGAGAGAGACAGAGCATGAACGGGGGAGGGGCAGAGAGAGAGGGAGACACAGAATCGGAAACAGGCTCCAGGCTCTGAGCCATCAGCCCAGAGCCCGACGCGGGGCTCGAACTCACAGACCGCGAGATCGTGACCTGGCTGAAGTCGGACGTTTAACCGACTGTGCCACCCAAGCGCCCCTATAGTTTTAATACAACATAAATCCTATGGAGTTTATGTTTATTTCTATCACCTCCACATTCAAAGAAAAACAAAATAAACTCAAATCACCCACAAATTTAATCACTTTTGTTTTAATAATTCTCTATAAAAAAAATGCCTCTTGAACCTACTTGATGCAATACAATTAAAGAGTAGGGGCGCCTGGATGGCTCAGTCGGTTAAGCTTCCGACTTCGGCTCAGGTCGTGATCTCACAGTTTGTGAGTTTGAGTCCCGCGCCGGACTGTGCTGACAGCTCAGAGCCTGGAGCCTGTTTCAGATTCTGTGTCTCCCTCTCTCTCTGCCCCTCCCCCCACTCATGCTCTATCTCTCTCTCAAAAAATAAACATTAGAAAAAATTAAAAAAAAATAGCAATACATCTTGGGTTTGCCTCAAAGATGCATTTCAAAGTTGTCAGCTGGCTTTACTAACCAATGAAGCAGGATGAGGAATCCAATGTGAAGTTCTCCTTGAGTGAATATACCAAATCTTGCCAACAAACTTAAATTATTCAAAAGATAGTGAAATTTACCTAGTACCTCAAAAATCTAGAAGTCTTATACTCATCATCTGCACAATGCTCACATACACAAATAAAATGTAAGCATTATTTCTAACACTGTAAAATGTGTTCCTATTTATCTTTCCATTGCCAAGATCCCACTGGCTTTGTAGAAATATAAAAGAAAAACAGCATTAAATCAGCTGTGATAAAAATCACCTTTTTCTATTTATCTCCACCATCGGCATTTATTGGCACTTGGGAACTATTTATAACCTCATACTCTTACTGCTAACATCAATTATTATGTAAATAGTTGAAATTTTTACTGACTTTATAAATAATGCATGAAAGTCTATAGACTTCAACAACCAGTGTGCATTATCTTTTTGTGGCTTATAAACACAGAATACAGAATAAGGTATAGCTTGGATGAGTCTGAACAACAGATGTTTCTGTTTTATGGATTCTGGTCAAATGATTTGGAGTTTTATTTATACGATTAACATCTGTGTTTTGGAAAGTTAAACCAGACATTATTTTGCCACTTTCCCCAATAGGTTGGGAACGAGGTAACTCTATTAAATTGACTTTATTTTTTTTTAATTTTTTTTTTAACATTTATTTATTTTTGAGACAGGGAGAGACTGCATGAACGGGGGAGGGTCAGAGAGAGAGGGAGACACAGAATCTGTAACAGGCTCCAGGCTCTGAGCCGTCAGCACAGAGCCTGACACGGGGCTCGAACTCCCGGACCGCGAGATCGTGACCTGAGCCGAAGTCGGATGCTTAAACGACTGAGCCATCCAGGCACCCCTATTAAATTGACTTTAAATAAAACTGGTGGGGATGGTAAAAATGCTCAAAGTTTGAATAGCTTTTCCATCTGTATATCTGGGACCCATCCTCACCATTGTTTAAGTTGAGTAGTTAGTCCTACTCTGAAGTTCTGATACAAATACAAATATATCACTGAGCTGTAGATCTTAGAAAGATATATCTAATATATCTTTAGATTTGTTTAGTTTTAAAATCTCCAGTAGACCTTGTAAATGGTTTCAACAGAAACGTTCCCCTTCACATATATCTACTTGGAACCCGACTCTGCCACTCGTTCACTGGCCTAGAGCAAGTCCGTTCAGTGTAATCCGTGGCAGTCTTCCTAGTATTTAAGATTAACTATTGCGTTCACCTTGAAGAATTTTCCTGTCCAGACTAGATACAGATACCCTTACTTCCTTCAAGTGATCATTAGATTGCTTAATTTCAAGAGCTCTAAATTATGTAGAAGTCATCTTACTAATATCCGTCATAATATAGAATACACATATACCATTTTTTTCCTCAAAACCTCACCGTTCAATTTTTTGACCCCCAGTTTTAAAGCATATTCTGACTTGACAGAAAGACAAAGTCAGGCCTGATAGTCTATTCTCACTTAATTTTTTTATTTATTTTAGAAAAACATAATGTTTATTTATTTTCAAGAGACAGAGAGACAGAGTGTGAGCAGTGGAGGGGAAGAGAGAGAGGGAGAGACAGAATCCTAAGCAGGCTCCAGGCTCTGAGCTGTCAGCACAGAGCCCCACGCGGGGCTCGAAATCAGGAACTGCGAGATCATGACCTGAGCCGAAGTTGGACGCCCAACCGACTGAGCCACCCAGGCACCCCTATTCTTAGTTTAGAATAACCAAAATATATGCATGCTGTACATACATACATACATATATGTATATATATGACACATGGACACATACTGCTGATTCTTATTATCTTTCAGCCAAAGAAAACATGAGTGTCACGTGTGTCCCTATAAAATGCTTCTCCTCCATCCTGTATTTGAATCATCAAAATGTTGATGTTTGACACACATCAAAATGTGCATGTTGAGTTTACATGCAGAATTTTACATTTACCTTTGTCTTCTTAGATTTAGCAAATTCTACCACCTAGATATTGGTTTTCTCTATTTCTTTCATGACAATTGATAGAATTTATCTCATATTTTACCATAATAAATGGATTAACTAGCTATATTTTATTTTTTACTTTTATTTTTTTTTTTTTTTGTATTTTTTCAGGGGCCCCTGGGTGGCTCAGTCAGTTGAGCGTCCAACTTCGGCTCAGGTCTGGTCTCATGGTTCATGGGTTCAAGCCCCACATCGGGATCTGTGCTGAGAGCTCAGAGCCTGGAGCCTGCTTCCGATTCTGTCTCCCTCTCTCTCTGCCATTCCCCTGCTCACACTCTGTCTCTCTCTCTCTCTCTCTCTCTCAAAAATAAACATTAATTTTTTTAAATAGTTTTTTTTGTATTTTTCATGTTTTATTTATTTATTTTGAGAGAGAGAGAGAGAGAGCACAAGCAGGGGAGGGGCACACAGAGAGGGAGAGAGATAATCCCAAGCAGACTCTATGCTATCAGCACAGAGCCTGGTGAGGGGGCCAAACCCACAAATCGTGAGATCATGACCTGAGCCAAAATCAAGAGTTGGATGCTTAACCAACTGAGCCATCCAGGCACTCCATTAACCAGCTATATTTTAAAGAATTTATATATACTCCTAAGACTGCATGACCAAGAAATTACTAGAAATAAGTGAGTTGCCCAAATTTCCTGCACTTCCTACCTTTTCCTTCACTTTTTTATCTCTACTCTAAGGTTCATTCACAGAAATCCTTCAGACAGTTAAATGGATTTTTCCTGGAATCCGCTCAAAGCTCTTGTTTATACAGGCAATGAGGATATGAAGGGGACATAATTTTTCAAGTGTTCAATTATTTTCTTGAAACTCAACATAGAAATAAGGGAAATGGGGCACCTGGGTGACTTAGTCAGTTAAGCATCCAGCTTTGGCTCAGGTCATAATCTCATGGCTCGTGAGTTCAAGCCCCGCGTTGGGCTCTGTGCTGACAGCTCAGAGCCTGGAGCCTGCTTCAGATTCTTTGTCTTGCTCCCTCTCTGCCCCTCCCCTGCTCATGCTCTGTCTGTCTCTCAAAAATAAATGAAGGAGGAGGAGGAGGAGGAGGAGGAGGAGGAGGAGGAGGAGGAGGCGGTGGCAGAGGAGGAGGTGCTGGAGAAAAAGAAATAAGGAAAGAAACAAGGCTGGAGACTGGGCCTGGCTGTTTGGAGTCATGATTGAACAACGGCAGGCACCACATATGCACACTCAGGGGTATTCCAGCTTGAATGTGTTCCCCCAAATTCGTGTCCATCGAGAACCTCAGAATGTGACTTTATCTGAAAGTAGGGTTTTGCAGATGTAATTAGTTAGGAGGCAGTTACACTGGAGCAGGCTGGGCCCTGAATCTTAAGGCTAGTGTTTTCATAAGGGAAAGGACAGGGAAATTCAGACACAGAGACACACAGGGAAGAAGGCCGGGGAAGAACGGGGTCAGGGACTGCACAGACGCAGTGGCAAGCAGGCAACATCAGTGTTCAGAACAGGTAAGAAGGTTGCTTCCCCAGGGCCCTCAGAGGGAGGCTGGCCCCGCTGATGGATTGATTCCAGACCTCCCACCCAGAGAACTGGAAGAGAATGAAATGTCTGTTGTTTAAGGTACCAGTTTTATGGTGATTTGTTATGGCAGCTCTAGAAAATTCATATAGATGGTGTTGTTCTTTCCTAACCACTGGTCTTCAGGAGCTCATATATATACATATATATATGTACATATGTATCTATATACATATACACATGTATACATACACATACATACACATATATACACATATATGTATATATATTTATAAAAAAGCCATCATATATATGTATATGTATAAACATATTTAACAGTCTTGTAAATACAAATACATACACACATTTCATTTTCAAATTACTAAAATTTTCAAGAGGAATCCCAAACAATAAGGCCAAATACAATGACCAAACAGAATAATACTCATGCGTTATTATGTCAAATAACGGTATTGCTTTATATTTATAGACGATAAAAAGTCTTCAGGGACAATTAAATAAAAACTTTTTATTTTCTTTTTTTTAATGTTTATTTATTTTGAGAGAGAGACAACGAGCATGAGCAAGGGAGGGGCAGAGAGAGAATGAGAGAGAAAGAGAATCCTAGACAGGCTACACGCAGGCAGCACAGAATCCCACATGGGGCTTGATCCCACGAACTGTGAGATCATGACCTGGGCCAAATCAACAGTCAGATGCTTAACCAACAGAGCCATGCAGGTGTCCAAAAAACTTTTTCAAAAATAGCATACTACTAAATATATAGCTTCCAAACATTATGGGGTATTTTCTGTTTGAACTTACTCATTTTATTAGAATTTATATAAAATGTAGGATTTTACTCTCATACATTGATGCACATACTGTTTACTTCTGTATTCAACATTATTGAAAAATAGGTTTTTTGGGGCGCCTGGGTGGTGCAGTCGGTTAAGCGTCTGACTTCAGCCAGGTCACGATCTCGCGGTCCATGAGTTCGAGCCCCGCGTCGGGCTCTGGGCTGATGGCTCAGAGCCTGGAGCCTGTTTCCGATTCTGTGTCTCCCTCTCTCTCTGCCCCTCCCCCGTTCATGCTCTGTCTCTCTCTGTCCCAAAATAAATAAATAAATAAATAAATAAAAGAAAAATAGGTTTTTTTTTAGTAGGTATTTTTGTCTGCGCATGAAAAATGTAAATTTGTGGTTAGAACGCTGAATTCTCCAATTCTAAAACCTAAATTGCAGAAGAGAAAATAGTACATGGTAACATCTTAAAATATTTAATAAAGGTATCATATCATATTTAATATATTCAGAATTTAATTAAGCCAAGATTTAAGGGATATATGTATAGGTTTCTCCTTTGAATTCTTTTTAAAAGTATGTAGATGCATAGACATACATGTACGTACAGGTTCATCATGGTGTTTTATTCTTAGCCTGTCATTTCCAGGAAAAACAGGTACATGTTTATATTGAAATGAAACCCTCTTGCTTTCCAAAAAGAAAATGAAACAAACACAATCTGTGTGCAAAAAGAGCTATTCCAATACATTTACCTTTTATTTTTTTGTCCTCTGACTCTTTCAGGCAACACCTTCCAAGGGTATCTTGACTACATTTCATTAGTATTAAAATATTTTACTGTATTTTGACAATTTGTGTCCATATCTTTTCAACTTTTATTTCTGAAGGATGCAATTCAGGTCAAGGGAAGGATAATGAAGTGTAAATCAGCCTTGCAAAGACTTACATAAGTCATGAATCCAGCAGCTAACACAGACAACAATATTGTGCGTGGTACGAAATGATCTACTACAGGGGACTGATTTCAACTCCGGCCATCAAAGTGACAGGACAATGAGCAGCCTTCTCCACAGATGTCTGTGCCATTTTTCTGACAAACAGAAAGATCTAAACAATGAGTAATATTAGGAAAACCGAAACCCATTATGTAGTATAATGGATGACAGCTAAGGACGTTTGACATTTTCTCCTTTCAGTTACCTCTGGATACTCTGTTTTTCAGCTAACTTTTGGGTCCTCTTCTCTTTTCAAAAGGAGAGGAACGCATGCTAAGCCACTAAGCTCTCCTTAGCCTTCGTACCCACTCCAGTATTCCCCCTTTCAAAACTTCCTGCCTGACAGTTGGCATGTTATCAGATGATTCCCCAGTGGTGGCACCACATGCTGTCGCTCTCAGCTCATGTTTAGAGAAAACTGGTTTCTCGAACATTTTATGTTTTTCTCCTGGTAAATAAAAGCTAATTTGCAATGTGTTTCCACGGAAAAATTCTAGGCATAAAAGCTATACAAAATTGCTACACAATATTTAAAATTTATACTTAAAGTTTAATGATAAATCATAGTTGTAAGGGCATAAAATGAAATAGTATCAAAATGACAAGTATGAACACAAAAGTGTGTGCTACGGGGAAAAATGTAATACAAAAGTTCTCACTTTACGAAGTCTATAAAACCTATGTGCTGAGTTTCTACTATGCATTCAGCACTGTTTTATGTATGAGCATAATGCAATATTCCTGCCTCAAGGCAAAAAGTCTGGGCTGTATGCAGGATGTTACCGTATATCAACAGGCCCTGAATGGAACTAAAACACAGTGTTCTCGTGAAGGCATGCCTGTAATCGCTACCGCCAAATGAGACTTGAGTCTGACAATGGTGCGTGAGCTTCTCATGTGTGTTTTATGTACCTCTATTATTTGAAGGATGCACCTTCCCATATGCTTGTCTCTTATTAGAGTTGTAGATTCTGTTCTTTACTTTTGCACAACATTTTACTGCTTACTCTGTAACTCTGTTTCTCACCAACCAGAATTGGGCATGAAGACGGGCTCAACAGCAGGCCTTAGTCCCGGACGATCACTACCTTCTGCGCTGCCATAAAATTTAGTTACCATCTTTAAAAATTCCAAATGGGGTGCCTGGGTGGCGCAGTCGGTTAAGCGTCCGACTTCAGTCAGGTCACGATCTCACGGTCCGTGAGTTCGAGCCCTGCGTCGGGCTCTGGGCTGATGGCTCAGAGCCTGGAGCCTGTTTCCGATTCTGTGTCTCCCTCTCTCTCTGCCCCTCCCCCGTTCATGCTCTGGCTCTTTCTGTCCCAAAAATAAATAAACGTTGAAAAAAAAAATTAAAAAAAAATTCCAAATGTGTGACAGTAGTGCTTAAAAATTTAACAATTCCACATCACCGTTGGCCTGAAGATTAAATACCTGTCCTGATATTTACAGCCTTTCAGACTCTAATTCAACACAAATTTTCTTCTTCTTATACTATGAACTCCACCTGAAAACCTAGCCATTTCCATATGCCTTCTCAGCAACTTGCCTCCTCGTGACTTTTTCTCCACCTGTCAGGTGTACTCAGCATTAGACAGGTGGTTCAAATGTCATCTCTTTGATAACACACTCTCCGATGCGTGCAGAGTCAACCTTCTCTCCTTGTTACCTAACACTTTACACAAACATCTTTTATCGTGGATTATCTCTTGGCTTTAATTATTTATTCTTATGCAGCGCATAGTCTTTGATGACAGGCCTCCCTCTGACCTCCTTCAAGACATACCTCAGTTCCTGAATTCGACAGGGAGTGTTGCCCAGTGGTTGGGACAACACATTCTAGAGCCAAGATTCCTCCCTTTGAATCCCAGGGCCATATGCTATGAGCCGACCTTGGACAACTTACTTAACTTTTCAGGTTAATTTACTCAAGGACATATTCACAGTACACATGACTCCTTAGGTATGTACGATTTGGTATGTGTGAAGATCTTAGAACTGAGGCTGAGAGGTAGTCAGTGTTTCATGAGGATCATTACCGGCTACAAAGAGTGTGGGACAGCATAAGTACAAGGGAAAGAAATATAACAGACTGGTTCCTATGCGAGAATAATTCTTTTGTAAGTAATCGTAGGATTCTAGTATTGCAGGATTTCACACCGAGGACCAGATCACGAAGCTGAAGCTCTCCCTCATGCACTGTTGCTGGGAATGTAACCTGGGGCAGCAACTATGGGAACCAATAGGGGGGGTCTCCCCAAAATTAAAAATAGGGCTACCATACAATCCAGTAATGCCGCTCCTGGGTATTTGCCCAAAGAAAAAGCAACCATTTGAAAAGAAAAGATATATGCACCCTTCTGTTTACTGCAGCATTATTTACAATGGCAAAGACATGGAAGCAACCTAAGTGTCCATTGGTAGGCAAATGGATAAAGAAGATGGGACATATGTACATGCATATACACACAATGGAACAGTATGCAGGCACAAAAAAGAATGAGCCGTCATTTGCAACGGCATGGAGGGACCTAGAGGGCATAATGCTAAGATAAATAAGGCAAAGATAAATGCCCTCTGAGTTCACTTACATGTGGAACCTTAAGAACAAAACACAACACACACACAAAACGTAAGCAAGCAAATTAATTATAAAAGCAGAAACAGACCCATAAACAGGACACCCTGATAGTTGCCAGAGAAGAAGGGGGTTGGAGGGGATGGACAAAATGGGTAGAGGGGAGAGGGAGACACAGGTGTCCGGGTATGGAAGGAACACGTCCCGGGTATGAAAGGCTCAGCAGAGGGATTACAGTCGGTGGTGCTATGACAGTGATGTGTGCTGACGGACGGCAGCTACAGTGTGATGAGCACAGCGTAACCGTATAGACGTGTTGACTCACTATGTTGTACACCCGAAATTAGTGTCACATGGTGGCAATGATACTTCAAAATGGAAAAAAAAAGAACAGGAAACGGGACCTCACTGAAGTCCCCCAAGAAGTTTAGAACCAGATTTAGGGCTCCGTTTCTATTCTAGTGGTTTCTTCACCCAGCGTTTTGTGTTATCCTTGCCTAAAATCTGGCGTATCTTAATTGTGGCAAATCTTGCTGTTAATTATTTTCTGGCATTTTACTACTTTTCATTGCCACTAGGCTCAGCCACCTTCATTTTCCGTTATTTCACATGGATACTGAAAGCCTGCAATGAAGTCTTTCAAAAAAACATAGAAAGCACTCAACTGCCCTTCCTTTCTCAAAGAAAGGCTTGGGGAAGAGCAAAAGTGGATTAACACAGCCTGATCTCAGTTTTGAGGGTGCCGTCAGTTGAACTAAAACAGAAATAAAATAGGGTAGGAGGAAGCCTGATAAGGCATTCAGATTCCACACTGAACTGTATGGAAATTGTGGTTTCCTGACTACATTTATTCATTCATTTATTTAATAAACTTACTAAACACCAGCCACATGCCAGGTCTGTTGTTAATCAAACGATGGCACTTGGATTCTGGCTGCATCGGAAGAGAAAAGTAGAAAGTGCTGAGAGACACAAAGTAGGTGTAATAGACAGGATGCCGTGATGCATCCAGCGGGGGAGACGGGGACAAGGGAGGAAAGTCACTTTTTGTGGGTGGGCAGGGGTGATGCAGGAAGGTGTGAACTTCGAACAAATAGGGTTGAACTGCACTTGAGAAGTTCAAGGGAGGTGTTAGAGAGTTTTATGCACACTTCCAATCAAACGCAACTAGCCACACTCACTGAAACACATATTTCTATGAAAAAGGGTGAAGTGAAATCATAGAAGAAATGCATTTTGAATCAGCACCAGTTATAACACCGCCGGACAAACAGACATGAGGTGCCAAAATGATCCCTTTGTATAAATTATTAACTTATTAGTTAAACAATGTCATAATACAGGATTGCTACTTAATGCCGCCTGTTATAAGAGTGACACATTAACGGCTCCTTGCATTTGTCCTCAGTTATGAATTTCGGCAGAGGCAGATTTTTTTTTTCATTGTGTTTTTAAATGCTGCCCTAAATGAATAAATAAATACATACGTACTATGTAATGCCTGGTAGTATCTTCCGGCAATTCTTCTTCCACAAAGAAGGAGTACACATTTGGGTTATTTCAGCACTGGGTGCAACATAATTAAGCTCAGAAACACATTTATCTGCAACAGTTTATCCTCATGTAAAGCCAATCGCATGTATTCACCAATAGCAGGCTTTTTGCATGGATTAGCCAGAAAGACTTTTACAAAATCTTAGCACTGCTGCTGGAAACATTCAAGCGGGTTTCTCATGTGACATTTAACTGCCAAGTTCTAACACCTTGAGATTAGATCATCTCTCAGGTTTATGAGCCTATGCCCAGAATATTCAGCTGTGTGAGGTTTTGTTTTTGTTTTTTTTAAGTTTATTTATTTATTTTGAGAGGGAAAGTGTGAGTCTGTGAGTCAGGAGGGACAGAGAGAGGGGGAGAGAGTGAGAATCCCAAGCAGGCTCAGCACTGTCAGCACAGAACCCGACGTCGGGCACAATCCCACGAACCGCGAGATCACGACCTGAGCCGAAATCAGAGTCAATATTCAACCGACTGAGCCACCCAGGCGCCCCAGAGAGAGGTTTTTCCAATCATGCACGGGAGCGCATGTTAACAACAAGGATCTTGACGAGTCACATAGGTAGGGAGCCCTGGAGTTAGATTCACTGGGTGCGGATCTTAAATACCGACTGAGAACTTGAACGAGTTTTTCAGCTGTCTGAGCATCCGTTCCCTCATGTGTAACATGAAACCAGTGATGACACAAAACCTTCCTTGTGGGGCTTTTGTAAGAATTCAGTAATTTGGCAGACGGAAAGCTCTAAGAATACTGACTGGAAAGTGATAAAAAACAATTAGTCAAGTTTAGCTTGTCTCCGATAACGTGCTTGGTATATAAGCACGTCACCTGAGTTGGGGTCTCTGTTAACACAGACACTAAATAATCTCAACTTGGCGGGGAGGTAAAGTTATTAGGCCTTGTATCCATTTCTCCAAGTCTCTCAGAGTAAGTTAGTACAGCCAGTAGTTAACTTCTTGATCTGAGAATCTCTGAATGTGTTATAATTCTTGGCAACGTTGGCAAGCATTAGTTTGTTCTGCAAAATTGGTTTTTAAGGCGTTGAACCACTGTATTTAACATGTATATCCCAATCTCTGGAAGAGGACATACATATTTTGTGAGGGCTGACTTTTCCAAACCACAAGTGCACACTGGACATCTGTTTGCAGTGTTTATTTTGCATGAACGACACCAGTCTGGTGCCAGCTGAACACAAATCTCTCACGAAAACTCCTCACTCCCCGATTCTTCAGCTCCTGTTTGCAAACCTTGATGGTGTCACAGCTCAGCTCTTTGGCTGACACATATTTTCACATTCTTACCCTTCAGCTTATAATGTGTTGATTTTTAAAGTTATTTTTCATGTTTATTTACTTTTGAGAGAAAGAGAGAGAGAGAGAGAGAGAGAGAGAGAGAGAGAGAGAGAGAGAATGAGCGGGGGAGGGACAGAGAGAGAGGGAGACACAGAATCCGAAGCAGGCTCCAGGCTCCGTGCTGTTAGCACAGAGCCGGGGACGGGGCTGGAACCCACGAACCTTGGACCGTGACCTGAGCCAAAGTCAGACGCTCAACCGACTGAGCCACCAGGCTTCCTGTAATGTGTTGATTTTTAAATAAAGCACCAAAACTTTTTAAAACATCTTAAAACTTGTATTAAACATAAAACAATATTCTAAGTAGTTTAATGAGAGCAGTTTCTACACAGACTGGACATTAAAGGAAAACAAATTGGTTAAAAGATCAGTCTGGCCATATCCACACTCTGAAATTAGCTGAAGCTTATGCTCAACTCTGCTCACCCATTCAAGAAGCTTATATAAGGAAACTATTCTATGTAAATAAAGTTTTGTATAGATTAAAAGTTCTAAGTTGAGTGCATCAATTATTATTAATTATTAATTATTATTGATCCATCCATATTAATGTAGAGATGTCTTAAAATGCTGCTTTGATGTTACCAATATTCTTTCTATGCTTTGTAAAATGAATTCAATTTTTATCGTAGGGTAAATTTTAAAATGCATAATGTGACATTAAGCATCACTTACAATCTGAGCCCAGCAATTAACAATAATTATTTTGCACCAACCATGCTAATAATGGTAAAAAGAAAACCAGTAGCTACTGGTTATCAATGAGAAAATGGAGACGTAGTGAGAGTAAGTATTTGAACAAGGACACACAGACAGTTGGACTGACTTCAGGGTCTTCAGGGTCTAGGAACTGTTTTATAATTTTGTGCCACATCCTTGCCGGGAAGAACTTACTGTCTTCCAGTGGAAAGCCAAGTAAATATACGCTTTTAATAAAAACTGAGTGTTGTGAATGCAGAACACACACTCTCACCAGGCTGCTAGCTTTCTGCCACACTGTACGATCCACAAGGGCAGGGATTATGTTTTATTTGACTTTTTATTCTCAAAAGGTTTCCACAACGCCCACCCCATGGAGCACCTCATTAAATGTGTGCCGTTGTCTTATGGCCAAGTGCTGACAAGGCGCAAAGAGAGCCAGAGAAAGAAGGCTTCATATATAAAGTGACACTTGAACTCTGTCTTGGAAAATAAACACAGGTACTCCGGAGGCAAAGGACATTTCAGACAGAAAAATATGTGTGACCACAGGCCTGAAAATGGGAAGGCACTAGCTCTATGGAGGGAACGGTGTTTGGGTGTAAGGGAAGCCAGAGCCTGTGTGGAGGAAGGTTCTGGACAGGCAGCCTTAGTGGTTGGGGAAGGACAGCCTTAATGCTGGGTACAGTGGTCCTTCTGCTGAGCTGTGGATGGCCCCGGTGCACCAGGATCAGTCCACAGAATGGGAGCAGTTTCTGGAAGCTATGGAAAAAACCGGGCACAGCCCTAAATCTATCGTAGTTGTGTCTCAGTGTGGTTGAAACTTAATCTCTCCATACAGGAGCCCTGCAAATCTGAATAAAATACAACGGTGCCATTGGTTGGGGGGGGGGGGGGCGGAGGGCGGGGGGAGGGGGATGACTGTCACTGGAGGGGAGATTTCAATACTGAAGACTATGAAGTTTTCAAAGATTTCAAAACAAGGTGCTTCTATAAATAGAAATGTGTCAACAATATTAATTTATTAATGGAACTTATAAGATGATAAATCTGGTTATCTGCTTTGAAAAGCACTTAGAAGAACTGGGTATTTACATGCATTCTAAGGAAACCACGCTTGAGTAAGACTTATGAGCGAAGTGCAATGTTCTAGTCACTTCCAGGCGGTGCAGCCATGAGCTGTGGGGTTATGGTCTCTACTGGACAGAAATCTTCATGTAAACATACACCTTAACAGTGTCTGGGCTCTTATCAAACAGCAAATGGTAAAATCAAACTCAGGTACATCTATGGTTCAATAATCCTCACATAGGCCTAATCAACAGTGCCCAGTATGACACTGAGACGGTGTTGTCCCTTTCTACTTGACCTTATTCCCAAGGTTGAATATCTCTGCATCTCTCCAGCATCTGTCTACTCTATGTATCATCTATCACCTGTCTAATTATCTATCTACTTATCTATCATCTATCTACTTATCTATATACTTATCTACCTGTCTAATTATCTACTTATCTATCATCTAATTATCTACTTACCTATATACTTATCTATCTACTTATCCATCATCTACTTATCTATCTACTATCTATCTACCTGCCTACCTACCTACCTACCTACCTACCTATTATCTATTTATTGGTCTATTTTAAATAGGAGTGACCTGATTGCATTAAAAAAAAAACAAAAAAGAGCCGTGCTTGCCAGGAAGACAGAAAGTGAACAGTTAAAAGAAGATGCTTCAGTAAATTAAGTGAAGGAGGGAGGTCTAAGGTCAGGCATTGGGGTTGAGGTTACCATGCAAAGTTTATAGACTAGTATGTCCTGACTTACAGCATTAATTCTAGTTTTGCCCTAATTTTACCTTTCCTTGTCTCTGTCCTCTTGATGCCAATGACACTGTTACTTTTCTCTGCAATATCCTTCCCTTACCTTTATATTCCATTTCTTCCAAAAACACTTCCAAGGCTCACCAAATCTGAATCCATACTTCTTTCTTTTAATTGCTGTAGCAGTTATTGACTATACTGTTGTTTAGCAATTACTCATACAATGCCTTGTACCAAATCCTTTTATGCCAGCAGCTATTCAAATCTACTTCTTAGTTTTCTGAAATTATTTGAAATATATTTTATACTCTTGGCACATAACAGGCATTTAAGAAATGGCTGACGGACTGAAGTGAGCATAAGCTGGCATTTAAAAATTTATCTTTTTAAATACTTTTGTTTGCTATACAATATGGTTTCCTACATATTAATGATTTTAAAAAGGAGGCATGATAAAAGACCTATGTCGATAATTAACCTGTGAAACACTGCATCAAGTGTAACCCACTATTTCTGTAAATCAGAAATTCAGAAGACTTAATTTCATAAATTAAAAAAATGCATTTTGATAAACACTGTAAAACATTTTTAAAACAATGTTGAATACATTTTTAAACGTATCTTTTTTTCCAAAAAAAAAAAGTAATTATGTTGAAAACAAAACACAGCTTAATTAGGACAATCTGATTTATGAGAAGATAATTAGTTTTTCATCATTGTTAGCAAAATTATACTCATCACTTTCCAATATAAAGACAGAGGGAAGGGGCCACTGGGGGGCTCAGTCGGTTGAGTGCTGACTCTTGATTTCAGCTCAGGTCATGATCTCAGTTTGTGGGACGAAGCCTCCTGTCAGGCTCCGTGCTGAGGGTGGAGTCTACTTGGGATTCTCTCCCCCCCTCCTCTCTCTCTCTCTGCCCTTCTCCCCTGCCCAAGCACTCTCTCTCTCTTTTTTTAATTTTTTCTTTATTTTTTTTTAACGTTTATTTATTTTTGAGACAGAGAGAGACAGAGCATGAACAGGGGAGGGGCAGAGAGAGAGGGAGACACAGAATCTGAAACAGGCTCCAGGCTCTGAGCAGTCAGCACAGAGCCTGACACGGAGCTCGAACTCACTGACCGTGAGATCATGACCTGAGCCGAAGTCAGATGCGTAACCGACCGAGCCACCCAGGCGCCCCAACTCTCTCTCTCTCTCTCTAAATAAGTAAATAAACGTGAAAATAAAATACAAATAGGAGAAGGTGGGACAACTAGTAGGATTTGAGTGAGGTCTAACACAAGTGTGGCCTTATATTTGTCTTATACAAATCTTATTAAAAGGATATCTAAAATTATTAAAATACAAAATGTTTTTTACAAATCTGAAATGAATTTTAAGACAGACTACATATTTCCCTGTTGCAAAAATATTCTACTAATTTTCTAAAATGCTAAATTCAGGACTGTATAAACATACTTTCTCTAAACTGCACAACTCTGAAAATCAGCCAAAAAAAAAAAAAGGTATTTGTGAGGCACCTGGGTGGCTCAGTCAGTTGAGCTCCTTCTCTTGATTTCAGCTCAGGTCATGACCCCAAGGTGGTGGGATCGAGACCCACACTGGGCTCCGTGCTGAGCAAGGTGCCTGCTATAGATTCTCTCTCTCTCCCTCTGCACATTTCCCCTGCTTGCCAGCTCTCTGTCTCAAAAAAAAAAAAAAAAAAAAAAAAAAAAAGGTTTTGGTTGTTGGTTGCTGTTACAAATATCATTAAAAAAATATTGTGATGGGAAACCTAGTCAGATCAGTCACTTTGTATTCAGTTTATAAGGTTTTCCCCCTGATTTTGGTCACCTTTAACACCTGCCATTCTAGTGACAGTAAAGAAGGTCTCCAAGGTGTTATAGGCCACATGTTTTTTCACTTCATAAGCCCTAGTCAGAAAGCCACCGTGTTAGAAGTAAATAAACAAAAAGCCCCATGCATTAGACATAAGAAATGCATTACTTATTATTATGTTCTAGGCATCAGAACCCAAAAGAACTTTACAATCTAGGGACAGGACACGACAGAAAGAAAACTAGAAAAATAAAAGTTAAAAAATGTGCAGATCAGGGACAGCAGTGGGAATGGTGGATTGTAGTCAGGAAAGACGTGGGCTTGAGAAGCTTACAGACCACATTGACCACAGTCTTGGAGGATGAGGTGGAGAGTGAAAAAAGCAGAGAGGCATTCTCAGGGCGGCACGTGGTCGGAGGCATGGAAAAATAAAAAACAGATGGTGAACTATATAAATGGGAGGATGTAGGAGTTACTGGCACAGTTTTAAAACAGTAACGTTCACGATAAGCTCTGACGTCACTACCCACCACCACTTTCCGAGGGATGTGAGCTGCTGGTGGGGAAATACACACGCAGACCACAGTGCAATTGTGTGCGGTGTTTCACTGGGACCCACAGGACAGGTGCATTGGGGTGAGACGCCGCCCTGCTTCTCACACAGGACTTTTACAGGCTGGTACAAGTGATGGCCAGAACAGCGATCAAGAGCTAGAAAACGTTAAGAAGCACTAGTTTAAAAAGACTTAAAGGAAAATGTATGTGGTGAATATGGGATGAAATTTGTCCAGGTGTATGTTAAAGATTCCTCTTGGGGGGGTGGTTTCTAAGATAATAAAATGATAGTGAGCAAAAAGGTCTTCTTAAGGAGCTATTTGGAACCAAGTCAAGTGAAATATTGCCAAATGAGGCATACACAGAGATGTCCTTGGGAAGAAAGATGATTCAGAAATGTTCAGGCCTTAGCAACGTTGGCTGAAGCAATGATGAAAAGTGCTGGAGAGAACCGTAATGGTCATTCCATTGGAGAAGAGAGTGGACTCTCTCTCTCCTTTTTCCCCAAAAACAATATTACTTAGATGCAAGTTTTACTTCCATTTTGTTGCTAACCCTTCATTTCTCACTAATGTGCCTGGCAAAATAAGTGTTTAAATATATGTCTGCATATTCAACATTAAAATAGTACATTCTTCCTCAATACACTAGAGGACTTTGGATCATTGAGGTATTAAAGAAAATAATGCAGCCATCAATCGAAAGGGGATCTGTAAATATTTTGTCGTTAGTTCAGCATTTTATCACCTCCAAATAAATAAGGAATGCGTATATAAACCTTGGATAAACATGTAAAACTAGGTCTCTAAATTTATAGGAAATTTATAAACACAGAATTCAAACTAATTATTTTCTGTGCATACGGGTATAATTATCCAAAATTCTATTAGATTTTCCAAGGTGTTATACATTTCATTATGTAAAAAGTCCTCATAAGCATAAATGTGAAGTTGATCAAATAATTAACTAGTCACAATGATTTACAACCTAGCAAGACGATAGATGAAGCACATAAGCCTTTCAAACAATTAAAACCTAAAGAAAAATTCTTGCCAAAGTAAATTTATCATAAACACAAATATAGAGAAACAGAACTTTCACTTCTGTGTTCAAACTGCAAGGAATTTGGCAGCAATGAATATGCCACTTGTATTGCTTATGAAAAATGAACAAGAGACATCTGCTGAACAGATTCACTTCGATGGTGTCCCGATTTCTCAAATACATGAAAACTTGGGAATAAAATGTTTAGAGAGAGATCAAAAGTTAGATTCTTAGAAGTGAGGGAAAAAAATTCTCAAATCAATCTGTTTCACAGATAAGGAAAAATTCGATCCAAAACCATGAAGTGTCAGGCTCAGGAAGAGGCAGGGTTTCTGGAGCTGAATGCTCTGTGAAAGACCCTCAGGCTAGCTTCCCCCAGGTCACCGAGTCACCCCTAAGAAAGTACTGGCTCAGGTGTTCATCTGGTCACTACGCTCTTATAATCAAACCAGCTCGCACACCGTTAGCCACAAGCAGGGCCGAGCACATAACGGGTTCTCAGGACAGGCTGCCGAAGAAGAGACACCGGTCTAAAGGCAGGCAAGAAGGAAGAACATTCTAAGACAAAGGTATTGCTAAAAAGACAAATATTATCTACAGATATTTCTTCCATACTCCGGAAAAATGTCATTTGTTAATAAAACAAAACAAACCATGAACACCATCAAACTACAAATGACAGATGACTGAAACTCTGGCATACTTCATTATGAATAAATTGCAGGACAGTTAATGCTGAGTCTTCAGTTTCTTTACCGGTGAACTAAATTCTTTAAAAGTCGAAAAATAAAGTTTAATGCCTTTTTACAGATATAGTCAACCTGTTTTAAATGGAAGATGGTATAAAATTAAGCTTATGCTGGTGTATTTTCAATACATTAACTAGCCTAGAAATGATTCCCCTGCAATGTGTTTTAAAAGTATATTAGTTGCCTTAGATTGGAGTATTTATAAACGGAATGCAATGGCTTTTACCATACTTTATTTTTCAAAAATCTGGTATAATCGTTAGGTTTTATCATGAAGATTTAAGCTGTGTTGCAGCAATTGAGTTAGCTCTGAATCACTGGATCTACTCATTTAATATTTCAATAATAATTAATGCCAATGATTATTGTACTACATGGAACTTGCAACAATTATTACGTTATTCAATGTTTCTTTTCATTGGAACCTAAACTTCATTTAAAGCATGATAATATATGGAAATTTACCATCTCATTCTGTCAGTGTTTTAACTACATACGCTTGAACAATTTATTTAATATCCTTTTCTTTATGTTTATTTATTTATTTTTGAGAGAGAGAGAGAGAGAAAGCAAGCGTAAGGGCAGAGAGAGAGGGAAACAAAGAATCCCAAGAAGGCTCTGTGTTCAGCATGGAGCCCAATGTGGAACTCAATACCATGACCATGAGATCATGACATGAACCAAAATCAAGAGTCAGATGCTTAACCAACTGGGCTACCCAGGCACCCCTTATTTAATATCCTTAAATAATATCTTTTTTTTAATGTAATTTTTTTTGAGAGAAAGTGGGGGAGAGGGTGGGGGGGAGAATGAGTGGGGGAGGGGCAGAGAGAGAGGGAGACACAGGATCCAAACCTGGGTCCAGGCTTTGAGCTGTCAGTACAGAGCCCAACACAGGGATCAAACCCAGGAACTGTGAGATCACGACCTGAGCCCAAGGTGGACGTTCAACTGACTGAGCTACCCAGGCACTCCTTTAAATAATACCTTTATCTTGAAAATTCTGTAACAATCCTACCTGCAAGATCCATACATATGTTAACAAATAATGCATGTAGAGCAAGGTGTTTGGCACATACTACATATTCAATAAATCTCAATTCATTTGCATTTCACTGTTTTGGACCTACAGAGACATTTAAACATCATGGCAATTATACAATTTTTTTTTTGAAATGTATCTCATTTACAAAGAATACAGACTTACTCAGATAAACAAAATGTAAGTCAATTGGCAAAAACAGAAATCAGTGTAGTTCATTATCATTTCTGCACTGCTTCAGAGGAGAAACTTCTAAGGAACAACTCATGTCTGTGAAATGTGTGTACCCAGCTTCAGGTGAACATGATTATTATTGTCAGGGAATGTCATGGGTATCTTTTCAAAAGCGGTAGTAATCTCACACTGATCCGTCTGCGTGGAAGCTGACAACCTTCCCAAGGCCTCGTGCAGCGTGTGCGTGCACGGGGGTAACCTTTCGAGGGGACTTCCTGGGTCTGCACTAAATTCTTTACCACTTTCATTCATCGTGTACTGTATGTTCTTGTCACAACACCCTGAGGAGGATGTCATTTCTGACCTAGGTACCTGGCCCAGGACAATGAGAAACAGAACCTGATTTCCAACCAGGCAAAATGAGTCCTTACCACACACGCCTGATGGCCCCTCGTGTCTCCTTGAAAGAACACAGGCATTTGACTGTGTCTCCAGTTCCTCAATCCCTGTGTTCAGAAACGGGTAGCTCATCTAAGGGATCAAGACAATCCCCTTCTTTCTTGGAGGGGGTCCCGACACTTTTCCACCATCCAGGTTCTTTCAGGGGTCATCTGTGCTTGTCTGCTGGGCTGTGGCATCTACGAATGTGGTGCTGGACCTGTAACTTTGACTCTTCTCCCTCATCTCCAATTTATCATCAAATTCCTAAATGTATATTACATTTATGTGGTCCACTGTTATGCAGTCAAATCATCCTGAAAGCCTGAGACTAATTCTGAGACTAATTTTGAATACATTTATGTATTTTCATAGATTTATGTATTATTTTTTAAGTTGAGAGAGAGAGAGAGAGAGAGAGTGAGTGCGGGGGCAGAGAGAGAGAGAGAGAGAGAATCTCAAGTAGGTTTGGCACGGTCCGCACAGAGCCCAATGTGGGACTCGATCTCATGAACCACGAGGTCGTGATCTGAGTTGAAATCAAAAGTCAGAGTCTTAACCGACTGAGCCACCCAGGTGCCCCAGTTTCATAGATTTCTGTACTTTAATTGCTCTAATAGATTTTAGATGGGGTCAAATACAAAGGGCCAAAACAACTTGTTACCCCAATATTTCTAGTATTTTGCAAAAGCCTAAAGATATTGACCATGTATTTACTAACCATTACCCACCTCCCTCCTAAAGCTACACAGACTACCAAAAACACCCAGCTTTTTTGTTGACAGTGAGGCGCCATTTTGACGAGACATGTGGTTGGCAGGCATACATAGATGTGCAAATGTTTCCAAAAAAATAAAATAAAAATTTTAAAGTATAGACTTTGTAGAGAGGAAATCATTTAAACATGTCCTAAGGAAAACAACCTTGGAAACCAGTAAACTAATAAATCCCAAAAGTTACATGCCCGAAAGCTGTAATGAGAGCCAGGAGCACCCAAATCCAATCTGTTATTTACACTGTATTTTTTAAAGAAAAGAAAGATGTTAAAAGTGTATATTGCCAAGTGTAAAATGTAGAGATCTATCTCATTTCTTTAAGCCAAATCTTGATAAGAAAAGGAATTTCAGCTGCTACAGGAAGTGACATAAAGCACATATTTAACATAAAAATAACCATTTGCCTAATTTGGGGAGTGCACATTAAGTCATTAGCAGAAGTGCTGCTTTGTCTCAGGCTTGCTTTCTACCACTTCATCCCTTTCTCTCCAAGAGTGAAACTAACAAGCAATTTAAAAATAATTGAAGAATTAAATTCTCATCGGTAGCATCATTTTCCCTTTTTGCCGATGTCTTCAACAGACGTATTCTAGAAGCTCCATTAATATAACTATTGCCAAAAAAATAATAAATAATAAAAGGGAAGAAATAAAGAAAAAGGCAAAGAAAAAAAAGCTGTGCAAATGGCTTTTAAAATTAAATGGTAACATATTGTGTTGCTTGGGATAGCAGTCAAGTCTAGAGGCAAAATAGAAATAACAGATGCAATATAAATTCAGAGTTATGGTTGTCATACTGGAATCCAGTCTCACAAAATTAGCACGATATGCTCTACCTGAGGAAAGACTATAAGAAAAGGGGGAGGGGGAGAGAAGGGAAATGGTGTCAGTGACATAAACAGGGAGACAGCAACATGTAAATCTAGATTTCGTAATACATTTTGAAAACAAGTTGTATGCTACTTGGATTTCGTATTAAAATTTCAATCAAAGAGAAATTTCTTCTAAAGCAATATCGTCCTCTAAAATTTTTTTGGACTGTGAGATTTTTTTTTCTTTTTTTTTTTTTAATTTTTTTTTAACGTTTATTTATTTTTGAGACGGAGAGAGACAGAGCATGGACGAGGGAGGGTCAGAGAGAGGGAGACACAGAATCTGAAACAGACTCCAGGCTCCGAGCTGTCAGCACAGAGCCTGACGCGGGGCTCGAACTCACAGACCGTGAGATCATGACCTGAGCCGAAGTCGGCCGCTTAACCGACTGAGCCACCCAGGTGCCCCTGGACTGTGAGATTTTTAAGATCTGTTTTAATTTAGTGAAATTACTAGTTCAGACCTAATTAAATTCTATCTGAAAACTATTCATAGAGGTGCTTCTTTATCTTGTTAGGGCCTTCGTAGCGTTGCTGATCTGGTTTGGGCAGCAACCTAAGAAAAACACATTATGATTGTGATTGGAAATTAAAGGTGTGTGTATAATTTATTGAATAAATAACTCAATGTAATGTTTCTAACGATTTTAGAGGCAGCTAGTTAGGGTGTAACAGGAAGCCTGGAGGTCAGCAAGGAGGAGGCATGGCCAGCTGTTGGCAAGGCCAGGGGCCTGACCTGGCAGCGGATCAAACCAGATAGGCCCTAGATGTCGGGTGCCATGGCTGGAAACCACTGACTAAATAAGAAAGAAGAGGTGTAAAACCCTGTTTCCAGCACTAAGTAATAAATATTTCACCCCCTAGTTAATAGCTGTCAATAAAAGAAACTCAACCCCCAGGGCACACAGTGTGTGCGTGTGCGCGCGCGCTCTCTCTCTCTCTCTCTCTCTCTCTCTCTCTCTCCACCTCTCATATCCTGAAAATGTACTTTGGGCTTAAATACACTTCCCCACTTGTGTCACCTGTCCACTGTGCTGCATATCTGTCCTTGAATTCTTTCTGTTGACAAGAAAGACCAAGAACCTTCTGGGACTCCTTTGGGACGGGCTGAGTAAAGGCTGCAGGGCGCCCCAATTCACCCAGTGAATGATGACAAACAATTCATTAACTGGTTTCCCCAATTCACCCAGTGATGATGACACACACTTCGTTAATCACCTAAATTGTGTGTGACACATTATATAATCCACTAAAAACCTGCATTTAGTTTGGATTGTTCCAGAAGGAATTTTTTCTACAGTAATAACTTCTACTTGTTACACGAAAAAGTGAAATAATTCCCTCTCCCCATAGAAGGCAAGAAAGCAAAAATGAAAATAAATCTAAACCATGTATTTTTGGTAAAACTATTGGTTCTATCTACTTGCCTTCCCACTGCTCATGCCCTTTGACATGTAACTGTGCAATTGCTTCACTAAAATTTTCCTGACATCTCTTCATGGACAGAAAATATACCTCACCTATCCCCAACAGAGTGGAGAATCTGAGGGAAAAAAAAAAAAAACAAGAAATAAAGAATAAAGAAAACCCTTTCCATTACTTAAACACTTAGTAAGCATTTTCTTACAACTGTGGGAATAAATGATGTTGTGTTACACCTTCTATCCACACTTCACTACCTCAGCCACTACAACTTGAATAATCAATACCAACAACCCTCTTGAGAATCTGTTCTAAGTGGTCTGGTTTAGGTATAGTTAAGTCTTAATTCCCAATTATTTGGTATTTGGAGGTGGGGTAATTGAGTCATGAAAGTAGAGCCCTCACTATCTGCCTTTCATAAGGACAAGGATCAGTGAGCTTATAAGAAGAGATATTCAGCAACGGTCTCTCTCTTGGCCACATGAACATACTGTGAGAAGGTGGCTGTCTGCAATCCAGGAAGCAGATTTTCACAAGACATCAGATTGCTGGTGCCTTGATCTTGGACTTCCCATCCTCCACAACCATGAGAAATAAACGTTTGTGGTTTAAAGCACCCAGCCTATGGTATTTATGTTCTGACATCCTAAACTAAGACAGTGTGTGTGACATTCTTAGGTTCAAACTGTAACTGTGAAGTACTCACTTAGTTGTCAGAATAACAGTCATTATTAAAATAAACCCTGGGAGCAAAATTAGTAAGTCCACATAGTGTCGTAAAGCACAGTAGATTTGCACGCTAGCTGATGGAACAGTGATCAGGTAACATGATGCCATCTTTATTATTATTATTAATTATTATTATTATTATTATTTTGGCTTAAAACAATGATTGATTTTTTTTTTTTTTTTGTCAGCATTATGTGTGTTTCCTAGGTTCTGCTGGGTGGTTCTTCTTGACGTGCATTGACTAGGTCACTCATTTCACTACTTTCTATTAGGAACACAGGTGGGCTACAACACACAAAGCCATCTTGACCAGCCATTAGTAGACTATAGTAGCAGATGCTAATAAGCATTAATAACAGCAAATTTTAAATTAACTGCGTAATTAAATCCTTATGTAGCACTGAGTGATTTTTATTTAAGTCTATGCCAGTGGACAAAGTAGGATAGAGATTGGACCTCTGGGACTGCTAAATATTCAACAGGCTTATGCACACCTAAAACCTCAGCGGACAGCTTATGGGTGCCAAACAGGTTCGATGGCAATAGTTGACTTGAACAAAACCAAAAGCGGTCTTGAGGGATTCTGACCAGGGATCATTCCAAGAGAGGACTCATCATCTTTCCTAAATCAAAGACCCTGAATCAAAATCAAAGTGTTATTTACCACTTAAAATCCAAATAGATTCTCTTCAGAATATACAAAAAGGAGAAAGAAGTTGTATCCCAAAATAAAACATGTCATGCTTGCCAAATATGCCCAACTTTCCCAGAGGCAAAGACTTAACATGAATGCACATGGAGAGTGAATATGTTTGTTTGTATTTCAACAGTTATAGAAACTGAGTAGAGGAACAAGAATGTCACATTACCATTAGGTGCAGACATCTTTCCTAAACTTTTCTGAGACCAAAAAAAAAAAAAAATGTTCAGCAACTTAATAGATTAAAACATAAAATTAAAATCAAATCATTATAAGGGTGCCTGGGTGGCTGTCAGTTGTGTCCAACTTTGGCTCATGTCATGATCTCACCATGTGTGAGTTCTAGCCCCGTGTTGGGCTCTGTGCTGACAGCTCAGACCCTGGCGCCTACTTCGGATTCTGTGTCTCCCTCTATCGCTGCCCCTCCCCAACTAGTGCTCTGTCTCTCAAACATAAAAAAAAAAAATCAGATAATTATAATTATTCTAAAGACAAGCATTTTCCCCAAACATATATAATATATATTGGATGTTTATGAGGAAATGTATATTTCTTGAAAATGTAACCATTTTCAACTGTGGTTGAAACTGTGGTTTTCAACTTTTTTTCTACTAGAATGTAAAAATTGGATAGAGGTATGAGAGCCCTATGTTGTCTATATTTGGAGACCGACATTCTTTGCAAATAAATGTCTATGTTCTTTCCTACTCTAATAATCTCTGATTCTATAATTTGATATTAAACTCAGATTTTAGTATCAGAGAATTTTTTAATTTAAAGGAACTGCAAGGATTCTTACCCATTCATTAAATACTTGATTACCTTATGTACAAATAGAATAAAGTGGTCATGTGATTTATGCTTAAACTGAGTTAACATTGGTCTAAATAATTTTTTAATGATTATTTATTTTTCAGAGAGAGAGAGTGTGTGAGAGAGGAAGACACAGAGTCTGAAGATGGCTCCAGGCTCTGAGCTGTCAGCATAGAGCCCAACGCGGGGCTCGAACCCATGAACCATGAGATCACGACATAAGCTGAAGCCGGACGCTTAAGCAACTGAGCCCCCCAGGTGGTCTGGCCTAAATATTTTTTAAAATATTTTGTTAATGTTTATTTATTTTTTTGAGAGAGACAGAGACAGAATGCGAGTGGGCTAGGGGCAGAGAGAGAGGGAAACACAGAATCCAAAGCAGGCTCCAGGCTCTGAGCCGTCAGCACAGAGCCTGACATGGGGCTCGAACTCACGAGCTGTGAGATCATGACCTGAGCTGAAGTCGGATGCTCAACCGACTAAGCCACCCAGGCACTCCTGGCCTAAATATTTTTTGAAGAAACATTTTGTTGCATAAAATTCTTCTATCATATATTTTTCTCTAATATATATTCATTACATACTAAATTTGGCTTCACTGGTAAGTGTTTAATTTCAAATTATATGAAAATTAACCATCAATAATAGTGATTTGCCTCAGCTAACTATATTCTTTATATAAAGTAATGCCAGTCCTATTTAAGTATACCATAAAATTTTAATTGACAAATATTTAAAATATATTTAAAATGAAAATAATACAAGTAATTATACACATTATAATATTATTATGATTTTGTAAATTTTTGTACCGAAAATCCCAACTTGCAATAATAGCTTCTTTTTACTGGATGCTCAATAATCCAGAGCCTATTCTAGGAGCTGCCATATTTCCAATGATTGTTTCATCTGGAAAGATAAAGGTTCTTATGTTAACATTGCTAATTTCTAGATTATGAGACTGTATGCAATTTTATTCTTTGTTTCCCATCTTTTCTACAATGAACAAATATAAATATGATTTTTAAGACATTATGAAAAAAAGTAAATTATGCTATTTCTCTTTTGTCTTTATTGATCAATAGTTGTTAATTTTTAAACAAGCTTTGTTAAGTGAATAATGGCACTTTCAGAGAGTTAGATTTCAATGTCCAAAGCAAGTCAGTCTATAGTACGTATATTAAAAGTTCCTTCAGGGGCACCTTGGTGGCTCAGTCAGTTAAGTGTCCAACTTTGGCTCAGGTCATGATCTCATGGCTCATGTGTTTGAACCCCGTGTCTGGCTCTGTGCTAACAACTCTAGGCCTGCAGCCTGCTTCAGATTCTGTGTCTTCCTCTCTGCCCCTCCCCAACTCATGCTCTGTCTCTCTCTGTCTCTCTCTCAATAATAAACATCAAAAAAAAAAAATTAAAACAAAGTTCCTTCAGTTGGAGTTTAATATTAATGCACAGGCAAACGTACATTCAGAGGAAAGATGAACGATCCTAGTTAGGACCAAATCTCATAAGGTATCAGAAAGATCATCACTGCACTGAAGAAACAAAGACTTTCTCAGAAAAACAGCTCTTTCCAGAGTATGGCTCACTAGGAATACATTGATGTTTGTAAATACAGCCACGTCTGTTGAGTTTTGAACATTAGCCATGTCTGTTGTGGCAATCATTTGAACTTCTAATGCTTACTAAAGAAAAAAAAAGTTACTTAAATTTTTTTGGCATTTTTGGTTGGAAGTCTAACTCTATATATTTTTTAAGTTAACAAGAAAGCGTTCCCAGAAGAGTTGCATTCAAAGCTGAAACACTCTCTTCAGGAACAAAATAATGTTGAAAAAGGGGGTGCAATATCAAATATGTCATATGAACGGATGTTATATTTTAGAGAAATGAATGCAGGAAGAGGTAAGAATTGATACCCCAATTAAATTACGAGTGTCCTTAAAATTAGCATAATTTCTCATAAAAAGGGATACGTCTCCAAGCTTATTATGAGTAGATAAGCAGAGAGTGTATTTATTCAATGCACCCCACCAGCATCCCTGTAGTAACACATGCCATTTAATATCCTCTAAGACTCCAAAGTTATAATAAGAATACAAACCACCCACTAGGAAAAAAAAAAATCAACATTACGCAATTCCAATAACCAGTGTTGAGACTCTACATATATTCTGGAGCACAAAGCAAATTTCAGTTTGGTAGAAATGTACAGAGTATACCCTAAATTTACCTTTCATCCCCAGCTTTTCTACATTTATACATTAAAAAATTAAAAGAAATTTATAACATAATTATTTTCTGAAATTAGGTACAAATGCATACTTAGAGCCATTTCAATAAACAAACAGAAGAAAAACTCTGTTGACTCCCAAAGCAATAGCACATTTTCAGTGGGCATGGGCATGTTATATAATTAACATCTAATATATATATTAAATGTGAATAAAGCTTACGAAAATACAGACATCAAAGCACACCTACACTAAAATCACAGAGTGCAATTCATTATAGTTTTAGATGAAGGATCCTATAGGACTATCTCCTTGGAGTTCCAGATACCATGAGGTACAGATGTGAACTCACCAGGATTCCTTCCAGAAGCCCTACCTAAAGGAATAAAAAGATCTAATCTCTACGAACAAAGGCATTTGGAAGGAGAGAGTCATAATGGAGAGATGTCAACAAAGTTAATGAAGAATGGCAGATAATAACAAGTGTTTAGAGGACGTAGCAGAGCTAAAAGAATGGAAGCCAAAATACTTAGCAGGGCAGAGTCAAGAAGGAGCAACACAATTTGTACCCCCCATTTCTCAGAAAGGTCTCAGGCACAGAAAGCACCAGGCACTTCAGCAGGCAATGTGGGTGAGGTTGGGATTCGAAATAAAAGGATTAAATGAAACACCTGTAGGGGATTTAGACATGAAATTGTCTCCCCTAAGGACAGTCAACAGACATTAGATTTCTCCCATTCACAACTCGCCCATCACACAGAAATTAGAAATGAGTATACAGGGTGGAGGAGAGAGGAAGAAAGGAGTGGGTAGGGAGGTGAAGGCACTGAAGGGTAGCAATCATATGGAATGTCAAAATATGTGGCAGTTCAGGCATGGCACCCCCTAATAGGCCACTTTGGTGGCCTATTGATTATCTTGAGCTGTAGGCACTTGAAAAACATCACAGGCAGACAGAGGTTTTCTCTGAGCTCCACTTATCTACCTCCTAAAGACAGGTCCTCCAAGGAACTCAACTGTCATGAATCCCCTCCCTAGGAGTTTTATCACCAAAGAAGAGGAACTCTTATTATAGGAAAAGACATCAGAAGATGACACCACACCCAAACTTTCTGCCATCTCTTCTTCCAAGAGCCTGTTCATCTTCCCTAAAGCACATTTACTCTCCCCTGAGAGGCTACATCCCTTCTGCCCTTCCCTATTAAGATGTCATTTAAGTCTGAATTCCAAGTCGCGCTGGAGAGTTACTCATTTTTCTCTGAGTAACTCCCATAAACACATGAGACATACATGCTAAGAAACTTCTATCTGCTTTTCTCTTATGAATCTGCCTTTTACGATAGGGATTGCAGCCAAAAACTCAAAAAGGTGGAGGTAAAATTATGTTTCCTCCCCTACCATGGACCCTGGGGACATAAATTTGTTAAACATCTACTACGTGTTGTGAGGTAATAACAAGAAAGCTGTGTTATTACTCATGTTTCAAAGATAAGAGAAGAAAAGCTCAGGGAGGTTAAATAACTTGCCTGAGATTTCATAGCTAGTATGAAGAAGACCCAGATGGTTCTTCTCTGAGGTACTTCCCATGCTTTATGGCCACGCCCACACTTCTTGATAAAGCAGAAGCAAAATGGTGAGTCCATCAGCAGGGCATTTAAAATAAATGAACACCAAGGGTATCTATAGGCAGAAGGTCTGGGTTTATGTGGGACAACATGAGCTTGTGGTATAACGTCACATGATCACCCGATTCTCCAATCATTTGTGGGCCAGAATCAGAGAGGTAGCATATGGGCCAGAGAATACAACTCAGATACTGGCTGACCGGCTGACTGCACAAAAATGTCAAACGAATTGCGAGGCAGATGCCGGTATCAGAATGATGATAAGCGGCGACATGTTTATCAGCTGTCAGAAACAGGCATGGCAGAGATTCGAGGTAGGAAGGCAGGCAGATTAACAAAAGACATCAGGGTGCCAAAATGAGAGAGAGAATTCTGATGAAAAATAATCCTGTTTCCTCCAGTATCATCCTCTAAGTTCCTACATGTGAGAGAAACAGTTAGTGGAAGGAAAAAAAATATGAGGATCATAATACACAATTCTTGATTCTTGCATCAGAGAAATGGCCAACAGGAACACAGAGGTGTGGGGAGAAACAGCGTTGGAGGGCATTCTCCACAGGATCCATCTGGGGCCACGAGAATTGGGAATGGGAACACGGGGAGAGTCACAACCCAGAGGTCATGTGTGGACAGTGGACAAGTTACACTTGTGGAATTCTGAGGAAGTCTTCTCTGTAGGGAGAGGAGTGGGTATGAAATTTTAGCTGTCTTTCCATTGGCCGGGATTTATGAAATTTCTTTTCTGAAGCTTCCATCGGGTTGGGTCAGCAAACAATGCCTTTCATCATTTTGTGACTTAGTTTCTTAAATTAGCAGAGGGCACAGGAATGAAGAGTCCTAGTAGGGGACATCACAGGGGAGGAAGGACATCTCCTCAGGCAAAAGGCCCCATGCACGGGAAGAAGGTAGGGCTTCAGGGAAGCCGATACCAACAAAGAGAGTAAACAGAAAACACAAAGAAATGAATTCCACACCTTGGTTCTCTCAAATTTTTCCATCATTTTCTCTACTTTTTATTTATTTAATTAATTAATTAATTAATTAATTTCATTTGAGAGTAACCCTTCTAATTCCCAAACTGTGTGGAAGGGAATGACCAACAAAGAGAGTAAACAGAAAACACAAAGAAATGAATTCCACACCTTGGTTCTCTCAAATTTTTCCATCATTTTCTCTACTATTTATTTATTTATTTATTTATTTATTTATTTAATTAATTTCATTTAATTTTGAGAGTAACCCTTCTAATTCCCAAACTGTGTGGAAGGGAATGAGCCATTTGTTGGTTTAGTTTTTGTCTTATGGTTTTATGCCAGGTGCTCTAAAAATATTTTCCAGATTACCCCTCGTCATATCACATAACTATTATGAATACGTTTTGAAAGTTAAGAAAATTTACATTTCACCGTTCAGTGATGTATCGAGTAAGCAGCATAATTGGTACAAAATGTCAACTCTGACTTATGTGCAATCCTTATGCCCCTTCTGACCTATCCCAGTCAGTCTTGGGTGACCACCCCCCCGAAGCCCCCACCCCTGCCTTCTGTCCAAAACCTGGTTGTAGATTCTTCTTGTTGTTGCTAAACATTCTCTCTAATCTTCAGAAAGGTCTCCCCTGCTCCTTTAAGGAGGAAAAATAGCTTATACAATCCAAAATCACAATTTTGCTGTTGCAATGGACCATACTCTACCAGCCCCTAGAACTGAACAGGAAGGCAGTAATGATTTTTTTTTTTTTTTCAGAGACAGAGGGAGAAAAAAAAAATCTCTACCATGTGAACAGAGCATAATAAGTGCCATTTTTGCAAATTGTTTGGCTGTACCTGTGTAGAGAGGAACTGAAGGATCCTTTTTTGAGCAAGAAGCAAGGAGATTGCTTTTCCTCTCGTACTCTCATGGGACCCACTCAAACACCGAATAGTGCTTTTCAACCTTTAATGCATTCATAATGGAATTCACCAGTTAGTGCTTCCACTTTTCTGGGTAGGGGCTCCAGCTGCAGCTTTTACAGACACCCCTCTTTTTTTTTTTTAACACTGTTCACATGACCTGGAAGAACCTTCCAAGGAAAGCTGGGATATCTCAGGTGGGAAGGCCACCAGAAGCAGCAGTCGGGCAGGTGCGGAACAGAAGTGAGAATGGGAGCCATGAGAGACATACAAGTCTCACTAATGGACTGAGGTAGGAAGTATGACGTTAGATGAATTCCAGATCCTCAGGCAGGGAAGGAAGGCTTTCTTTTAATCTTCAGATAAATTAAAAAAAAAAAAAGTATAACAGACTCATAGCCAGAAATTACGTGACAATGTAGACATTTAGAAAAAAAAAAAAACAATGAAAAACAAAGACAAAGCGTGTACTCCTGCGTAATGCAACAGTCTCAAAGTTCCAAAAAAGTCTTAACTGATAGTGTTAACTTGATTCACAGTGAATGTGACTGTTCAGCTTTTTTGAACATCCTTTGAAACACTGCACAGGGGTGCCTGGGTGGTTTTGTTGGTTGAGCAACTGACTCTTGTTTTCAGCTCAGATCATGATCCCAGGGTTGTGGGACTGAACCCCAAATCGGGACCTATTCTGGATGTGGAGCCTGTTAGGATCCTCTCTCTTTTGGCCCCTCCCCAGCTCAAAAATAAAAACAAATAAAAATAAATATAAAAATAAATTTAAATACACTGCATAATTGTATGTGGATAATCAGAGTGATGATAGTAATAGTAATAAGAAAATAATAATAATAATGTGTATAAATATTAATTCTCAGCCAAATATCTTACATACACAAGTCACAACAGGGAAAGCAAGTTTCCTCCTGTAAAGAGACCGCTGAATGTCATAGTCATCCAATGAGGCTGATATTGGGATGAGATGGTGAGATTCCACACGAGGAGAAGATTTTTTTTTTCCCTCTCATAAATTTTGTTTGGAATATCCATTTTAGAATCAAACAGAAACAATTTCTGCCAAGAGTGCTACTCAGAACTTTCTGAATGATAGAATTGTTTTAAGTAATAAAATTCTTCCATATTTCTGTATGCCAGAAATCTTTCATTTTCTTCATCATCCTAGGATATAAAAGACCCAATTACCTGAAAATGGATTCAGAGTTTGCAAAATATGTTCTATGAGAGTCTAGCTCCTCTGTAAAGCAAGTGACTGTCTCTTCTTCTCATAAGCAGTATACTGAAATAGAGCTGAAGTTGAATATTGAAGAAGTGAGTAAAGTCATTTATATGTAATATTTAGGGGGAAAAAAAGCAAAATTGTATACTGCTTGCTGCATCTCATATTTGTCTCTTTCTAGGAAGAACTTTGTCTCTGTCCCATGAAAAATCAAAACAACAAGCCAGTTCTGTCCACTTGTACTTTTCTATTTTTCATGAAGCTAGACGCTAGCCAGTCGCCAAGTATCACCTGTGATATATTCACGACAAGAAGCAAGCTGGAGAACTTCAGCCTGGAGTGAACAGAACAGATAGAATTACTGTTTCAGTTTTTTAGCCATTTATTTTTCAAAAGTCCAGTTCTCAGCAGGAACATCCATATGGGTGTGTGCAATTCACATTCAGTTCTGAGACAAGACTGCCCATAAATTTGGCATACACAGATTCTTGAGGCGTGTCCTTGGACACCAGAAGCTTGAGATAATTTTTAAAGCTCTAAAAGTAGAATGATGCTATAAAGCCTTAAAGTGGAAAGGCATAAAGCTTGGGGCAAATACAAAGCCCTGGGAGGAAGAGATCTGTAATGGTTATAAGGGAAGACATTTAAATACAATCGACTCTGGGTAGAGTTATTGATCTCTTTGTTGACCTTGAACGGTCAGACCAGGCAGGTAGGCAGTGGTTTGAATGGACAATACAGAATGAGAAGCCCTATTCACATTGGAACCGTAAACAGGGCTCAATGACTCCCATCAGTGTTCCAGAGAAGAACCCAATCAATAGCCAGGTCAGGTCTTTGGTGGACATCCAGAATCAGATCAAGCTGAGGGGATACTGCAAACAGCCCAGGTGGTCACCGCAAACACTCAACTGTGATACAAATGGGTTTCCTTCAAGAGTGAGCATTTTTTTTTTACCCTGGAAAGGTTTAGAATTATATTTAAAAATATCAAAGAGAACCATGCTAGAGTACTAATACCTGGAATCTATGATTATTTGCCATTTTATGTTCTTAAAATAATTAAAAGAATTTGCTTTTTGATGTGATGTTTCTACTTTGTAATTCAACTTAAAATGCACAATTAAGTAATTGATTTACATCCATGATGTTAAACTTAGATAATTTTATGTGGTAGAGGTTCCTAGTTGCCACCAAGTATCCATTTTCCCTGTTCTTTACCAGTAAAAAATGTTATTTTTAATCAAAAGGACCATAAACCCCTCCATTCCCTGCTTCAGCTTTTTGTGATCTTGGTATTGATTTTTAATGACTTACATGTAAGCAACACATTGTGTAAAGCTTGCAGAAGGTGACTTTGGAGCATGGGGCTTTGCCATTTCTCTTCTTTTCTCCTTCTCTTTCCTGGAATGTGGGTCTAGTGTCTGGGTCTCCAGCAGCCTTGGTAGGCCACCATGAGGAGAGTCAGACCTCAGCAAGGGAAGGGCAGTAAAGTAGGAGAAGCCTGAGTTAGAAAGGACTGAGGGCTGCAGACACAGATGTGTGCCCCCTCTACCTAGACAACCAAACTGCCATTCTTAAGTTATTAGCATTTTGGGATTTTCTGTTCCATGACGCTAAGACATATCTTAAAGTAGTTTATATTATAAGTTAGAGCATTTTAAAGGTCTTAGAAGTCACTGCAACAACAACTTTTACTTTATTCCCTTTATAGGGGTTAAGTTCCCATGAAGTGATGTCTTCGGTCAACCGTGTCTTCAGCCAAAATGACTACAAAGGAGATTATGTGTATCAGTGATTTTCAAAGGCAATTGACTGGCCAAGTTTGTGAAAGGATCCCACATATTAACCAGAGGCTGCATGCCCTGATATAAAGTCATGGTTAAAAGTTGCTAGGAGGTGCTAGAAGTATAAATACATAATATAGTTTTGTTGATTGAATCCGGAAAATAAAGAAACTGAACTTCTAACTCTTTAAGGTGCTAGCCTTTTTTTGGAAAATAACAACAAAATTGTATGTACATATAGAAAGCTTCACTACTGAAAATATTATCTGACAGGCATTTCCTCAGATAAACCAAAGTCACATGATCAAAGAATCCTTGGACAAATTAAATTCTTGTGATAATTTGGGTTTTTAAAGCACCTATTTTCCCTGATTTTAAAGGAATGCAGCATAATAGAATTATACATTTTATTTTATTTTAAAATAAGATTGGTATTTTTCTCCTTAAAATATTAGTTAATATGGAATTCCTACACTTTTTACCATATTGTTTAATGGATAGATTGAGATAACATTCTGCCACCTAGAATTATTAAAAACAATAAAGTATGTGTTCAATTAGATTGATTAGATTTCTGACAAACATTTTTATATTAATAGAATGTAATTTTGAACCAATATTAAATCAATTATCCTTGGATACTTACATATTTTTCACTAAGACAGAATACTAAAATATGGATTTCATACCTATTTCTTTCATTTTTATTTTTATATATTATATAGTTATGTCTTTGGGACAGTTTTGCACATGTCTTTATGTTTGTCTTATTAAAAAGTTGTGAAGAAGATATGCATGGCTGTGGGGCACGATATTATTAGTATTTGTTAGCTTTATGGCTGTATCAGACAGACCTAATCTCATTTAACTCTCCAAGATAGAAGACAGTTACCAAACATCACGTTAATATGGGTGGCTGAGAATATATTATGTTCAGTAGTGGCAGACAAGAAGAACTGTATATGCAAAGAAAGAAAATGTGCTTTTGTTTATTAAAAGAAAGTTTTATTCTAAAGTGATGTTTTCAGGATGTGATATAGAATCATGAATGATGAAACTTTAACTAATATAAAGTTTGTGGAAGGATAACTTAATTACATTGTAAGTTCTTGAGGTGCCCAGTTAGCTCAGTTGATTGAGCATCCATCCGACTCTTGATTTTGGCTCAGGTCAAGATCCCAGGGTCGGGGGATCGAGCCCCGGATTGGCATCAGCATTGGGCATGGACTGTGCTTGAGATTCTCTCTCTCTCCCTCTACCCCTCTCCCCCACTCTCTCTCGCTCTCTCTCAAATAATAATAATAATAATAATAATAATAATAATAATAACTTGTATTATAATTTCTGAAAATATAAATCTCGTGGGAAAAAAAGCAGAGGGATTTGTTAAATTGTGCCAAGACTGGGTCAGTTTTGTTTGGTCTGTTAAGACTGAAAATATTAAGGAAGCTTGTAAATCTTTTTTTTTTTTTAATGTTTATTTATTTTTGAAGGAGAGAGAGACAGAGCACCAGCAGGGGAGGGCAAAGAGAGAGAGGGAGACACAGAATCTGAGGCAGGCTCCAGGCTCTAAGCTGTCAGCACAGAGTCCAATGGGGCTCGAACTCATGAACCGCGAGACCATGACCTGAGCCAAAGTTGGATGCTGAACCGACTGAGCCACCCAGGTGCCCCAACAAATTCTTATGAATAGTTACAGATTGTACTTAACAGAAGTTTGCTTTATCCTCCATTCTGATATGTGTTGTCCTGTAGTAAATGCACCCCTGCTGTTTCATTCTGTCCCCAAGAGCTGAGCTTTGCTTTCTTTTCATGCTGGCCTAAAAACTCTGTTATATGGAATGGGCTGGAAATGAGACCTTCAACAAAAGACAGTTTCAGGGCCTCACTGGAAAGAATAGGGAAGAAGAATGCTAGAAAGCAGATAGAAGGAACACAGAAACTAACTGCTGGAATTGTTCATTTGGCTCCTGAAGAGGATGAGAAGGTTAGACAAGGGACATCACGATGTTGGAATTGGGTGGCATTGGGCTGGTATCCTTCTGCCCCATGTTTCTGAATGAGAACTTTAGCCATTTCTCAGCATTCCTTAACCTAATGGCTTCACTCTCCTTAGGCATCTGATGAGGAGACTAACATCCCAGGTAACCTATGTGAAATGTTTAGTTCAATAACTGGCATGAGATAAAAATTAACTATATTATAAATCTTATCCTACAAAGGAACTTCAAAATGGAGGAGCATTAGGATTACATCTCAGCTATTCTGTCATGTTAGTACTATTTATATTTAATTAAGGAGAAATGTTGAGGAATCAGGAACCAGATAAACAGACTTAACTGTTCACGTGAAACTACCAATTCCTGGGCATCTTTATACTTACGTGTCTACTTTCTACTTCTTCCTATGAAAACTTTAGAAGTAGGTATATGTGTCTTCAACTTTACATTGAAGATGTAAAGACTAGAGCTGTAATATCTTGCTGCATAGCAGAGATAGCAATAGGGTTTGAAAAGCAGATGTGGGCCAGATGTGCTGACTCAGAAAGTCTGAATGAGAGTAAGTCTACACATCTCCACAAAAGAACTGAAAAAGTAGCAGAGGTGGAAATACTGATAACACTTACTGAAGATTTCATACAAACAACTCTTTGCCAATTGACTCATATTCAGGCTTTACCAAACAAATTTAGCTGTGATGACATAAAATCGGGAGAGAATGTTTTACCCAGAGGCTCCAAAGATGACATTTTTTCCTAAATACAACCAGGGAAGCATGGTTGGCCTTTGGCAGAACATGTGGGTGGCTTATTTTTGCCCATCCCAACCAGACATATTTCCTTAGAGACAAAAGTGTGTTCTTCACTAAACTGTGGGCTTTAGGAAGCACATACAAAAGTAGACAGCTGTGAGCAATCTCCTCTCTGGAGGTACTTACCTACTAGGTACCCCCTACTTAGGGCAAAGTCAACTAGCCACAATCGCATCCCAACATGCTAGCAGTCAAGAGATCACTTCAGGGGCACCTAGGTGGCTCAGTCGGTTAAGCATCCGACTTTGGCTCAGGTCTGATCTCACACTCCGTGAGTTTGAGCCCTGCGTTGGGCTCTGTGCTGCTAGCTCAGAGCCTGGAGCCTGTTTCAGATTCTGTATCTCCCTCTCTCTCTGCCCCTCCCCCATTTATACTCTGTCTCTGTCCCAAAAATCAATAAACATTAAAAAAAAGAGAGAGAGAGAGAGATCATTTCAAAGTCATCAGGAAAAAAAAAAAGTACTTTTTAGGACAAGTTCAAATCCGAAGATTGAATTTTAATAGTTACTATGCAACTATTAAACTACCATGCGAGGCTTTTTATATCTTTGAAAATTCTTAACAGAATTTACTGGACAAGTATTATCTCTACATGGTGGCTCAAAAAAACAAGCACCTAAAAATTGGTGCTAATTCACACACTTGGCCACTGGTAAATTCAGGATTTAAACATTTTTTTTCAAGGTCTTAGTTCTTTCTTCAACAATCCACATAGTTAAAAAAAAAATAACTAAGCTAATATCAACTAATCCCTCATGTGTTATACTTATGGAGTATATGCTTATAAAGTAATACATGCTTAAGAGGTTAAGAAAGCTATCACATCCCTTTAATACTTCTAGGGAAAAATATGGAAAGCAGTATGATAATTTCTTGGAGTTGGAACTGAGTATAATATTTTTATTTTTACTTTTTAGTTGAAAGAGTAATGCAGAGACGATTCAAAAGCAATGTTCTGTTAGTGATTGGTTTTCAGTACTTTAGAACCAATTTTGCTTTAAAAAAAATATCTTTTTTAAAGACTCTGAGTCTCCAAATACTCATTTAAAAATAATGAAACTTGAAAATACAGTTCAGTTAATGCGATTAAGTTCACCTGTAAAAATCAAAGTGACCCTGGCATAATTTTTATAATGTTCTCTAAAAATCCAAAATTCTGGTTTTTGCTCTTACTCTTAGGAATGTATATTTTTTAAAGTGTTCCTATATTCTCATTATGAATTTCTCTGCAAAATGAAGGATGGACAGATCTCACTGAGCAATCTCTTGTAACCAATTCAGAATCTAATTTTTCATGTTTGAAAAAAAGGTTACAAGAGTACATAATATAATCCAAGCTTCTATTACGCATGCCCTGATAAACCAAATTTAGTGTTATGCCATTTCTTACTCTATGAGCATCTCTTACTCTGTAACGTCTGGTGTTCTAGTTCTTTGATAACAACGTTTCTGTTTCCCAGTAGGAGCAGGGTGGCTACAATAACAGCAAAGCTGGATATCTTAAGTGCAATATAAGACCTCGAGCTGAACCCTATTTCCAGGACTAGCTTAAAATGTCAGCATCACACAGCGTTCCTTGAATAATGGAAGAGGCAAGATGCGTCAACAGGAGCATACATTCATCTCTATGTGCACTGAAGAAGAGATTCAAAGACCTCTACTACTCCCAGTGGAGCCATGTGCGGAGGCATCCAAGTATCAAAGACACTCAGCTGTCGTGGCAACACTATGAGTCTCCGGGCCTCGGTAAATCATTTCCAAGCTGTACATGTGTCAAAATAAAATTTACAAAGTGCTCATCCAGAAACAAGGCATGGTGGATTACGGTAGCGACTCTCTTTGGTTGCCCAGAATAATTGCTCATGTGACTAGCTCGGATCAGCGTATTGTCAGGAAAGACATCCTGTAAGGGTGGAATCCTGGCACCTCAACTCCCACCCGACCACACGGAATCGGCCTTCCACACGCTCGCACCCTGTCTTCACCCAGCAGAGTTAAGGCATATGGCGCCTGGAATCCCTGCCCAGAATTTTCTACATTAGAAGAGAATGGATAGGTCTGTTTTTCCCTCTGAAGCTAACTTTAAAAGTGTGTCTGGGGAGAAGAACCGAAAAGAGAAGACTTGTCTGGGATGGATGGCGATGATGAACTTCACCTGAATCCTTGATCCCGGAAAACTGTGACAGTTAAGAACCTCCTCTATCCTTGCATTCCAAGGGAACAGTGAACTACAAAGACTCGTGTACCCTTCCCCATGCCTTGTCTAAGACCTCCCTCATTCATCCATGCGCAGGCCAGACGCAGACCCTCCCAATTCATAATCTCCACCTCATACATGACTAGCTATGGTAGCCCCAATGATCAATCCGAGCAAAGTGCTTGTTAACCAAACTTAAATTTTTCTCCTTCTTCTAGACCCCTGAACTCTGACCCATCTGTAGGCTGTCTCCGCACAGAACCCCACCTGAGAAGAAGCAGGTGTCAGGTTAAACTTGCTCTGATCTACTCTCCAGCCATGTCTTTCTTTCATCCCATTGCCAACACTACCATTCAGGTAAAAATCTGACATTTTTTTGTTTTTAACCCAACCCTTGTGAGGCTTGCAGATCTTACCGTCAGAGCATTCTCCCTATGGCAAAAGTTCCTTTTCCTTGCAAAAATCTTTTGGAATAACATCTCTCCTTACTAAGTGCAGGTTTATTTTCTGTTTGAAAGAGACTGAGGGCTACAACCAAGGAGAAGCATGGGCAAGGAAAGTTGAGAAGTGAAACGGGTTGTCCTGGGGTGCTGAATCCATGGTCTACTTCTGGAGGCCCTCGTTCCTAAAGCCCGTGCATCATGTAGTCCACTAACTTTGACTTTCACAGAGTCTGCGGCCCAATGGCTTTTACCTCCATCAGCCACTTGTTGTTACTCTTCCCAGGGGCCTACTTCCTCTGGCAATCCTGGAAATGTTTGTATCTGAAGTCTTAAACTTTCCAGAATGTTAATGTCATCGGTAGAAATTCCCTTTGTGCCAACACAGACAGTATGAGAGTCAGCAGAAAAAGTGCTAACAGAGTCAGAGATCTCTAGAAGGGGATTTCTCTTCCCATGTACTCCCTCCATCCACATGAAAATGCAAAGATGCGGGGCGCCTGGGTGGCGCAGTCGGTTAAGCGTCCGACTTCAGCCAGGTCGCGATCTCGCGGTCCGTGAGTTCGAGCCCCGCGTCGGGCTCTGGGCTGATGGCTCAGAGCCTGGAGCCTGCTTCCGATTCTGTGTCTCCCTCTCTCTCTGCCCCTCCCCCGTTCATGCTCTGTCTCTCTCTGTCCCAAAAATAAATAAACGTTGAAAAAAAAAATTAAAAAAAAGAAAGAAAATGCAAAGATGCTTCTATGTTTAAAATCTCATCTGCAAAAATGCAAATATGCAAATGTATATGAATGATAACGTATGCAAGGCAGTGGAGTGGAGCAAGGACATATCCTTTGTAGCAATGCAAATGGGAGTTTCAATCCCAGCTGTGTGATCTTTTCTAAGTGAGATTCTGCATCTCTAGGAAGGGAATCTATTTTCTTTCTTATTAGATTCTTTTCCTGATTAAAGGGGATAATGCTGAAATGGTCTGCACGGAAGTTTGGCCCATAATGGGCACTAAGCAAATGGTATTTATTATTATCATTAACATACTTTATAAATTGAAGAGTGGCATTGAGAAGTATGAGAGTATATTATTATTTCCCGGGGAAAATTTGCAAATTATAATCTCTGTACCTTCCACAGAGTTAATAAAAGTTGTAGAAAAGACAAATGGGGAATTTTCCTTTTTTCTACTCATCACTCATTGAAACCTCGGCATCGCCTTTGATTTCTTTCTGGTTAACCACCTCTGCTACTGTGTCATCCTAGTTGGTGTTTATTGTATCTAGTGAGTCTATGTCCAAAGCTTTTATTTAACATGCCACTCTTGTGGCTCCGTCTCACATCACCTAACCATGCCTCATCTGGATTTTCAATAGCCTCCGACTTGGTCCTTTACAAATCAGATTTTTCTTCCACGTACTCTCTTGAATGGGCTCTCCTCTTAGTAAGCAATCTGTGACTGTACCCGTGTTATCTTAACAATTTTTTTTGGCAGAAATCTTAATAATAGGACTCTGTCTCAGATAAGAGTAAAATTCTTGGCTTTTTTTAAAAATATGAAATGTATTGTCAAATTGGCTTCCATACACCACCCAGTGCTCATCTGGGCTTTGAGTAAAATATTAAAAAAAAACTAGATTAGATCTCAGGTCATTGTCTCTGACAGAGGAGGTGAGAGGGGAGGATGGTACTCTATTTTTGGGAAGAAGTTTTACCTAAAGATGTTGCATAAAGAGTGGAAAGGGTCTGGGGCGCCTGGGTGGCGCAGTCGGTTAAGCGTCCGACTTCAGCCAGGTCACGATCTTGCGGTCCGTGAGTTCGAGCCCCGCATCAGGCTCTGGGCTGATGGCTCAGAGCCTGGAGCCTGTTTCCGATTCTGTGTCTCCCTCTCTCTCTGCCCCTCCCCCGTTCAGGCTCTGTCTCTCTCTGTCCCAAAAATAAATAAAAAACGTTGAAAAAAAAATTAAAAAAAAAAAAAGAGTGGAAAGGGTGGACTGGTGGTCAGTGTCACCTGCCTATGCAATGCACGTCCTCCTTGGTATCTCCACATACCTCTCTGGTATCTATATAATTTTTCTGGGGAGTGACAGTGTTCCCAGCTGAAAATTAAATTTCCCAGATTCCCTTGCAGCTGAGGTCCCACCTGACACGATTCTGGACAAAACACCTAGAGAGGAAATTGGCTAAGGTGAGTGGTGGTTTTATTTCACAGGTACTATTTTCCCCATTTTGCTACTTCCTTCTTCCTCACAGTGCCCGGAAGATGTTGTGGGACTTCCAGATACAGCCACTGCCTTGTGAGCACTCAGGCAAAGGTCACGCATTAAGGACAGCATAGGAGAAAGAGGAAGGGAAGATTGGACATTTGCGACGTCATGGGGACAATGCACCAGCCCTGAGCTACCCATCTCCAGAATGTTTTCACCTGTAAAAAGGTAACTCTTCACTTCATCAAGTCACTCTTCCTGGAGGCTGTCTTTTCATGTGTTATGAAAACACCAAGGGACACTCTAATAATTGTCTTCAGCTTTTCAGAAACGGATGCATAAACACGGTGAACAAACTGATGGTTGCTGTGGCCAGGGGATGGTGGTGAGGGGGATGGGCAGAAGGGGTGAGAGGAGAGGGAGAGACAGGCTTCCAGTTATGGGATGAGTGAGTCATGGGGTTGAAAGGCACAGCACAGGGAATAGGGTGAGTGGTGCTGTAATAGTGTTACATGGTGACAGACGGTCGCCACGCTGGTGGTGAGCACAGAATGACTATAGAGAAGGTGAATCACTGTGTTGTTCACCTGAAACTAACGTCACATTGTGTGTCAACTGCACTTAAACTAAAAACTAAAAAACATATTTAAATACAAATAATAATTCTTTTCATCTTTTCTCCAACATCTCTACTAAGCTCAGTGCTGACTACCATGATGACGGAAACTTAAAATTTATAAGAGTTTACTTCAGTCTCTCAATCTTTCAGTCTCTTCTTTTCTCTTTTTAAATGCCATTTACAGAAAATTTTAAACATACACAAACATGTACAAAAGCAGCAAATGCATGGTCCTATTTATCTTCATGAGGATCAACTCATGGTCACTGTCCTTTTATCCATAACTTCACCTCCTCTGCCCCGACTCCCATTTATTTTCTAAACTAATCATCAATGGTTATCTTAAAAGTGCAAATTGGATTAAAGTATTATTTTGCTTGTAGTAATGTTCAGTAATAAACATATTAGCAAGGAACGCTTAAAGCAATTAACCCCTAAATCATTTACTGTCACTTACAAAGGGAGGGAATCTGGGATAAGATGATGCTCCCTCTCAAAAAGAGGCTTCCATTTGGCACAGGGGAAAATCAAAGCACGGTTATAATGGAAGACTTGCGCACTGGCTGTCGAAGGGCTTAGGGATGAAACATATTTGAGAGTAGTGAGGAGCTGCAAACGGAAGGATGTTCAGGACAGATTAAAACTATCTCTGCAAACCAAGAGCGTTCTGTTAACAATCCACAACTAATAAAGTAAACGCCACATCACTCCTTCCAAAGTGATCACTGCTTTGCACAGTGTTTAACCAACAACCTTGAAAAAAGTCTCATAGTCCAGCCTGATGCCAAACTCCTTATGTCCCTGCCTTTCTTTCTCTCTTTCCGTGTTTTGACCTACCGTATATGTTATAAACATAGCCAATGCCAGAGGAGAAGAAAGGCCACTTGTATTTTACACTTTGCTTTCCCCTTCTCTACATTTCTGTTTTCAACTTCTTTCTTAATATGGTGCTTTTCAACTCCTTCTCCAGAAATATCCAATGTTAGTAAGGTTGATGTGCTTGTTTCTCCATGATTATATGCTGCATAGTCAAATATATAAGCACAATCTGATATAAAAAAATGAGCAAACAAATAAAAACACAGACTTTTAAATATGAAGGACAAACTGGTGGTTGCCAGAGCAGAGATGGTTGGGGGAATGGGGGAAACAGGTACAAACTCCCATTCACAAAATGACTAAGTCACTGAGATGAAAAATACAGCATGGGGAATATAGCCAGTAACATCATAATCATGCCGTATGGTGACAGATGGTGACCACGCTGTTGGTGTTGAGCACTGAGCAATGTATAGAATTGTCTAATCAATTTGTTGTACACCTGAAACTATTATGAATTGAATAGCAATTATACTTCAATAATAAATTTAAAAAATACGATCTGTTTTGCTTTTTAACTAAACAAAATCATTCTATATTAGTCTATGACTTCCTATCCTAAAATACGGTCACGCCATGGTCAGCAAATGTTTATAGTTTCCAATTTCTGCATGCATACATGTCCATATATAATTTTGCACAAACTAGAGTATATAATGCAATGCTAGATTGCTTTTCTGTTTTTTTTTAAATTTTTTTTTAAACATTTATTTATTTTTGAGACAGAGAGAGACAGAGCATGAACGGGGGAGGGTCAGAGAGAGAGGGAGACAAAGAATCTGAAACAGGCTCCAGGCTCTGAGCAATCAGCACAGAGCCCGACGCAGGGCTCGAACTCACATACCGTGAGATCGTGACCTGAGCCGAAGTCGGACGCCCAACCGACTGAGCCACCCAGGCGCCCCTAGATTGCTTTTCTTAACGTACGATTTTAATCGTTGTTGTTTTTTGTTTTTCCTCCTCCTTCCCCTTTATCTTCTTTATTTAACAACTCCTGCCTTTGGTTAACAATATCAGGCTTGGAATCAAAATGTTTAACTTCAAACCTTGGGTCCCCCAGGCATGTAGTCTAGAGAAAGACACCATTCCCTTGCTTGTAAATTGAGGATGATAGTTTTGTCTGCATTATAGGGTGCTTGTATGAAGGTTATTCCTATATGAAGGTGGTTAATAAGCTCTCTGGTAGAAAGAAAATGTAAGCAATGTGAGCTGATATTAACCGTCCCCTGCTCACCTTTTCTTTGCAGCTTGTCTTGTTACATTTCTTACCTGGATCACAGCGTCCACATTTGGGCCTCCTACCTGTTCCTTAAACAGGCCACTCTTTCTCTTCGGGTCTTAGCATTGGCCGCCTCTCTCTTTGGTATTTTACCATCTATTTATTTATGCATTTTTTTCTCATCTTATTCACTAAAATATAAGCTCTCAGAGAGTGGGAGTCTGGGTTTTCTTGTTCCACACTGTGTCTCTATTGCCTAAGAGCATGTATGAGACAGTGTTTCTCCCTTAAATACTTCTTGAATGAATGAATGACTTCATTTTGTATTTGGCAGTAGAGTAACCCATAAAGAAAGATATCATTTCCTCATTTTTATCAATAATGGAAGGGAAGCTAAACGCTTTCTTTAAAGTTATAGTAAGCTGTTGAATTGAGCTTGAATCCAATCTTTCTGTATGTCAAGAGGTCTTTCTTCTGTTTCTTAAATGTTATTTATCTTTTAAACATTCACATATTCAGCCTCTTCAATGAGACGGTAAATCTCTTCAAATCAAGCATGTTACTGTCTCTAGTTTATATAACAATGTGTAGCTCAGAAGAAGTATGCAATAAGCATTTGTTGTGAGCAGCGATTCCCTCTTTCATGGGTTTATGCTTTTGCCCCCTGCATGATATACGTAAGATGACTTTTTCTAAGCTTCCTATAAAGCCTTATTTGTTTAGATGCTTGTGGTTAGAATCAATTTGGCAACAGGTATGCGTGAAATGTGGATGGCACTCTTGAGAGACAATGATGGATTCTGAACCCTAATCTACAGAGCAGAGCGAAAGTGAATCCCAGGCAAGGAAATGAGCCAGGAGACGACGGGGAGAGAACACAGTTCATGTTACAGCCATCCCGGAGCCAGAGACAGCCGCGGCTTGCACAGTATGAGGCACTAGGGCAGGTGCTGTGCGGGCCCCATGATGATCCAGGGAAATTAGGTGGAATATTTCAGCCAGAAATAGACAAGGAGAGAAACAGCGTGGAGAGAATTTTTAAGCATCTAGAAAGTTAGTGCTTGGAATACGCTTGGCTCAGATGGCTGTACTGAGGCGAGACTGAACCGAGAGATCTCTGACACTCTCTGAAACTCTTCCCTCAAGACTCACACGAATGCTGCTTGTTGTACAGGGTGTGTGCTCTTAAACCACCTGGCTGGCAAAACTACAGTTGGTGTCTTATGTGGCACTCACAGTTGACCCCATATTATATTCACGGCTGCAGAGAAATGAAGGGGAACCATGCACAATGTGAGGCCACGAGGGTAAATTCCTTTGACCGCATTTCAACACTGAGCCAGCACGTCTGTTCCCATCAATCCATTCTTACTGTGGCCCATGCAGCCCAGCTGTGTCTTTACCCCCTGTGTCAACACCGCCTCCCGTCCCTCAGCCTCCAGAGGCCAATCCACGGTCTCTAGAATTGCCCTCATAAGTGCATGGTGGCCCATCCCACCCACCCCTACACTCCCACTGTGGCACCTGGTGAGGACTGGTCCATTCTTGTCTCCTCACCTTTGTCTGGGGCCACTCACATAACCAAACCGGACTTTAAAATGCACACTCGTGGGCCACTGGGGGGCTCTTGGATTGACCATCCGACTCATGATGTCAGCTCAAGTCATGATCTCGCAGCTTGTGGGTTGAAGCCCCTTGTTGGGCTCTGTGCTGACAGCTCAGAGCTTGGAGCCTGTTTCAGATCTGTGTCTCCCCCTCTCTATGCCCTTCCCCTGCTTAGTCTCTTTCTTTCTCTCTCTCTCTCTCTCAAAAATAAACATTAACAAAAATTTTAGGGACATCTGGGTGGCCTCAGTCAGCTCAGGTCATGATCTCACTGTTCATGGGTTCGAGCCCCATGTCGGACTCTGTGCAGACAGCTCAGAGCCTGGAGCCTGATTCATATTCTGTGTCTCCCTCCCTCTCTGCCCCTCCACCACTCACTCTCCGTCTCTGTCTGTCTCACAAAAATAAATAAATGTTAAGGGGAAAAAAAAGGAGAGAAGAGTGGAGGGGCGCCTGGGAGGCTCAGTTGATTGAGTATCTGACACTTGATGTCGGCTCAGGTCACGATCCCATGATTGGTGAGGTAGAGCCCCACGTTGGGCTCCATGCTGACAAAACAGAGTTTGCTTGGGATTCTCTCTCTCCCTCTCTCTCAGCCCCTCCCCTGCTCATACACACTCTCTCCCTCTCTCTAAATAAATAAATAAACTTAACTAACTAACTAACTAACTAACTAAATAATAAAATGCACACTGTCATTCAGGGAGCTTTTACAAATGCACATCTTCGGGTCTCACATTCAGATATTCAAATTCTATAGTTCTGGGATGGGACCCAGCAATTCAATATTTAGCATGTGCCCCAGGAAGTGAGATAAAACACCACAGAGCCAGGCAATCCTGCCAGGTTCTCCAAATAGTATGCTATTCCATGAGTATTTGCCTATGACACCTTCCCTTCCCACTCAATATTTTTGTCTCAGAAAAAAATGCTATAAATTCTTCCCAGTCCTGCTCTGGTATTGCTATTACCCTCTTCCCAAATGTCCCTTTACTCCTCCTTCTCTCTACCAGACATTAGTCAATTTTGTCTCTGTATTGATTCTGTGCCTTGTAGATTCTTATCCTAATGTCTTATATTGTCTCCATTGTTACTTTCCCAACTAAAGTATAGGCTATTGAGGGGGTGATTTGATGTCTTAATTCACCTCCCCACCCCCAGCTGTTAACACTGTGCTTGGTACATGTTAAACGAGTACTACATGATTATGGAAACATAGCATTTCTGATGCTCACCCAAAAAGAGCAAAGGGCAGGTCTTGGTTCTATATGTATATCCCCATCACATTGATCAATTTCTACATAGGGTTCTCGTAATCCAAGTTTTAGTTTGCAGGGAGGAGACAGGGCTTGATGGTTGGAAAAGCAGTTACCATCATCTCTGCACTCCATGATGTTTGATCTAGAAGAACATTAACTCAAGAACCTCACCATCAATAAATAAATCAGGCTGGGGAAAATAACTTATGAGGAACTGATTTATAATGTTAATAGACTGTTACTTACACTGTGGACACTTACTCCGAATAGGGGAGCTAACCTGGGAATTCCAAAGAAAGAGCCAGAGCAAGCTGCTTGGTGAATTGTGGGACCCCAGGAATGAAGATGCTTTTAAAATAAAAAGACCTATTTTTATCTCTTGCTGTTTTCCTAGATTGCTACCACTCCTTTTGGCTATTGTCTTAACATCATGGAGTTGTAAGTGATAACCCATACTGGCAGATTGAGAAGATGTAGCCACATTCTGAAATGGGTTACTCCAAGAAAACCCTTCTTACCTCCCCCCCTTATCATGGTCATATGCCCTTTATCACAGAAACTATACAAATATCCCAAAGTCGTGTAGTTCCTCATATACACGTGTTTAGACAAAAGTGAAAAGAAGGAAGGGGTGTTTCCCTTGGTCCAAAGATACAACACCCGTCTGCCCAAAAATAACCTGCAAATCCTAACACAGGATCCAGACAGATTTTCAATGCATGTTAATACATCACCCCCTCCAAGTACTATCTCGTTTGACCATACAAATGTACTTCAAATAACAGCAAACAGTTTTTATGCATCCTCAAAGCAGAATGCCAATTTGTAGTTTGAAATTATTTTTAAGGATGGACAAAATTAAATTGTGGAAGTAGACCTAACCATACTACAACTAATATTCCCAGAAATATGGGACTTCTTCCTTCTCCTGTGGTAGTAATACGATTGCACATGATCATTGCCTCATGATAATAGCAGATAGTGAAAAAGCATATTTGGACTGCTGTTTGGAAGAATTTCAGACACTAAAGACGAGCTTATAGCTCATCTCATTAGACATTTTCCATCTTACACCATCCATCCTATTATTTGCTATTTCAAATGCACAACTCATGGGTCAAATGAGCTCTTTTAAATATTCAAGAAATCAGCACCTACTAAACCTGAGATGTTTGTAGGATAAATTCAGAGAATCACATCGAGCAACTTTGATTTTGGAGAGAAGAGTGGGATATAAGACATAGATATTTTTTTTCCTTCAATCCCAGTAAAGAATATTGGAAATATGCAAAATGGCTTAAAGTAATTTCTGTAAAGTTAGTGCTTTCATGGGTAATTCAAGGGGACCGATTACATTGGGTATCTAAAATTCAAAATTTTGAAAGGAGCTGTTTTTTCAGATATTAAGTGGAAATCAAATTATTTCTATGTTACACGAAAATTTATGTGAAAAAGTACTGATATTTGGGTCTTAAAAACATAATAATATATCTCAAAATGTATGAAATTTTTAACATATACCTGGAAATCCTATAATAAATGACAATTTATCTGCCCTAAAGTTTACAGCTTGAAGATTAACACAATTGTCTAGCAGAATAATAAAGTAGAGACACCCGAGATATTTTTCAATTGACTAAATGAGTTGATACTGAACTGCTTGCAAAACCTGGACTAGAAAAAATTTTGCATGTGAATAAAGTGAATATAAAATATATAGTCATTTGTTAACTCATCAGTATTCTAAAGCAATACTTTCCAGGGGTAGCAGGATATATATATATATTTTTTAATGAACAAACAAGTACATAGAAGTTCCTGTTTTTATTCTAATGACTGTGTACAGGTGCCAGGATATCACAACACTTGGAAACAAATAAATATGTAGACATAAATTCAGTAGAGAGATTTTTAAAGTCCAAAACATGTTTTTTTATTAACTGATCTTTTTTTTTCAATATATGAAATTTATTGTCAAATTGTTTTCCGTACAACACCCAGTGCTCATCCCAAAAGGTGCCCTCCTCAATACCCATCACCCACCCTCCCCTCCCTCCCACTCCCCATCAACCCTCAGTTTGTTCTCCTATTAACTGATCTTTAAAAAAAAATAGAGCAAAGCAATGGTTATTTCCAAACACCCAAAGGCATTTTCTTTGCAAGGCCCTAATTCTAATGCATGCTTTAGGGTCCCTCTAATAATTACATGGCTAATAAACTATTGTTGCTCCTGAAGCATGTATAAAGAAAAATACCAGTTGTTCCTTATGAGAACATTTCAGAGTATTATTGGAAGCATTTGTTTTGCACATTACACTTGCAGTGTACTTTAATAATCTCACATTTTTTGGGTATCCCAGTGTGCTTTTGTGGTAAGTCTCTTGCTTTTTCATTTTGCAGACTTCCGTTTAAGTAAAAATAGTAAAATGCCGTTATTTCTGCAGAGTATTATATATATATATATTTATATGTATATTTATACATCATATACATATGTATTTATATATAATATATATTTATATATGAGATATATACTTATATATCATATATTTATATATACACACACACATATATATATGTACATATATATATATATATATATATATACATACATACACAAAGAATATATGGGGAGACATATCTAGACATGGATAAATCTATATAGAGATAATATATTCTATATGTGTGTGTATATACATATGTAATAGATACACTTATATCCTTTTTTTAAATGTTTATTTATTTATTTTGAGAGAGAGAGAGCGAGAGCTTGAGCAGGGGAGAAGCACAGAGAAGGAGAGAGAGAATCCCAAGCAGGCTCCATATTGTCAGTCCAGAGCCCAAGATGGGGTTTGATCCCACAAACCGTGAGATCGTGAACTGAGCCAAAATTTAGAATCAGATGCTTAACTGACTGAGTCACCCAGGTGCCCCTACACAGATATCTTACATGCATTTAATACTTTTACATTTTTCTTAATATAATTTTATTTTATGAGCATTGCTCTGACAAAGGTACATGGAACCGAGAAATGAGAAGCTGACAAAACTGAGAGCTATATTTATTAGGTGTTCTTTAGGTTTTACGAAGTATATAACAAGTTTGCATGCATTTTACTCATATGATTCCTCACATCAGCTTCTTGAGGTGGATATGTAATTGTTCCCATTTTACAGATAAGGATTTTGAGGCACAAAGAAATTTCTCCAAGAAGGTAAGTGAACTAATGAGCAAGAGTCCATTGGAATGTGATAATGTGCCCCTAGAGTCTGGTGTTTGAACACCAGATTAATCCCCGGAGTGGCAACTAATTATTATTTCGACCTTTAAAGTCACCTCAGGACTGTGTGGGTTCCTGGTTCCTCAGGAAAACTCAGGTAGTCATGTTACAACTTCTAGGCTACTCAAGACACAAATAATCTAGATGAATACTGGTGGTCTTAGTAGTAGAAGTCATGGTGCTGATTGTAGTTGCTTCCATTTACTGAGCACCTACTGTCTACTGGAAGCAATACGGGCATTAGTTCGCCTAATCTTCATTACAGTTCTCCAAATTAAATATTCTATCTCCAATTATATAATTGGGAAAATTACCAGAAAGATGAAATAATTTCCTCAAACTACGCAAATAGCAAATGGAACACCTGGAATTAAAATCCTACTGTATCTGAGTTAAAGAATTTTTTTTTTCCCTACCAGTGGTGGGTACAGTGAAAATCTAGTGTCTTCACAAGTGTAATGTTTATAATACAGTTATCTATAATAACTGCAAGGTGCATTAGATCTTTGGGACTTATTTATCTGCAAGTTGCAAGTTTGTGCCATTAAACCACATCTCTCCCATTACCACACCCTCAGCTCCTGGTAACTACCATTTCACTGTTTGTTCAAGTTCATTGTGTTTAAGGTTCTTCCTGTAAGTGATTATCATATACTATTTCTCTTTCTCTGACTTATCTCATTTGGCATAATGTCCTCAGGTTCCAGCCATGTTATTGCAGATAGCGGGATTTTTTTTTTTTCTCATGGCTGAATAATGTTCAATTGTATATACACACCACATCTTTAACCACTCATCCACTGAGACACTTAGATTGTTTGCATTTCTTGGCTATCACGAATAATATGCCAGAATACATGAGAGTGCATACATGTTCAGTGACCTGTTTTCATTTCCGTTGGTTATATGCCTAGAAGTCAGATTGCTGGAAAACATGGTAGTTCTATTTTTAATCCTTTGAGGAACCTCCATACTGTTCTCCATATTAGCTGAACCACTTTATAACCCCACCAAGAGTGTAGAAAATTTCTTTCATACGTCCTCACCAACGCTTGCCTCTTCTTGATTCTGGCCATTCTGACAGGTATGAGTTGGTATCTCCTTGCAGTTTTGATTTGTGTTTCCCTGATGATGAGTGATGCTGAACATCTTTTCAAGTGCCTGTTGGCCATCTGGATGTCTTCATTGGAGAAATGTCTGTTAAGGCCCTCCACCCATTTTTTAAATCAGATCGTTTGTTTTTTGCTTATTGAGTTGTAAGAGTTCTTTATAAATGTAGATATGAACACTTCATCCAAGACCTGGTTTACAAATACTTTCTCCCACTCAGTAGGTTGCCTATTCGTTTTTTTGAATGTTTCTTTTGCTGTGCAGAATCTTTTAAGTTTGATGTAGTGCCACTTGTTCTGATGTTTGTTTTGTTTTGTTTTTGTGCTGTTGATGTCATATCCAAACAAAACAAAACAAAACAAAACAAAACCAAAACAACAAACAAACAAATAAAAGAACATTGCCAAGACCAATGGGCATGGCATTAGAGGAACTTCTTCCCCATGTTTACTCCTGGGAGTTTTAAGGCTTCAGGTCTTATATTTTGCTTTTGATCAATTTCAAGTTAATTTTTGTGTGCAGTGTAAGACAGGGCTCCAATTCCTTTTTTCTTCTTTTTGCAGGTAACTCTTCACTTTTCCCAACACCACTTGTTTTCCCAACACTACTTTCCCTATCGGATGTTTTTGGCTCCCTTATCAAATATTAGTTGGCCATATATGGGAAGGTATAATTCCAGGCTGTTTCAATGATCTATGTGAATATCTTTATACCAATATCATACTGGTTTAATTACTATAGCTTTGCAATGTAGTTTGAAATCAGGAAGTGTGATACCTCTGGTTTTATTTTTCTTTCTTATGACTGCTTTGGCTATTTGGGTGTTCCTGTGGCTCCCTACAAGTTTTCAGATTATTTTTCTACTTCTGTGAAAAATGCCCTTGGAATTTTGATAGGGATTGCATGGAATCTACAAACGGCTTTGGGTAGCATGGACACGTTAACAATATTAATTCTTCTAATCCACAAACACAGGATACACTTCCATTCGTTTGTCTCTTCTTTCACTTCTTCTAGAATGGTATTGTTGGCCTTGTGAAGATTCTTCACTTCTTTGGATACATTTCTTTCAGATACATTACTGTTTTTGATGATATTATGAGTGGGACTGTGTCCTTTATTTCCTTTTAAGATTTCTTGTTAAGGTAGAGAGATACACCTGAATTCTGTGGATTTATTTTACATCATACAACTTTACTGAATTCATTTACTAGATCCATTTTTTTAATTGGGGGGCATATTGAATACATAAAATTGTATCACTGACAAATAATGACAATTTTATTTCTTTCCTGTTTTGATTGCCTTTTATTTTATCTTGTTTTGGTTTGCTTTTGTTGCTTGATTGCTCTAAATACAACTTCCAATACTATGTTGAATAATAGTGGTAACAATGGGAAATCTTTTCTTATTCTTGATCTTAGATGAAGGCTTTCCAGTTTTTTTTTTTCTATTAAGTATAATGTTAGCTGTGGGTTTGTGGCATATGGACATTATTATATCGAGGTATGTTCCTTCTATACCTGCTCCGTTGAGAGTTTTTTTTTTTTATCATGAAAAGATGTATTTATCAAAATTTTTTTGTGCATCTATTGAGATGACCATCTGATGTTTATCTTTCCTTCTATCAATGTGGTGTATCACATTTATTGATTTGCATATGTTGAACCATCTTTGTGTCCCAGGGACAAATCCCACTTGGCCATGGTGTGTAATATTTTCACTGAGTTCTTCAATTCAGTTTAATGTTTTGTTGACATTTTTTGCATCTATGTCCATCAGGGATATTGGTCTACAGTTTTCTTTTCTTGTGGTGCCACTGCCTGGCTTTGATATTAGGGTAATGTTGGCCTCATGGAATGAGTTTGCAAGTGTCCCCTCTCTTTAATTTTTTAGAAGCTTGAGAAGGATTGGTGTTAATTCTTCTTTAAATGTTTGGTAGAATTCTCCAGTAAATCCACCAGGTCCTAGGGTTTTCTGCTTTGGCAAGTTTTTGATTACTAGTTTAATCTCCTTCTTGTTATCATTCTGTTCAGACTATTTATTTTCTTGATTCTGTTGGTAGAATGTCTGAGTCTAGAAAATTATCCATTTCTTCTAGGTTATCTATTTGTTGTTGTATAATTGTTCATAATAGTCCCTTATGATTGCTTGTATTTCTGTGCTGCCAGTTACATATCCTCTTGCATTTCTGATTTTATTTATTTGAATTGTCTCTCTTTTGTACTTAGTCTCATTAAAATTTTGTGAATTTTGTTTACCTTTCCAAAAAACCAGCACTTAAGGTGGGGGGGGTGGCCTGGGTAGCTCAGTTGGTTGAGCCTCTGACTTCAGCTCAGGTCATGATTTCACAGTTCATGGGTTCGAGCCCTGCATCAGGCTCTGGGCTGACAGTTTGGAGCCTGGAGCCTGCTTCAGATGCTGTGTCTGTCTCTTAAAAATTAAATAAATGTTAAAAATTTTTGTTAAAAAAATCAAAATTAAACAGCACTTAGGGTTGGTGATTTTTTTTTTTTCTATAGTATTTATTTTCCCTCTGCTCTTCATTCCCTTCCTTCTGCTAAGGCTTCTGTTGGGCTTAATTTGTTCTTTTTCCTAATTCCTTGAGGTATAGGGTTAGTCTTTTGTGATCTTTCTGAATTCTATATGCATTTTTCACTGTAAAGTTCCCCCTCAGAACCGCTTTTGCAGTGTCCTGTAGGTTTAGATACATTATATTTCCTTTCTCTTTCTTTCTTTTTTTTTTTTTGAGGTATTCTTGGATTTCCTTTTTGATTTTTTCTTTGACCTATTGATTGATTAGGAGTGTGCTGTTTAGTCTCCATATACTTGTACATGTTTTCTAGCTTTCCTCATGTGGTTGATTGTTAGTTTCATCCCATTATGGTAGGAAAGGATACTGGTATGATTCTGACCCTCTTACATTTGCAGAGACATACTTGGTGTCCTATCATATGGTTTTTCCTTGAGAATGTTCTATATGCACGTGACGAGAATGTGTCTTCTGCTACTATTGAAAGGCATGTTCTGGGGCGCCTGGGTGGCGCAGTCGGTTAAGCGTCCGACTTCAGCCAGGTCACGATCTCGCGGTCCGTGAGTTCGAGCCCCGCGTCAGGCTCTGGGCTGATGGCTCGGAGCCTGGAGCCTGTTTCTGATTCTGTGTCTCCCTCTCTCTCTGCCCCTCCCCCGTTCATGCTCTGTCTCTCTCTGTCCCAAAAATAAATAAAAACGTTGAAAAAAAAATTAAAAAAAAAAAAAAAAAAAGAAAGGCATGTTCTAAAGACGTGTGTTTGGTCCATGGGGTCTAACGTATGGTTCAAGTCCATCATTTCCTTGTTGATTTTCTGTCTGGATGATCTATCTATTGTTGAAAGTGGAGTGTTGAAATACCCTACTATTAGTATATTGTTGTCTATTTCTCCCTTCATATTTGTTAGTATTTACTTAATATATTAGGTGCTCCAGTGTTGGGTGCATATATATTTATGACTGTTACATCTTCTTAATGGATTGATCTATTTATCATTACATACTGACCTCCCTTGGCTCTTTTATCATCTTTGGCTGGAAGTCTACATTTTGTACAATATAGGTAGTAGCTACCTTGCTTTCTTTTGGTTTCTACTTGTAAGGAATGTCTTTTTCCATTACTTCATTTTGAGTCTATGTTGGATATTGCATTTTATCCAGCCAGCCACTCTGTGCCTTTGACTGGTGCAGTCAACCCATTTCATTTAGTAATTATTGATACATAAAGGACTTACTAATGCCATCTTATTAATTGTTCTATATGGATGTTTTGTATTTCCAATGTTTCTTTTTCTCTCTGTTTTTGCATGTCTTTATAGATTGATTATTTTCTGTTGAGATGTGCCCTGCTTCCCTGTTCCTTTTTGTAGATCTACTCCAGGTTTCTGCTTTGTAGTTATAGCAGAATTTACATAAAACATCTTATAGATAATACAGTCCATTTTAGGCTGAGAGCAACTTCCCTTTGATCACCAATAAAGGATCTAGCCTCCTACTCCTCCCTATTATACTACAGACATCACAAATTATCTCTTTTTATGTTGGGTAATTTCTTCAACAATTTATAGTATCTATAATTATTTTTACTACTTTTCCTTTAACCTTTATACCACAAATGAGTGGTTAATACTCTATCCTAAAATAGAGTTTTTCCAGGTCTCACTGCATATTTTTCACCGTTTTGTCTATGTTGTCTACTTTCAGATGTTTTTGTGTCATGGATTAGCATCTTTTCATTTCAGCCTGAAGAATTCTTTCCACATTTCTTGCAAGGCGATTCCTGTGGTGGCGAATTCCCTCTGCTGCTGTTGGTTTGGGGAGGTCTTTATCTCTCTTGCAGCATAAAGTATCTTGGCTGGCGGTGTTTTCTTTTTGTTTTTGTTTCCCAACACTTTGAAGGCACCATTCGACTCTCTCCTGGCCTGTAGTTTCTGCGGAGAAATCTGTTGATAGCCTAACAGGGTTCCTCTGGGTGTCCTATCCACTTTTTTCCTGGCTGCCTTTCCCTGTCTCCATCATTGTATTTTGACAATTTCAGTACAGCGTGTTTTGGAGACGGTCTTTCACATGAGATAATAAAGTGTTCCCAGCAGCTACATGGCCTTGTACGTCCAAATCTTTCCCCAGGTTTGGCAATTTCTCAGCTGTTATTTCCTTAAAGAGACTGTCCTTTTGTCTTTCTTTTCTCTTCCTGGAGTCCTGATTATTCTAATATTTGCCATTCTCTGGGGTTTGGTGGCTCTGATAGACTCTTTTTGCTCTTTCAAAATTGTATTTCCCTTTTTTCTCATGTGTCATTTCAAAACTCCTATCCTCCAAGTCACTTATTCTTCCTTCTAGTTGGTCTGCCCAGTTACTGATGCTGCCTCACCTGATCTCGGTCATTGGCTCTTCAGGTTAGGATTTCTATTTGGTCCTTTTTTTATTCACATATTTTATTCCCAATTTCACTGAATTATCTCATAGTTTTTCTTGTAACTCCCCAAGTTTCTTCAAAATCACTACTTTACATTCTTTATCAGTTAGATTGAAATATTCTCTGCCTTTGAACTTGGTGGCTGGAGACTTATTATGTTCTTTCTGTGAGGTCATGTCACCTTGATTTTTCATATTGCTTGTTGTTATGCATGCTTGCTTTCCTATCTGGAGTAGCTGACACCTCTTTAACTCTTTGCCCTTAGCCTTCAGCACATGCATTGTTAGATCCTACGGTGGTGTTATTATGGCAGATTTGTTTTGTTTTGGTTTCTGTCCTTGAGAAAGTGTAGCTGCTCTACTCTTCTTGTTTGCTCTTGTAGGCAGTTTGTGAGCTTTTCTGTCTCCGGTTCTCCCTGTTCACCCAGCTGACATTAGAGACCTCTCCTTGGTTCCTCCAGTGCACCCAGCTGGTTATTAGAGACCTCTCTGGTTTTTTCCAGGTCACCTAGCTGACTACTAAAGACCTCTCCTTGGTTTTTCCAGGTCACCTAGCTGACTACTAAAGACCTCTCCTTGGTTTTTCCAGGTCACCCAGCTGGCTACTAGAGACCTCTCCTTGGTTTTTCCAGGTCACCCAGCTGGCTACTAGAGACCTCTATTTGATTTTTCCAGGTCACCCAACTTGTTATTAGAGATCTCTCTTTGGAATCCAGAAGGTGGAGCTATAGCTCAAGTTTGCAGTTTGTCCCTGGTCTGCCAACCTTGGCCCCAGGTCTGCTCTCTTTAAGCTCCCTGTTTACTGGGGCTCCTGTTCCTGGGTGTGCCTGGGAGCACATACAAGGAACAAATGGCAGAGTGGGGGATGCGGGTTTAGCATGGGTTTGGGGTGCCTGCAGACCCAGCAGAAAGAACTCTGGGAGTGGAACTCCCAGAGGCTTGTGGGTGGACTTTCTGCACAATCCTGTTACCACCACCTGGCATACTTATCTGCTTCTCAGCATCCTCCCTCCCCCAGTTTGCAGAGCCCCAGGAGCTGGTGGGGACGGGTGGGCTTCCCCCAACCAAACACCCAGCTGGAGTAGCCTGACTGTTAATCACTGCTTTCCTTTTCCCTCTGTGGGAGAGATCACCTCCACTGGCCAAGCCAGCCTCTTTCCAGGTCTCCTGGGAGGAGGGGTGGACCAGGGACATTTCTCTTACTGCCTCTGCTATGATCAATTTTTTCTCTCCCTCCCTCTCTCACTCCCTCCCTCCTTCTTTTTCCATTCATACCTTCCTTAACTCCTTCCTCCTTCCCTTCCTTCCTTCCTTAACTCCTTCCTTCCTTCCTTCCTTCCTTCCTTCCTTCCTTCCTTCCTTCCTTCCTTCCTTCTTGCCTTTTTTCTCTAATGCTATGCTGGAGTCAGCCATTGAGAAGGCTAGGCTTCTGCAGATTCTATCTCATGCATGACTGCCTGCCCAGGACTGAACTCACCCATTTTTTTGCCTGACAACAGGGAGAGGGACTAGGCATTTTCTGGTCCACTGGCTCCTCAGCCCTAGGGGGATTTGTCTATATCTTGTTGCCTGCACTGATGGGTGAGGTTCTGGCTCTACTGATTCCTCAGTCCTGGGGGGGTGGTTTCTGTAACTTGTTGTACTGATGGGTGAGGTTCCTCATTTTATACATATTAGCATTCACTTGTTTTTGATTAATGTCAAATCTATTTTATAAATACAAAAGAAATTTGTCTCATTGTAGACACGGTCATGCAGGCAAAAAAGAACATTTAAAATTAAAAAGGACACAGTTTCCTTCTATGTGCACAGTGAATTGTGATTAATGGTCGATTATGTTGAAAAATCTTAATGATGAAAATGCTCCAAACTATCCTAAACAGACAGGTGAGTGCCATTTAACTCTAATGATAGCGGGTGTTTGTGGGATTCATGTTAATGATTCACTCTGTCAAAAAAAGTAGGTTGTTTTTTTTTAAATGCCTGCAGGCATTTCGCTACATTCTGGCATCACAGCAATGAATCAAAGCAGATACAGTCTTTGTTCTCAGGAAACTTGCAATCTACTATAAATGATCCTAATACTCCCCATTTTAAGATAAAAGGTTGCATCAGTTGTGGGCAGAAAAATATGAGCCACGGGCTTACATGTTCCCCTTCCATCCTGTCTTTCCCCTAGAGCATGGATTTATATTTACAGTCTAACTGAATTCTGTATATTTACAGGGCATTCTGCTTGTCTCTCCACCACTGGGTTAACAGAAATACAACTGTATGCCTTACCCCATGTAATAAGACTCACAGAAGAAATTTCTCTCACATATTCCAGGGATGTTTGTGTGATTCCTGAATGACTGTGGCACTGAATTAAGAAGCTACATTTTCCTAGAGCCTTAATTTTGACTAATAGTCAATAAGTTACAAATTAAAATTTAAGTTAAAAACAGACATACCGGGGAAAGAACACTCAATTCTTATTGATACTTAAAATACAACACAACACTTCAAAAATGTTAATTTTAGCATCATGCTTTTATAAAACTAAAGCCCAAAAGATAATATCTGAGGTTTCTTTAAAAAAAAAACACACAAAAACAGTTACAAGGATGTTTAGTTTCTTATCAATGTCTCATTTGTTGACAATGAAAAGATGTTTTAATATACAAAATAGGGATTTCCAATCTAGAAATGCATCATGTGAGCAGCTAAACTGGGACTGTGTGGGAAGATAAAAATAATCTCTTTATTCAATTTCAAATTGCTGATATTTACTTTCCTCAAAGTCAGATATCATTTTAATTGTTTTGCTTCCACTGGAAAAAAAAAAAAGCCAGAGTAGCATTGGGTAAAGAGTGAAAATGATGGAGAAAAATGATATTTTGTGGGACTTCGCTGGCATTTTGAAACAGACTGAAATCAAGCTGAAATAATCACTTCTCTTCTGGAACACATAACGGATTGGTGTTAAGTGACAATAGCCTGTTCGGCATTGGGCCTCATTTTAGAGACATCAAGACTGAAGGTGTCAAAAGAATTTTCAAATAATAGAAATTAAACATTCATTTTAATAATCACTACCTGACACAGCGAGTAAACGTAGTAGAGATATAAATTGGTCATTAGAAATACCAAAAAACAAAAAAAAAAAAAACAAAAAAACAAAAAAACAAAACAAAAAACAAAAAACAAAAAAAGAAGAAAGAAAGCACATCTTTGTTTACAACAGTGTTGCATAAACTTCTTCAGTACAAGCATCTTCAACAGGCTGTTTCTAAGTTTACAAAGTCTCAAGGGTAGCTTCTAAATTATTCATTTTGTTTCAAATTGTTTTGAATTCATTTATAACCTTTGGTCTGGCTGTTTATGATAAGAGCTCTCACATGGCTAAATAAATACTCTGAAGGACAGGAAATGAACTCGGTAGAGACACTTGGGGAGATAACTTTTCTTGCACACCCTGACTGGTAACCACTGTTCCTTTCCTACTCAAAACCATTTTCAGAAGCAACCCTCTCAACTACATACAAATGGAAAAGTTCAAACAACTGTTTTGTAGATTTCTAAATTTTCAAAAGGAAAAGCAAACACACAAGAAGAAGACCAGCATAAAGAGCAGGGAAAAGAAGGTTTCTGGAAAGAGCCTTGTTTCCAGGGTGTGCGGAGTTAAGAAGGAGTGTTAGGGCTAAGCGTCCAGCACTGGAGACTTAAGAAGTAAGAATTACCGTGTGGCAAAATGTGAAGGCTAGAAAATAATGACAAGACCTGGTACAAAACAAAACAAAACAAAACAAACAAAACACAATGGCAAATACTCTGAGTAGATTAAAGAGAAAGCATCTTTAATATGGTAGCATATCTCCACATTCTGTTTTCTTTTAATTTTGTTTATATATATATTATATATATATAATATATATATAATTATATTATATATATAATATATATATATAATTATATTATATAATATATAATATATATAATATATAATATAATAATATATATTATATATTAATTATTATATTAATATATATAATTAATAATAGTAATAATAATTAATATATTAATTATATTAATATATTAATATTATATATTAATTATATATATTAATATATAATATATATAATATATATTATATAAATATATATTATATTTATATAATATATATATTATATATATATTTATTTGTTTATATATATATTTATTTGAGAGAGAGACAGGGACAGAATGCGAGTGGCTTAGGGACAGACAGAGAGGGAGGCACGGAATCCAAAGCAGGCTCCAGGCTCCAGGCTCCGAGCTGTCAGCACACAGCCCGACACGGGGCTCGCACTCACCAGCTGTGAGATCGTGACCTGAGCCAGAGTTGGATGCTCAACCGACTGAGCCACCCAAGGCGCCCCAGCATATCTCCACATTCTGTTTAATAAAGCCCTTTGTATTTTAGCCAAGCTGAATGTGTCGTAATGGTGCATAACTGTGACGATTCCCCAAATCTTTCATGACGGAGTACAGTTAAGAGATTCATTTTTTTATTTGTTCTAAGGAGTAAGTATGCACTATTTCCTTGCGCTGCATCCTCTGGTACAGACAGGAAATAATCGCTAGCTCCAGTATATCCCTCGCGGTTTTATGAAGTAGCTATAGGTGTAGGGCAACCACGTATTTCCCGTTCATTAATCCAGAAAGCACATGTGCAAGCGTATTTAATTGAATGACATCAATAATTCCAATTAGAAACACAGGGCATTTGAACATCTGTTTTGAAAACTGCTATAGGAGTTATTTTACGTCCAAGAAACATTTCATATCATCCAGGTTACTGTTGCATAACCTTTAAAATGTGTACCACTCTCCTCTATTCAGAAGTGACTGGACTGACCGACTTCAGAATTCTGTGTCCTCACAGAGGGGAAAACCCATAGGCCTGCTGTCCCAGCGATGAGGATCAGTAACCTAGGGGCCAATATTTGTCATAAGGCACAGGAGAAATCAGGTGTAGACATTTCTTAAAAAGGTTCTGGGCAGAGAATACCCCCAGGAGCTTGATTCTAAAACCAGTAATTAAGCCTTGCTGTCTCTCCTATCCTAAATAATTCCCATCAGGGACTCACTCCCCAATGAAACTCAAACATTGAATGAGCTACGGGTAAAGAGTGCTGTGGATATGCAGAGAAAGCTCAAAGCCAAGGTCTCCTTCCTTCCAACCAAAGCCTCATCCTCTGGACGTGGCTTCTCCCGTGTGGAACCATCTCTCTCTTACATCAGGCTAACTCGTTTCTCTGGTCTTTGTTATCCAAATTAGAAGTCAAAATATTGGTGGTCTGCAGGCCACATGAGGCGCACAGATGTGCTTTGTTCAGCTCATAAAAGAAATCAAAATTTAAATTAGAATGACATCTTTAATATACGGATTTTCCTATTGTTCTGACAAAAAATATGGAGTATCTTCTTTCCTTCATGTTTACAAGTGGAAAGAACATTCATAGGCCTTCCCTCCTAATACTGCTTACTGCCCACGTGGCCCATGGCCCACGTTCCAACAGTCTATGCAAATAAAATCAATACCAGTTCCCACCATTTGCCCTAAAGACTTATGATTTAGATGCCATCTATAGAAAAAAGGGTGAGTACAATAACAGCATTGTGTGGAAGTCTGTGTGTGTGACACGATTTAATTCTATGTAATTCAGATTATTCCTATTAGATATGTGATTAACACGAAGGATTTAAGCAACGGGAAAAATACAATTAGGATAGAACGTGTTTTTCTTAAATGTGCCTTTCATTTTCTTGGAGACCAGGGGTCATTTTCTACTCTTTAATCTTTTCATCATTGGTAATAGCATTAGCATTCTGAAATTTAAACAGTAAATGAGGGGCTACTAAGTTTCACAGACTTGTTTTCCTTATCTAAAGTGCCCTAGCTTGCTGGCCTTTCTGACTTCTGTCTGCTTTGTGCATTTCCCCTGCCTCCTGTTTTATGATCCTTCCATTACTCCAGCCTCTGGCAAACCCACTGCATATTGGGTGCTATTCAGTCAACAGACAAGCAAAAAAAAAAAAAAAAATCAAAAATGAAACATAATATTTAATGTCAATAAAATTCTAGATAACTTGAGGAGATAAGTAACAACCTATTTCCTTAATGCTTAGAAACTTTCCTATTTACTTATCATTTCAGATATATATTCAGAAGGTTTGTAACTGCTGACCTTTTAGAAAATGATTCTTTGGCACAAATAAAAAGAAGCAGAATGCCTCATTGCATATATAGCTTCACCAGTAATGAACAGAGCCAAATTGTTTTCTCTTATGACAGTTGTCTTATAGGTGCAATTAGAGGATTAAAATACATGAGGAATTGAACACGATTTTTTTTTTTACATCAACTTAGGTCTGATATTGGCAAATGGATTTTGGATAGCTTAATTTAACTCCTTTATAATTTATGGAAAAAAATCTCTTTCCTCCTCTCTATGTTCTTTTTTCACCGGAAACAACTCAGAATGACTCGTTGAAGACTGGGTGAAATAAGCAATAAAATGACAATAAAGGAATCTGTGATCATGCTTTGGGTCCTATGCAACATCCAGAAGCAATCTAGCCAGACGACCACTAATGTCTTATAAAAATATGTAAGTTTTTTGTCAGTTAAGAATCAAGTTAGGATGTTATAAATTACAGAAAAGAAAATATGTTTCCTATTTATCCAGAAGACATAAAAACCGCCATATAAGGCTGAAGATCAATTGTTTGATGTCAGCACTGATGCTCTTACATGACCCCATACAAAACGTTAGTCTTAGTATTTTATAAGCTTGTGCAGTCACCCATTAATTTACCCTAATTTTTGAGCTTCTATTATTGCTACACTTGCTGTGTTTCATAGCGTATGGTAGAGAGTCAGCTGCATTTTGTTTGTTTTTGTTTGTTTTAAATTTTCCTTTAAATTTTTTTTCATATTTCAGGTATGGAATTATTATGGGATTTAGCAATTAAGACTTCAAAGAAAGAGACACTGTTTCCACTAGCAATGAGACAACAGTGCAAAACAGAGACGGAATTAAAGCGCCTGCAGAAAGTAGCTGTTGAGAACTAACCCTCTCCTAAGACATATTCACTTGATTTTCCCTCCTCTTGTTTTCATGAGTAAAGCTCCATACCACTTCCAAAAGCTTAATATCTCAGAAGGTATCTTGGAATTCAGATTTTATTTAATATATAAATTATGCCGGCAACTCTCAGTTGTTATGCTTATTTGAAATAACCAAAAGAATTATTCATCATAGAACTGATAGAAGGACAGATAGGCACAGAGAGACAGAGAGTTAAATCCAGGGACATCTTAAGCCAGTGTCCTAGTTTTGACACATTGCAAGAAGCATGGCCCAGGACAGGCCCAGATAAGAAACTCAATCTTTAACACCATTTCTTCAACTATTTACAAGAGCCAAGGACTCTGTCTGTGACAACTTATTACTGAAACATTCTGCATCTACTATGCACGTCCAGCAGCCACCACTTCTTGGGAGTCTCTCACTTTACCCAAATAGAACACAGTCATCCAGGCTACCTGGCACCGGCCATGTTGGTTCCTTAGTTTCCTCTGTCCTGAATACCTCCTGCAGTCTCACATCTGTGGTTCAACTCATCTATCATGTGCTACTCTACAGAGTCAACCCTTCTTCCCCTCAGATTGTAAAAACCTTCAGCCAGTGTGGACTCTTTTCACTTTGGGGAATGAAGGAGAATAAACTAAAAATGGGCAAAACATTTGAATGAACATTTGGATGCCAAAGATTTTTATCACATCACACATTGTTTATACTTTGGGAATGTTCATCAAAACACTGTTGGTTATTTGAAGATTTTGTGTCGATGAGTGTAAGCAAGGTTTAGCTTTTGTTTTGTTTTCTTTTGTCTCCCTGGGAATGTGTGTGATTCCCCTTGAAAACCTTTGGAGGTGTGCAGAACAGAGTTTGACTAACTCCTTCTGATAAACTAAAGTGCATGTAATTGGCAACTACAGGGAAAGAGAAACATCAACAAAAAATGTAATCTCCTCCTCTAAGCCTAGTGGTTTTGACAATGGAAGGAAAAGAACACTGAGGAACTCCTAAATACCCCTCAATACCATGACTGTCTCAAGTAAAGGACCAACTTCTACACCCCTTCCTCCTCTACCCTAACTGCATACTTGGACCAGAGCCACTCTGGGGAAGCGGTGACCAACTGAAGTCACCGCTTCTTTCTGTGGCCTCCTCTCCCTTCCGGAAACAGGTAGGGGTTTGTAATCCTCAACCTCACTCACACCCTGACTCTCGAATGCTCCTTGACTCCCCATTGAGTCAGCTGTGGCATCCTTTGTTGGCGGCTGCTTTCAAACTATACACTCAGCGTCACTCTTCATTTCTCAAATTTGCTCTCAGCTCACAATATCTTTTTGACTTTAAATCTATAAAGGGCCTTTAGGATGGGCTTTAATCCCTCACTTAATACCCCTTTGCCTCTGAACCTTTCCATTTTTTGTACAATCACAGTGTTACGTGATTTAACCATGACTTAAAACCATTTTCTGGTCCCCTTGCCTCAGTCGTGCCTATGGATCTGTCCAGTTCCTAAGGATCAGCCCAAACTGGATGTACTAAAACCTGTCTGGAAGCCGTGCCACAGTTCCTGTACAACAGCTGGCACTTGAGGACAGACTGTCAATGGTTCTGGTATAACTGCTCCTCCTCCTTCCTTCCAGTACAGACTCAGTGCCACAGACAGCTAAGAGTCCATTGAACCTAGAACATATATTTCCAGAAAGATTTTTAAAGACGTCTTTAGAGCCATGTTAAATTTACAACAAAAAATGAAAGGGACATACAGAGATTTCCTATATACACCATATCCTCTCACACACATAGCCTACTCCATTATCAAAATCACTCATCAGAATGGTACTTTTTTAGAAATTAAGGATAAGCTTACAGTGACATATCATAATGATCCAAAGTCTATAGTATACCTTAGGGTTCACTCTTGGTTTTATACGTTCTATGGGTTTGAACAAATGTATGATGACATAAATCCATCATTAGAATATCATATAGAGTATTTTCCACCAAAAAATATCCTCTGTGTAATGCTTATTTATCTCTCTCCCACTCACCCTCAGACTCTACTGAACTTTGTATTTTCTCTGTAATTTTGCCTTTTCAAGAATGTCTCCATACTTTTGTATTTCCAGTTGGAATCATACGTATGTAGACTTTTCAGATTGGCTTCTTTCACTTAGGTATGTGTATTTAGGATTTCTCCATGTCTACAAATAAACTTTAAAACATAGACTGTAACAAGAGACAAGGAAGAACACTAGATAATCATAAAGAAAACAATCCAACAAGAAGGGATAACAATTATAAACATTTATGCTCCCAATAAGAGAGCAATGGGTAGATCATCCAAACAGAAAATCAACAAACAGTATCTTTTTTCTAACTCCCTTCCTTCCTTCCTTCCTTCCTCCCTCCCTCCCTCCCTCCCTCCCTCCCTCCCTCCCTTCCTTCCTTCCTTCCTTCCTTTTTTGAAACAGTCTCTTTGAATGACATATTGGATTAGACGGATCTAACAAATATATTCAGAACACTCCATCCTACACATTCTTTTCAAGTGCACATGGAAAATTATCCAGAATATACCACATGTTAGGCCACAAAACAAGGCTCAACAAATTCAAAAAGATCAAAGTCATATTATGCATCTTTTCTGACTAAAACAATATGAAACTAGAAATCAACTATAGAAAAAATTTGGAAAGAACACAAATACATAGAGGTTAAATAACATGCTATTTAACAATGAATGGGTCAACCAAGAACTCAAGGAGAAAATTAAAAAAAAATACAGGGAGACAGAGGAAATGAAAACATAATGGTCTGAAATATTCGGGATGCAGCAAAAGCTACTCAAGAGGAAAATTTAGAGCAATATGTGTCCACCTCAAGAAGCAAAATCAATTTCAAATAACAGCCTAACCTTACACATAAAGGAACTAAAAAAAGAAGGATGAATGAAACTCAAACCAGTAGAAGGAAGGAAATAGTAAGGATTAAAGCAAAAATAAACAAAATCGAAACTAAACAAACTATCAAACAAAACAACAGAACAGATCAATCAAACCAGGACCTGGTTCTTTGAAAATAACAAAATTAATAAACCTTTAGCCAGACTCATTAAGAGAGAGAGAGAGAGAGAGAGAGAGAGAGAGAGAGAGCGAGCTCAAATAAACAAAATCAGAAATGAAAAAGGAGACATAACTGACATCATAGAAATACAAAGGACTTTGAGAATATTATGAAAAAAAATATATACCAACAATTGGATAACCTACAGCTAACATCATCCTCAGTAGTGAAAACTGAAAGCTTTCCCTCTAAGATCAGGAACAAAACAAGGATGCCCACTCTCACCACTTTTTTCAACATAGTACTAGAAGTCCTAGCCATAACAATCAGGCAAGAAAAAGGAATAAAAGGCATTAAAATTGGTAAGGAAGGAAAAAAAAACTTTCACTATTTGTATGTGACATGATAATATTTATAGAAAACACTAAAGACTCCACCAAAAATCGAGAACTGATAAGTGAGTTCAGTAAAGTTGTGGGATGCCAAATCAACATACAAAAGTCCATTACATTTCTATACCCTAATAATGAAGTAGCAGAAAGAGGAAGTAAGAGAACAATCCCATTTACAATTGCATCAAAAATAATAAAATATCTAGGGATAAACTTATCCAAGGAGATGAAAGACCTATACTCTGAAACTGTAAAACACTGATGAAAGAAATTGAGGACAACACAAACAAATGGAAATATGTTCCATGTTCATAGAATGGGAAAAAAATGTTAAAATGTCTATACTACCCAAACAAACAAACAAAATAAGCCAAAAAAACAGACTCTTAACTACAGAGAACAAACCAATAGTTACCGGAGGGGAGGTGGATGGGCAAATGGGTGAAAGAGGTGATGGGTATTAAGAACACACTTATTTTGATAAGTACTGGGTAATGTATAGTACAGCTAAATTGGTACATTATCCACCTGAAACTAATCTAATTGGTTAATTATACTGGAATTAAAAAAAAAAACAAGAATAGGTTTTTCCATGCCTTTCTTGGCTCGTCAGCTCTTTATTTTTATCCCTACATTTGTCTGAATGTAGCACCAGTTTATCCACTCACTTAACATCTTGTTTGCTTCCAAGTTTTAGAAATTAGAGATAAAGTTGCTATAAACATCCATGTGTAGGCTTTTGTGGGGACAAAAGTTTTCCAGAAAGAATTTTTAGATATTCTTATTTTATTAAATAAGAGAATATGTCCTAAGTCTGTTTCTCCATATACATTCTCCCTTCTAAATGTAACTGCACATTAAACATGCCATACCCACCACCTCAAGGCTTTTCTCATGGTTGTCAGGGGCCAGCACGTGTCCATTTATGTGTTGACATTGTGTCCTTAAAGCATAACCTCTGTTTTTCTATAGGTATCCTGGTTCAGGTCGAGAGTTATATGAAGAATCTGTTATCAATATTCTGTTGAGAACAATGATCAAAGAGGGGAAGAATCTGACCGAGCCCAGGGTTACAAAGAAGCTTATGGATCTTTACCTCTTACAGTTTTTATCTTTCAAACATACACATTTGTGAATATGCAATTATTATGCATATTCACAATGAGGAAATAGTCCCATCCCACGCAGTATAAAAGTTTTGAAAGATGCAGGTGCATGTGACAAATAACGGACATTCTATATATGGACCTCAACGACTTACATAAGAACATTAAGTATAGACTTAAAAAAAAAAGTGAGCTACTAAAAGCTGTACTTTAGTGGGAAGAGGTCTTTAGCAATAGATATTATTTACCTGTAGTCATTAATAAAGTAAACCACAGGCAAGCTGACACACAATAGACTTACCAGTTTGACTTAAGAAAGGGTTTGTTCTTTAAAATCAGTGTTTATTAAACTGGTAAAATCAAATATCCCCAGGTTTTATTACAACCAATTAAAAACTGGTGGGAAAGAGAAATTAAGAGAGGTTAAGAGCAGGATCAGAATTAACTGTCTTACTGGAAGTTTCTTAGATAGACTGAAGAAAAATATGGGACACGCTTTCATACGCTGCTTCCTTCAGACATTCAAGACAAGATGACAGCATACCGCATTATAATCTCTGGCAGAGGTTCACTTGATCATATTTTTAGAAGTTTAATGTAAAACAAAAATGCAAACATTTAGCCTCCAGACAAGTATTTATATTGCTTGTGATGACACTCAAGTAACTTTGGCAGCATTCTGAGTAGTTGGCAGTTTCTACAAAATATGCCAATTAAAGAACACAACGTTACTATGCTGAATCATGTCACATTCTTCTAGAACACAAATATTGAACGTCTACCACATGCAGTATACATCACTTTGTGGCAAGGGCTTCCCAGAGTTCCTGATCCTTTGAAAGTGGGATCTAGTTCACACAGGGGGGAGGTAAAATAGCATCATCATTACTGTCTATAATCACCTGTTTGGCAAATAATCTCTGTGAAGAATCATGTGTTAAAACGAAATTATTTAGTAAAATTAAGTGTTTTAGTTCAACTCAGCTTGTAAGTTCAAGTTAATTGTGAGCCACAGGGAAACGAAAATAGAGAGTTGTCTTCTATCAGATTTTTTCTTGTTGGTCTCTGGTTTAAAAGGCCAACTGTTTTCCTTGGAGAATATTTAGAAAATATGGATTTGATTTTGAAATATTACAGATTTTTATTTGGAAAATAGTTAATGATACATAAACCATAATTTTCTACATGGGCAAAAGAAAATTTTCCTGATACAGCGTTTTCACGTATTTTTTTATTTTCTATAAACACATCTAAGATTTACTTCCAGTTTATTCAAATGTATCATAATAACTCATTAACTTCATATGCTTTCATGCTCAATATATACTGGACTTTTAAAAATAATGAAAACATCCAAATTTTTGTGATATTTTTAAGTGTTGCTAAAATTTAACATAGATAATTAAGTTTGTTTAAATGGAGACCAGCAATGCTGTGGACATTTTTGGATGATTCCAAAGGATATGGAAAAAGAAGAAAAAAAAAATTATGCCAACTCTTCAAAGGGGTAAGGGAATGTTTTATTTTAATGTTTATTTATTTATTTTGAGACAGAGAGAGAGAGAGAGAGAGAGAGAGAGAGAGAGAGAGAGAGATGGAGAGAGAGTGGAAGGGAGAATCCCAAGAAGGCTCTGTGGTGTCAGTGCAGAGCCCAATGCAGGTTCATCCTATGAGCCAGGAGATCATGACCTGAACAGAAATCAAGTCAGATGCTCAATCAACTGAGCCACCCAGGCACCTCTAAAGGAATGCTTCTAATACAGCACAATGAAGGTATTACATATGTTATAGAATTTTCAGAATGTATGTAGGGTTAAATTCCAGGAAAAATGTCATTCTGTAATAAGCCAATTGACATAATTCCTTTATATATGTGTGTGTGTATATGTGTGTGTGTATATATATGAATATTTATTTATTTATTTATTTATTTATTTATTTATTGATCTGGAAAACAGACTGCTTCCAACAGACACAAAGTACAAAGTGAACAAGCCCCATGGAAGGTCCATCACAGAATTAGTAGTCAAACTGAGCCTCCTAGCACATTCTCACACTTACACTAGTTTGAAATAGAAACCAAGACTTGAGAGATACCGTTTTACTGCAACCTAACAGAAAAGAATCTGTAAACACACTGAAGTTCAAAAGGCTAAGAGAGTGTTGTATAGAACAAAGCACCAGCTGTATTTATTTTTGGTTTGATAAGGAAGAGTACTTTTTGAAGAACTTAGTATGGATTCCCTATTAGTTGTTAATGATGGCAGACCAACTGAGCGAACACTCAAGCTTTTTCTTCTGCTCTCAGAACCTTCGTCAGGTTCTCTCTTCCCAAGGATTTTCAGATCTCCTGATAACCATTCCTATATCACCATGTCTAGTGGGCTATGGAGGGTAATCCTTACCAGATTCCCACCAGCGTAAGCTGCCAGGGGAAGGCTTACCTTTTGGTCGACTTCTTTTGGAGGGATGCAATGTGTCTTATTTAGGTGACTAGATGTTTGTGTGGGTGACAGTCAACTCTACCTAGTGACAAAGAAATACCCCAGCTGTATCTGGATTCACTCTTGGGACTGACTGGGTGCAGTGACTCCTTTACAGTCAAGACTATGCAACCTTTCCAGTCACGGAAGTGTCTCTTGATCCAGGTAAAGCATTTTGCGCGTGTGGCTCAATTTAAACTCATACAGAGAAGAAAATTAGGGGAGCACTATTTGTGGATTTGGGTTAACTTCATTTAGTACTTCTACACGTAACAAATCTAGGGTTGAAAGGGGAAGAAATCCCTCTTGGACACGTCATTTGTAAAACATGAAGCTCACTCACCGTTCCGGCTTTCTTCATCAATGGCAACTATGGTGGCTGGCGGTCCTCCCCTAGCTAGTTTGCAATCTAAGGAGAGAAAACAACCATACGTAAGAAGTAACAATTGCACGAGCATTAACCTTGAGATCAAATTCATTGGGATATATATTGATATTTAAAAAGAAAAATCCCACAATCAAATTGATATGCATCATTACTTCTAATATTTTAATTTTTTCTCATAACCACCACAGAGATCCCTTACAACATCATAACACATTCACTTTGTACACCCCAAACTACTCAAATCTTATGGAGAAAACACCAGCAGAGACCACTGGAGAGCAGAAGTCCTTCAGGACAGAGATAATGGGATGGTAATTTAACCCAAAGAAATAACATAAAGGAATGATTAACAAGGATAAATTGTAATTAAAGCTTCACAACAGAAACAAACATAATTGGACTTTAATTGTGATAAAGGGTCTAATTAAAGGGAGTGAATAGAATTTTAATAATGTTCTAAAGAGAATAAAACAAAGACAGACAAGCAATGTTCATGAGGTTGTTTGGCATTTTTATTTTTGTCATCTTACCCTCATATTGCCAGTCTGGAGTCAAAAGTATAGAGTCATCAATGGAAGCAGAGCAGAAAAATGGAAGAAAGAAAGGAAGAAAGAATAGATGTATATATTTAGTGTGGATTGAAAGATATAAATAGCACTATATAATAACAGATACATCACATAATAACTTCCAGAAAAGATATACATAAAATCCTGATATCAGACTTTTTAATCCTAATATAACACTAACACAGTAACTTCATCATACATCATTAGCATATTGAAAAATTACTATTATGGATAGAGTTGAAAAAACATAAAGTACATTTATAGGTTTCCTATGAAAAGGTACATACAAATTAATTATGAACAGTCTAGTATCCCTATGTTGAATGAATGTTAAGATCAGTGCCTGTCCATCAGTAGAGATGACTAATTTGTTACTTCAAACACTACTAATATCTTGTCAAGAATCTAAGGATAATGAACATAAAAATAGTGTCATGAGCTACAATATCCATGACCATTAAAATAGGAAAGCTTTGCCAGCAAGATGTCAAATGTCCACTTCTGGGGTGTAAACCACACTCTTAGGAGGTACTCAGTAGGCCTGATGAGGCTGTGTTATGCAGTTAAATATCCATGGCACACTCCTGTGACTGCAGCATAAATCACATTTGCTTAATGTCATCCAAGCACGTGTGTCATTGGGTAGATTTCAAGGTTTTTCATTCATTCATTCATTCATTCATTCACTCAAATTCTATGTATTATGTGCATATACATGAACAATAGAACCCTTGGCAAGCACTACTCTATATTGTAAGGTACATGCTCTCTCACATGAATCTCAATATCTCACAGATTTCCAGTATTTTTCTTTCCATCCTTGTCAATAGTGAAGGGGTTTCAAGTCACACCATTGTTAGATCTAAAATATCTCATGTCCACTGCACTTCTCCACCCCAACATAGGACAAACGCTCACTGTTTGTCACCCCTACTCTTGCAGTGGTTACCTCACCACTTCCCAGAAGCTTTGTTCTCACTCTGTGTTCATCCATTCTTCCCATCAGAATTACTTTCATGCACCCAAATCAAAGGTAACATAATAGCACATCTCTGCACAAAACCTTACATGTTTCCTTTGGAGTAAAGAAAAAAAAAATTCTTATGATACCATTGAAAGATTCTCAAACAGAAAGGGTTTAGGATAATGCTTCAAAAGATGACAAGTCTCAACATGGTTCACTTAGAATTAAGCCCTGTGCCCATCAGCCATATCAGACCCCTTTACTCTTGCTGGGACCTATTTTGTATTTTGAGGGAAGTTCTGCTACCTGAAGTCATTTCTGCCTCTCTTCTGTCCAGCATATTTCCGCTTCTTCCTTCCTTCCTTCCTTCCTTCCTTCCTTCCTTCCTTCCTTCCTTCCTTCCTTCCTTCCTTCCTCTCTCTCTTTCCCTTTTTTTCCTTTCTTTCTTTTTCTCTTTCTTGATGGCACAAGATTTCTCCTGTTTTATGAGAACTTGCCCACACCCCCAGTCAGAATTTATCTCCGACCTCATGTTCTCATAATATTTTGTTCATCTGGTATTGTATTCTTGTATGCATTCAAACATTATTCATTTGGTTAGTCAAATCTGTAGATGAATTACTGTGAACATGGGAATATAAAATTAACAGCTCCTTTCTTCTAGGGTCTCAGGTGAAAAAGGTTAGAGACCAGCTAGAACAAAGACGCATAACCTACTACACAGGTGTTGTACAATGTGGTATTTGTGGAGTCAATTCCTTAATAAGTTCACGGACAACGTAAGTGGAAAGGAGATACACAAGAAGGAGGAGGTGATCTGTGGAGAAGAGAATAAAGGAAACGTGACCAATTCTTACCAGGCACAGTTCTTGGATTACCAAACATCTCTTCTGTTTGTCTTTTACAGAGTAGTTAATTTTCAAGACTATTCCTTCGTCAGGCGGCTACCATTATATGTATGGATACACTTTCTCTCCTCAGCTAAGCCAAATGCGACTCCCCATCCCCAACCCTACCTAAATGCCTTACCCTCTCTACCCTCAGTCCATTCTCTAGTCACAACCACCCAAATTCGTGTTTTCTGTGCCATCTGCTCAAATGCCCTTTGTCCTCTTCTTCCCCTGGTTGACCTCTATTTCTCTTTAGAAAACCTGGCAAGGCATCACCTCACTAGAAGATCTTCCTCATTGCTGGTTAGATTAAATGTCTCTTCTCTATATTCCTTCAGTGCACACTACATTCCACTGGATAAATTACCCCACTGAAAAAAAAATCAGTGTGTCTTTCTCACAAGAACTCCTTCAGACCAAAGTTGCATCACATTCATCTTAGAAACCATCATATTTATAATATTCAAACCTTAGTACTCTTAGTACTCTCTCTTAAGACTTGGTCCTAAAAGAACGTGTGTTGATTTTTTCTGAACTACACTCTGGCCAGCTACAATCTCCCATTGAACATGAGAGCTGCCGAGAAATCTGTGTTCTCACTATGTCCCCAGCAGCACAAACAGCCCAGGCACAGAGGCCCAGCTGTGGTTCCTCCCTGTCAGTCCCCATTAGGAGACTTTCCCTAAGCTTTCTTTTCCAGCAGGCTCCACCCCTCCCCCAGTAAGATGTTCTCATGTCTAAAAAGTGCTTTATTTGAGATCAAACCAAAAGTGATTTAACATTTTTAGACCACAATACTAATGAAGAGAGACTAGTAGGTTTCTTAAAAGAATACATTAATAGCATTGTTAACAACAGCTAAAATATTTGTTTTGGAATCATGCATTCATGAAAGCATAACTGATTAGTTTTGAAATGCACAAAAATATTTTCAATATTGAAGTATATTCACAATTGTCTTGAAAAGAAAGTGATCTGGGTGGAATGCCCAGTGATGTACTTTCTACTCAAAATATCAAAATGGAGATCGAAATGAAGACTAGAAAGCATTTTGGGGGCTGAATGACAGTGTTCTCTATGGTCCATGAATAATTTGTCCACCACATGAAAGGCAGGTTAGCTGATGACGTTCTACTTTGGAAATGGACTTCCCTAATCTATTTAATTTCATCCTTGACTGTCCTGGTTAAATCACAAATTCATTGTTTTTCATGCCTCAAATTTCTAACCTCTTAGGCCCCTACCTGATTCCCATATCCAATTTATTGTAAAGTGCAGGATATGAATACAAATGCCTGAATGCTCAGTGTGATTTATTCCTGCAAATTTGTCATCAAGCTAAAAATAAGCCATATATTTTTAAATAATCTCATGCAACAAGTTGGATTTAAAATGCAAAGAGAAGGATAGAACTAGAATGTATTATACTAAGTGAAACAAGTCAGTCAGAGACAAATACCATATGATTTCAGTCATATGAGGAATTTAAACAAAACAGATGAACATGTAGGGTTGGGGAAGAAGAGAGGGAAACAGACCACAAGAGACTCTTAAGGATGGAGAACAAACAGAAGGTTGACAGACGGAGGGGGTGGGGGATGGGCTAAATGGGTGATGGGCATTAAGGAGGGCACTTGTTAGGAAGAGCACTGGGGGTTGTGTGTAAGTGATGAATCACTGAATTCTACTCCTGAAACCAGTACTGCACTATGTTAACTAACCAGAATTCAAATTAAAAATATATATCTATATAATAGGGGTGCCTGAGTGGCTCAGTTAGTTAAGTGTCTAACTTTTGATTTTGGCTCAGGTCATGATCTTACAGTTCATGGGATCGAGCCCCACATCAGACTCTGTGCTGACAGTGCACAGCCTACTTGGAATTCTCTTTCTCTCCCTCTGCCCCTCTCCCCTGTTTACATGTGCTGTCTCTCTCAAAAATAATAAATATTTTTTAAAAACTAAAACTAACTAAATAAATAGATAAATCCCAAAAGGAAGTATTAGAAAAATATGCCATGACTTGGTTTCAAAGGCACTACACGTGTGATATGCTATTCTTATTGCAGCCTGGAGCTCAGAGCGTGCATCTGATGGGCCACAGAAAGGCAATAACCCAAACTTGTCTACACATGCTCATTCCTCACAGGGAGTGAGAACAGCCAGGAAAACCCCATTCCCACTGTAGCCTACGCTCAAAATGTTATTTTAAGGCCAAACGTTGTGTTTTCAATAAAATTTCAAGCCTATTCACTTGGCTTTTTGCATATATTAATATTGTAATTGCCTTGGCCATGTCGATACCTTGCATATTATGTTTCCTGTAGACCTCTCTTCTGAGTCTGGGCCCTGCTGCCCAACCAACACCTACACTTGCAACTTCACAGGTGCCTTAAATGTACTGCTCCCCTGAGCCCACAGCTGGCATTTTCCCGCCCGCGTTATTTCAGCGAATAGCACAAGTGTGCACGAAGCTGCATAAACCAGAAAGCAGAGGGTCACCTGTGAGCCTTCCCATTTCCCTCAGGCGCCTACACTGAACCCATCAATGAGCCTTGAATTTAATTCCCACAGAAAAACTTTTCATATCTACCTGCTGCTTTCAGTCTCCAGTGTCACCACACTGATCCGATCTCTTACTCATCAAATACATTTTCCTAACTACTTTCCCTATGGACACTCTTGCCCCACTCTTTAATTTTCTCTTTATCCACAGTGATCTTTTTATAAGTAGCAACTGACTTACCTTTTCATGATGTGTCATTGCTTTTAGGTTAAAACTTTTTATGACCTACTACCTTCTGCATGATTTTAGAATGAAAACCAAAATACATGGCTTCCAAGGTCCTATGTGATATGCCCCCCCTCCTTTCTTTCCTGTCTTGTCTGTTTCCGAGTTCTCACTTGCTCTCAGCATTCCAGACAAATGTTTTTCTTTTCCTTAATCATTCTATGTTCCACCATGAGCTACCTCAAGACCCTTACATATTACAGTATTTCTTATTTCTCATCTTTACTCTCAGCCCATCATTTACTTGTATATCTTTTAAATTCTGGTATATTCTTTAGTTTCTCAAAGAAACCATGCCTGACCCTGAGCTTCTCTGATGTATATACTCCCCTCGCCCTGCCTTCTAGAACCAGTTTATGAATATATGATGACTCACTTACAGATCTTACTTCTATTCCTCAGGGTTGTGTCCCAAGGACAAATTTTCTAGAACATAATTGATTGTCAGCAGTTATTTACTGAATGAAGAAAATTATGGCTTCAATCAAATTTATAAAAATTAAAAACAATGAAAACTCTATAACTGAATCTTTTTTATTTTTCTAAAATGTTTATTTTTGAGAGACAGAGCACGAAAGAGGGAGAGGCAGAAAGAGGGGGACAGAGGATCCCAAGCAGGCTCCTTGCTGACAGCAGTGAGCCCGATGTGGGGCTTGAACTCACAAACTGTGAGATCATGACCTGAGCCGGAGTCGGAAGCTTAATCAACTGAGCCACCCAGGCACCCCGTCCCCCTTCTTTATTTAATATTTGAAATATCATTCTCATAAACAAGTAATGCGGAAGAAATGAACAACAAACTAATGGTCTAAAGACAGGATCATTAAGGCTACCTCACCAGAAGTGTGAGGGGAGAGGATGTGCTACTCAAAATATGCCACTTGGGCATACAGAGGTGAAGGCAATAGAGACCCAGTGGATTCAGGAAAAGCTTTTTTTAACCTTCCTTTTTATAGTGTAAAGAAATTAGAAAGGGGGCCTATGCCAGTAAGAGAGTTATTACCAGAGATACCTTTTTCATTGGAGAGACTTATCTGCATGTCAAGGCAAATATTTGTTTACCAAAAATTTCCTCTTCACATCTTCTTATGAATTGCCTTCTTACCCTTTGAAGCTCGACCCCTGTCCATTTCCTTAGGCCAGGATGGTGTGTATATAAGCCTCAACTGCCTGGCTGCCTTTTAGTCTCATATCGTTGTGAGTAATTTTGTTTTTCTCCTGTTAATTTGTATATATTTTATTACAAGGTGTCTCAGTCAAGGACTTAGAGAGGAAGAGGAAAACGAACTTCCCCCCCTACACTTGAATAATCTACCATTGAGGTAAAGAAGGTAATAGAGGAATTATACAGCACTTTGAGATTCTGTGAGGCTAGTAACAGAAGACCATGGAGGGTTGAGAATACCAGAGAAAGAGGCGTGAAGAGAAGGGAGGAGCAGACTTTCACTTTCCTCCAACTGACTGTAATTTCTGTTAGAATTTTACATGGCAAACAATCATGGAGCAAGATCACAACAATATCCTAAGAGCAAGATGTGTTCCAAGGTCTTTCATGACTTGGTAAAAATTCACTTGAAGAATTAAAACTCAAAGACCTCAGATACCAAATCTTTTATGACATCAAAAGTCACAAATACTTTTGTGTCACCTTAGAATCTTTATGTAGGTATTTCTTTACCAGCTGTCTATGATTATCAGGGAATTATTCTATCCCCCAGCAGAGCATTTGACATGTTACAATCTTCATTTAACATATTGGCGGAACTATGGACTAACCTTCTTCATGAAAAATAGATAAAAGAAATAGCCCATCAAATTCTTTATACTAGTCATTTGAAATCTTTTGGGGGAGTGATTTCAGATAATAATAGAATTTATTCCTAGTATAATGTGGAGTTTAAGGACATGTCAGAAAACCTCAATTCAAATCCTAACTTTTGCCTTTAATAGTAACAGAATGTTCAACAGAGTATTAACCTCTTGTACCTTAGTTTATACAAATAGGAATAATAGTAAGTATAACTACCTCATAGATTTACTATAAGAAAGATGAATAAAATAATATATGGTAATTTCTAAGAATGCTCCCTTGTAAAATGTACAGGCAGAATAGATATAACTTTCATTTTTACAGTATCATTTTTTTGGAAGCAATATATTTATAAAGTTATTCCTATTTTTTTTTCCTTTGATCAAAAGACAATAGAGAATCTCTCAGCTTCCCCTACATATTCAGTGAGGGCTGATCTTATCTTTGCATGTGATCATAAAGTACATTCTCATTAATGATAAAAGTAGTCAGGGCGCCTGGGTGGCGCAGTCGGTTGGGCATCCGACTTCAGCCAGGTCACGATCTCGCGGTCCGTGAGTTTGAGCCTCGCGTCAGGCTCTGGGCTGATGGCTCACAGCCTGGAGCCTGTTTCCGATTCTGTGTCTCCCTCTCTCTCTGCCCCTCCCCCGTTCATGCTCTGTCTCTCTCTGTCCCAAAAATAAATAAACGTTGAAAAAAAAATTAAAAAAAAAAGGATAAAAGTAGTCACATGAAATGTCTCTCGTGGTTTTATGGACAAAAATATGCTAGAATTCTTATTCTACATATCAATGTAGAATTGATTAAATTTACTAGACACAACTAGGATCTTTGAACCCCAGCCTAAGAAATTAAAGGGGTGCTCACAGTTACCCATGGGTCCCACTGTGGTCCTCAGGCGCAATGGTGGCCAAATGATCAAGCAGAAAGGTCAAGAACAAGTTTCAGATTTCCTGAAATCCCTATTCTTCTCAACATCCCTCTGCTATCAGTTTGTCTGGACTCTCTCATTTAGAAGTTTGCATTTGTGTGTGCGTGCACACACACACACACACACACACACACACACACACACACACTGTATCAGTTGCTTAGTTCCTAGCAATCTGGCCTCTCATTCAAAGGGGTGCTGTGCTCTCCTTAAATTTCATTTTACACAAATATTTTAGCTTCAATTCGCTTGTCACAAGTAGCAGCACAGGGACTACTCTCATCTTTTCTGTTGATCTTTGAAACATTCATTTCCAGGAAAATACACATAGGAGTGGCGTCAGAAGACAGAAACTCCTTGCTTTGCATTTTGATTCTCTCATCCAAAAGAAAAGGAGTTAGATGTTGAGTTATAAGATCAGTGGAGGGGCGCCTGAGTGGCTCAGTCGGTTAAGCGGCCGACTTCGGCTCAGGTCATGATCTCGCGGTCGGTGAGTTTGAGCCCCGCGTCGGGCTCTGTGCTGACAGCTCAGAGCCTGGAGCCTGCTTCGGATTCTGTGTCTCCCTCTCTCTGACCCTCCCCTGTTCATGCTCTGTCTCTCTCTGTCTCAAAAATAAATAAACATTAAAAAAAAAATTAAAAAAAAAAAGATCAGTGGAACCACACTTTAAGGTATATTGTCTAAAACTATAGTCAACAAAGACATGGACTTGGCCATGACTGACGAAAAGCAAAATGAATGGATTAAACTCCAGGGCATAGTGAGTAAGTACATCATCTCCAGCTCAAGAATAGGATATGTTCTTATGATTACTCTGCCATCATTACCACTTAGGGATTCACATTTGACCATGGGGGAAGCAACACATATTTTATGATGCCTTAGTGTCATTATTAATTGGATGATATAATTTGGTTAAGACGTTCCAACAACATGGTCTGGTAATGCCTACTGAAGTCATTAAGGAGTATCGCTCTCCATCACTGCTTCCATTAGGACAATTTACTAGAGAGACCGGGGCTCTCTCAGCCACTGTTTTCTTCCGAAACTATTCACTTCATTCTAACTGGTCTATCAACAACAGTAGCCTTGTGCATGGATGACACTTGGTGAGAGAGGCAAGCCCATTCTTAATAAGAAATTAAATGGTCTAAATAATTGAAATAAAGATAAGTCAGGGGCTGTACAACAAAGGCAGGGCAGAAAATAAATTGTCAGGGGAAGTCTGATCAGAAGATCAAGTGAATATTTTAAAGTTATTTTTGTTCACTTGAAATATGACTATACTTGATTATTTTATAATTTCATGTAAGTGTATTGTCAAACATGTTAGTCTTTGCACCCAAATGTGACTTCCTTACATCTAGTTCATACTACATGAGTTAGAAGCTATTTGGGTTTTTCTTCTATTGATGGTGACGGTTTTTCCTTATTTGTGCAACCTTCCAGCAGGCAACCATGACTACATTTGGGGACTTTGGGATGTATAGAATCATTCTTGGCCCAAGGTGTAATGTATAACACTGACATGAGAAGCGGCAGCCAGTATTATGGTTATGGACATGGCCTTGGGAGACAGTTAAGGTTCAACACTGGCCACGTTTTACCACTTGCTAGCTTTTAGCACCTTTAAACATTACTTAAATTCTCTATAGCCCAGTTGTATTATTGGCAAACAGAAGCTGTGTTAGAGAAGAGTTCCTGGCACACAGAGGTGCTTTAGAATTTCCTGCTAGGTAAATTCTGTTCTATCCAAATGAGAAAACAACATACAAAATTTGTATATCTCCACATTTTTAAAGCGATGATTTTTGCATATTTTAACTTATGTAAGTAGCCCTTTCTTACCTTTTTGAACATTCACAAGAAAGCTGTATTGTATTAGCAGATCAAAATAGACTTATGATATGTATTTTTGAGGTGCATTTAACATGCTGGTACAGTAACAGTACATTTAATTATACGTCCACAGATTGCTAAGGAAATATAGTGATGCTAAATCATGCAAAGTTTCTCCATTTAAAAATTGTCTGAGGAATGCTTACAACTAAAATAAAAAGTATCTTCTAATAATGTCATATGCAATAAATCATGTATCCCTTCTAAGAGTTCTTTGCAGGATTTTGCTGTTATTCCAGAATCTTCCTAAAAGGCATTTTCTGATGGGTAGCCTGTTTTGCCTTATTATCCACTTTGGCCTTAGGTTTTACAATTGAAATACAAAGGAGAAAAGAAGTCGTAAGTCTTTGTGTCAATGAGGAACACAAAATTATTCAAAAACACTTTACAAAAAGCAGTTAAAGATTTTAGATCTATGTTGTTTCTGAAAGCTAATTTGTTTTATTTACTAATTATTCATGAGGTAGCTCAGAGGAAATTCTCATTCATGATTCTTACTAAGATACTCAACAAGGTCAAAGGATTAAAGCTGCATGTCAACATCACTGTCTAAAACTGCATTTTCAGAGAGATTGTTCATAGGTCTTTGTTTACAGCCTGCTTTGCCTATTTAAGTCCTATTTCTGCCACAAGGTAATTATGAACACCTAAACTATCAGTAGAAAGGCAAACTGTGGATTAAATCATGGAGACAAAATATTAATCATTTAATTACTTACACCCCGAAACACTATATCCTAGGAAACTTCACATCTGTTTCTTCTTTTTCTTCCCCCAGCTTTCATGAGATATTTTGATATACAACATGTGTAACTTTAAGGTGTACAATGTGAGATTTGATAGACATACAGACTGTGAAATGATTGACAGACTAAGGTCAGTTAACACCTCCATACCGCTACATCACTTCCTTTTGTGTGTGTGATAATAACATTAAGCTTTACACTCTTAACAGCTTTCAGCATATAATCCTGTATTATTAACTGCACTCACCATGTTGTACATTAGAGCCTCAGAAATTAGTCACCTTTGGGCTGAAAGGTGGCATCCTTTGACCAATGTCTCATTTTCCAAACACTCCAGCTCCCACCAACTACATTCTACTCTGTTCCTAGGAGTTTTGTTTGTTTGTTTTTGAGAGAGAGTGAGAGACAGTAAACAGTAGTGCAGGTGCACTGAGTGGGGGAGGGGCAGAAGGAGAGACACAGAATCTTAATCAGGTTCCACACTCAGCATGGAGCCCAATGCAAGGCTTTATTTCACAACAGTGAGGTCATGACCTGAGCTGAAATCAAGAGACAGACACTTAACTGACTCTTGATTGGTGTCATATTTAAAAAATCATTGCCAAGACCAAGGTCAAGAACTTTTCCTTATGTTTTCTTCTAAATAGTTTTACAGTTTGAGGTCTTACATTAAAGTCTTTCATTCATTTTAAGCTAATTTCTATGGGTTGTATAATACAGGGATCCAGTTTTATTCTTTCACAGGTGATTATTGTTTTCCAAACACCATTTATTGAAAAAACTATTCTTTTCCCATTAGTATTCTTGGCTCTGTTGTCAAATATAAATTATGTTGGTCTATTTCTGGGCTCTCAAACTGAACCGTTGGACCATATGTCTGTTTTTTTATGCCACTACCATATGGTTGTTATTATTGTAGCTTTGTAATAAAGATTGAAATCAGGTTAGATAGTGGCTCCAGCTTTGTTCTTTCTCAGAATCGCTGTGTCTATTCAGGGTCTTTTGGGTTTCCAAACAAATTTTAGGATGTCTTTTTTCTATTTCTGAGAAAAGGGCTATTGGAATTTTTTATAGGGATTGCACTGAATATTTAATGGCTCTGGGTAGTATGGGCATTTTAATAATATTGATTCTTCTAATCTATGAATATGGGATATCTTTCCTTTTATTTGTAGATTTTTCAATTTCTTTCATCAATATATTATAGTTTTCAGTGTACAGGTCTTTTACCTCCTTGCTTAAATTTATTCCTGAGAGTTTTATTATTTTTGATGGTATTATAAATGAGATAGTTTTGTTTTGTTTTGTTTTGTTTTCTTTTTTTCTTTTCTAAGTAGGCTTCATGCCCAGTGCAGAGCCCAACCCAGGGCTTGAACCATGACCCTGAGATCAAGACCTGAGTTGAGATCAAGAGTTGGATGCTTAATAGACTGAGCCACCCAGATGCCTCTCTTTATTTATTTTTAATATAGTCCATTGATAGTGTATAGAAACACAACTGATTTTGCTATGTTGATGTTGTATCCTACAGTGTACTAAATTTGTTTATTCGAAAAGTTTCTTTGTGGAGTCTTTAGGCTTTTCTTGTATAAGATCTTATCACCTGAAAAAAAAATTTTTTCTTCTACCTTTTTGATTTGAACATCTTTTATTTATTGTTCTTGCCTAATTGCTCTGAGTTAGATTTCCAGTACTACGTTGAATAAAAATGGTGAGAGAGGGCACCTTGTCTTGATTCTGATCTTTGAGTAAATGCTTTCAGCTTTTCACTAGTGACCATGATGTCAGCTGTGGGCTTGTTGTATATGGCTTTTATTGTATTGAAATATATTCCTTGTATACCCAATTTGTTGAGATTTTTATCATGAATAAATACTGAATTTTATTACTTGTTTTCTCAGCATCTACTGAGATAACCATTTGATGTTTTTAATATTTATTTGTTATTTATTTTTGAGAGGGTTGGGAGAGAGAGAGAGAGGGTGTATGCATGTGCAGGTGTGTGGGGGAGGGGCATGGAGAGAGGGAGAGAGAATCCCAAGCAAGCTGCACGCTGTCAGCACAGAGCCTGATGTTGGGGCTCAATCCCATGACTGTGAGATCATCACCTGAGGCAAAATCAAGAGTCAGACACTTAACCTACCGAGCCACCCAGGTGCCCCGATATGTTCTAAGTTTTTATTTCTTCATGATTTGATCTTAATAGGCTGTATGTCTCTAGGAATTTATCCATTTCTCCTAGTTTATCTGATTTGTAGGTTTGTGTACAACTGTTCACAGTAATCCATGATCCTTTGTATTTCTGCGGTGTTAGTTGTATGTGAACTCATTCATTTATGATTTTATTTACTTAAATCTTCTATTTTCTTAGTCTAGCAAACTGTTTGACAGTTTTGATTAACTTTTCAAAGAAACAGCCCTTAGTTTCATTGACCCATTCTGTTTTCAATGTCCATTATTTCTGCTCCGATCTTTGTTATTTCCTTCCTTGTGCTAGCTTCGCGCTTAGTTTGTTCTTTTCTAGTCCCTTAAAGTGCACAGTTAGGTTTTTTTATTTGTGATCTTTTTTTCTTAATGTAAGCAGTTTTTTGTTGTTTGTTTATGGCTTTTGCTACAGTCTTCCCATTAGCACTACTTTTGCTGCATTTGATAAATTTTGGTATACTGTGTACCTGTTTTCACTTATTTTTATTTAAAAAACATTTTTTAATGTTTATTTATATTTGAGACAGAGGGAGACAGAGTGCAAGTCAGGGAGGGGCAGAGAGAGAGGGAGACACAGAATCCAAAGCAGGCTCCAGGCTCTGAGCTGTCAGCACAGAGCCCGATGCGAGGCTCGAACCCACGAACCGTGAGATCATGACCTGAGCCGAAGTCGGACGCTCAACCGACTGAGCCACCCAGGCACCCCACTGATTTTTAGATTAAAATTTTTTCTTTTGATTTCTTTTTTGACCTATTGTTGTTCAGGTGTGTGTTTAATTTTCCCACATTTGTGAGCTTTTTGGTTTTCCTTTTGTTATCGATTTCTAGTTTTATACCACCATGGTCAGAAAAAAATACTTGGTATGATTTAAATTGTACATTTGCTAAAGTCTGTTCTGTGACCTCACAAATGGCCAATCTTGGAGAATGTTCACTGAACAAATAAGAATGTGTGTTCTATTGCTGTTGGATGGAATGTGCTGTTTTTGTCTGTTAACTCCATTTAATGTAAGGTATAATTCAAGTCCAGTGTTTCTTTATGGATGTTCTGTCTGGATGATCTGTCTGTTGTTGAAAGTGGAATATTGAAGTCCCCTCTATTATTGTAGTGTTGTCTATAGTCTCCTGCAGATCTTTCTATATTTGGTTAACATATTCAGATCCTCTGATACTGGGTGCATATATAATTGTTGTAACTTCTTGTTGAATTTACCCCTTTCTTCATCATATATTGACCCTTTTTGTCCCTATTACAGTTTTTGACTTAAAGTGTATTTTGTTTGATGTAAGTATAGCTACTCACGCTCTCTTTTGGTCTCCATTTGCGTGGAATATCCTTTTCCATCCCTTTTCTTTGAGTCTATATATGTCCTTGAAACTAAACTGGGTCTTTCGCAAACAGCATTTAGATGGATCTTGTTTTTCAAACCACTCAGTCATTGTCTTTTGATTGGAGAATTGAATCCATTTTCCTTTAAAGTAATTATTGATACATTTGGACTTAATAGTTGCATCTGATTGTTTTCTCGCTCCCTTGTTCCTTTCGTCCTCTTTTGCTTTCTTTCTAGTAATTCTTCCATTTGATATGTTTTGATTCTCTTCTCTCTTGTATATCTAGTGAAAGTTTTTACTTTTTAGTTACCATGAGGCTTACATAAAACATCTCACAGTTATATCAGTCTATTTAATGTGATAACAGCTTATTTGGAATTGCATGCAGTAATTCTACACTTTTACTATGACCCCCTCCCATAATTTGCATTTCATGGCATCACAACTTACCTCTTTTATATTGTGTATCCATAACTGATTATTGTAGCTATAGTTATTTTTTTTCTTAACGTTTTATTTATTTTTGAGACAGGGAGAGACAGAGCATGAACAGGGGAGGGTCAGAGAGAGGCAGACACAGAATCTGAAACAGGCTCCAGGCTCTGAGCTGTCAGCACAGAGCCCAACATGGGGCTCGAACTCACGGACCACAAGATCATGACCTGAGTGGAAGTCGGCTGCCCAACCAACTGAGCCACCCAGGCGCCCCAGCTATAGTTATTTTTAATGCTTTTGTCCTTTGACCTTTACACTAGTTAAGTAATTAGCCCACCACCACATTAGAGCATTAGAGCATCAGAATATCCTTGATTATTCATGATCCTTATGGCCTTGCATTAGTGTCTGTGCATATGAGAAAGTAGATACCTCTTGTAGTCTTTACAGACTGGCTTTGGCGGGCAAAGCCCATCCAGAGCGTCTGGTGGAATCTGTGGACAGGCTTGCCGTTGGGAGTCCTTGGGTGGGCAGATGTGTGCCTGTGTCAGGAGGTGGGCAGGCCGGCTTCTTTGGTACAAGGGGACCAGCCTGATTCCTGGGTCTGTGAACGTGAGCTGGAATCTGGGTTCACAGGTACGAGTTACTACTGGTGGGGGCACAGCATCTGAGTCCCCAGGGTCCAGTCCAGTACTAGGATAAGCCAGGAATCTGGATTCATGAGGGCTGGCCTGAGGGCTGGGGCAATGGGGCCAGGCTGGTGCCAAGATGAGTCTGGAGCCTAGTCTGTGAGGGATGGCCAGCCAGTTGGTTCTGTGGGGGCCTGTGGGGTGCTAAGGTACCCTGGCAGCCTGGTCTGCAGGAGCTGGGTCTGGATTCTAGGTCCATGGAGGCTGGCCTGGCATTGGGGTGCGTTAAAAGTCCAGGTCTGTAAAAGTCAGCCTGATCTTTGCGCGTGCCTACCTTGTGCCTAGATGTGCAGGGGCTGATGGAGAGTGTGGTGCCGCAGGAAATGGAAAACACCAGGGTAAGCTAGGAAACCCGTTTTGTGGAGGCTGCTGGAGGCCCGCCAGGTGTCAGGAGAGCCAGCGGGCACCAGTGTGGTCTGGGAGCCTGATGTATATTTTCCAGGTGTAGAAATACTTCAACAGAAAGCTGATCCACCAGATTTACAAGATCCATTGTGTTGGAATAAGTTTGCTACTTACGTGAAATAATATGAGCTGATATTTCTGGACCCCCAGAAGAATATTTAACTTTCTGTTTCATCACCTAGGATGTGACTGTCTGGATGCATGAAGCGTGAGAGTTGTTAGAGGAGGCAGGAGAAAGTGTGTGTCTTCACTGTCTGCTGTAGACTGTGTATATACTTGAATATATAAATTATGGGAAATTCAGAAATGCTTTTCCTTTGCTTTATTTTCCCATTTCTAAGAGCCAGGGAGAAAGTTGGATCTGAGGAGCCATTATCAAAGAGCAAGTCTTGAGAGTGGGATGGGTGAGGGGCTGAAGCTGAGAGTAACAGAAGAACCTAAAAAAATAACAAAAAATCCCCCCCTGCCCCCCGCCAAACACCCAAGTCCTTCTTCTCTGTGTCTCATCTTATGATCAGGTACAATTCCACCTGGCAGCATGATGTGCTTAAGGCCATACAGCCAGAAGTCCTTCCAGAAGGAAGCTGAAAACCACAAACTCCAAATGAATCTATGGTCTCTCCATTGTTTCACAATGAATATCAAGTGTCAGAGGGATAATGTCTCCTGTGTCAATGACTCTTAACATGATATTCTTTCACTTAACAAATAATCCCTTTCCGAATCATAAACCTTGCAGATTGACATCAAAAATGAGTCAGGGCAGTAATACAATCTGACATTTCTTGGGCAGAGAGAAAACTTCTGCTGGTAAACTTGGCAGAAGGCACTGAGGCCGTAGATTAAAACATGCAAATGTTTGTTTCCAATGAATTCTTTCAAGAAAAGTCAGCTAGGACAATAATTTTAAATGTGGTCAAAAGAGTAAAATCATATTATTGATAAACTAATTTTTTTGGCTTGCAAGTTTTCTTTAGAGTTCTCAAAAGCTGAAAATAACAAAATATTGATGATAATTATTTTACCACCCTTGGCACTTAGAGATGACATTTTTGACAGCTTGCTATCCACATGTACAACATACGACGAAGGAAGCTTTGTGTCCCATAGAGCTTACCACTCACAAGTTCATTTTTAGACACTCCTCTGTACAGAGGCCTGTAGTTTAGAAGGTCTGCTGCGATTTAAAAAAAAAATCTTTTTTTACATTTATTTATTTCTGAGAGACAGAGAGAGAGAGAGAGACAGAGCACAAGTAGGGGAGGGGCAGAGAGAGAGGGAGACACGGAATCCGAAGCAGGCTCCAGGCTCGGAGCCATCAGCACAGAGCCTGACATGGGGCTCGAACTCATGAACAGTGAAATCATGACCTGAGCTGAAGTTAGACACTCAACCGACTGAGCCACCCAGGCGCCCCACAGATCTGCTGCGATTTAAGGGACCTTCTCAAGGGCAGGACTCCATATTTTATTTCTCTGTGTTTGCTCATATCACACATTTTGCCAAGAGTGAGTCCAGAGAAGACGTTATAGTTATAACTGTTTGCCTGGTTGCTTTCTAAGCTACACGGTTTCTTATTTTGCAATCAGCCCTCCTTTCCTAGCATGTCTAATGGTACACACACTGCAATTTTCTTTCTTTTTAAATTAAAAAAAATTCTTTTACGTTTATTTATTTTTGAGACAGAGAGAGACAGAGCATGAATGGGGGAGGGGCAGAGAGAGAAGGAGACACAGAATCGGAAGCAGGCTCCAGGCTCCGAGCCATCAGCCCAGAGCCTGACGCGGGGCTCGAACTCACGGACCGCGAGATCGTGACCTGAGCTGAAGTCGGACGTTCAACCGACTGAGCCACCCAGGCGCCCCTTAAATTTTTTTTTAAGTTTATTCATTTTTGAGAGAAACAGAGCACAAGTATGGGTGGGGCAGAGAGAGAGGGAGACACAGAATAGGAAGCAGGCTCCAGGCTCTGAGCTGTCAGCACAGAGCCCGACGCGGGGCTCGAACTCACGGACCGTGAGATCGTGACCTAAGCCAAAGATGGACACTTAACCGACTGAGCCACCCAGTCACCCCAAAGATTTTATTTTTAAGTAATCTCTACACCCAACATGGGGCTCCCACCCACAAGCCCAACATCAAGAGTTGCATGCTCTACTGACTGAGCCACCCAGGTGCCCGGGCACACCACAATTTTCTATAAGTGTGCAAAACTACAAATGACTACAAATAATAATACAAGTCAGAATTTCTGTTACACTAAGGGGACTTTGTTATTTCTCTCTTCAAATTAGTTCACTTGAATATGGCAATGGACCTGTTAATCCGTTGTCAGATTTTCCCCCACTCACTTTGGTCCCTCTATCATTAAGAGGTCTTTTATTTTTTTATTGTTTTTGTTTCAACGACCACAGTCTGAGTCAAGAACCAGAAAATAAGATTATTATCTCCCCAAGATCCCAAATATCTATACACTAAAGGTCATGAACTTGACACTCTAGTAGAGAAAGCTCTGGACTTTCACACAGAATCAAACCTACTTTTCCCTACTCTTTTTTTTTTAATGTTTATTTATTTATTTTCAGAGACAGAGGGGAAGGGGGAGCAGGAGAAGTGCAGAGAAAGAGGGAGAGAGAGAATCCCATGCAGGCTCTGCACCATCATCTCAGAGCCCAACCTGGGGCTTGAACCCATGAACAGTGAGACCATGACCTGAGCAGCAATCAAGAATCAGATGCTTAACCGACTGAGTCACCCAGATGCCCTCCATACTCTTATAATAAGATGTATTTTCTTTTTTCTTACTCCAAGATGGATTAAAAATACAAATAAATGTAGAGAATGTACGAGAAAACAGAAGTGCATAGAGGAAGTCATAATTTCAATGGGAGAGCAAGGGCAGAGAGAGTAAAAATAATTAAGAGTATATACAAGAACTCTCAAGGCATAATTGTCTGAAGCAAATAATGTTCTTCTCATGTTCTGCACTGAAATAGCTCAAGTACAGCTTCCTGGCACATTCTCCTAATTAATACTTCTGTTAATGACATTAAATCATCTTCATAATATTTAATTTATGCCAACTCTATCAATAATAGAAAAGTATACAATATATTTTAGAAAGATTTACATCCACGGGGCTTATAATAAAAACAAGTCCTAATTAAAATAGAGTGATAGTTTTGTTCAGTCAAATTGTTAAAAAAATATTAAAAGCATAAGAGCGAGGGTTGGCTAGAAAGTAAGGAAATACAGATAAGTAGATGATTTAGGGGGAGCTACAGACTTCCAAAAAAAAAAAGGAAAGAAAAAAATGGCAAGATTTTTAAGAAAAGTGTCCTTTGACAAGGGATGTTACTCTGGGGAATATAATAACACAGAGACAATCAGACAAGTAGAAACCACTGCTAAAAGCACCCACGATAGTAAAACATTAAACAATTGTGTTAAGTGGTTAGGATTCGGGTGGGCTCTCCAGGTGTGGCCGATACCACAGACAGGTCCCCCATTCCAACCCCCTGTCCAGCTCGGATGTTTCTATCACGGAGGCTGTGAAGCTTGAAGCTGCACTTGTCACATTTGTTTGCAGGTAGGCGTTGCCTCGTAACCTGCCAAAGAGGATGCAGTCATGACGATGGCACGTGGATAAAAGAGAGGGTCTAATGAGCCAGGAGCTCAGATCAACACGATGTGAGAGGCGTGTGCTTCTTCTAGGGAGCTGAGAAATCTGGAAACCCGTGTGCAGCCCAGGTCTCCCAGGTACTGGGGAGTGCAGATTCCACTATAAGTTCCGGGTGCACTTGAGTGTTTCTCTGGCTTCCTTGACCTTGTCTCTGGAGCAACCAAGCCTGGTTTTCTGATCCTTCCACGTCCTGATCCTGACACGTGTTCATCCTCTCCAGATGAATCAGGCTATTTGGATTCTGTTGTTGGCACTATAAAATCTGACAACTTGAAATCAGCCATCAAAAAGTATATTCATGTTATTGAAGAAATTCTGACCTTATTTTAAGTGGATTTATGTAAAATCTTTCAATAAAATTCTAGTAAAAAATCATTATTATCGTTTTCATTGTTACTGGTGTTTTCCAATTGCTTTAAAAAATCCTAAATTGGGGCGCCTGGGTGGCTCAGTCGGTTAAGCGGCCGACTTCGGCTCAGGTCATGATCTCGCGGTCCGTGATTTTGAGCCCCCCGTCGGGCTCTGTGCTGACAGCTCAGAGCCTGGAGCCTGCTTTAGATTCTGTGTCTCCCTCTCTCTGACCCTCCCCCGTTCATGCTCTGTCTCTCTCTGTCTCAAAAATAAATAAACGTTAAAAAAAATATCCTAAATTGTTCATGCATTGAATTCATTAGAAAACCTGAGCTAAATGCCATTTGGAATATAAAAGACAGTCACTTATCTAGAAAAGTGCATATAGAGACTATCACAAAGATTCCAAGTAAAATAAATAACCCTATAAACCATATAAAATATAGAATGTTGCAATGCAGTGAAATCTGTTTTATTAGAACACATTTAGGTTTAAAATCTGCTAAGGTCATACGAAATGCCTTCCTGTCACCCTGCCAGATTGAAGACTTCCAGAAGTTGCCATCTTATGTGTCTGTGGGTAACAGATACTCCTTGATCCCTCCTTCGGCTCAGCATGATCCCCATCAATTCAAACTGCAATTTGGCACAGGGCACCAATGGCAGCCTGCCACAGAAAATCTCGAAGGGTCAATGACTTCTAGTTAGCTTGGGCAGCTGAGCTCAAGTCCACGGCTCCACGATGCTGCCGTGATGTTGTGGGAAAGCTTTGGGCAGGGGGATCACGTTCAGATGAAAAGCAAGTTCTACACCAGGGAAGAGCCATCAGGCACTCAGTATTTGTTAGCGCTCAGCTGTGTTCAAAACACCTCGGCTCTCCTTCCTCCACTGCTACCCAATTTTTCTTCCACTTAGTGTACAGTAGGAATAAAGCAAGGTAATAATATTTTCAAAAAAAAAACTCCAAAAAACAAAATAGTTGAGCAGGCAGCTTAACATGACATTTAACACTACTTTATGTTTCGCAAGCAAAATGTTTTATTTACACAGCAAGCCGTCTTGCCATCCATCTTCTGTCACCGTTCTTTGTTTACTATTACTTTGTTTTTCCTTTTTAAAAATGTCAAGCATTTCAGATACACAAAAAAGGGCACCTAATATATTTGCAGAGTTTAAGAATCAATAGTATTATAATAAAATGAATATTTAAGCCCTGATCACCCCCAAGAAGACATAAAAGATTAGCAGCACATCATAAATCTTCTGTGTGCCCTGTGGTAGGATTGTGCAGGTCTTTGTGCTTCGTGTAATAGAATCACATTGCATATACGCTGCGACTTGTCTCTTTCTCGGCAATGTTATCTGTTGAGATTAATCAAGACTGACACATGTACCTTTATGGGCTCGATGCTCTAGACTAGTCTATCATATAACCAGACTACACCCAGGTTCCCATTCTCCTATTGGTGGTATTGTTGTGATGAGATTCTGTGTGTGTGTGTGTGTGTGTGCGCGTGCACGTGTGTGTGATGAACAAAGTGTGTTAGGAACAAAGTACACTATGGCATATTTCCCTTGGTCAGTAATTAGAGGAATATTTTTAGGCACATTTTTAAGAACAGAAGTGCTGAGTCATATGTATGGTACATACTTAAATTTACTAAGTAATTTCAAATTCATAACATAAAAACAGAGGGAGGCAAACAAACCACAAGTGACTCTTCAATACAGAAAACAAACTGAAGGTTGCAGGAGGGGAGGTGGGTGGGGGATGGGCTAGATGGGGGATGGGCATTAAGGAGGGCACCTGTTGTGATGAGCACTGGGTGTTGTATGTAAGTGATGAATCACTAAATTCTACCCCTGAGACCAATACTATGTGTTACGTTAAAGCACTTAAATTTAAATAAATAAATTTTTAAAAATTGAAAGAAAGAAAGAAAGAAAGAAAGAAAGAAAGAAAGAAAGAAAGAAAGAAAGAAAGAGGAAAGGAAATATATTTTACCAGTTTATGAAATATATTACCATATTCTTTTGGGTCTTTCAACAAGATTCTTAATTTTTTTTTTTTTTCAGGTCATGATCTCATGGTTCCTGGGTTCAAGCCCTACATCATACTCTACACTGTTAGTGCAGAGCCTGCTTAGGATTCTCTCTCACCCCCTCCTTCTCTCTCTCTGCCTTTCCCCCACTTGTGCTTTCTATCTGTCTCTCAAAATAAATAAACTTTAAAAAGATTCTTATTTTTAATGTAACATCATCATACATTTTTTATTTATGTGGCTGACTTAAGAAAACCTTGGTTATAAGGACATCAGGATATTTTTCTGAAATTTCTTCAGTGTCATATTTGTGTCTTTCACATCTAAGACAATATTTTTGCGACTGTTTGTTGTAATTATTTAATAAATGCTGAAGAACATTTTTCAATTTCTATGTGAAAAATTGATTATCTTAGAAAAACTTATGAAAGATTTAATCAACATCCCAATTAATCTGCAAATGCCACCCTGTTTATATTTCTATTTATCCATGGTACATGTGTGGATAGGTTTTTACACCTCTCATTTGGTTTCTTTGATTTCTTTGGTCTCTCCCTGCACTAATAACACATTGATTTATTACAGCTTTAAAAATGAGCATCCGTGACTGGTAGAAAAAATATGGCCATCTAATTCTTATTCCTTAGGAATTTCTTGATGAACCTTGATTTCCCCCCACCCCCACCCATCTAATCAATTCAAGAATCAGCCTGTCAAGTTCCAGAGAAAATAGCTCAAGAATTTAGATTGGAATTGCAATTTATTCGAAGATCACCTTCTACACTGATGCTAATTTTCTCCAGACATTGTTATCCCAATTGTAAATGACACTATGAGACACCAAGGGCCTGTCTGATGTGTATGCTTAATGCTGTCTTGTAGATGAACCCCTTTAATGACATTGTCAGCTCTCTATTGTTGCTAAAACTCAACTGGCATTAATATATTACAGGAATTAAAATACAATAATTAAGAACACAGCCTCTAGTACTAGTTTGCTTGGGTTTGAAACGTAGTTGATGGCTCAGTCTTGCCAGGGTTTGGGGAAAGTTACTCACACTTTCTGGGTTTCACCTTCCTTACTGTGCAAAGGAGACAATAAGAACATTTACCTCATAGAATTGCAGCAAAGATTAAGTGATGTCATTGTAAAGCAGGAGGGACAATATCTGGCACAGAAGTGCCAGGTAAGTATTAACTATTCATATCTATCACATAGAATAGTGAGAACTGAGACCAGCTGATCAGTTATGTCAACATTTCTCAGGTAAGAGTGCGTGACAATGACTTAGATGTTGTCAAGACATCTTTAGCCACCTATTTATTTGTAAATCAATATATAACTTCACTGTCATTTATTTTGCCATTAAGTTCCTACAGATCAATTTATTGTAGGTAATAGTCTGCTCATTTGACCAAACAATAGTTTATTGGTTCAAAATATTGACTTCACAATGCCCATCAATCCCAAAATATCATATGAACTTTTCCCAATCTCAATTAGTTCCTTGCCTTGAACGATCTGTGTAGAGTAATTTCAGTCCAGACTCCAAAGTTTTAAAAATATCCCACTCTTCCTTACCCTTCTGAGACACTGGCAAAATTCTTTCAAGAAGATGTTCTCTCTGATTCAAATTCTAATAAATTTGAATAGGTATTCAATGCCTAATAAATGAATGCCTATCTAACAAATGAATAGGTATTCATTGCCAACAGATTATCTGGTGATATTTTGAGATCGACACCCTGGAAGCATCACTATGATCCACTTCAGATCACCTCTCTACTGTGGCCCAACACCCTTGACTTGGAAACACCATGCTTTACCGGGGGATTCTTGGGGAAGTATCTTCAATTGATAGTGGAGTATAATATTGATACTGAATCTGAACTTTCATTTGTTTCCATCAATTCACCAAATGCTAATTTTATTTGGTCTACTATGACATAAGATCTATTTAGGGTCTCTTGTATAATCTGGTCAGGTTTGAAAATTTTAATGCTTGATAGAGATCCACCTTATTATCAATATTACTCACTGCCTCCTTCTATCCTCATCATTTATATGCATCTATTAAGAGGAAGTTTCTAGGAAAAAGGCCAGAAATTCATACTGATAAACTGGTTCTCAGATCCAGATCCACAGCAGACAAGTTCAGAAATTTCTTTCCCAGGCTGGTATCCTTAGGACAAAATTTGTGTGGGGTCACTTTTCAAAACCTTATGTGAATGTTCCTGAGTCTTATCTTGTTTAGTCTGTGACAATTTGGTTGTATATGAAATTTACTGTGAAAAGTTTCTGTTCATTAAGAATCTCAGGTTATTAGATTATGGATTTTTTAAATTATTATTATTCAAGTTAGATAACATACAGCGTAGTCTTGGCTTCAGAGGTAGAACCCAGTGTTTCATCATTTACATATGACATCTAGTGCTCATCCCTAAAAGTGCCCTACTTAATGACCATCACCCATTTAACCCACACCCCCACCCCCCCCCCTTCCAGTAGCACTGTCAACAGTAGCCAAATTATGGATAGAGCCCAAATGTCTATTGACCGATGAATACATAAGGAAGATGTACACACACACACACACACACACACACACACACACACACACTGGAATACTACTCAGCAACAAAAAAGAATGAAATCTTGCCATTTGCAACAATGTGGGTGGAAATGGAGGGTATTATGCTAAGCAAAATAAGTCAGCCCGAGAAAGATAAGATACCATACAATTTCACTCATATGTGGAATTTGAGAAACTCAACAGATGAACATAGGGGAAGGTAAGGAGAAATGGATTGGGGATTTTAAAAAAAGCCAACCATTAACTTGGGAGTCCCAGGAATAATGTGAGAAATCAACACTTTCAACAATTTGTTGCCAGATTCTCGTGGTTTTGTCTCATTCCAGATCTAACATTTTGCCTTTGGCTGTTGGACTCTTGTTTCTCTCACATATTTATATTATAAATCTAATTCATGTGACTATCTTTCAAAAGGCATAATTTTACTAAAATCAGAGGGGCCACTCTGCAAATTTTTTATAAGAACAAAAAAATGCGAATTTGGGAAGTGGTCATTGGAAAGAAAGGAGCTAAAACCCCTATCACAACCTGAACTCAAAGTCCTCTTCCCGGCTCATCATCTCCCCCTATTCTTTGTTCCTCATCATCTCCTTTACCCCCTTTCTTCACCTGCTTCTCTTACCATGTGGCCAGCCTGAGATTCATGAACATCAAATCCCTGTCAGCTTTGGCCAAGCCTCTGACAGGTTAATTTTAGCTTTCATCTACATGTGAACTAAGAATCACTGGGCAAGACTTTTCAAAATCAAGACAGGATTCAGAGAAATTGACAGAGGAATTTAGAATTGTTCTAGCAACGTGTACTCTAAGGCTGCCAGATTTACATAAATGTTTCCTAAGTCAGTAAGAAAATTAGGTGTTCAAAATGCAGTCAGGATAATTCCAGGGTGACTGAGAGACCCTACATTTTATAGAAAACCGGAACTATATAGGAATTCTGCCTATAGTAAAGAAACTATTTTAAAGTGTACCCCAAAGTTTTTCCTGTGAAAATAAATGAGACTTTCATCCAGTCCTAAAACAGAAAAGGCGAGTCCACTAGAAATGTGAAGCATAGATTCTCTAACATCCTCAAAAACAGTTGGGAGTAGGTCTTGACAGAGGAACCCAGACTCTCTGCCTGCTTTCTGTGAGGAAATGGAAGCCACGGCGAGGGTGTGCAAAACACAGGGGGTTCTGGAGTGGGAACGGCCCCTGGACAGACAGAGCTCCAGTCCCTCGCTGAATGCTGTGAAGAACGCTTGAAACAACAGCAGAATTTGACTCAGAATAAATAGGCTTACAGTTAAAACCACTAGATATGTCCGCCCAATTCATCAAGCACCAGAGGAGGAAGCCTCCTTAATAAAGACACTGGAGATTCTGTGAGCAGAAAGGATATTTAAGACTGACAATTATTCTACACTAACTGTGAAAATAAAGGAAAACAAACAAAAAGGATGTAATCAGAGAAGTCGGTGCTGGCCCGAGTGGCAATTATGTACCTGATTTACCATTGTATCCTTAAAACTGAAAGGACGAATTTCTCCAAATATTGACAGACAGTCTTGAAGGTTTTCACTGACTCCAGCACAGTGATTTAGCCCTCAAGCCCTGAGGCACTTGTCCACTGTCTCCCTCAGAGTCGACAGGGGGCTGCGGGATGGACACCTGCAAACCCCACAGACGCTCCCCCTTTTACCCTCAGACCGTTAACATGACTACCTCCCTTGGGACCGCATACCTATTCATTCAATGAGTACAGATGTACTATGAAAATGGAATTACCCAATTATTTTTTTAGGATTATTTATTTATTTTGAGGGAGAGTGCCTATGAGCAGGACAAGGGGAGGGAGGGAGGGAAGGAGAGAGAGAGACAGACAGAGCATCCCAAACAGGCTCCACGATGCCAGCTCAGAACCAGATATGGGGCTCAAACTCATAAACTGCAAGATCATGACCTGTGTTGAAATCAGGAGTCAGAAGCTTAAGCGCCCGAGCCACCCAGGTGCTCCTGGAATTGCCCATTTACAAGCTTTCCAGAGGCACCAAGGTGGCTCAGTCTGTTTAGCGTCAGACTTCGGCTGAGGTCATGATCTTACAGTTCGTGAGTTCTAGCCCCGCGTCAGGCTCTGTGCTGACAGAGCCTGGGGCCTGCTTCAGATTCTGTGTCTCCCTCTCTCTGTGCCCCTCCCCCGCTCACACTCTGTCTCTCTCTCACTCTCCAAAATAAGTAAACATTAATTTTTTTAACGTTTATTTATTTTTGAGACAGAGACATAGCATGAATGGGGGAGGGTCAGAGAGAGGGAGACACAGAATCTGAAACAGGCTCCAGGCTCTGAGCAGTCAGCACAGAGCCCGATGCGGGGCTCGAACTCACAGACGGTGAGATCGTGACCTGAGCCGAAGTTGGACGCTTAACCGACTGAGCCACCCAGGCATCCCCAAAATAAGTAAACATTAAAAAAGTTTTTCAGGAGGACCTTTCTCTGAGTTCCCTTAAGGTTATCTGTTTACAATCAGATTGGACCCCGTTTGGACAATGGCTTCCAGTAGCCTTCTCACTAAACAAAACCTAAATTGAGTTTTTCCAGAAGGCTTCGGGTATTTGTGGCAAGACAAGCTACTGACATTGGCAGAATAATTGAAGAAGAACCCACCACATTCTGAATGACCCATCTAATCCCAAAACTTGACCACTAATCCCCAAAACAAAAGGAGGACAAAGGCCAGGGTTATGGATGCACCTGGGGTGTATGATGTTCAGAAATAAGTCAGATAGAGAACAACAAATAGCATACGATTTCACTCCTATGCAGAATCTCAAAAACAAAATAAATGAACAAACATACAAATAACAACCAAAAACCCCAAACAGACTCTTAAATACAGGGAAAAATCAGGTGGCTGCCCGCCAGGAGACGGACAGGTGAACAGGTGGAATGAGTGAACGAGATTAGGAGGTGCAAAGTTGTGGCTATAAGACACGTAAGTCGTGGGGATGTGAAGTGTGGCACAGGGAATAAGGCCAATAATATTGTAATACCTTTAGGGACAGATAGTAACGAGTCTTATGGTGATCATTTGGGAATGCACACAAGTGGCAAGTCACTAAGTTGATGTACTGTTTATGTCAAGTGTTTGTCAAAAAGTAACCTATAAGCAGAGCCTAAGAGAGAAACAATTAAATACACCTTGTGTTGATCCTGCCAACAATCTTCCCGCATCCAAGAAATCTAAGACACTGGGGTCTCCATCGGTCCAGGACTTTGGGACCATGAATAAAACATTCACTCTTACTTTTCCATGCTCAACAAACCCTGTATTATTTTGATTGCCCTGCCACCTGAGGTTATGTATTTTATCATTCCAAATCCACATTCTGTTTTCCTGTTGGCCCTTTCAGATCAAGAAAGTGAAACACTTGCTATTGAACTTTCACAAGTGCTCCCCTTTTGAGTCGTCACTGTGATGTTGAAAATCCTGCCACTCTCTTCCGTTTAAAAAGAGAAATTCCATAATTCTGTGCTTGTCTACGTCTGTCCAAACTCGACTCTGCCTTGAACAGTCAGGAATAAAATCACCCAGGTGGCAGAATATATTCCACTAACCTGAGCTTGTCAATTAGCAAGCTGTACTGAGAGAGGGTACAGGCATCTCTTTGGGATAGACCACGATTTTGCAATGCTGTGGAAACAACAGGTCTTTGGACCTCAGCAGAAAATAAAAGTAATCAACGGCTTAATGAATTTCTTAAGAAGGTAGGTATCATAAAGGTAAAATCTCATTAAAAAGTTCATGTATAATTCTGACTAGTTTTCTTCTGTCCTGAAACCATGCCATGCCTCAGATTTTGTGAGGGGCACTGGAAAATACCAGTAAGCACACAGATCCCCTCGTATGAGAATTTCCTAATATTGGGCAGAAGATGCTCACCAAACAGAGCAGTCCTAGAAATAATATCAGCCTCTCAGGTTGGAACATGAAGCATTTTAGAAGAATGTTCTACTTCTATTCTTACAGTTTTTTCTAGAGTCCTTTATGTTACTAAAATAGAGATAAAAGAAACAAAAAATCGGGGCGCCTGGGTGGCTCAGTCAGTTAAGTGTCCGACTTCGGCTCAGGTCATGATCTCGCCGTCCATGAGTTTGAGCACCGTGTTGGGCTCTGGGCTGACAGCTCGGAGCCTGGAGTCTGCTTCGGATTCTGTGTCTCCCTCAAAACCCTTTTTCATGGAAAGATAAGATCATAATTCAACAAGGTACTCTGCCTCAGGAAGTTTCCAAAGATTAATTATTTTAGAGACAGACTTCTGCTCATCTGAATAAGAACTTAACGAACAACGGTTCACTTATCAAACCCCATGACCATATATCCATCACTTCAATATCGTATCATGAAATTCACCAAATCCCAGGGAGTTCCCTGCCTTGAATCACTGAGCCCCATCCTCAAAGACTCCTCTGTGTCTCCCTTCGGACTTTTCTTTCTGAGATATCGGCAGACTTTTGTCAGAGGAGTGTTTACTCCTATAGGAGGAGCTTGCAAAAAATTGAGATTATCTTAGCACGGTATTTGCCTCGGAGTAAACATAGTCACTGCTATTATTATTTCTATGGTTTTCACTGCTAGCATTATGGTATTTCTCCATCATTTACTGTTGTGGGAAAATGTGAAAAAAATCTGTATATATTTCATTCACTAAAACTACAGTGTTTTGTCTCCTTTGTATATTTTTCCAAAAACCCCACATTGTTCTGTTCTTTCTATTTTTCATGTGCTATTTTACATAGACTTTACTCATCTGCTTATTCAGTTCATTTCTTTTTTCTTTTAAGTTTGGCAACCTATGACACAGATCACACGTGAGATTTAAATTCTACAAGGATTGGGGACTGGGTGGCTCAGTGGGTTAAGTGTTGGATTTTGGCTCAGGTCATGATCTTGTATTTTCTGAGTTCTAGCCCACATGGGGCTCTCCACTGTCACTGTGAGTTCACTTTAATACTCTGTCCCTTGCTCTCTGCCCCTCCCCCACTCTCTCTCGAAAATAAACAAACATTAAAACACATAAATTCTATAACAAGGATAGAGCTTAGCACAGGACCTCACACATCGTAAGTGCTTAGTAATGGTCCTCATTATTTGACAATGGCTGCCGTGAGGCCAAAGTATAATGTATTTAAAGCCCCTAGTCTGTTCTCTCTTAAAAACAGCTATTAATCTTGTTATTGAGTTCTGGGGGACCAACGACCTCTGTGTAAATGAAACCATTTGCAGAGGTCAGGTTTTCAAAATATTTCACAGAAATTCAAGGATGCATCTTAAGTAAGAACAGGTCGTAGCTCTTAAAATGCCAAGTGCAAGGCACTGCGTGTGTGTTTGTGGATGTGGTCTAATTAGCACTATGAAGATGAATTACTGAGACCACATTTTCCGCGTCCCCTTTAGAGAATGAAATAGAAGACTAATTTTTTTGTTTCCTCCAAAAGCCCTCAGGGACAAAACAAATGTCAGTGGTCTAACAAGGAATGTCCTCCAAGACCACCAGTGAGAAATACCACTTTCTATGTACATATTTTAATGATGATCTTTTTCTTGAAAACAAAACAAGCATGCTTTAGACAGAATTTGGTTCTGACTTCAGAGATGATTGGCTTAAATGAGAATCATGTCCCTGCTGCAGTAAGGTAAATTTCACTCAACAATTTAATTTGTCTTAAAAGTAAACAAAAAAAAAAAAAAAAAAAAAGGAAGGACGGGGCGGCGGGGGCACTGGGTGGCTCAGTCAGGTGAGCATCTGACTTCAGCTCAGGTCATGATCTCACAGTTCGTGGGTTCGAGCCCTATGTCAGGCTCTGTACTGATGGCTCAGAGCCTGGAGCCTGCTTCGGATTCTGTGTCTCCCTCTCTCTCTGCCCTCCACAGCTCGTGCTCTCTCTCTCTGTCTCAAAATAATTAAATAAACTTTAAAACAAGTTTTAAAATATGTAAAGAACACAACTCAAAAGCAAAGCAAAATCAATTTAAAAATTGGCAAATATCCTGAATACACATTTTTACAAAACAGATACTGATACAGCTAACAGGTATATAAGAAGGTGTTCGATGTCACTAATTATTAGGGAAATGCAAATCAAAATCACAATCTGTTAGAATGGCTACCATAAAGGGGCTCAGTTGGTTAAGTGTCTGACTTCAGCTCAGGTCGTGATCCCACACTTTGTGGGTTCAAGCCTTGCACTGGACTCTGTGCTGACAGCTCAGAGCCTGGAGCCTGCTTTCAAATTCTGTGTCTCCCTCTCTCTCTGCCCCTCCCCCCTTGTGCTCTGTCTCTGTCTCTCTCTCAAAAATAAACAAACATTTAAAAAAAAGGTGTTTACTCTCTCCTTCAATGCTGTTAAAACAATTTAAATTAATTCCATAAGTAAATTTTTCTTACTCTATGCAATGCTGTACGCATGTTACTGTTTATGTCATAATGTCTATTTAAAAACAGAAATCCATGTATGTGACATGATATGCTGTTGCCTTGAAAGCAGAGCATTACTGCACTTGAGCTAGAAGTTGAAATGGGTTTCCTGGAGCTTTAAGAATTTGGGCTAAGTCATCACTAACCCTGTTGTGGAAGTGACTTTCTCTGGGCCTCTGCTCTCCTTCCTTTACAAATGTCCTAATGTCTGTCATGAAGTATTTGTTGGCACATGGTGACCTGAGGATTAATACATATCAGAAAACAATGTAATTATCATGATAATTCCTCTCTAAATTCTTTTTTTTTTATTTTTTAATTTTTTTTTCAACCTTTTATTTATTTTTGGGACAGAGAGAGACAGAGCATGAACGGGGGAGGGGCAGAGAGAGAGAGGGAGACACAGAATCGGAAACAGGCTCCAGGCTCCGAGCCATCAGCCCAGAGCCTGACGCGGGGCTCGAACTCACGGACCGCGAGATCGTGACCTGGCTGAAGTCGGTCGCTTAACCGACTGCGCCACCCAGGCACCCCTTTCTCTCTAAATTCTTAAGTATGATTAATGTTTCTTTTTTTCTACTTCTTGGCTTAGATAGGGATTTCAAAAGCAGGTGTTCCTGAGTGTTTTGAATGACACTTTACAAAGTACACAGATATGTAAAGTCGCTGCACAATATTGAACTATTTCCCTATTGATGGATAAGTAGGTTGTTTCCAATTTTTCACCAAAACAATGCTGCAAGGAATACTTTTTATATGTTATATTCTGTGATCATGTGCAAGAATCCTAGAATTGAGTTCTTTTTTTTTTAATGTTTATTTATTTTTGAGAGAGAAAGAGAGAGTGCATGAAGGAGAGGGGCAGAGAGAGAGAGAGACACAGAATTCAAAGTAGGCTCCAGGCTCTGAGCTGTGAGAATAGAGCCCTACATGGGGCTCGAACACACAAACCGTGAGATCATGACCTGAGCCAAAGTCTGACACTTAATCAACTGAGCCACCCAGGCACCCCTTGGTTCTTTACATCCAATACTATACTGGTATGAATTTTCTTAAAATCTTCCAGATTGCCCTCCTAAAAGCATACATGTATTTAATTTTTCACATTTCATGTGTGATCTTACCACCTATATTCTCCTAACAGTTTAAATAAAAAACATCTATTTGTTTTATAATTTTTACTCTTTCCTACTATAAAGAAAACTTGCTCTGATTGCTGGAAAAAAAATATACCCTGCATACTTACTTAAAGATTTGCATGTTATGATACCAGTAAAAACATCCCTCTCTCTTTTAACCCCCAAATAATCCAGGGATGTTGTATTTTTAAAAATTGATTCACATGAGCTTCCACGCAAGACACTGGATGGCTTAGCTCTGTTCCTGCCAACTAATAAGTGTGATGGGAGGAAATGAACCCTTTACCCTCTGCACAGTGATTTCTGACAAGCTATTGCTGGAATTGCTTTCTCCTTCACCAACAATGCAAGCACAGTAAATGAACTTAAATAGTCAAAAGTAAGAAGATAAAAGTAAATAACCCACCACCAGCCAAGATTTATGAAAGACGAAATTAAAGTGCTTAAAAATGTTAACTATGGGGCACCTGGTGGCTCAGTCATTTAAGCATCCAACTACATTCAGCTCAGGTCATGATCTTGTGGTTCATGAGTTCAAGCCCATGTCGGGCTCTGTGCTGACAGTTCAGAGCCTGGAGCCTGCTTTAGATTTTGTGTCTCCCTCTCTCTCTGCCTCTTCTCCACTTGCAGTCTATCTTTCAAAAGTAAAAATATTAAAAAAAAACTTACAAAAATGTTAACTAAAATTCCAGCATGCTTGTTTTAGCCACTCACCATGGGGATCTGTCATTTCGGAAACAATGCACACAAATGTAGGACGTTCATGACATCAAGTTACCAGGAAGTTCATTTCACTATTTATAATGTGATTTCATTTTTTTAGTTTAGTTTTAAATGTTTACTTATTTATTTTGGGAGGAAGCATGTGAGTGGGGGAGGACAGAGAGAGGGAGAGAGAGAATCCCAAGCAGACTCTATGTTGTCAGCACAAAGCCCGACACGGGGCTGGAACCCACGAACCATGAGATCATTGCCTGAGCCAAAATCAAGAGTTGGACACTTAACTGATGGAGCCACCCTGGTGCCCGTTAGTATTTCTAATATGATTTTAATGTCATCTTTTGCATTTGGGGAAAAAAAAAAACAAAGGCACTGATTTTCCAAGTGAAGGCTTGTAACTTGAAAACACATATTATAAAATGTTGATTTTAGGGGCACCTAGGTGGCTCAATCATTAAGCGACCAACTTCTGCTCAGGTCATGATCTCATGGTTATGTGTTCGAGGCTAGCATCAGGCTTGCTGCTGTGGGTGCAGAGCCTGCTTCAGATCCTCTGTCTCCCTCTCTCTCTGCCTCTCCTCTGCTTGTGCATGCACACGCACTGGCTCTCTCTCTTCCTCCCTTAAAAACAAAAGTTAATTGTAGACATGCGATCTAATAATGACCAAGGGTCAAAAGCAAGTAAGGTCAGTGATAAGCAGAATATTAAAACCTTAACAAGTAAACTAAAACATCTGGCGGGAAGGACGACTTTAGCTAAGTGGTCAGGGAGGCATCCCCCCTCCCTCAAAAAACAACAGTATCAACTCAACTGATTTTTTAAAACATCTATCCGATGGTAATTTCTAATTGCACTGTGTAGGGGTTATATCATCTTATCAAATCTTATACAAGTTGTAAGGATTCAGTGAAATGCATTAGAATGAAATGCAGGCATTCAATGTTGTGTGTCAAGAAATGAGAAAGCAAAATACAGCATTGTGCATAATGAAGGCGATACTTTCACAAAGCGTCTCTCAGGGTGGGCAACAGCATGCCATGAGACCAGCCTATCTCTTACATATCAAATATCTAGGAAAGATTATTTAAAGGTGAGTATGAGGAGACACACACAAGCACACATACATGTAATATATACAGCTACGTATAACTTAAATCTAAATACCTACATGGAACTCAAAATATGTCTACAAATATATAATCCAGAGACAATATATGTAATGTATGCAAGTATGTATATGTGTGTGTGTGTGTGCGCGTGTGTGTATACACACCATATGTATGATATATATATACTTCCTCTGTACATATGAGAAAGTAACTGAGTGATTTCAGGATAAAAAAAAACAATACAAGGGCCTTTCCAGTTCTAGTAGGTCAGGTCTACTTACCAGTTGTATGAACTGGTCTATGTGAATTGCCAAAAAGTGATACCTGGGACCCTAAAGCCTGTTGGATGTGGGCTTTTAAGAAACAATACAGAATTATATTTTCTTTCTGTCTTCCTTCCTTCCTTCCATTCTTCCTTCCTCCCTCTCTTCCTTCCTTCCATTCTTCCTTCCTCCCTCCCTTCCTTCCTTCCTTTCTTCCTTCCTTCCATTCTTTCTTCCTCCCTCCCTGCCTTCCTTCTTTCCTTCCTTCCTTCCATTCTTCCTTCCTTCCTTCCTTCCTCCATCCCTCCCTCCATTCCTTCCTTCCTTCCTTCCTTCCTTCCTTCCTTCCTTCCTTCCTTCCTTCCTCCATCCCTCCCTCCATTCCTTCCTTCCTTCCTTCCTTCCTTCCTTCCTTCCTTCCTTCCTTCCTTCCTTCCTTGCTGTATCAGAGAAAAAAGATTAATGACTTAGGTCTCAGTGGACTTAGAAAGTCACTGAAGTCCAGCCTGAGTCTCCATCTGCTGTGAGCTTAACGCTCTGGGCCCACAGTCCTCTGGCCTAGGCTCCACCAGCATGGCACCACTTTTCTCCTGCTGGGTTTGCAGTTGAACGCAATTACAACACAGGTAACAGCAGCAGCATGGCGACCGGCCAGGTGGCGCTGATGGCAGCAGATCCAGAAGGAAATCCACTCCAAGTCCTGTGTCACTTTTTCAGCCAAAGAAAATAGTTAGGCCAGCCAGCCATTAGGCTGCCTGCTGGGGCCCAAGTGTTCTCCCGAGTTGGCAAAAGAGTAGCAGGTTAATTAAATAGTGTGGACAAAGTCTCAGACAAAAGTTCTCTGGAAATACTTGTAGGCAGGTGTCATTCCATTAGTGGAATGCAGCTCAATTAGCAATGCCTTTGAAAAGACAGAGGCATTTTTGCTCCAGCAAGGGAGGGTACCTGCCATACCGGTGCTCCAGTTTGGGGTTTGCTCAGGTGACAGCCAGGAGCCACCTCCTGTTCTGGTTGTGGCTACTGAAGCAACAAAAATCAACACAACTCCACTGAAACAAAACACTTTAAAATACAACCGTCACCCTGAGAAATTAAAGGTGTAGCATCACTTCTTATGTGGCCAAGGTGGAAGGAAAGCAAATATTTGGCTGGTTGCTTTATAGGAAAATAAAATAAAATATTACAAATAAAAGCAAAGCAAAACAAATGAAGAACCCCAAGAGTGGCTTCATTGGCTTGTTCTCAAGAACACAGAGAATAAATGGCAGAGAGAACAAGTGTGGTATTGCCTAAATTCCGAATTAATTAATGTTGAATCATAACATAAGACAGAGTAATTTTTATAGATTTAGTATTTTTCCACAGGCTACTGAATCTGGCAACATTACCATCAAAATCTTAAAGCTTGCTAATTTTGATCTATTCATTCCAAATGATTTTATGGAAGAAAAGATTCCTAAGAGAGATTAAAATTGACTTACACATTTTTATCTGGAAGAACTAAAACACCCAAGTTAAGGAAAAAGAGTAGGACTCAGAAGTCTGGCTAAATAATAATTAGAGTAAAATTGGCGTAATCTTTATATTAACAAAATTGTATTACAACTGTGCCATGTTAAAAAAGCAGATGACAATCTTTCGAAAGCTATTTCTAGATTTACCTTTAGTGTAACAGATAGAGCCTATTTTAAGCAAATTGTTCTCACTAAAATGATAGCAAACTTTACCCTGTAATAATTAATTAAAAAAATCGCAACTATAATCCAATTTATCACCTGTATTTACCAGTTTCATTTGCATACTGAGGCTGTGACATCCAATGTGAAATTAGGTGGCTATTCCTTTTATTTACTTATTTAGTAAGAAGTCCAGATGTCAATATAACCTCGTAAATGAATATTCAGTACATCTCAGAGTAGGATTGGCAAATATCTCATTAGTTACCTCACAGATAAAATGGGAATGTACTTCTATTTCTTTGGGTTGCCATGAAAAATGAGTTAAAACAACATGCGGGAATCCCTCGGCATAGAACCAAGTAGAAAGAAAACACTGTACAGTCTTTGTTTATTTCCATATTATTACACATGCCACTTATTAATATATATTGTATTTTCAAAAATGTGGATATTAACAGAAATGCCACCTACTTGGAAAAACACTACACAAATTTCAGAGAAAAAAATGTCATTCCCTCCCTGTCTTCAGCACTGTCAAAGAAAAAGAATATTCTGAACAAAAATACTGGAGATGTCTATTCCTGGAACACAAGTGGATGCATTAGGCTAGCGAATTTGATGAACCCAAGCCATTGTCAGCATGAAACTCAGTTCACTTACTCTGATTCTAATTGCAGTGTTTGAGTTGATTCTGGCTTCCCATTTCTATGTCTGTACAGGGAGAAAACACATTGGCTAATGGATTCCAATGTCCCTGCCCTCTGTCAGTTATATTTCTTATTGTAAGCAGCAACTGACTTGTCACACGAGTAGGTCTGGAGTGGGTTTGGCTAGAGTGATACCATGCCGGCCCAGTCACATCTCGGAATGCAGACAAAAATTCCATTTCTAGACCTGTGGATCAGCTCTGCCCCTGCCTTCCTCCCCACCTGGGTGCTTCTGTTCCCCAGGCCTGGCCTAGAAAACGGCTTCAGCCCGTCTTTCTCCTGTTACAGCCCTGAATCTACAGGTTGATAAAACGGTTTAACAGAAACTGAAGGTCAGGAAGGATGTGCCTGAGATTTCCGAATGATTCCGATGATGACCACAGTGGAAGAGAACACTGATTGGGAAGGGGCACGATGGTACTTTCTGGAATGGTGAAAACGTTTTATTCCTTGTTTGAGGTAGTATTTACACAGGTATATGCAACTGCCAAAACTCATGGAATTGAATACTTAATTTCTTGCATTTTATTTAAGTAAATTACACCCCAATAGGCTCATGCAGCAGAAATCTCTATAGTATTTCTTGTGCATAAATAACACGGTTTATGAAATTTTGAATAAAGACCATGTAATTTTTGGCATAATTGTTTTTAATAAAAATAGTACTTATGGAAAAATATAATTAAATTTAATTGTACAATACTCACGTCACATTTTTTATCAATGCTTTTAATTCTTCTACACCATTATTAAGTGATCATATTTTTATTGTTATAAAAGCAAATGATAATTTATCTTTTCAAAAGGCAAGGCTAAAAAAATCCCTACAATGGAGTAGCATAATCTTTTGTATCTATTTTCAAGGACTCTATGCTCTATAATCAAGCATTATAATGTTGAAACTGATTATTTTACCATCTGCAGAATTTTCTAACTATTCTAAAAAACATTTCTATACTGTATATAATATATATGTAATATATATATACTTTTTAAATTGTATTTATATATATATTTATATATAGTATATATGATATATATTTTGAGTAGTTAATTTATTTTGTTTTTCTAGAGGAGATGATAAGGAGGCCAAAGCGGGTTAGGAATGGAAGTAATTGTATGAAGATGTAGAGGGGCAGTCAGCGGAGGGGTGAGAGCTGTGAAGTCCTATTGTGGGAGGCTCTCCCATGGTGCTCCTTCCTGTAACACAGATGCCTGAATCCTGCATGGTTTCCAGCATCTGAGGAAACTCCTGTGACAGGCTCTCTGCTGTTAAAATCATCTCTGTGACATACATGTATCTGAACACACACATGCACTTCAAAAGCTAAATTATATCTCACAGGGAGATGACCAATTCCTACACTTTGATTCACAAGATGCCGTGTTACATTTAAAAGCATATTTTCAAAACTTAACTCTTCTCTCTCTCCCTCTCTCTCCCCTCCAGGCTACAGTCATTTTGCTAGTAATTTCAGCACAATTCAAACTCTCCCATCTTAGTCTGGCTCCTGGTATTTCTTTTGTCTGAAAAGTGTTCCTTCTAGATGCCTGAATGTCTCAGGGCCTCATTCGCTTCCTGTCTCTGTTCTAGTGTCACTTTCTTTAAAAAGTCTATTCTGCCACCTTGTCTAAAATAGCCCACCATCCACACTGTCAGGTCTTACCTTCCTCTCTTCTTTCTTTGTAATTTCAAGTTTTTATTTAAATTCTAGTTAGTTAACATACAGTATAATATTAGTATCCGGAACATTCCCATGATTCATCACTTACATATAACACCCAGTGCTCATCCCAGCAAGTGCCCTCCTTAATGCCCATCACCCATCTAGCCCATCCCCCCTCTAGTAACCCTCAGGTTGTTCTCTGTATTTAGGAGTCTTATGGTTTGCCTCCCTCTCTGTTTTTTATGTTATTTTTCCTTCCCTTCCCCTATGTCCGTCTGTTTTGTTTCTTAAATTCCAGTTAGTTAACATACAGTGTAATATTAGTTTCTGGGGTAGAGTTTAATGATCCATCACTTACACAGAACATGCAGCGCTCATCACAACATGTGCTCTACTTAGTGCCCACCACCCGTCTAGCTCATCCCCCAGCCACCTCCCTCCACCAACCTTCTATTGTTCTCCATAGGTAAGGGTCTATCTCTTGGTTTGCCCCTCTCTCTTTTCTTTTTAATTTTCTCATTTTTTTATTTCTTAAATTCCATACATGCGTGAAATCACATGGTATTTATCTCTCTCCAAGTGACTTATTTTGTTAGCAGGATAGTCTCTAGCTCTAACCATACCCATACTTGCATATGTCAAGATTTCATTCTTTTTTATAGCTGAGTAATATTCCAGTGTGTGTGTGTGTGTGTGTGTGTGTGTGTGTGTGTGTGTGTGTATCTTCTATAACTCTTCATCAGTTAGTGGACATTTGGGTTGTTTCCACAGTTTAGTTATTGTTCACAGTGCTGCTATAAACATCAGTGTGCATGTTCCCCTTCGAATCTGTATTTTGTATCCTTTGGGTAAATACCTAGTAGTGTGATTGCTGTTCATAGGATAGTTCTACTTATAACTTTTTGAGGAACCTCCATACCGTTTTCCACAGTGGCCCCACAGATTTGCATTCCCCCCAACATGCAAGAAGAGTTCCCCTTTCTCTGCATCCTCTCCAACATCTATGTTGCCTGAGTTGTTAATTTTAGCCAGTCTGACAAGTGTGAGGTAGTATTTCATTGTGGTTTAGATTTATATTTCCCTGATGATGAGTGTTGTTGAGCATCTTTTCATGTGTCTGTTTTCCATCTGGATATCTTCTCTAGAAAAGTGTCTATTTGTGTCTTCTGTCCATTTCTTAACTGAATTATTCATTTCTTGGATGTTGACTTTGATAAGTTTTTTCTAGATTTTAGATACAAACTCTTTATCAGATATGTCATTTGCAAATATCTTCTGCCATTGTAAAGGTTGCCTTTTAGTCGTGTTGATCGCTACCTTCCCTGTGCAGAAACTTTTACCTTGAGGAAGTCTAGATAGTTCATTTTTGCTTTTGTTTCCCTTGCCTCTGGTGACGTGTCTAGTAAGAAGTTGTTACAGGTCTGTGTCCTCCTCTAAGATTTTGTCTCACATCTAGGTCTTATCCATTTTGAATTTATTTTCATGTATGGTGTAAGAAAGTGGTCTAGTTTCATTCTTTTGCATGTTGTTGTTCAGTTTCCCCAGCCCCATTTATTGAAGAGAATGTATTTTTCCATTGGATATTCTTTCCTGCTTTGTTGAGTATTAGTTGACCAGATAATTTTGGGTCCATTTCTGGGTTTTATGTTCTGTTTATTGGTCTATGTGTCTGTTTTTAAAGCAGTAACATACTGTCTTTATCACAACACCTTTGTAGTATAACTTGAAGTCTAGAATTGTGATGCCTCCAGCCTTTTCTTTTTCAAGATTGTCTTGCCTATTCAGGGCCTTTTTTGATTCCATAAAAATTTTAGGATTATTTGCTCTAGCTCTGTAAAGAATGTTGGTGGTATTTGATAGGGGTTACATTAAATGTGTAGATTGCTTTTGATAGTATGCACATTTTAACAATATTTGTTCTTCTAATCCATGAGCGTGGGATGTTCTTCCATTTCTTTGTGTCATCTGCAACTTCTTCCATAAATCTTTTATACTTTCAGAGCACAGATATTTTACCTGTTTTCTTAGGTTTATCCCTAAGTATCTTATGGTTTTTGGTGCAATTGTAAATGGAATCAATTCCTTCATTTATCTTTTTGTTGCTTCATTATTGGTGAATAGAAAAGCAACTGATTCCTATACATTAATTTTGTATCTTGTGACTTTACTGATTTCATATATCAGTTCTAACAATTTTTTGGTGGAGTATTTTGGGTTTCAATATAGAGTATCATACCTCAACATCATAAAGACCATATATGAAAGACCTACAGCTAATATCTTCCTCAATGTGGAAAGACCAAGAGTTTTCCCTCTATGATCTTGTACAAGAAGGAATGTCCACTCTTACCACTTTTATTCAGCATAGTACTGGAAGTCCTAGCCTCAGCAATCAGACGACACAAAGAAATAACAGTCATCTCCGAATTGGCAAGAAAGAAGTCAATATTTCACTCTTCACAGATGACATGTTACCCTCCTCTTTAAATTTAATACTACATATCACTACTTGACATACTAGTATATGAATACTAGTATATTCAAAAGGTAGACATTTTAAACCTTAAAGCAATCAGTAAAACAGCTAAAAGTATGTTTTGTTTACTTATTTTTATTATGATAGTGTTAACCAACAGTAAAGTACATTGATTTTAAGTATTATGGTTTACAGTTTGGACAAATGTGCACACCTGTGGAACTAATTCCTCTGGGAAGATGCAAAGCACATCCACCATCCCAGGGGGTTCCCTCATGCTCTCTGGTCAATACCTCCCCTCCCAATGGAGGCACGTCACTAGTCTGATTTATTGCTCTACTTTCTTTTGTCTATTGTATAAACTCATACAGATGGAATTTACAGTTTGATAGTGTGTTATGTTTATGTTCCATATATATTCTCTATCAGTACTCTTTTAAAAATGTTACTATTTTCTTTTTTAATTCAAAAGATCTATAACAGCAAATGGGACTGTTTAATTTTATCATTATCATATTAAATTATATAACTGCCATTAGTGTAAGATTAATGAACCATTTAAATGAACCATTTAAATTAAATTTCATGAACCATTTAAAATAATTTGCCTATTGTAATTTTATATTTTTAATACATAATTTATTTTTTCTTCATGTGTTAGTCAGATTTGAAATCTGGGTTTCAAAGAATAATCTTTAAAACAAGATTGCTAGAATGTAATTTTAAATAGCTTTTTTAAAATTTTGAAACAGTCATGATGTTTACAGAAAAGAATTAATTTTAACATGTTTTATCTTGAAACATATATATATATATTGTTATATATTTATACAATTATAATTATAACAATTATAATATATATATAATTGTAAATTACATATATGTATTTATATACAATAATTATATATTTATAGTGTGTTTGTGTACACACACATGCATGCTTAAGTACAGTTGAATAATTTGGTATGTCTCAAAGTTTTTACATTAAAATAATTATATGATACAGCAAAGGCAGTCCTAGGAGGGAAGTATAATGCAATACAAGCCTGCCTTAAGAAGCAAGAAAGGTGTCAAATATACAACCTAACTTTACACTTAAAGGAATTAGAAAAAGAATAGCAAATAAATCCTAAAGCCAGCAGAAGAAAAGAAATAATAAAGATGAGAGCAAAAATAAACAATATAGAAAAGAAATCTCAATAGAACACATCAAAGAAACTAAGCTGGTTCTATGAAAGAAATAATAAAATTGATAAACTCCTAGCTATATTTATCAGAAAGAAAAGAGAAAGGAACCAAATAAATAAAATCACAAATGAAATGGAGAGATCACAACCAATACCACAAAAATACACACAATTATAAGACAATATGAAAAAAAAATATGCCAAAAAACAGTCAATCTAAAAGAAATGGACAAATTCCTAGAAACATACAAACTACCAAAAGTAAAACAGGAAGAAATATAAAATTTGAACATACTCATAACCAGCAAAGAAATGGAATCAGTAATCAAAAATATCCCAACAAACAAGAGTCTTGGGTCACATAGCTTCCCAGGGGAATTCTAGCAGATATTTAAAAAAGAGTTAATACCCATTCTTCTCAATGTCTTCCAAAAAACAGATATGGAAAGAAAACTTCCACACTCATTCTATTAAATAAGCATTATCTTGATTCCAAAACTAGACAAAGATGAAAACCCCACTAAAAAGGAGAATTATAGGCCAATATCCCTGATGAACATGGATACAAAAGTTTCCAACAAGATACTAGAAAATCTAATCAAAAAGTACATTAAAAGAATTACTAACCATAATCAAGTGAAATTTAATCCTGGCTTGCAAGGTGGTTCAATATTTGTAAGAGAATCAATGTGATACACCATATTAATGAAAGAAAGGATAAGGTCACCTAGGAGCTCAGTTGGTTAAGCGTCCAAGTCTTGATTTTGGCTCAGGTCATAATCTCAGTTCATGAGTTCAAGCCCTGCATCAGGCTTTGTGCTCACAGCATGATGCCTGCTTGGGATTCTCTCTCCCCTCTCCCTCTGCCCCTGCCCTGCTCTTTCTCTCGATCTCTCCATCTCTCAAAAATAAATGAATATTAAAAAATTAAAACAAATAAAAGGATAAGAACCATATTATCTTCTCAACAGACACAGAAAAAGCATTTGACAAAATACAGCATCCATTCTTGATAAAAACCCTCAAAGAATATACCTTAACATCATAAAGCGATATATGAAAGACTCACAGCTAACATCATTCCCAGTGGGGAAAAAGTAAGAGCCTCCACCCTGTCAGGAACAAGACAAGGATGTCCACTCTCACCATTACAATTTAACATAGAACTGGAAGTCTTAGCCTCAGAAATCAGACAACAAAAAGAAATAAAAGGCATCCAAATGGGCAAGGAAGAAGTCAAACATTCACACCAAAAAATTGCTAGAACTGACACATGAATTCAGTAAAGCCGTGGGATATAAAATCAATGTGCAGAGATCTGTTGCCTTTCTATATACCAATAATGAAGCATTGGAGAAGAAATCAAAGAATTTATCCCATTTATAATTTCACCTAAAACAGTAAGATACCTAGGAATAAATCTAACTAAAGAGGTAAAAGATCTGTGCTCTGAAAACTATAGAAGACTTATTAAAGTAATGGAAGAGGACACAAAGAAATGGGAAAACATTCCATGATTATGGATTAGAAGAACAAACATTGTTAAAATGTCTATACTACCCAAAGTAATCTATGCATTCAATTAAATCCCTATGAAAACACCACCAGCATTCTTCACAGAACTGGAAAAAACAATCCTACAATTTGTATGGAACCACAAAAGATCCTGAATACCCAAAGCAATCCTGAAAAAGCAAAACAAAACAGGAGGCATCAGGATTCCAGATCTGAAGCCATATTACAAAGCTGTAGTGATTAAGACAGTATGTTACTGCCAGAAAAACAGACACAGAGATAAATGGAACACAATAGAATACCCAGAAATGGACCCACAACTATATGGTCAACTAATCTTCAACAAGGCAGGAAAGAATATCCAATGGAAAAAACACAGGGTCTTCAACAAATGGTGGTAGAAAAACTGGACAGAAATGTGCAGAAGAATGAGACTGGATGGCTTTCTTACATCACACACAAAAATAAATTCAAAAGACCTAAAAGTGAGTCAGGAAACCATCAAAATCCTAAAGGATAACATGGGGGATAACTTCTTTGACATCAATTGTAGGAACTTCTTTATAGATACATCACTGAAGGTAAGGGAAACGAAAGCAAAAATGAACTATTGGGACTTCATCAAGATAAAAAAGTTTCTCCACAGTGAAGAAAACAATCAATGAACTAAAAATAAGCCTATGGAATGGAAGAACATATCTGCAAATGACATACCCGATAAAAGGTTAGGAAATAAAGTTTATAAAGAACATACAAATTCAATACCTAAATCACAAATAATCCAGTGAATAAGTGGGCAGAATGCATGAATAGACACTTTTCCAAAGAAGACATCCAGATGGCTAACAGATACGTGAAAAGATGCTCAACATCACTCATAGTCAGGGAAATACAAATCAAAACCATGATGAGATACCACCTCACACCTGTCAGAATGGCTAAAATTAACAACTCAGGAAACAACAGGTATTGGTGAGGATGTGGAGAAAGGGGAACACTTATATACTGTTGTTGGGAATGCAAACTTGTAGAGCCACTGTGGACAACAGCATGGAGGTTCCTCAAAACATTAAAAACAAAATTACCCTATTATCCAGAAATTGCTGGATTTCTACCAGGTATTTATCCAAAGGATACAAAAACACAGATTTGAAGGGATACACACACCCAGATGTTTATAGCAGCATTATCAACAATAGCTAAACTATGGATAGAGCCCAAATATCCATCAAGTGATGAATTAATATAAGAAGATGTGTGATATGCGCATGTGAGCGCACACACACACACACACACACACACACACACACACACTGGACTATCACTCAACCATCAAAAAGAATAAAATCTTGCCATTTGCAATGATGTGGATGAAGCTACAGGGTATAATGCTCAGTGAAATAAGTCAGAGAACAACAAATACCATATGATCTCATTCACATGAAATTTAAGAAACGAAACAGATGACCTTGTGGGAAGGGCAGAAAAGAGAGAGGGAAGGAAAGCACAAGAGACTCTTTATAGAGAACAAACTGAGGGTTGATGGAGGGGAGGTGGGGGGCATGGGCTATATAGGTGATAGGCATCTTGTTGTGATGAGCATGGGGTGTTGCATATAAGTGATGTATCACTGAATTCTACTCCCGAAACCAAATGTGTACTGTATGTGAACTAACTAGAATTCAAATGATATTTTAAATATATATTTAAATATTTGAATTCTAGTTAGTTCACATACAGTACACATTTGGTTTAGAATTCAAATATCAATTTAAACATATATATATATATATATATATAGAGAGAGAGAGAGAGAGAGAGAGAGATAGCATATAGTACACATTTGGTTTCAGGAGTAGAATTCAGTGATTCATCACTTATATACAATACGCTGTGCTCATGACAACAAGATGCCTATCACCTATCTATATAGGTACCTATCACCTATCTATAAATATTTTCATATATATATACATGTATATATATATGAAAATACCAAGAAATAAACTAAAAAGTACATTGTGAAGGAAACCTATGCAGCAATATTCAGCAAAAGCCATTTTATTTCCTGTGTTTTTTAATCTCATTTTTATTCACTCTTGTTTGATGGTTGTAGAATTTTTTTTTAATTATCAATTTTCATAGGCAAACTTTCTGTCACAAAACTCCCTAAAATTAACATGTCTTGAATATTTGTAAAATAACAGAGGTGTTTATTTTTCCAAAACATTACAATCAATAGCACACAAGGATAATTATTTTTTAGTTAATTTACTTTAAAGTGTTCAATGCCAGAAAGCAGATCTTAGGGAAGTTGGAAGTAGATGACTGCCAAAATAAATTCTTAATGGAGTTTTTACAAAAGAAATTACAGATTTGGGTTTGGGGGCTTTCCAGACTAAGTTAGAAACCAACACTTGGGCAATAGGTCACTTTGCAATAATTTCTACTCACTGGGAACCACTGAGATCCTGGCATCACTGAAATGAGAAATCTTTAAAAAAAGGTAAGGAGAGAGCCATGCTATGACGTAATTTACCACACAAAAGATTCTTTTAGAGTTTCTGGTCAAGACATTAGAGTACATAAAAATCTTGTTATAAAATTCCTTGTAGTTGTTGGCCTCAGGAGTACTAACTCACCACACTAATGGCTGTAGATGCAGGCCCAGTGAGGATAATCTCTCACGAGCAACAGAACCTCTGACCATCTGACAAGGGTTTCTTTACACTTATGTGGGTACCCTGCTCTCCCAGGAGTGGGCAATGGTGTGAGAGGTGGAAATCCATAGTCATCATGGGACAATGACAAGCAGCAACAAGTAGCACCTTGTGCAACCACATCGGAGGCAAAGAAATAAAAGCGTGCTGCCATATATGTGTTTTCATGTGCTATTTCATGGCTATTTTTTGAGGACAGCAGAACTGTTGAAAAAATATGGGGCGCCTGGGTGACTCAGCTGAGCATCAGACTCTTGACTTGGGCTGAGGTCATGATCTCATGGTTCATGAGATTAAGCCCTGTGTCTGGTTCTATGCTGAGAGCGCAGAACCTCCTTGGGATTCTCTCTCTTCCTCTCTCTCTGTCCCTCTCCAGCTCATGCCCATGCACTTTCATTATTGAAAAAATAATGAAAAAGTGAAGAGTATTCAAATACACAATATTACTTTTCAGTTAAAATATTATTCTACTCCAGAGTGAGAATATATTATAATTTTACTTCCATGGCTTTCATCAATACTATTTTCAAAATCTGGTCCTTTGCCTACCTCATTTGCTAGATTTGACAATTTCTCTTGACCAAGATCTTAAATAACTATTAACTTCAATTTACTGATCCTGACTTTATTCAATGTTTTGATAAACTATTAGTTGTAGAATTCTTATTTCACTTTAAAAAAATTTGACATACTGCATTGAAATATAATGTATCTTGATTATTGAGTTTCATTGGCATCCCTTTAATTTTTGCCCACAGTGAGGGCCTCACTGATCTAACCCTAATCCCAACCATGGTTTGAAGGTTTGTCTGTGGACTGTGGGTGCCTACCTACGTTGCAGTAGGGGGTGCTGGAAGAAAATCAAGGAACTCATAGCCTAATGTTCTCCTTATCCATGTAGATGGTAAAGGCGCCAGGATTATGGGAGAATCTGAGGTAGAGAAAATCACCTTTGAACTAGAACTTCCAATGAGGCAACACTACTTGGAAGTTGGCAGGTGCAGGTAACAAGAGATGAAGGCATGGGGCTGAAAAAGCAAGGATTTTAGTAAGTGGGTAGAGGAGAAGGATACCAGGTTGACCTCCTGGCTCTGGGATGCAGGCGGTTTTAGGAGATAACCATAATTTGAAAAGCTGCAGAGAAATGCTTTCCTGAGGGAAAGCATGATTACAGTAAGTACAATGGGTTTTCTGTTAAATATGTCAGTGTCTGATAAATGTCATCATTACAAGTGATGCGAAGGATTAATATGCTAGCTCCACGATACCCTCATTAAAACACAATTATGACACCTGGAAAGGCAACATATTACCCATTAGCACTACAGGCTTAGTGAGCTAGATTGAACTAAAAAAATATATTGAGGAAATAGTGGAAGATCTGAAAAATAAGCTTTTGCATGACAAGCAGGATTTGTGATGAGCTAGGTGTGACATGGTGGGGGTAGGGTCTGGACAAATGAGAGGGTACAGCTAAATACCCACTTCACGTGTTTCACATTCTCCTAGTTCTGCTTCAAAAGTTGCTGTTCTATCAGCTCAGACAGACATTCTTATATTCTCAACTGAGGTACCGATTTTAAAAATGAAAGATCTGAAAATCTCCAGAATGAATGATGGCAGGACTTAGCAAAACAACAACAACAACAACAACAACAACAACAACAACAACAACAACAACAGGGTGTGAGCTGAAGTACAGTGGTTAAGGACAGAGGGTTTGGAAGGACATAGAGCTGGTCTTAAGTGCTTTCTGAAACTTATTAGTTGGGGAATTTGGACAAATTACCTCCACTCCTAAAACATCTCTTTTTGTTCATCAACAATTAAAGCTTAATAATGCCCTTCAGGTTTACTGCAAAAATTAAATGAGACAATGTCATGTCTGCCATATGGGAAGCAGTAATACATTTATTCATTTGTTAACAATTATTTATTAACTATTACGTTAAAATAAAGCAGTTTAAAAAAACAAGCCAAGGGGCACCAGGATGGCTTAGTTCATTGAATGTCCAACTCTTGATTTCAGCTCAGGTCATGATCTCAGGATTCATGAGTTAGAGCCCCACAAGCGTGGAACCTGCATGGGATTCTCTCTCTCCTTCTCTCTCTGCCTCTTCTCTGCTCTATCTCTCTCTCAACAAATAAACTTAAAAACAAGCCAAATATCACTTCTTTAGCATTTATAGTTTAACAGCTATTAATTCCAACTAATAATATTGTTAATAACATCAAATACTGGGAGAATCTCAAAAAGCAGACTCTATTTCATACTTTACCTTCTAGAAACAGAGGAATAGCATTAATCCCAATCTCTGTAGAGTAGATGAAATTATTCATTTTGCTATTTTCAGAAATTTCCAAACAAAATAATTTGAAAGGGATGCAAAAAGAGAGAAATATAAAAGGAAGGTCATGCCTTGTGCAAATACTTTACTCTGTCAAGTTCTCTTTAAATGTGACGAGAGGGAGACTCCTGGAGGTCAAGAATTCTGCCTTTGGAAACATACCAAATGTGTTTTGATGATAATGACAATGATCTTAGTCTGCACATCCAAATGGAATCTATTATGCTGCTGATTCAAGTATTATTACAGAGAGTTCTAGTTCCTTTACTACTTAATAAATTAATGAGTTTTACTCCCTGGCCTGCGGGAAGCATTCTCAAAATTCACAGCAAAGAAAAGATGAATTCAAACGGATAAGCAGGGAAGTAAAAGAGAAAAAGAAATACTCGCTTTTTAATTGCAACTCCTGTGTTTCCTGTGTATGGGATTAGATCCAACAAAATTAAAAGAGGCAGGGAGAAACTCAAGCCTGGTGCTAATTTTTATCCTTGAGGAAATCACATATGTTTTTTCAAGTTTTTAGTTTTTATTGAAACCTACTGTGAATCAAAGATTATAATTATAACCTCATGTTCTTCTTGGCTCTATTTATATATCAGTGTTTTGTTTCTTCATGTTTTCTTTAAATTATAACATGCCCTGCAACTGCTAGAAATACACACACACACAGCCCTTATTATGTTTACATTTATATATGTATATATTTGTATATAAATATATGCATATATATATATATATGTATATTTAAAGTTACCCCCAATTTTAGGAAGAGTGGATAAATGAGGACCTTGACCCATATGCTTGCTAAATCTCCTCCCAAAAGAAATTCTGACCCACATACTCCAAACTGAAGAAATTGCAGTACTAGTGTAGTTTAAAAAATATCCCATCTCTGCTTTTTTTTCTTGATTTTTTTCATGATTTTTACTGAAAGATGTTTAATATGAGTGCTCAAGCTGAATCTACAAGGCTATGTTTCTTCTACCTCTCTTTCATCATCAAACAGAGACACACAGATTTAGAAGGAAAAATCTAAGTTTAGGTAACACCAGTTTAGGGCTCATAGACATGCAGTATTCAGTCTCTAACAAAGCATGCAATTTGCATGATTTCCGTTGGTCCCTTTTCCATGACGGTAAATTCTGATTTTTGAGCCATTTGCTAAAAAGCAGTTTCTAACTCTCTCCGCCTCATGGTGAATTTCTGTAAAGCTGATTGCAAAGGCATGTCCAAACACTGTGAACAATTACAGATACTTCGTTATAGCATAGGTCAATATCTGGGTCACATATCTATCATGTGACCTTCCCTTTAGAGCATTCTCTGACTCCAGATTCTGGTAATCACCCCTTACTCTGGATCCAAGGATGGAAAGAGTGACTTGCTAATGTAGCTTCCTGTGACATCATCCTTTGTAGGGGGCTCTAAATTCTATCCCTACCAGTAAATAGGTCCTTACCTATACGGGTAAATAATTTCTTCATTAAAATAATCTCAATTGCTCTGTTTCGTGATTTCATTTCTTTCTAACCAAATTTTTGGCTGACATACTATATCAAATCTCATTATAACTAATTCCTAAATATTGACCAAATTATCAAAAACAAGTATTATAGCTGAAAATAATTGGCTTCAATACTTAGCCATAATTCAAAATACAAAATATGAAGAAATTGTGTTGTGCTCACGCTTGTGATAATAGGATTTCACCATGTGTCTTAGAGATAGACATCTTTTCCATCTATACCTAAACAGTCCGGATGCTTCTCTTTTTTCCTAACGCCTGGAATGCCTTGCTTGATTGTGTTTACTCTCAAGTGTGTTTAGGTCTACTGATAATTTCTAAGTCGAAAAGAAAAACAAATGAAAAGAAATGCAGAAGTGAACCGAAGACCACATTGTAGTAAGAAACAACGAGAGTTTTAGCGTGGAGCTCAGAGTCTTCCTCAGGAGAACGGCCAGTGTCACAGAAGGCTGGCCCTGGAGCCATGACCTATGGTTTTGTATCCCACCTACTCTCTACGACACCAGCTTTCCAGGCGTGCTGGTGAGGGCACAGTGTTGAGTGGGCAGCAAAGTCCCAGCAGGATTTCTGGAGGGCCGCTTCAGTGTCTTAGCCCGTGGCCGATTTCCAAGTTATATAAATACATTTTGCCTCACTGTTTTCCTTTTTTGAACTTAACTGAGTTATAACTGACTGATAAAATTATACATTTACAGCATATAATGTGATGATTTGATATATGTAAACCTTGTTGAAAGGACTCCCATTATCCATCAACATCCATCACCCCACACAACTACCTTTTAATCTCTTTTCTTTTTTGGTATAAACACAAATCTATTCTCTTATCAAATTCAAGTATGCAATGCAGTACTATCAACTACAGCTACCATGTTTTACCTTTGTTCTTGATGTCAAATCCCAAACAACAACAACAACAACAACAACAACAAAAACCCAAACATTGACAAGTCTGGTGACAAGGAGCTTACGACCTACATTTTTCATCTAGGAATTTTACAGTTCCAGGTATTAATTATTTAACCTATTTTGAGTTGATTTTTATGTATGGTGTAAGATAGGGGTAATGTTTTATTCTTTGCAGGTGGATGACCAGTTTTCCCAAAATTATGTGATTATATATACATGAGTATATTTTTTGGGCTCTCAATTATGTTCTATTCATTTAAGCGTCTATGTCATGCCAACATCATATTATTTTGATCACTGCAGCTTTCTAATATAGTTTGAAATCAGGACATGTGATTCCTACAACTTTGTTCTTCTTTCTCAAGATTGCTTTGGTTATCTGAGGTCTTTTATGGTTCAACACAGATTTTAGGATTGTTTTTCTCTGTGTCTGTGAAAAAGTGCCATTGGAATTTTGATAGGGATTGCACTGAATCTGTAGATCTCTTCGAGTGGTGTGGACATTTTAACAATATTTGATGCAACTGTAAGTGGGATTGTTTTCTTAATTGATTTTTATGATAGCAACTGTTTCTTACCTAATTGTTTGGGCTAGGACTTCCAGTATTATGTTGAATAACAGTGGTGAGAATAGACACCCTTGCTTTATTCCTGAGTTAGATGTTAGCTATAGCCCTTAATATGTTAAGCTATATTGTATCTATACTTTGTTGAATTTTTATCATGAAAGAATGTTCAATTTTGTCAAATACTGCTTCTGCATCTACTAAGATGATCATATGATTTTCATCCTTCATTTTGTGAATGTGACATATCATATTCTTTGGTTTGTGTATATTGAACCATTCTTGCATCTCAGAAATAAATCTCATTTGATCTTGGCCAAATATCCTTTTAATGTACTACTGAATTTTGTTTGCTGATACATTTTTGAGAATTTTTGCACCTATGTTCATCATGTAGCCTGTAGTTTTGTTATGGTGTCCTTGTCTGGCTTTTGTTTCAAGATAATGTTGGCCTTCTAAAATGAGTCTGAAAGTGCTCCCTCCTCTTCTATTTCTTAGGAAAGGTTTGAGAAGGATTGGTATTAATTATTCTTTAAATGTTTGGTAGAATTTATCAGTGAACCTATCTTGTCTTGCACCCTTCTTTCTTGGGAAGTTTTTGACTACTGATGCAATCTCCTTACTTATTAATGGTCTCTTCAGATTTTCTTTTCCTTGGTAATTCATTCTTAGACTGTATGTTTCTAGGAATTGATCCACTTCTTCTAGGTTACCTAATGTGTTGGTATGTAATTGTTCACAGCAGATTCTCATGATTCTTAGTATTTCTGTGTTATCAGTTGTAATGTCTCCTTTTTTATTTCTGATTTTATTTATTTGCAACTTCTCTCTCTTGTTTTGCTCTTTGTATAGCTAATGGTTTGTCTTTTGCTTATTACTTATTTTATATTTTTTTTCTTTTCAGAAATGGTTCAGAACTTTTATTTTTTTAAGTGTACTTGTTTATTTTGAGAGAGAGAGAGAGAGAGCCAAGAACATTTTTTTTGTATAAAATTTGTTATAAGGGGCGCCTGGGTGGCACAGTCGGTTAAGCGTCCGACTTCATCCAGGTCACGATCTCGCGGTCCTGGAGTTTGAGCCCCGCGTCAGGCTCTGGGCTGATGGCTCAGAGCCTGGAGCCTGTTTCCGATTCTGTGTCTCCCTCTCTCTCTGCCCCTCCCCCATTCATGCTCTGTCTTTCTCTGTCCCAAAAATAAATAAACGTTGGGAAAAAAAATTAAAAATAAAAAAAAATAAAATTTGTTATAAAATATAATATGTTCTGCTAGTTCTTCTGCATATTATTTATTAGAAATATATTACATAAGTAGTGTCATGAACATAAGTACACTATAATGAAGGATGCATTGCTAGTAGCTATTTGATGCTTAATAATTGTTTGAAACAGAAGTCATTCTATCACCTCTCTTATGAACTAGAACTACTAAAACATATGGCTTGGATACAAAATGGTTCACTGCTTAGAAAAATCAGAATTGGATATTTAGACTCCTCTTCTGGTTAGGGATACTATTTAAAACCAGAACTTGAAGAAATAAATATTGAGCTAGTATGGAAATACTGGATTGGTGGCATCTTCCGACAAAAGTGAGATTATGTCCTATGAATGATAATAATCGCCTAAAGACAACTTGTTGGAAATGAAAAGGAAGATTAATAGACCTCCCACTGCCATGCTTCAGAACAAGGCTTTCTTGGACTATATCTTACATTTGTGTGAGAGATAATCTTTGTTAATGTCATGAAGTTATCAAAGAGAAGAATTACAAAGTGAATTGTAGGTTACAACAGTACTTTTCCTATGATTTTTCAAATGGAGGGAATTCAACCAGATTCCATCAATCTTAGAAGATGTTAAATATTGCAAAATTGCATCCAGATCCTAAAAATACAGAACTTTAGAAACTGATCAACACATTATGGTCCACATCACTCTCAAAAAATATGGTGTGGTAACATCATAGTGTTATGTTCTGTTAATGGTTCTGTTAATGATCAAAGTGATTACCCTATCTTATACCTCTCTCCTTACCCAATTCAGCCTCTCAAATCAAAACCTTGAATTATAACCCTTTGACCTAAGGCATTATGCACATAAAATATTTAGCATAATGAAGAACTTACACTTTAAAGAATCCATCAATTCTTGCAAGTAATATTTTTGAGCATCTACACTATGTTAAGAATTTAGCAAAACATGCATCAGTATATCTGCTGAGGAGTGTGCAGTCTCGTAGAGTTGATTACATTATTTTCCTCCAGGAAATTCAGACACAAAGATGGAAAAAAAAAAAAGTCTGGATTGATGCTTGAAAACCTGGGAGACTGAAATGCAGCCAGGACAGAAGGAGACAAAGAAAGGGAACCTGGAGGGTCTGAAGACAAAAAGAAATAATGTTCTCAACTTGTCTTCCTTGGCCCACCCTGTTCCAAGACTTCATTGCTTTTAAGATTAATGTGAAGGCAAGTTAATATACAAATGTCAACAGTTCTCTTGTCAGAAACTCCGTGCTCAGAGAGTGCCTTGAGGTAACCTCTGATCTTAAAACACTGTGCTGGAGAGAATGCAGAGAAAAATAATAACGTTGAGTTTAACTGATCACCTATCATTAATCTACGAAAACTAAGAACTGTCATCTTTAAAGAGATGAAGTTCAAGGTCAGCCATTCCTATACTGATCTCTCATCAGGGTCCAGTTACAGGTTACAGCCCTTGCAGGAACCAACCTTCAGGTCAGATGACACACGTGGGTCCTGGCTCAGTCTTGGCTGGAGGCCCTCTCCGCCAGGCCCCATCCTCACTCAGAGGAGCTCCATTGGTGGATCCTTTAGCTTCTGGCTTCCGAAACAACTCTTCTTCTATGACTATTCTAGCAGTTTACCCAGAGCCCCAATGAGTCCTCCTCAAGAGCATGGCATTATTAGATTAAATTAAGCCAAATCAAATTAATATACACTGAAATTATAGAACACTGATTCACTGGTTACTTTGTAGATTTATTGACATTTTGCAATATTTTATATGTGATCACGATAGTTCCCAACCTTCATGCATATTAGAATTACCTGTGGAGGCTTTAAAAAGTATTTATTCGTGGGGCACCTGGGTGGCTCAGTTGGTTGAGTGTCCAAGTCCAGCTCAGGTCATGATCTCACAGTTCGTGAGTTCGAGCCCCATGTCGGGCTCTGTGTTGACAGCTCAGAGCCTGGAGCCTGCTTCAGATTCTGTGTCTCCCTCTCTCTCTGCTAACCCACTCTCATCCTGTCTCTGTCTCTCTCAAAAATAAATAAACATTAAAAACAATTAAAAAATATTTATTTGTATACTTCTTACACTTTCTGAAGTGCTTTCTGAGTCACTGAAGTAAACTCAAGCATGTGTTTCTTGAAAAATCTCTATAAGGCAGTTTTTTTGCCCCACAAACATTGAGAGCCACTGGTCTCGGGCATACAAATCACCCCTTATTCTGATTAAAGTGGTGCCATCAACCATTTCTATCAATGTGAGGGCATCATGGTTGGTAAAGAAGCTAATCTCTACAGTATTCTAATATTTGGAGATTGAATTAAACATTCTATATTTTAATTTAAAGGAACTCTTCCAGAAGTATTTACCTTATAGGAAATGGTAAAGAGCCCGATTTCAGCAAATATTTTTTATGAATAGGCCCCTAAGATTTAATAAATAACCCCTATGTTTAAAAACGATGATAGTAAACATGAATAGATATTTTCCCAAAGAGACATCCAGATGGCCAACGGACACATTAAAAGATGCTCAACATCATTCATCATCAGGGAAATACAAACCGAAACCTCACACCTTTCAGAATGGCTTACATGAACAACTCAGGAAGCAAGTGTTGGCGAAGATATGGAGAAAAAAGAACCCTCATGCACTGTTGGTGGAAATGCACACTGGTGTAGCCACTGTGAAAAACAGTATGGGGATTCCTCAAAAGTTAAAAATAGAACCACCCTCTGACCCAATAATTGCACTACTGGATACTTACCCAAAGGATACAAAAATACTATTTAAAGAGATACATGCACCCCAATGCTTACTGAAACATTATCTACAATAGCCAAACTATGAAAGCAGCCCAAGTGTCTATCAACTTATGAATGGATAAAGAAGATGTGGTATGTGTATGTGTGTGTATACATATACTTAGTATATATGTATATGTATGTGTATATGTATACATGCATACACATATATATACTTACATATAATGGAATATTACTCAGACATTAAAAATGAAATCCAGCCATATGCAATGACATAGATGGAGCTAGAGAGTATTACGCTAGATGAAATAAGTCAGAGAAAGACAAATACCATGTGATTTCACTCATATGTAGAATTTAAAAACAAAACAAATAAGTAAAGGGGGGGAAGAGAGAGAGAGGCAAACCAAAAAACAGACTCTTAACTATTGAAAACAAACTGATGGTTACCAGAGGGGAGGTGGGGGTGGGGGATGGGTTAAATAAGTGATGGGGATTAAGGAGCACACTTGTTGTGTGAGTACTGGGTATTGTATGGAAGTGTTGAATCATTATATTGTGCACCTGAAACTAATATAACACTGTATGTTAACTAACTGGAATTTAAATAAAAACTCAAAGTAAAAAAAAAATAACCGTAAACATAGTATGTTTAAGTCAAGAAACTACTTTATTCTGTCTTCAGAACTGGTAAGCTGGTGTCAGCTTTCTGGTCAGAAATAAAAAGATATATAAGATAATTGTGTAGCTCCTTCTGCTGCTGAAGGCTAATGAGGAACAGCTAAACTCTTCTGTAAGAACTTAATCTAAATAAACCAATCTTAAAATTCTACTTAACCTTCCCTCTTCTCTACAAAACTGAATCGCATAAATTATTTGGAAATACTTAAGTGAGAACTTCAATTACTGTCAAAAGTTTAATGGTAATAATTAATCTATTCGCGTAATAAATTCCATTCCTATTTTGGAAAATATCAGTGTGATTCTCTCTCTGTTGACCAAAGAGCCTGTCAAAGATGAAACAAATCTTTATAATGATTTGAAATTTTAACTATTTTACGTTTTGCTTTCCAACTATGTAACTACAAGCTTTTCAAATAAGTAGCCAACAAACTCAATCCCAAGAAATACATATGTGTAAAGTAAAACATTTTTAATCTTAAAGAGCTACATTTTATTTATTTTTTTTTTAATTTTTTTTCAACTTTTATTTATTTTTGGGACAGAGAGAGACAGAGCATGAACGGGGGAGGGGCAGAGAGAGAGGGAGACACAGAATCGGAAGCAGGCTCCAGGCTCTGAGCCATCAGCCCAGAGCCCGACGCGGGGCTCGAACTCACGGACCGCGAGATCGTGACCTGGCTGAAGTCGGACGCTTAACCGACTGCACCACCCAGGTGCCCCAAGAGCTACATTTTATATTTGACGTAGTACTTATGAAAATTCTAGTCATCAGAATTATAACGCTGGAGAAAACCTGTCTCTGAACCATTTCTTGGGTTGAAAGTACAGATTTTCCTCAATTTACAATGGGATTATGTCCCAATAAACTCATCCTCAGTTGAAATTATTGAGTCAAAGTGCATTTAATATATCTAACCTATCAAATATCACAGCTTAGGTTAGCCTACTTTAAACATTGTCAGAACAATACACTAGCCTACAGTTGGGCAAAATCATTTAACACAAAGCCTATTTTATAATAAAATGTTGAATGCCTTATGTAATTGATTGAATACATCAATCAATTGAGAGTGAAAAACAGAATAGTTGTGTGCATTGGTTGTTGCCCTTAATAATCGTGTGGCTGACTGGGAGCTGCAGACCCAGTGTCACCAGAGAGTGTCCTGTGGCATATCACTAGCCCAGGAAATTATCAAATTCAAAATCCAAAGCATAGTTTGTACTGAATGCATATTGCTTTTGCACCTTTGTAAAGTTGAAAACTCATAAGTCAAACTTCGTAAGTTGGGGATCACTTGTAGTAAAGAGCTTTTTGTGGCACAAATGTCCTGCTATGTAATAGATTTATTTATGCTATATATCTGTCTCCAAAAACATTGCCGTCAAAGTAGATTCCCTATCACTCTTATTTTATTACTTATTCATACATTTATTTTATCAATGACACAAACGCTCAACAACACTGGGTGTGAGACACTACACTGATTGAATAGTAGAAGGACCTAGATAGACAATAGCATGGTCCTAAAGAGTGCAAATTCTACTGGAGGGAGATAAGTGAACCAATAATTTAATAGAGTGTGGACAGTTGGGAAACTTAAATTAAACCTAACTCATTAAGAAAAGTGTAGGAAGGGGCGCCTGGGTGGCTCAGTCAGTTGAGCGACCGACTTCAGCTCAGGTCAGGATCTCGCGGTTCGCGAGTTCGAGCCCCGCGTCGGGCTCTGGGCTGATGGCTCAGAGCCTGGAGCCTGCTTCCGATTCTGTGTCTCCTTCTCTCTCTGCCCCTCCCCCGTTCATGCTGTGTCTCTCTCTGTCTTGAAAATAAATAAACGTTAAAAAAAATAAAAAAAAGAAAAGTGTAGGAAGTGACTGGTTACTCAGGGGGGATTGAGATTGGAAAGCGGGAACTATGAAAGGTTTCATAACACAGGCAACTCAGCTGGGACCTGACCTGTGGATCAAATTCACCACTCACCTGGAGAGCAACGAACGCCTTCACGTATGAGTGGGTAGATGAATGAATGAAGGCATGGATGAAGGACTAAGCAACCTAGATTGAAAACTCCAGTTGTAAGGTTTAGAGAAATTTGCATCTTATCAGATGACCTTTAGGAAACAACAAGACCTTAAGAAATAAAGTGTTAATGTTGAGCAACAATGTGCCAAAGGTACAACTATCAGAAGCTGAGGGGTTGCACATGGACTCCCACATAGTTCATCATATTGGAGCTGCCCACTCCGAAGGCTGGCCCTGCTGGTACACAGGAGTTTACAGAATAGACTCACTGCTGTTCTGCACTTTTAAGAAGTGTTGACTGCTCTTATAGCCTAATCATTCCATATATTCCTAAATCATCCCCCTGCCACACACACACACAGGATTGCTGATCTATTTGAAAAATATAGAACAGAAACAATAGAGTCCCTAGTGTCTATTCTAACTCATTTCAGCACACACACCCAGGGACTTTTGGCTTACATCAAAGTGACACTTCTCCACTTTTCCCTGTTTTGTTAGTATAAAAATACTAAGCAATATTTAGAGCAAAACGCACTGACAACTTTATCAGCTGCTCTATACTTACTTACTTACTTACTTGCTTATTTTAATAATACTAAAGGGCAGTCACCCAAGATCTCCCTCATACCTGATGCACAGATGGTGAATCATAAAGAACTAGAATAGAACAGAAGAGGGGAAAGTGACATTTATAGAGCACTGGTCATGATACAAATGGAACACACTTGAAACACAGATGTTAAATGGTTTTCCTTTATTTTATTTTTAGCTACCAACTCTACATAAAGAGAGTTGTTAAAGAGTAATTTTTTGAACTATTTAAGAGGACTGATTGGATCTTTCCCATGTTTGTGTGGGCCTCAGAAGACAAAAGCAATGGTTCTAACAATTAAAGACACATTACGAAATGTGAGAACTGCACTGGTTTCTCCCAATTCCCACAATTTTGTTCTCACCTGGACTCGTCTCTTGGAGCTTGAATCCATGTTTTCATGTCTGACTCGGGAGAATGAGTATTAAAAAAACTACCTGGAGGGGCACCTGGGTGGCTCAGTCAGTTAAGCGTCCGACTTCGGCTTAGGTCATGATCTCTCAGTTCGTGAGTTCGAGCCCCGCATCGGGCTCTGTGCTGACAGCTCAGAGCCTGGAGCCTGCTTCAGATTCTGTGCCTCCCTCCCTCTCTCTGCCCCTCCCCTGCTCATGCTCTGTGTCTCTCAATAATAAATAAATGTTAAAAAAAAAAAAAAACTACCTGGAGAATGCCTCTTAAATACAATGTCTTCATGAGGTCACTAACCTTCATAGATTCTTAAAAATCTAGAGTTAAATGCATTTTCAGGAGTAATATATTCCAGTTCATATATTTATTCATTCACTCAACACATATTTATTTGAGTGTCTACTATTCCAGCCCATATGGATAAAATTCTAGGGGAATATACTGGCTTTTTAAATTTTTTTTTAACGTTTATTTATTTTTGAGACAGAGAGAGACAGAGCATGAACAGGGGAGGGTGAGAGAGAGAGGGAGACACAGAATTTGAAACAGGCTCCAGGCTCTGAGCGGTCAGCACAGAGCCTGAAGCGGGGCTCGAACTCACAGACCGTGAGATCATGACCTGAGCCGCAGTCGGACGCTTAACCGACTGAGCCACCCAGGTGCCCCATACGGAGCTTATACTCTTGTCTTGAGACTGAAACAGTTTGGCATCATCTCTATTGCCATAATTTGACCCCTTCCCCCCATTTTCTCCACTGTTTTGAAATTGAGAGTTAATAAAATAAACAAGTAGCTAAAGCAAACTCCACAAGACCACAATGTCCCTAGGTTGCTCACATAAGTCATCCTAGAGGGAAATAAATAAACCTTTGAAAAGGTGATATCAAAAGACCCATAGTTTAATACCAAGAAGCATTCTGTCTAGAGCTGTCAGATTAAAACAATCACAAGTGAAACAATAGAAATTTCTCCAAAAGGCATAGCAAGGTCTATTTGAAACTATAAAGGCATAAAATGTTTTTTTTTTAAGAAAAAATATATCCCTTATAAAAACTGGACCCCAGGACAGCATTGTGAAATCTAGTGTCTGTGTTTTAGGATAACTAGTGTTTTGTGATAGCTGGAATTAAATAAGTGGGGTTTATTTAGGGATATTAAAAATATTATGCAATTTAAAATGTTATTTCTATATTCTCTTAAAGACTTGGATCTTCATTCTAGATATAAGGAGATAAGTTTAGTGAACATTTATTCTGTTATTCAAAGATTACTTGATAGTTAGATTTTATCATGGCATTTGAAAAACTGACATATTTGAAATCAGAAATACTTGCTTACATTTAAATTTTGCCATTTATGTGGAGTGTAATACAGGGCATTCATGTCTCAGTTTTGTCACCTGTGTAATGAGGATTAAAATACTTTTCTAGGGGTGCCTGGGTGGCTCAGTCGGTTAAGCCGATCATGACTTCGGCTCAGGTCATGATCTCGCAGTCTGTGAGTTCGAGCCCCGCATCAGGCTCTGTGCTGACAGCTCAGAGCCTGGAGCCTGTTTCGGATTCTGTGTCTCCCTCTCTCTCTCACCCTCCCCTGTTCATGCTCTGTCTCTCTCTGTCTCAAAAATAAATAAAATGTTAAAAAAATAAATAAAAAAATAAATAAAACCAATTAAAAAATACTTTTCTATATAATACAAGATATACTGTATTGTTCTTGGGATTAACACATATGTACACATGTAAAATACTTGATGGACCATAAACCACTAAAAAATACACAATAATATGTATTTATTGCATAGGGTATTTTCTTGATTACCTAGGATATTTTCCAATAATTTTATTTTTAAATATAAATATTTTAAATAAAGAATTCACTATATCATTAGTGTTTTTTTTAATTTTTCTTAATGTTTTAAAATTTATTTATTTATATTTTGAGACAGAGAGAGAGTGCAAATGGGGGAAGGGCAGAGAGAGAGGGGGAGAGGGGGAGGGAGGGAGAGAGAATGCCAAGCAGGGTCTGCACTGTCAGCAAAGAGCCCCACACGGGGCTAAAACTCATGAACTGTGAGATCATGACCTGAGCTGAAACCAAGAGTGGATGTTTAACCAACTCAGTTACAACTGAGCCACCCAGGGGCCCCAGTTAGTGTTTTGTTTTGTTTTATTTTAAAGGGTTTTCTTTTGAAACTATAAATGTTCTGTTTTCTACCTTTAAAAAGAAAAGGGGAATGCTTACTACTTAAAGGCGTATCTTTATGATCATATAAAATAACATTATTCACTTGCAGAAAAACTGTCTGATCATCTGATTATTTCACCGAATCTGTGATTGGTAAAGGTGTGGCTTCAGTGACGTCAGGTGGGAAATGATTCAGTAGTAAACTTAGAACCCAACAGGGATCTGTATGTTGTCAGGTCACAATTAGGACATTACTTTTCTTGTCACAATCACATACACTCTTTTAATCATGCTTTTCCTTGTCAGGAAAAAAGTATGAACACAAAACAGTATGTATTTTTATTTGCTGTTTATATAATAAATATCAAATTTAAAAATGTATATCTGATGGCACTTAAGAAAAATAACATTTCTGGGGAGCCCGTGTGGCTCAGTCGGTTAAGCGTCCGACTTCAGCCAGGTCACGATCTCGCGGTCCGTGAGTTCGAGCCCCACGTGGGCTCTGGGCTGATGGCTCAGAGCCTGGAGCCTGCTTCCAATTCTGTGTCTCCCTCTCTCTCTGCCCCTCCCCCGTTCATGCTCTGTCTCTCTCTGTCCCAAAAATATATAAACGTCAAAAAGAAAATTAAAAAAAAAATAACATTTCTGGTACCTCAGAATCTTTCACCTACTGTTTCTTGCACTATCCTGAATTTCATCCTGTTCATTACTTATGCCACCTAATGCTGTATGCATTTCTAAACAATACGTGGGCTAATTTTGCTTTTTTAAAATGTATATAAATGAAGTCATGCTTTTGACAGATCAAACAGACCAAATACTCCAATATGTAATATTTGATCCATGTGATACTTAACATGCTTGACCCAATGAACATAACACACAGAATACTGTACCAAGTAACTAAAAAATTCAAATGTTCTCTAAACTGTCTTTCACTTACTTTTTCCTTGCTACTTGGATAATTGCATTTTTCCTCCATTTCATTTTACTAATTGGAATGCTGTCTTTATGTTACCTTTTCACAGTCAGGTAAAAATTAAAGATACTTCATACCTAGAATGTGGGTTGGGCATGTAGGTAATACTAAAATGAGCATGGGGAGAGTTTCATACTCACAAGGGATATTGCAATCGATAACTACTTCATTCTTTGACCTAAAGATAGTAAAGGGAAATGTAGAACTGTGGATGTAATAGTATCCGAACATACAGAAATTTGAACTTGTGGTACATGAGATCATAAGCCCTCAAAAATTACCTAAAAAAGTTCCTGTGCTAATCAACTACATTACTTGCTTCAATTATCAACCTCATCTACAAGTCTGAAAGGGAAAGAACTTGATTTTATTTTCTGCTATCACAGTGGAGATGTGTGAAAATAGACACTCCCCAAGGTATATTCAACACCTGCACAAGATCTCTTCAAAGGTGAATCTACTTAGCTACAACTACACTTGAAGTGAAAATGGTAGACAAGTATTGCCTAAATGTAAGTACCTATTTATCAATTTAAGACTGAACTAAAAGGTCAATAGGAAGATATTTGATTGTAAGGTAGTAGTATACCATATGTGATTTCATTTAAGATATAAAAATATATACAACTAACCATAAAGATAAAGAACTTTGAGAATAGAAAAAAAAGGCTTCTACTTTTAATTGCGAATATGTCAATCACCTCATTTATGATTGCAGAAGAAATGATTTAGAAAGAGAATCGCTTGTGTTAAAAAGATCACACTCTTAATTTTTTTTTTTTATGCTTATTTGTTTTTGAGAGAGAATGAGATAGAGCACAAGCAGAGAAGGGACAGAGAGAGGGAGACACAGAATCTGAAGCAGGCTCCAGGCTCCAAGCTGTCAGCACAGAGCCCGAGGCGGGGCTCAAACCCACAAACCGTGAGATCATGGCCTGAGCCAAAGGCAGAGGCTTAACTGACTGAGACACCCAACTGCCCTCCAAAAATTGCCAACACTCTTAATGGCATTTTCTCAAAAGTGAGCTATATGAAGTCTTAAAAATTCTACACTATTGATAAAATTATCACCTCTTTTTTCATGGGAAACAGGTTATCTCTAGTAAGGCCCTTTAGTATTTTTTTTTTTTTCTTGTATCATTTAACCGTTTTCTTCTGCGTCAGCAATTTGTATACATTCTCTTTATTCTCCCTGATTTCATGTCTCTTTTCCTGTGGTATTCTTCTTACATGGCCTTCTCTGTATTCCCGTCCCCAGTCCAGCCTCTAACTTCTCATGTACTGTCTCCCTGCCTGTGTGGGGATTTGGCTGTGCTGGTAGACACCGGCACCCTTGGGTGGTGAGTGGAAATACTTTAAAACCATGGCTGCAAAAAAAAGGAACTTGGCCAGATGTCTATTAGCAATGGTAGTCTAGTCTAAAGAAAAAAAAATGGCTATTTTCAAGCAATAAAACAAACAGAAAAAGACAAGGGAAGAAAGGAATGTCGGAAGCAGTTACAAATACAAGAATGCACTGAACAAACAGTAGGTTTGCTTGGATTCTGTGAAAATCTAATTAGCAAATATATATTTGCAGTGTGAGAATATAAAACATACCAAATTGTACACATACAGATATCCCCAGAACAATATGTGAGTACACTGTAATATAAAGCCTGGTTGAAGAGAGCCACGTTTCTGGAACTCTAGATACAGAGGTTCTCAAAGTCTCTTAAAAGCTGGAAATGACCCACAGACGTTGGCCGCCCTACAGGTTTGGTTTAAATAAGCCACCCAGTGCCCACCCCAACTGCGAGCTGAACTACTTTAATTGGGACATAAATCCAGTGAGGTTTTCCAGCTCTTGATTTTGGTACTCCCAATATAGCAATTTCCTATGAATTACCATTTTCCAACTCAGAGGGGCAGACATCTCAAGTTTCTCTGGGAGCTGAATATTGTAAAACTTAGCCTTTATTAAAGTTTTGAGCGAAAGTTCTAATCAAGCTATACTTCATTAAGTGGCTGACCCCCTACCTTAGGATAAGGGAGGTTTTCTTGCAGTAATTAAAGCTCGCCCTCGGAGCAGATGTTAATAACTAGATAGAGAAAAGAAACCATAATGTTTTTTACTTGCCTTCTTTAATAATCTGACAGTTGTAGGTTAACCAATGGCTTCATGCCCCTATTTTCAGCACCATCAGGGTCTCCCAGCAATACGCATTTTTAAAAAGCAATTTTAAAACCTGAGGGAACCAACGCGGTACAATTACTAGTCAGTCCTTTGCCCCCGTTAGCACGGCCACCTTAACAGATAACACGCCAGATAAGAGCTGCAGCCAACTTCCACAGGCTCCCGGGGGCAAGCTCTTGCTTTTTGCTGATTAGCTCCATTCAATTATGTCCTGTTAATTGTTCGTGCGCTAAAGCTCATTCGGTGAAAAAATAATATTGCTTTCCTGTGGGCAGAGCACTTGAGACTTGAAAAATAGCCACTTCATCTCTGCCTCAAAGGCACAAGTGAGTTAATCGGGTGATATGTAGAAAACCCCAGTAGATTTGTGCAAACACAGCCTTGTCCCAAGAGCGGAGAGGAGGATTAATAAAACTGATAGCTAACTCAAGTCGGAAGTCAAAGTACTCCCAGTTTTTCCTTTAAGGCTAATTTTCAGGAAAATTAGACCCAGTTTTACAGTATTTATTATGCTCACACAGGCCACACTTAAAAATTGTCACTTAAAAAGGGTCAGCCTTTGCCATTCCATTACGTGGGGGAGGGGATGGATTCAATCTGGACACTTTCCCAAAACTAAATTTTGGCAAGGTATAGGAAAGAAAATGAGCCACACAGATTCTATTTATTGATGGCATTGTCCTAACAGTGGAGAAACGGGGTCTCATTCATTTAGAATAGCCTGACTGAGAGCCTACTGTGTTCAGGGCCTCGTGCTGAGTAAGGAGGATGCGGTGGTCCCTGACCTCAAGGGGCTCGGGTCTGCTGGAGCAGAAAGAAAACTCCAAATAACTAACGCGTACTGGATATTTACTCTGCGCCTCTCAAGGGCTTGCTCTACATTCATCGCATGACTTCACCTTTTCAACAGTCTTCTAGACCATAGTTCATCCCATGTCACAGGTGTGGAAACTGTGCTTGTAAACGTTGTTTCCTCCTGAAGCCCATAAGTAGCCAATGCTATGGTTTGCATCTAAACGGGATCTGGCTGCACGGCCCCCATGGACTCCTAACTACCAGCAGCACTTAGGTGACACAGCCCCTACAGGCACAAAGCTCTGTTATGCGCTGAGACACGCACTGAATTGTGTCCCCTCAACAGTCCACGTTGAAGCTATAGCTCCCAATGCGGTCATACATGGAGAGGAGGCCCCTATGCCTTTAGGTGTAGATGAAACATGACACTGGGATCCTCATGATGAGATTAGTGTCCCATGTAAGAAACCAAGAGAGCTTGCTTCCTTTCCCTGTCTCTCCTGTGAAAGCACAGAGAAAGGGCTATGTGAAGACGCAGCCACGTGCAACCCAAAACCCCATCATTGGGACTTGCAGTTTCTAGAACTGTGAAAAAATAAATTTGGTTGTTTAAACCACCACTCTATGACGTTTTCTTATAACAGCACGATGACACCAGTTCCCTAATGACAAAGTTCAAATTTCAGTTACCATGGCATTTTAACTGTGAATAATTACATGAAGTACAACATTTGCTACTGTTCTTTAGCCCAAAATCTCAAGGAAACAAGAGATGTACCTCACGATCAGTGACCAATCATGCCATTTCTTACAAAGTCCTCCCACGATTGATCAACGCAGGTCCACTGCTCAGTTCATACACAGATAGCGAAATGTGCAGTTATGCGACCTCCTTGTTCTCCAGTGACAAGTCCAAATGATAGTGTCCAGACATGGGACGTAGACTCAGTCAGTTAAGCGTCCAATTTGGGCTCAGGTCATGATCTCCCAGTTCGTGGGCCCGAGCCCCGCGTCTGGCTCTGCTGTGACAGCTCAGAACCTGGAGCCTGAGTCATCAGATTCTGTCTCCCTCTCTTTCTCTGTCCCTCCCCTGCTTACACTCTCTCCCTCTCTCAAAAATAAACATTAAAAAAATTAAAATAAGATAATGCCCAGACATAGATGATTGAAATGACCAGATGGAGGACACAGAGGAAAGTAGAGCGAAGACTCACAAACGAAACCAAAAACAAAGCAAGTGAAGTCTGAACTAAATGAAAATGTGGCCACAGGAGAAACAGCTGAGTATGGGGACACAGACGCTGCCACCGTTCTAGGGACCCACGGCTTGCAGCCAAAGCCACATAGCAAAGACGGACTTACCAATCAGCATAAGAGAAGCAAGTGTCTGTAAAAAAAAAAAAAAAACAAAAAAAAAAAACCCAGCAAACAAAACCAAAAGCTTTACATTAAAGAAACTCACAGAGATACTTCATAACGTTAAAGCACAAATACAAGTTTCGGAAGCTTAGGAAGTTCCAAACTCATAATTATGACAATTTGTCAAGGCACAGACAAGATGCTCTCTAGATAATAGTCTGTAAGATGAGAAGAAAGTAGGCACCATCCAGATTGCTCTTAATACATTTTTTACAAAAACCTCAATTCTTAATTTGAATGAAATCAAACGAGAGGACTGGCCAGCAAACATGAAAGCGTCGCTGAGAAATGAAAAAGGATAACATGAACAGTAGAGCCGGAAGCAAAGTCTGAGTTGAGAGTCAGAAAAAAAAATAAAAGCTGATTTTAATTTTTTAATTGTCAGTTAAACTACAGTGGGCTCAATAAATATTATTTTTACTATTTTTAAACTCTCCAGATGAATCTATAAATTAAACTGTTTAAAAGTATTTCTACAAAAAATTTTAAAGATCATGGAATAATCATAATTTTTCCCATCGATTGTGATTATATGACATGGTTTTCACTTACATTGTCATTTTTTTGTGGTCCCTTGCACAGCAAGGATTGCCAGGATTCATTTATATTTGATTGTTTACAGTGAAAGACACCCAGTTTAGTATCAGTAGGAAAATGTTATTAAAGAAAGAACAGTACTAAATTAATTTTAAGATAATTTTTTTTTTACTATACATGTTTCTCTATCATCTTGCTCAAAACATTCATGGGAAAGGCTTCCCTGATGGTCATGTAATCATTGTCAGTAAAAATAATGACTTCGTGTATTGATTAGTCAATGTAAAAATTCCTAAAATGTGCAAGGTAGGGCTGTATTGTTCACGTACACAATTAAAGCCATCTTACCAATGTTCTTATTATAATCATACCTTACTTTTTAAAATGTTTATTTATTTTTGACACAGAGAGAGACAGACTGTGAACGGGGGAGGCTTAGAGAGAACAGAGACAAAGAATCTGAAGCAGGCTCCAGGCTCCAAGCCGTCAGCACAGAGCCCAACGTGGGGTTCGAACTCACAAACCACGAGATCATGAGCTGAGCCAAAGCCGGACACTTAACCAACTGAGCCACTCAGGCACCCCTGTAATTATACTTTAAGATACAAATTTCCCATTACTGTGTATACTGAACACAGACATTTTCCATAACACAGAGTTTTAAAACGGTATGGGGATTTGTAAGGCAACATACAGTTACGTTGGGAAAAATCAGTGTGCGCCATACTCTGGAGAAAAATGGAGAATGGCCGCTCACTGGTGAGAGAAAACACTGATGCTGCAAACCTGGGGATACTTTCAAATACATTTTGAGAGTTTGCGAAAGTAATAAGAATCTTTGTTTTAATCCCTGATACATCCCAAGCCCAAGTACTCAATAAATAACTCTTCTAAGGGATGTTTGAAGGAGACCAGGATCTGATACCCCTACTACTGCAAAGACCCTACCTTTTCTCTCTCTTCTCACTTCACAGCAATCCACCCTCCCTCATCCAGTTGGAGCTGTGCCATATCTGCTTTTCTCCCAGCACATCAAATTCTGCCGTTCTCTCTCCCTAGAACACCCTTCCCCAAGATATGTAACTGCTTCACAAACGTGGTAACTGCTTCACATCCTTCAAGCCAGTATTACAACACCTTGCCTTCAGTGTTGATAACATCTCTGTTGCTGATACTTACATCTTACAGGAAATTAAGAAGAGTCCGAAAACAGCAAGGGCTGCTTGGGTTGCTTAATTATTTCTAGATGAAAAGTCATTAAGTGTTACTAAGCATGATGTTAATAACTTTTACAATTTAGGGCAGATAATCTTTTAAAAATTTTTTTTTCAACGTTTATTTATTTTTGGGACAGAGAGAGACAGAGCATGAACGGGGGAGGGGCAGAGAGAGAGGGAGACACAGAATCAGAAACAGGCTCCAGGCTCTGAGCCATCAGCCCAGAGCCTGACGCGGGGCTCGAACCCACGGACCGTGAGATCGTGACCTGGCTGAAGTCGGACGCTTAACCGACTGCACCACCCAGGCGCCCCCAGATAATCTTTTTTAAACTGAACGCCTTGCCTTATGCCATTCCGTACCCACACGACCACCAAAATACTATTCGAGTCATCTTATTGACAGAAAATCTCAGGTGAAAAGAATGTACCTGACTTGCCCAAAATCACTTAATAAGAAGTGATAGAGCCCAAAGCTGAAATCCAACTGCCTGACTCCAACTTGGGCTGATTCCATCATGTCTCGGTGTCCATTAGATCTGCTATATTGATCCAAAAATTACCTTCTGCTTAAATTAGGTGTTTTGGATGACTCTGGCAATTTCCTGGGTTCTATCATTTATTATCTATGATAGATAAAGTACTATTTGGAGTACAGGGTTTTGCAAATGTTCAGGACCAACATTATGGAAATGGTTTAAACACTTGGGGCAGCCAAATGTCTTCTTTGAAGAATTGTCTTCCCCAAGAAAGTTAATTAGATATGCTATATGGATAACAGTTAAAAGTACCACAATATTAGTTGCTGTACAACTCTAAGTTATACTTACTAATCTGTTAAAGATGCAAATTTGTTAAAGGCAGACAAAACACACAAAAAACTTGCTTTTCCTATCCCAAGGGATTGTTGTAAGAGTCTGATGAGTTAATTTGCATGAAAACACTTTGCACTCTGTACAGATGTACGTGATCATGTGGCAACCTGGTGTTAAAAAACAAAAAAACAACTAGGGGCACCTGGGTGGCTCAGTCGGTTAACTGTCTGACTTCAGCTCAGGTCATGGTCTCACAGTCCGTGAGTTTGAGCCCCACGTCGGGCTCTGTGCCGACAGCTCAGAACCTGGAGCCTGCTTTGGATTCTGTGTCTCCTTCTCTCTCTGCCTCTCCCCCCCTTGTGCGCGCGCTCTCTCTCTCTCTCTCTCTCTCTCTCTCTCTCAAAAATAAATAAACATTAACTAAAAAAAAACAAAAACAAAAACAAAAAACTAAACTAAAAAACAACAGGAACAAAATACAAAAGTCTTTCTCTTACTACATTTGGGGAAATAGCTAAAAACTCAGAAAGAACAATATTTATAGGTATACATCATTGGTAAATATTCAATGACATAGAGGGAAATGTATATATATATATATTTCCATATACATACCAACATACTGGATTCTTCTCTATTTCAGCCCTAGCAGCCAGCTACAAGGCTAAAACCTACAAGGCAGCTGTCTAAAACCTCTAGAATCCAGTAATTATTATGCAGGCAACATAATGGTCCCCCCCCCCCCCCCGCAAGTGTCCACGCCTTAATCTCCAGAACCAGTGAATATGCTACCTTACTTGGGAGTGTTACCTTGCTTTGTGGGTGTGATTAAGTTAAAAGTGTTGAGACAGGGAGAATGTCCTGAATGACAAGGGGGTGGGCGGTTAATCACATGAGTGTTTGAATGTAGTAAGCCTTTCTTGGCTGTGGTCAAAGAGGAAGATGTGATTGTAGCAACAACAGCCAGGAAAATCTGACATGGCTGGTTTTGGAAAAGGAGGAAGGGGGCCTGGGGCCAAGGGATGCGGTGGCCCCTAGAAGCTGGAAAAGCCAAGAAAATAGATTCTCCCTAAGAACCTCCAGGATGGAACACAGCCTTGCTAACATGTCATGTTAGCCCCTGAAACGTATCTAACTGTGACTGACAGAACACTAATACAACACATTGGAATTGTTTTGAGCCACTAAATGTGAGGCGATTTACTACAGTAACAATAGATAAGTGATATGGCTAGAGAATATTTATTTTTAATGCTTATTTTTAAGAAGGAGAGAGAGTGACAGAGAGAGAGAGAGGCAGAGTATGAGTGGGGGAGAAGAGAGAGAGGGAGACCCAGAATCCAAAGCAGGGTCCAGGCTCTGAACTGTCACCACAGAGCCCAATGCAGGGCTTGAACTCTGGAACCACGAGATCATGACCTGAGTTGAGTTTGGACACTTAACTGACTCAGCCACCCAGGCACCACTGGAGAATATTTTTTGTACAAATTACATCATGCACATGCACACAATATAGCAAAATCTGATGTACAAATTAAAACCAAAAGTCTGACAAAAAATGAAAAAATTAATGTCACTTAAAGCTTTTCTATATTAAGTATTTGAGAAAATTTGACTTATTTTAAAATGCCATGGCATTTTATATATTCCCTTCAAAAATATGAAGAAACAAATAGTTTCTCCAGTTGCCATTCACCTGAAAGCAACATTTATTGACTGATGGATTTAAAAGTTTATTTATTTATTTTGATAGTGAGAAAGAGAGAGAGCAAGGGAGGGGCAGAGGGAGAGGGACAGAGAGAATCCCAAGCAGGCTCTACACTGTCAGCCCAGAGCCAGATGCGGGGCTTGAACTCACAAATCATGAGATCACGAGCTGAGCCAAAATCAAGTCTGATGCTTAACCAGCTGAGCCACCCAGGAGCTCCTGAAAGCAACATTTTAAACTTGTCATTCTATCCACATTAAAAAATGGCATCAGTACGTCTCAGTCAGTCCCAACTACACCCAACATAACCCAGCCTCATAAGAACCCAACTTACATCTGACAGCGGATGCTCCCCAGGATGTGTGGCGACAACGCATGTCCAAACCAGAGAGCTTTGGCCTTATCTCTCCTGTCCTAAGGAGATTCTACCCTCATGGTGGCATTTTACATTTGTGAACAGTGGGGAAGATACAGTATACACGACAGCGCATAGATATTATCTTCTATTGATAGGAAGGACGATGAATAGTGTCAAAAGTGATTCAGGTTATCAATGTGGAAGTTAAAATTAAATACACAAAAGCATTGAAACAAATGCCATTGTTCAATGTTGCAGCTCATGTTTCCTTGGGGATATATTCTTGACATAGCCTCACTCACCTGCAGAAGGTGGGCTCAGGTGTGATGGCTGTGATTCCCATTTCCCGCCCCCAGAGAATGCCCATTGTGGATGGGGAGACAGAGGAAGACAAACTGAGAACTCTAAAAGCAACCCCAGAGACCCTTCACGCAGGACAAGAATCTTCTTCAATTCTGACATCTACAGGGGTAAGTACAGCTCTCTTGGTCGGCACTACAGCAGCCTAGAGACACTTCCTCATCGGCATCTTGCTTGCTATCAAGAGGACAGAAGGAAATGGAAGTCAAAAAGATTTTTTACTTGTGTGCTGCCTTAGACAAGGAAGCGATGGGTCAGGTGCAAGACGATGGGCGAAGGCCAGAGTTTACATTGGAGAGAGGGAAATGAGGAAGGCCCTCACACAGAATCAGCAACCACGAACCTAACTAGGGAGAAGGGACAGGAAATGAGGCAAGCAGAGAAGCCAGGTGACTTCCTTCTATTCACAGAGCAGAGACCACCAGTAGGTTGTCGAAAGGGTGGTCTGAACTCAAGGCAGAGTCATATGAGAAACCAAGAGAACACCGGAATTTCTAAGGGAAGGATGATATAGGAACAGAGATGTGTGAGGAAATCCTTAAAATGCCCTGCTTTCTGTTGCAGTCTGACTGTTCTTAAGCTCCTGTTTCACAATTCTTGAGTGTCCTCGCCCTAAGGGCAAATGGCGGTTGGTTGCAAATCTATAAAAAGACGGTGTTAAACAAAAAAGAGAGAGAAATTATACCAATGTGGGTACGAGAGAGGAGATATGTATTGAGATAGTAATTGAGTCTTCAGCCATTTGGGTTATTTATATTTTTAGATTTAATGCAATTTTTAAAAATGAAAATAATGGGGCACCTGGGTGGCTCAGTCGGTTAAGCATCTGACTTCGGCTCAGGTCATGATCTCACGGTTCATGGGTTTGAGCCCCACATCGGGCTCTGTGCTCACAGCTCAGAGCCTGGAGCCTGTTTCAGATTCTGTGTCTCCCTCTCTCTCTGCCCCTCCCCTCCCCTGCTCACGCTCTGTCTCTGTCTCAAAAATAAATAAACATGAAATATATTAATTAATTAAAAATGAAAATCATGTTGAAAAATATTTGTGAGATAAGTTGCTTTAAATGTTTGCATTTAGGAAATTAAGACATTTTTACATACATCAAATAAAAAATATGACACAATAGGGTCCATCCAGTCATGAGATGATTACAGGATTTAATTACAGAATTTTTGTGTACAACACCTAAGTGGGGCCAGTTTCCTGATTCTCCCTGTCCCCCTGCCCCTACCACATCCACAACAGTGTGTGAAATTATTAAATATGGAAGAGGTAGGAGAGAACAGTGTAAGAGTGGGAAAGCCCACAGGAAGTTCACGACCCTGCTCACGGGGACCCCTCACTTCCTGGCATACGTTCACCTTTTGCACATTTTGCCAACTTGTGCACATGCGACGTTTATTCCAGTCTCAGTTTCGGAGTAAAAATAACGCTGATCTTTAGCGTTAGAATTGCTTTTACATAAAAACCCTCCATTCAGTCAGGAACTACTATGGACCGGAGAGTAATGGGGATTTTCGCATTTATACGATCTTTATATATTAGAGTTAATATGAGACAACCTCAGTAAGTCAATGGTAACTTGGAAAAGTTTACACTGTCTAGGGCAAAGAACCCTTCTCCCAAAGCCAGTATTCAGGGGATGGGAAGGCCACCACCCACACCACGTCCACGCTGCCCCATTTTGGTTTCTGTGAAAACACCTGCCAAATGATCAGAATTTTCAAAGTGAAAACTTAACCTGGAAACGTTTTTCTCTCGCCAAGAATGGAAACATGACTGAGGGGCTCTCTACGTAAAACTTCACTCAAAATGAGAGAAGAGACCACAGATAAAATGATGTCCTCTGGTCAGATTAGGAAGCCAGGCACTTAAATTCTCTTAGAAATCCAACCTCTACATGGAATTCAATGAAAGGCTGACTTCTTTATCAGTTCAGTTAAACAGCCATTTTGTTTCTCGAGTTATACATTTCAATCACAACCTGAACAAAAACCCACATTGAATCCCTAGGCAGAGATTTTAAAAGTCAATATTTTGGGGAAATAAAAATGTATTTTAAAGTAATATCATCATACCCAAACGTTGAGGTTTTTTACTCAATCCGCAAGACTTACGCGAGCAAAACATTATTCAAACCAAGATACACAATGATGATGATGTATTACAAGCGTGTGAATTGTGCTGCCCTCAGAGGGACAATAAACAATTACTCTCTGTGAAACAAAACATTGACTGTGGCAATTACTAAAACTCCTTCCCCTGCACTCTCAGTATAGTCAACATTATTAAAACATTTGGAAAATATAAATTGGCACTCCTGTTTTTGTTCATTTTTTAAAAGTGAAAATTGTGGGTAATGTGTGACCCGAAGGCAGATATTCATTATAACAGTCAAACATCATAAAGTAAACTTCAAATTTTATGTATTCTCCATAAATTACTCTGCAACGACAAGTAGGCTCATAAACTTGCACACGAGCAGAGAAATATTTCTCATGGAAAAATGGTATGTTTAAGACATTCCACGTGGATGTCTCAGGAAAAGGCGTTTTCAGCATACGGCCCCATTACCTATGCTTCATAAAGAATGCATCTATCTAATTTAATTTCGCTGAGAACAGATTCTCAGCAGTGCAATTTGTATTTTGAGGACATCACTTAAGAATCATGGCTTGCAATGTATGGCCGTCCAATGAAGAATAATCTGTAAACAAAATCTCCATCTATCAACAAAGGCCATTAAAGGCCATAAAATAACCCATCCTTGACTGATTAATGCTACCACTAAAAGAAATTTCAGGCTATTAACATCTAGAAAATATACTGCTACTGTGCTTGTGTTTATTATATAAATCACATAGTTATATGTGCGGGGATAAAGCAATTTGCTTTCTTAACCACCTCCCCCACCCTGATTACTTTAACATTTTTGTATGAAAGACACTTTGAAGAATACTAAATATTTATAGAAAGTAAATAACTCCATTTGCTCCCTAGGGAAAATGTGTGCAAAGACAGAGCTTTTTATAACGAATTAGATAGCTAAATTTGGCTTAACGCTTCTTATGTAGTTCTATTATTTTCATATACTTACGACATTAAAATAATTTCTTTAAATATTGTTTCAGGGGTGCCTGGGTGGCTCAGTCACTTAAGTGTCTGACTTTGGCTCAGGTAATGTTCTCACGGTCCGTGAGTTCAGGCCTCACTTTGGGGTCTGTGTTGACAGCTCAGAGCCTGGACCCAATGCTTCTGATTCTGTGTTCAGAATCAGAACACAGAAGGTGTCCTGGACCCAATGCTTCTGATTCTCTCTTCTCCTTCCCACCTTGTGCTCTGTCTCTGTCTCTCTCTTTCAAAGATAAATAAAAACATTGAAAAAATTAAATATTGTTTAAAAAACTTTATCTTCCTTTGCATTTCTTGATAGTTCCATCTGTGATATTGACAGTGCGTTGGGTAAAATCACTATAGGGAATTATCAGCTATTGCATTTATGTTTATCTCACTCCATTGGTTTGTTATGACCATAACCTTCATGGCCACGGGTCACTCCTCCTCCTTCTAGGGAATGTGTAAAGCTTGGTCAGAGCACAGCCGTGCAAGGTGAAAGGGCTCTTAGGGCAGATCCTGATTCTCTCAAAGAATCTCTTCAGCATAACTATGTACTAGCTCTTGGGCCTTAAAAACTACTGGCTTTGTGTTTATCCTAAGATTTTACTTCTTGAACTTGTTTTTAAAACACCTGGCATCTCAAAAATACTTTCTTATGCTGTTTAGTACAAGGCACCATGTGAACATTTTACAGACATCATCTCCTTCTACCCATATACAAATCCCATGACGTAGGTACATTTCAGCCATTTTACAATTTAAAGAAAATTAAGTTCAAGAAGCTAACTTGTGCAAAGTCACAAAGCTAGCATCTGGCACAGCATGATTCAGAACCAGGTCTGTGTTGATCCCAAAGTGTATACTGTTAACTACGTTGGTCCAGCCCTCAGTTTTAGCCCCTGTGGCCAAGAGCCCCTCCCCTTCTCCCTGGGCTTTCCTCGCCCTGTCTGGTAAAACATGCCCACTTAGCCGACTCAATCTTTCCATTACTTTGCCCTCTGACTAGAGTTATGTTGTGCTACACTGGTTCTTCTGGGACTTTTCTCATAAGAACAATGATCGGGGCACCAGGGTGGTTCAGTCAGTTGAGCGTCCGACTTTGACTCAGGTTATGGTCTATGATGACAGGGCAGAACCTGCTTGGGATTCTCTCTCTTCCTCTCTCTCTGCCCCTTCGCCCAAAAAGAAATAAACATTAAAGAAAATAAAATAATGGTAATGATAAGAAAAAAGGAGTAACTGAAGAAGGAGAGACCCTAAGGCTTGGGACCTGGGGAGGCTTTGGGAAGGAGAGCTGGATTGAAGAGAGCTGGTGAATGACAAAGAAACAGAAAGGTATGTTCTTGGACAAGATGCCGTATAACTTGAGAAGTACATGTAAAGGACATGACTTTTTGTCTGTTTTTCTTTTTGTTCTGTTTCATGTTGTTTCTATTTCTTGTCTCTGCTGTTTGCTTCTTTAAATGGCGACTCTGCTCCAGGACAGAACAATACAGGTGCATGACTTCTGGAAATCTTTGTAAACGTAATTTTGTCAAAACATCTAAAGGGGATAAGTAATAACTGATATAAGACATAGCGACCAACGTGAAGTACAGCGCACAAAAACCAAAAGGAAACAGAGTCACCTGGGTTGCTCAGTCGGTTAAGCATCCGACTCTTAATCTTGGCTCAGATCCTGATCTCACGGTTTGTGGGTTCAAGCCCTGCACCAGGCTCTGTGCTGACAGTGTGGAACTTGCTTGGGATTCTCTCTCTCTACCCCTGCTCTGCCCACATGCACTCTTTCTCTCTTCCTCCAAATAAATAAACTTAAAAAAAAAAAGGAAACAAACACAATGTCACATTGTTTCTTTCCGCTGAGGCTTTAAAGTTTTGATTTTGAGTATTTGCAATCCCCATTTTGAAAGCTGGTAATTCTCTGTACCATTTTCCGTGTGTGTTTAGGCACCGTGGGGCCTCTTTGCAAACATCAGCAAGAACATGATGATATTCTAGATCAGGAATGTTGATGTTTTTATGCTTTTTTCTAACTTCGATACCTACAGTGGAGGAAATGAGGGTGAGGGCAAGAGTAACCAAGCACCTGTCCTCAGAAGCACCTTCTCTGATGCCTTTAGAGTCTGTTAGCATGTGCTTTTAAAGTCGTCTTTACAAGAAAAATTCCCATTAGATATTTAGGCTTATTCCTCCCTCGGGAGCATTGTTTTGCCTAAAGAGTGTAATCAGCAGCTGAGTCTGCAGGCTGGGATCACGGCCTCCAGGAAGGGCATGTCCAAGGGAGAGAGTTCAAGGGTCTATTTGCACAGTGACAGGACGCAGAAGGCAGCCAGGCATCTGGGACACAAGGACCAGTGTCAGGGGGCGACCAAATCAAGCTTTAGTGACTCTGCATGGTAGCAAGCACCTTGGGGGAGTCCCAACCACACCTAACCCAGATGGGCGAATAGCCTAGTAAATGGGCATCTGACCGACATTTCACATCTGACGTGTGACATCAGTCTTCCTAGTTTAGCCATGTACCTACTCTTTTTGTACTTAGAACTCTCTCCAGTAAGAAGAAAAAAAAAATAAGAAGAGGACAAAAGAATAAATTATATGACCGACTGATACCCCTCTTTCTTCGTTATCCCTCTTGTATAGTATTCTACTCTCCAAAGCACTTAAACAACCACAGAAACAAACACAAAAACTAAAGTCATGAAAATGGTTCCATCATCATTTATTAAATTTCTTTTCTTACGGTCTTAAGGTCTTTGTCTTCAAGAAAGTCTTAAAATGCTTTGGCTATTTCTATACAGTGGTTCTAGCGGGTTGGGAGAGTATGAAGAATTATACAATCTTCAAAATAGAAGAGGCAAAAAATGAAACAAAATGAACAATGTAATACAATTAGTTATCTTAGACTTAACAAAAAATGCCTATTTTGTGAAGGCCTTCTGTGGGTAATGAAATACGAGACATATTTCCAAAGCCTTATAAAACAGCTTACTCTTGATGTCAGCTGGGGTCATGGTCTCCTGGTCTTGAGTTCAAGCCACAAATCAGGGTTTGCACTGAGTGTGGAGCCTGCTTGGGATTCTCTCTCTCTGCCCCTCCTCCACATGTATGCGGACTTTCTCTCTCTCTCTCTCTCTCTCTCTCTCTCTCTCTCTCTCAAAATAAACATATACATATATAATTTGGTTCTACAGACAGTGGCATGAAAATGTACTTAAATTTAGCTATTCACTAGCACAAAACTATCACCAACAGAAGATCTACTTTTCCCTTTGCATTGTTAAACTTTTTTTTTTTTTTGAGAGAAAGAGAGTGAGAGAGAGTGTACATGCTGGGAAGAGGGGCAGAGGGAGAGAGAGAGAGACAATTTGTCTGACATAGGGCTTGATCCCTTGACCCTGGGATCATGATCTGAGTCAAAACCCAGAGTCGGATGTTCAACTGACTGAACCACCCAGGCGCCCCTGCATTTTTAAACTTCTAAGAATTGTTCTTCCATCAAGTAAATGACTAATTTTTATTTACCTAGAATAATTTTAGATCAAGTTGGGTTGGAAGGACAAATGATACTTTCTTACAGATAGTAAAACTAGCAACCTTTAGAGAAAGCCATAATTTTAAAATTTGGAAAACAAAAAGCAAACTGTAATTTATGGTTCTTTTTTTTCCCTAAAAGATGAGAGAAAAGCTCTCCCTCTGACTTACTTGTGTGAGGTAAACACAGCTCACTGTGGAAAGACACTGTCTTGTGTGACCCAACAGCTGGGCAAAAGCTGTACTGATATGGGACACAAAGTATTAATTTATACAGCAGAAAAGCTAATTTGAATGCATTCGGTTGAGTTCCAAGCAAGTTTCTTATTAGGATTAGTTTTACTTTGTAATGTCCATCTTAATATTTATGTTTTCAGTATTTCTTTTTAACATGAATTTTCTGGCCCTCAGAGGCAAGGGCATGAGCGGACAATCGTATTATACAATAATCAGTGAAACTCCAGCTCTTTGTACACCAGAAGGGGGTAGGAGATTTTGTGCGATTCACTGCCCTATCCCTAATACCTACAAGAATGCTGGCCATACAAACAAAACAAATAAGTCAACGAGGAATATATAGCTATTGATTCTTTAACTAGAATACTTATTCTATGCAATATTACTAGATTTCTGTGTGAAGGATTTAGTTGCCCTTAGCCATTAAAAAAGTCACCTGAATATTTATTTTCTTGTGCTTAATTGCTTCCTCTAGAACAGCAGCGGGTCCTTAAACATCAAATGAATCTATTTACATCTTTTTCAGCTTCTCATAGGTTTCTCAGTTGCATGACAAATACTACTGTTTGGAAAAAAAAAAGAGTGTATGTTTGCATTTAATTACACTTTTAACATGTAAGAAGCACAGCATACTTTTACATTTTAATTTAACACAGTCATAACATGTGGGAAACTAAAGAAATAGAGACGATTAGATAAAATACTGATTTAGGTCTAAACAATGTTTATATTTTGTATTGCTTGTTTTAGGTAAACATGGCATTACTATGTACCTAAAGCACACTCAGTTCAAGGAAAAGAAATGTTACCACCTTGTAAAGGCAAAGTTTAAAATATGTGTGGAGTGTGAACAAGGCGAGATAAAGGCCATTCGTTGTTCTGGAGAATCTGTATTTGTGGGATAATGATGAGGTGACTGCACACGTGATTCACTCTGTGGCGTAAGTAACAGGGAAGCATGTGACATCACAATTTCAGGATTTCAGCCTCCCTCCCTCCCTCCCTCTCTCTCTGTCTCCGTCTCTACTTCTGTCTTTCTCTCTGTTACACACACACACACACACACACACACACACACACACACACTCCACACACACAAGGTAACTGAGGCTGGGAGCAATGTGGAATACTTTTGCCAAGAGTCGGTGTGTATCATGGTTTCTGAAATAATCTGAGAAGACATCTAATTAAGCACATTTGTGATAATTTTAATATTTCAGCAGATTAATAGACTATATCTAGGATTAAAAAGAGGAGATCAGCAGGACTTTTACTCTAATCATGTACCCAAAAAGACAGAAGAGGAAATGTATTGACTAATTATTGGAAACTATCCTGCAAAAAAATAATAACCAAATAAGCAATCTAGATTTATTGGTGAGTTTAGGAGCTCCTCAGCCTTGGGTGAACTTCCATGACTGTTGCATAGATTAGCTCTACAATGGGGGAGGTTAAGGCGATCCAAGACCACATTCAACTTCAAAATTATTTCCCACCAACTTTTCACCAGAGTTATCAGCTTATTTACTTTTTTCTCAGTAAAGAGGACTGTTTCTTAATAAAGATAACTACTTTACTGACATATAAAGACAAAGGGGTAAAAGGCCATTATCAAGGGAATTAATAAACAACACACACACACACACACACACACACACACACACACACACATATTATGCTTGTGAGTATGTGATTATAATTAAATACTAGTGTAACAGGAAATGGCTCTTGAAATACCCCAAATGAGACCCTAAAAACACTGAGCCGTCACTAGCCTGGAGGGGCTGTGAGGTCAGAAGAGAGCCTGAGATTTACCATCTGTTGGATGATTCAAGTATTTCTCTGTTGTTACCAAATCTGTGCTATTTTTTTTAAATTTTTTCTTGTAATATTTATTTTTGAAGGAGAGAGACACAGAGGGGCAGAGAGAGAGGGAGACACAAAATCCAAAGCAGGCTCCAAGCTCTGAGCTGTCAGTCCAGAGCCCAGGGTGGGCCTCAAACTCATGAACTGTGAGATCATGACCTGAGCTGAAGTCGGATGCTTAACCAACTGAGCCACCCGAGCCCCTAATGTTTACTTATTTTTGAGAGAGAGACAGTGTGAGCAGGGGAAGGGCAGAGAGAGAAAGGGAGACACAGAATCTGAAGACTCAGGCTCTAGGCTCTGAGCTGTCAGCACAGAGCCCGACATGGGGCTTGAACCCATGAACAGTAAGATTATGACCCGAACTGAAGTCAGATGCTTAACCGACTGAGCCACCCACACGCCCTACTCTTTGAAGGAATGTAAATGAAATTATAAGAGTTTCGAAAGAACTGTGTCTTTTTGGAAGTTTTAAACCAATTAGACTTGACTAACTTTCATGATTAACATAATCACAAAATGATGATTTAATATTACAATTTGGCTTGCCCTATTGGACACAAATACTAAAGTTTTAAATAGAATAAACGCTGAGGAAGTGCTCTGGCAGTGAAATCAACATCCTGTCAGGGTGCCCTCCTCATTCCTCAACTGTGCTTTCTGGACTTCCTGCACACCTGTCTACCAGGAGCCCAGGAGGCTCCACCGGGAGTCCAGGTCTCCCTGCACAGCATGGGGCAGGGCAAAGATTCGGGGTCAGAGCCTGCAGTTCCATTCCGGGTGCTGCCCACTCCCACCCCATCCTGAACCCGTGTCCGCTCCTCAGTGAAGAAGCAATGATCATGGTGAAGAGTTGTAGTGAGGACCGAGGAGAAGTTGTGCAGAGATGTCTTGGTCTAGTGCCGAACATATAATAGGTACTCAACAAACAGTGACGGTTTCTGCTACTGCTCACTGGGGCTCAGATTTTAATTTGTGGGTTTGTGATTTTATGGGGTGCTCGGGTATGTATTTATGCTTTCCCACCATGTTTGCTAGGTATTCACCATGCCTCCTGAAGAGTCAGATAAAAGCACACCAGAAGGTGGATGTGACATAAACAGTAAGCACACATCAGGTGAGTGATTAGAGAATATGAATCAGGTGAGAATAAACATGCACCAGGGAGGTGGTAAGGTGACATGAATTGAGTATACAAAGTAGAAAACGGGAGGTGGATGATTTTGGATGGCGGCCAAAAGATCATTCTTCTGTACTTGACACATTGCCCCATGTGGAAGGATGCTCGACATACTTTTTCATATGTGTTCCTTGAAGTAAAGAGAAATTCATGCAGATTATGGGATGGGGCAAGAAGTAGGAGGAGGAAAACATTTAAAAGATAAGCCGACAGGTTGGGAAATAAGGCCACAAAAATTAGAAAACAATTGGGCTTATACAATGTATAGTGTTAGTAGAAAGTTTAAGAAACAGTGGTATTGGGGCGCCTGGGTGGCTCGGTTGAGCCACCAACTTTGGCTCAGGTCATGATCTCGCAGCTTGTGAGTTCGAGCTCCGCGTTGGGCTCTGTGCTGGCAGCTCGGAGCCTGGAGCCTGTTTAGGTTCTGTGTCTTCCTCTCTCTCTGCCCCTCCCCTGCTTGCTCTCTGTCTCTCTCTCAAAAATAAAAAACATTAAAAATAATAATAAAGAAACAGTGGTATTAATCCATGAAACACATATATGCATCTCTTGTAAGCCATATACTAATGGATAGCCTGGTGCTTGGTGCACACAGGCGGGTAAGGCACAGTGTCCATCTGTACCAAAACCATCACGGACCAGCATGCGGGTGCAAGAGAAAATACAGAAACCAAAACTTGGAAACTCAGGGGCCAGCATGTAACAAGATGAGGGAAGCATTTCAGGTCTATAAAATAAACACATAAAATATTGTTACTTTCATAAAAAAATGATCTCCCTCACATATCCTTGAAATACGCAGCCTTTTCTGTCCAATTTTATGGTCTATGATTTTTTATAGAAATGTGAATGCAGAAAGAAACTTCTCAAAAATAATAATAAAAAAAAATATTTCCAGTGAGAAATGGCCATGGATATGTGGTCTGAGTGTCAGGGAAATTACAAGGAGTAGCGACAGCAACATCGGTAAACCAGAGCTATCACACCGTGCTTAAAGCAGGTGGCTTCCACTCAGAAATTACTGCCATACAATCATGCAGGCTCAGCATTACCAAAGTATCTCAGAGTTTTAAAGAGAGGACATAAATCCAGAATCTGTGTATGTGTGTGTGTGTATCTGTGTGCACACAGAGGCTTTAATGGTTGGTTCAATTTAAACACAAAACCTGAGTAGGCAAAACATTTAAAAACATAAAAAAAAAATCCCAAAACTATGTCTGTGGGTGAAATCAACTTTCAGGCTTCCAGTACTTGACCCTGAATTAAAGAAATTATAGTACAAAAGACAATCACGAGGGGTGCCTGGCTGGCTCAGTGGGTGACGCCTTAAGCATCAACTTTGGCTCAGGTCTTGTCTTGTGGTTCTTGGGTTCTAGCCTCACTTTGGGGTCTGTGCTGACAGCTCAGAGCCTGGAGCCTGCTTTGGATTCTGTGTCTCCCTTGTTTCTCTCTCTCTCTCTCTCTCTCTCTGCCCCTCCCCAGTTCACACTCTTATCTCTCTGTCTCTCAAAAATAAATAAACATTAAAAAAAAAGAGAGCTAGGGCACCTGGGTGGCTCAGCCAGTTAAGTGTCTGACTTCAGCTCAGGTCATGATCTCGCGGCTTGTGGGTTTGAGCCCCACATCAGGTTCTGTGCTGTCAGCTCTGAGCCTGGAGCCTGCTTCAGAGTCTGTGTCTCTCTCTCTTTCTGCCCCTCCCCTGCTAGCACTCTGTCTCTCTCTCTCAAAAATAAACAAACATACTTTTTTTTTTAAAAAAGAGAGAGAGAATTATGAAAAAAAAATCTCTGGAAACTGCAGAGAAAACACAGAAAGCACAGAAAGAAAACAGGAAGAGCAACATTCCTTACATTTTCTCTGCAACCAGGTCAATAACAAAGAAAACATTGCTGAATAGATGACAGACCTTCAAAGGAGTGAAATCACAGATGCTCCTTCTTGGGGAGGCTTTAAAATTTAACATGTTTAATATGTTTGGGATTGTTTGAATAAAGTTGGTCCAAGTGTGTCCTGATTTTTCCGAGTGGGTGTATGGATTTCTGGTATTGGGAGTCACCTGCATTTGTTAAAATACATGTTCATTGATACCACTGCAGACTTATAAAACCGAATACTTTTGACCTGACACAGAAACCTGGAGTTTTAAATAGGTACCAAATAATTTTAAGAAAAGTCACTGTTTGGAATTATACCACTTGATTCACAGCTTCTCAAACACGGACAGCTCAGAGCCTGGCGCCTGCTTCAGATTCTGTGTCTCCCTCTTTCTCTCTTTCTGCCCTTCCTCAGTTCACATTCTATCTGTCTGTCTCTCAAAAATAGAATGGCCACAGACTGGCCACCAAGGGCACTTGCTTAATTAGAGATTCTGAGCCCCATGCAGACTTACAAGAATCTACAGGAATGGGACCCAAGAGATCTGTATTTGTTTCAAGTTTAACTGCATGAGCTCAAGGTGTGTTCAGATTCATGAAGTCTACCTTCTAATGCATTACAGTCTTCAGTCTTACATCTAATGTGTATTGGATGTCTGTTTTTATTAATAAAATTGGTAATTTCAAACTATTTCATTTCTTTGTGAAATAGAATTTCTAGACCCGTAGTTAAAAGTCAGCATAATGGGAAAGCCTAGTTGGTAATGATCATGCAAATTCAATTTCATTGCAACTTTTAAAACGTGGGCATTTGTTTAAATCCATTAATGGGCTGAGACTATTAAGATTATTTCTAGTGCCGTGATTGCCACTGAAAAACTCATGGATTAAATTTTAGATCCTCAAGATGACATATTTAGCAATTTCTTAATTATGTGGCCTGCCATTGAATAAGAGTAAATTTGTGTTTTAGAAATAATCTTACTTGGAAAGAAATTATATTAATATAAGATGAAGAGAATCTACACTTCATTATACATGTGGAAAATGAGGTCCATATCCCTAAAACACTTTGTGACATGGCACCTGGACTTAATCTAAGTGAGGAAATGAGAGATTATAAATCTATATCACTTACAAGCAATGAAGTATACAATGTAACTTGCCATTCCTATTCATAATGAAACAGAAATAATATAAAAAGAAAGCAGAGAGTAGAATAGCAGGGAAAATCATGGCATTTTCTTATAGAACTAGAACAAATAATCCTAAAATTTGAATGGAACCACAAAATACCCCAAAGAACCAAAGCAATCTTGAGAAAGAAGAACAAAACTGGAGGTATCACAAACCCAGATTTCAAGATGTACTACAAAGTTGTAGTAATCAAAACGTGTGACTCTGGCTCAAAAAAGACACAAAAATCAGTGGAACAGAACAGAGAGTCCACAACTAAATCCTCACTTTTATGGTCAATTAATCTATGACAAAGGTGGTAAGAATATGCAATGGGAAATAGACTTACTGAATGGGAGAAGATATTTGCAAATGATATATCCAAGGGGGGTTAATATCCAAAATATATAAAGAACACAACTCAATATCAAAAATACAAATAATCTGATTAAAGATAGGCAGAAGGCATGAAAAGACATTTCTCCAAGGAAGACATCCAGATGACCAACAGACACGAAAAAATACTCAACATCATTTTCAAGGCAGTGCAAATCAAAAGTATAATGAGATACCACCTCACACCTATCAGAGTGGCTAAATCAACAACACAAGAAACAAGTGTTGATGAGGATGTGGAGAAAAATGAAGCCCTGTGCACTGATGGTGGGAAAGCAAACTGGTGCAGCCACTGTGGAAAACAGTATGGGGTTCCTCAAAAAAATTAAAAAATACAATATAATCCCGCTACTGGGTAGTTACCTAAAGAAAATGAAAACACTAATTTAAAATACATATGTACCCCTATTTTATTGCAATGTTATTTACAATAGTTAAAACATTGGAATTGCCCAAGTGTCCCTTGGCAGATTAATAGATAAGAAGATATGGTACACATATATATGATGGAATATTACTAAGCCATAAAAAAGAATGAAATCTTGCCATTTGTGACAACATGGATGGATCTAGAGGCTATTATGTTAAATCAAAGAAGTCATACAAAGACAAGTATCATATGTCTTCACATATATGTCTTCACAATGAAAACGAACGAACAAACAAAACAGAAACAGACTCATGAATACAGAGAACAAACTGGTAGTTGCTAAAGGCAAGTGGGTAGGGGTTGGGTGAAATAGGTGATGGAGATTAAGTGGTAGAAGCTTCTAGTTATGAAGTAAATAAGACGTGGGGATAAAAAGTACAGCATAGGGAATATAGTTAATAATATCATAATGATGCTGTACTATGACCTACACTTGTCATGTTGTACACCTGAAACTAATAGAACATTGCACATCAGCTATACTTTAATAATAAAAATATAAATGAAAATAAGATAGAAATAAAGTAAAAATACAATTTAAAAAAATATCAAGAGAAAGAAGAGGATGAGGAGGAGCTAGAGGAAAGGCTAGAGGTCATCACAATAAGCATCTAAAATGTAGCTTCCAGCCCAAATCTCATTTTTAATTTTCAGGAGAGACTGAACAGTTAAGAAGTTCATCTACATTATGAGAAATTTCCTAGTAAAAATATGTTCTAAATCCCTATCATTGTAGCATGCTATGAAAAGAAGTAACATATATTTTGATATCTAGTTTTGCTATTGGCTAGTTATATGAACACAATACATGAGTATTTGAGGTTGAGATGTATTTATCAGTATAACAGCATGGGCCTCTGTCTGGGTCCATGAACATAAACATTCTTCCTAAAGTGATATCCAGGCTATAACAATATCTCCATTAAGTTCAGCATCTTCCTATGCTGATGCGCAGTTCCGATGTTCCAATACGCATGGCCGGCCAGCCTGATGCCAGGATGTATAATGTGAGGGAGACACAGGGAAATATTTCAAATAAACTCATTCTAAATAACAATGAAGAATTAAGCAATGTTTATGAAGTCGTTTTTATCAACAAGATTGTTGGGAGCACCAAATAAGAAAATGCAAGTGGGGTGCTGCGATAATGTCTGGCAAACAGTAAGAACTCAACAAAAGCAGCACTATGATTAGGATGATCACCGTTTAGTGGCATTTCATTGGCCACCCCTGTATGTGAGCACGTATGTATTCTAATACAATACGTGCCATCCACTTGAACATGTGTATGCACGCATTCAGATGTGGGCTGTGTGAAATCATGAGTTGCTACATGGGACCGATTTCTACAGTTAAAATAAGTGTAGGATGCTAAGCGAAGTCAGTCAGTCAGACAAAGACAAATACTATATGTTTTCACTCATATGTGGAAGGTAGGAAACAAAACAGGTGAACATATGGGAAGGGGAAGAAAAAAGAAAGCAGGAAGCAATCCATAAGAGACTCTGAAAGATGGCGAACCGAGGGTGATGGAGGGAGATGGATGGGGGATGGGCTAGATGCGGGATGGGCACTAAGGAGGGCACTTGTTGGGATGAGCACTGGGTGTTCCATGTAGGTGGTGAATCACTGAATTCTACTTCTGAAACAAATATTACCGTATATGTTAACTAACTGGAATTTAAGTAAAAAATTGGGGAAAAAGGGCTATGTGGAAATATTATAAAACCATGTGTTTTATTTTTAATTTTTAATTTTTTTTATCTTATTTATTATTGAGAGAGAGAAAGTAAGAGAGTGAACAGGGGAAGGGCAGAGAGAGGGGACAGAGTCACAACCAGGCTCTGTGCTGACAGCCGAGAGCCTGATGCAGGGCTTGAACCCATGAACCGTGAGACCATGACCTGAGCTGAAGTTGGGTGCTTAACTGACTGAGCCACCAGGTACCCTAAAAACATGTGTTTAAAAAAATTCAAAAGACCTAGATCTTTGATGTCAAGGTAACCTCACTATAAAGAATTGTACATGAGGATACACGGAGGTTGCTTTACATGGGGCTATCAATAATGTTATTCTATGTGAAAAAACAAACCATAACTGTAAATTAAAGGGTACTCCAGGAAGATACCAAAGTATCAGGTGAAAATGTTCCTTAAAAAGAAATATTTTTAAGGGCACCTAGGTGACTCAGTCAGTTAAGCACCCAACTGTGGCTTGGGTCATGATCTCATGGTTCATGGGTTTGAGCCCCTCATCGGGCTCTGTGCTGATAGCTGGGAGCCTGGAGTCGGCTTCAGATTCTGTGTCTCCTTCTCTCTCTGCCCCTCCCCCTCCCTCCCTCCTTCTCTCTCTCTCTCTCTCTCTCTTTCTCTCTCTCTCTCTCAAAAATAGAAACACTAAAAGATTTTCAAAAGAAACATTTCATGTGAAATTTTTAAGGAAATACTTAAACATTTTTGGTTCATGCTATTTTTAATGAAATGTTCCCTTTAAATGGAGAAAAGAAAGCTGAGCACAAATCTCCAATAATAGCTAAGAGCCTGAATATTTTTCACATTTCATTTTATAGTTTTAATTCAGTTATGAAAAAGAAAATGCTCCAGTGACAACAATTAAAAACAAAACCTTCTCCTGGAGAAACTAATGAGGATCCTAAGACAGGCCCTGCCTCCCCAGAATCTACAGCTTTCCAAAGATATCTAATAAGAAGTCCTCCACTCTCTTGCAAAGCAGACTGTTAATTAACATCCATTAATAAGAAACAAAATCTTTTAAATAACTTAAGGAAAGGAAGGTTGATGATTCATTGATTGGGATCACAGAGGAAATGAGAGAGAAACCGATGGTTTCTCAGTGGCATTGAGTTAAGTGTTGAAGGTTGAGGAATTTAACACAATTACCGCACATAGTAAAATTGCTAATTGCTGAGAAGCACACTTTCTGCCGTAGTTTGCGTGCATGAGAGTACACTATCGTGTGCGCTCATGTTTAAGTAAGTGCTGGGAGTGGGGAACAGATCGCTGCAGGGGTGCTGAGCACAGGTCCCACCAATGGGACCCTAAACAAACACAAGAGCTAAGTACATTAGGATGCCTCTGCAAAACTGCCTTCAAAGCACGTATCTAGCTTGTGCCATTACATCACAACCCCTTGTCAAGCAGATTACCACCTTTAATTTTCAAGACTGTCACAGTTACGCGCTCCTTCTCGGATCCCTTGCTGTGGGGACGAAGTTTATGATATTCCTCTGCTTCACACGTGTCCTCCTCTCCAGTTCTAAATGTGCACCCTTCTAAAGCTGTGACTTCTAAATGTGCACCCTTCTAAAGCTTCTAGGAGCGAGGTTTGCTGATTGTGTGATTGAGGACACTGCAGACTACAGCCTCCTGGAAGAATCCAGTCCATTCCCTGGTTTGTGCATGGCCAATAAAATAAGAATGGTTTTTACATTTTTTAAGTTTATGTATTTATTTTTGAGAGAGAAAGAACACACACATAGGGGAGGGGCAGAGAGAGAGAGAGAGAGAGAGAGAGAGAGAGAGAGAATCCCAAGCAGGCTCCATACTGTCAGTGCAGAGCCTGAAGTGGAGCTCCAACCTACAAACCATGAGATCATGACCTGAGCTGAAATCAAGAGTGGGATGCTTAACCCACTGAGCCACCCAGGCACCACTGTTTTTATATTTTTAAATCGTTGGGGAGAATATCAAAGGAAGCATCATATTTCTTGGCATGTGAAAATTACACAAAATTCTACTTTCGCTCTTCACAGCCTTGTCTATCCGTTTACATCTGTTGATAGATTCCGGGCTACAAGTGCAGAGTGAAGAAACTTCAAGGAGGCCATCTGGCCCACAAAGCCTGAATTATTTACTCTCTGGTCTTTACAGACTCCTGCTCCAGGAAATCATTCTCCATATGCATAGATTTGGAAATAACTGCCATACTGTGAACCTATGATATAATTATAGGGTATGGAAAGTTATCCTGAAAAAGTGTGATAAAAAATTCATCTTATTACTTCATAATCACGTGTCATATGGGAAAGACCCAATACAATGAATTTATTCTAGTAGGTAGATATTAGATGATAAAATGATACTGTTATTTCTAGTCTTATAAATGAAACTGAGTCCAAATAAAGTTTTGGGGAAAATCGGCATGTAAAACAAATTATATAGGTTGCATTCTAAAATTGATTCTTTTTACGCTTCTGTAAAGGTCAAAGATACTAACTATGCCAGATCACCTTCAGTAAAAAGTCTGTGTCAGCACATGGAAATCTTTGAACGCCAGTATAGTCTGCTTTCTTGGGAAAGCTGAAAACCACATTTTACGATAAATGCCCATGAAAAGTTGAGTCAGAAATTGTTCTTGTTAGTATACAACTATAATAGTCATAACAGAATAGCTTTTAAAATTGTAAAACTATATTATCTATAGGTGTATATGTTTCCTACATACCTTGTAGGGTTGCTTATATTTTGAATAGAATTGTTTCCAAAGGAAAAAGAGGTGGTCCATACTAATGCCATTGTCATACTAAGGGAAATACTATCCATATGATGTTTCTATTATTTTCCTCTACTAAAAACCTGTTCATTAAACATTCCACCATGCTCTCCTTAAAAAAAATCTAGTATTAATTTTATTGTAAAAGAATAAAAATGTCTAATCTCTGAATATTCAAAAAAGAAAAAATTCACCTTTCTTTGAAAAAAATCAAAATAGTAGATTTAAACATGTTCCCTAAGGTTTACTGTGAATGTAAAGAAAATTATTATTTATTTTAAATGATACAGTTGTACTTCACTTTATAAACTGTGTGAACACAAATCTGATTCACTCATAAAAGCTGATTGCAATTATTTATGTAACAAAAGCAACACTTATCTTAAAATACATTAATGCATTACTTCAAGTACATGAACCTCTATTGGTTAGTGACCTTCCAAACCTTAGGCTAACAGCAATAATTATTATTAGTAATAAAATGCATCCCCTAGTGCATATTAAATGGTTCAATGTATTAAATGTGCTGGTATCTACACACCTCTCCAAGATTATTTTGTAAGAAAAGTTTACTTTGGGGGCGCCTGGGTGGCTCAGTCGGTTGAGTGGCCGACTTCGGCTCAGGTCATGATCTCACGCTCCGTGAGCTCGAGCCCCGTGTCGGGCTCTGTGCTGACAGCTCGGAGCCTGGAGCCTGTTTCAGATTCTGTGTCTCCTTCTCTCTGACCCTCCCCCATTCATGCTCTGTCTCTCTCTGTCTCAAAAATAAATAAACGTTAAAAAAAATTAAAAAAAAAAGTTTACTTTGTAGGAGAAAATCAAGAAGATACGTGCAAACAGTACATTTTTCTGAGTTCTCTCATCCACCTAAAGCCAGACACTGGAAGGTATTCAACACCTTCTATTTCCTCTGCACGTGAATACTCAGGCCCCATCCATTTTTCTTAAAGAATATGTATATATTTTTTTCTTTCAAGTGTCAGGCCTTTCAACATTGTTTTTGCTTTCACCCTCTCTCTTCTGCACTCAGATCCCAAGCTGCTCTGAGCAATCTCACCCTCCTTTGGTTGGAAGGACCCATCTTACAGGACAGGGATGTCAACAGATGAAGACCCACACAGAAAATTTAATGCATGCTAAATGTAGCAGGGGTGGGGGGGGGGTCGGTGGAGAAAGAGAAGGAAGGGATGTCCCTCAGGGTGTTGCACTTGATGTGGGGGCAGCCATGGGGCAGGGAACTGGAAAAGAGGTTGGTGGCAGCGTCCCCTGCTGCCCGGGGAGGGAAAAGCAGGCCCTGTTTTCACATTGCCTGAAGGCCATCAGGGCGTAAGGTGCCGTGGGCAGTGAGCGTGGGCACATGTGCACGTGTGTGTGTGCGTACACACATGCATGTGTGTGTGTATGTGTGAGGGGTGGTCAGAGGCACTTAGTGCCCCCTGTCCCCAGCTTTTCTGCCTCTGAAGGGGTAGTCTGTGGCTCCAGGGGAACTAAGTCCCAGAGAGATCTTACTGATGCCCCTGACTTAGAAAGATACCATCATCGTTGACAAGACGCTAACCTTCATGTCCCACAGGTCCTGAGCAACAAGGACCTGGGACTGGTTTGGTGTCACTTATCCTAATGCATTGAACTTAGGTTCTGTAAGACGGCTTCTGACCTTTGCACCTGACTCCAAATCCTACTGTCCAGTTGCAGTGGGACCCAAGTTCCTTTCCTCCTTCCCCACTGAGGGGCCATGAGTGGAGCTCATGGCTGCTTTCTCTATAATACTTTTAGAGTCTGGAAGCTTCTCTCCATTCCTGTCTCCACCCGTGCCTCCCAGAACCTCTTTCCTGGGGTTTCCCTCCAATGGTTTCCTTATTGGCAGTCGCCCAAGGCCTGACCCACCTGGCTCACCGCTCTCAGATGCATTTTCTTCACGCATCACCCCTCTTTTCAGGTTAGTGCTTCCACTGAAGGCCTACTTGATTCCCATTATCTCAGAATAAAGTCCAATCTTACCAGCCAAATTATTCTCAGTTTGGTCCAATTATTTTACTTTCCCTGCCTGCCTTTCCATTAGTCTATTCTAGGCAAACCGGTTTATTCTTAAGTTGACTTCTTCCAGACATGGGTGTTTCAGACCCCACACATCTGACCCCGATATGAATGTTTCAGACCCACACAGCTGCCCCCAACATGGGTGTTTCAGACCCACACATCTGACCCCTATATGGCTGTTTCAGACCCATGCATCTGCCCCTGACATGGCTGTTTCAGACCCACACAGCTGCCCCCAACATGGCTGTTTCAGATCCCACACATCTGACCCCGACATGAATGTTTCAGACCCACACATCTGACCCCGACATGGCTGTCCCACACAGCTGCCCCCAACATGGCTTTTTCAGATCCACACATCTGAGTGAAACACCAGCCACTGCAGTGAAAAGTAAGTCCTGGCTATATGCTGACCCTTGACCCTGCACACGTTTTGAGACTGGAAACCCCATACATGCCCATTGTGCCTCATTTATACAAATTATCTCATGTATAACTTTAGGGAAATATTTGCATTTGTGTATTTTAACTCTCTTTTACACCATCTTGGAAAAAAATACCTTGCCCTTACACTGATGTTTTACAAGGAATACAAATCACAAGAGATAAGCAGAGGGAAAATTACGCCCCTTTAACTAAAATAATGTAGAAAATGTTTATAAATGCAAAAGAGAATCTTAAAAACAGGAAGTCTGTTACAAGCTAAAAGATCCTTATTTTCCATGAAGAAAAGCGATAGTTAAAAATTCATAATTAGGACATTTAATTCAAATATAAATATTTTACTTTGCTGAACTTTACTCGTAAAACTCAAATGGATTCCAAATTGTCATTGAATGGCTACCGAAGGAGACAATATTTTAAATTTTTTTTTCAACGTTTATTTATTTTTGGGACAGAGAGAGACAGAGCATGAACGGGGGAGGGGCAGAGAGAGAGGGAGACACAGAATCGGAAACAGGCTCCAGGCTCTGAGCCATCAGCCCAGAGCCTGACGCGGGGCTCAAACTCACGGACCGCGAGATAGTGACCTGGCTGAAGTCGGACGCTTAACCGACTGCGCCACCCAGGCGCCCCAGGAGACAATATTTTAAAGCCGAAATAGAATTTTAAAATCATCTAGAATTTGTTACATTTGATGTGGTAAAAATGATATTCGCAGGGAATATTATTATGTGACTGTGAGTCTAATTTTTGTTTTTTTTGTTTTTGTTTACCACCCATAGTTATGAAAGGAGACACAAATGAAAAATCAAAGATTAAAAGCCAAAAGAGTGGAAGGGACAGGAAAAAAGGAAGGGAATAGAGAGGAGGGAAGGCGAGTGAGTAGAACAAGCAGAGAACAGTGCTTGTCGTGGTTTGTGGAAGAAAACCCAAGGGCTTTGGAATAAGATGCACCTTCATTTGCACATTGACTGTCTCAACTAAGGAGCTTGTATCACTCAGTCTGCATAAGCCTCGGGTGTTTATAAAGCGTTAATTAGAATGATGGTTACTAGATATGAAGAGTCTAGTAAAAACCCCAGACAATAGTAATTTGTGTTCATTCATACATCTTATTATTGTAATTTTACTGAGTACATAATCTGGCAGAATACAGAAGATACATAAGCACCTATGAATGAGCTGACATATCAATGGATAATTAGGAGGATTCAAAGCACATATCTGGCAATTCAAGTATTGTTAAAATGTAAAGTTTGTGAAGAGTCCATGGTTCCTCAATGATTGTTGTAATATTTTCAACAACTAACCTTGTAAAGTGTTCATCTGATGATACCAATTTTATTCTCATTTACTGTTGCCTTTCCTGCATTTGAAAAATTATAAAGGCATATTACCCAGGGGTGTGTGTGTGTGTGTGTGTGTGTGTGTGTTTCCTTTCAACAATTTTGAAATCTATTCAGAATCATAAATTAAAATTATTACCTGCCACGTTCATGCATCCTACTTACCAAGTTATTTGGCTTTCCTTAATGTAACTGGAAGACATGTGTTTTCACAGATCAATGGAATTTAGGCACATCCTTTGGAGGGGGCTGTGATTGGAAAGGCAGAGATGAAAGAGTTTTGCTTGGAAGGCAGTGCATGTTTCTAGTGCACGTGGAGAACAATGACATCGGTGGTCTGTAGGTAAACAAATGTCCTCCTTTTTAACCTATTTGGTCCCTTCCTGGCAATGTTTCACATTGAATAGGGGATAGTTCCACTCAGAATTTCACAAACAAACCACTTGGCAAGAGTAAACCACTCCAGAGGCCACAGATGTGGGAGTTTGCCCTTTGCTTCTAATGGGGATAAAGATCATGGGTTGCTCTACAGGAAATCAGATGCATCTCTAAGGCCATGGTGCTTCCTGACAGGAAGCTGGTGGCCAGCATGTTGGAACAGAGCAAAGAGAACCTTTCATTGGCAAGACCAAGATGGCTCATTTTTTTGCCACCTCCCCAGCGTACTGCTGGTTAGATACATTAATTTCTCCTTTAGAGGCCCAGTACTTTACAAAATTGCTTTGATGACGGTACACTGAGGGGTTTTATTATCCATAATTTTTCATGGAAGTCAGCCTGTGTATTTGAGTATTTTTCCCTCTCATGCTGACAATGGTCACACAAAAGGAGAAGGGATGAAGAGTTAGATGCAAACATAGAAAGTCTAGAATGCTATAAACATCAACTATCATTTGTAGGGAAAAGAAACTTTCCAAATATGACAAAGGAATCAACCAACATAAGAGGTTGAAACACAGTATGTGAGGGGAAATCCTTAATCTTTTGTTTTATTGTATTTCAGTGACACATTAGCAATACATTTTTATGAGAACATTTGCTATGCTGTTTTCCTCACAGATAATGCTAGAGGCAATTGAAATCAACTTTGATTAATTATTATTGTTTGTTATCTGTACTCAATGTTTGGAATGTCATAAAGCATGTCTAAAAAATAAAACTAGGGATTTGATATCTGTGCAGTTTCCTCTCAAAGGAATGAGCGAAAATATAAACTCAGAGTTTAAATGATTTGTTTTTCTTGTTTACATACTGTAAGAGGAATAGTTTTGTAAATGGGGAAAAATGACATTGCTTCTGGAATTAAGAAAAATATTCAGGCATTAAGATATTTTTAAACACACACATATTTTCATCTAGCCATTAACGTATTCAACACATCTTTATTGGTATACATGTGGATGTGTAATTTATTCATCTAGCAATGTGAAGAGACTCAGGCTGAATTTTTTATAGGAGTAAAAATGGACTTAGTGGCCATGTTGCCCAGACCAAACATTGAAAGGCTCAATAAAAAGAAACAGTCGAAACAGTCATGTCCAAGAGCACACAGCAGTAAACAGAATGGAATCCATGTTGAAGGATCAGCTATAGAGGACAGGTACATAAAGCAAGTAATTTCACGATACCAACCACAGAGATATTAACTCAAAAGGATGCAAGAAGTCTTTACTAGAGGGTTGACAGTCAAGCCAACAGGCTAAGTAAGTAATCCTTAAAAGGAAACTAGGTTGCAGAGTGAGCTTCATATAAAATAGCCACATATAAAGATAAATATGACCCAGCTCTTGCCTTCAAGATTTGGATGGTCCAGCTGGAAAAAAGGATGAGTTGTCCAGTGTGATAAACGTCATGTTAGTTGCAAGGCATACTAGATGGATGGAGCAGAGAATGAGTAACTCTCCAAGGGATGGAGAGAAAGGAAAACTTCTAGGGAAAGTCACCCGAGCTGGTTCTTCACATATGAATAAGATGCTGGACAAACTCTAGGAAAGACATCAAGGCGTAAAATGCATGTTCTGTTTGAGTAACTCTTGTGTGGCCTGTATGATAATCAGGTAAAAGTTGAGTAGGTAAGTTTGAATGGGGAACACTTTATAGGCCAGGCTAATAGATTTGACCATTTTTAAATTACCTTTTAGTGTTTATTTTTCAGAAAGAGTACTCTAAGAAAGCCGTGCAAGTTTGATGAGACAGTGAGGCCATCCAGGAGACCGCTCTACTTCTCAGAATAACAGAGCATGGGCATCTTAACTGATAAGATAGCGAGGCATGAAGGAAGGCATTGATGCAATAAATAACTAACAGAACCACCAGAACTGATAAAGAAGGTGGGTATCCATATATGAGAAAGATGGCAAAAACAAATCCAAGGTACTTCTCAAAATCTGGCTTAAGCAATTAAGCAGAAAGTGAATAAATAGAGGAATGTGGTGGCAGTGATGATCATTTAACTTGAGAGGTTAGACTAGATACTCAGCAGACAAGCAAATGGTCAAAAATAGGCTGAAAATAATCTGACATCCACTCAAAACACAAAATTTTTCAGTGGACTTTTGGTTGTATTCCTTCAATTTGCATTATAGTTCTTCAATTTTCTATCATATATTATAATTTATTTTGACTTCAAGGGGGTGAAACTCACTAGGGTGAATAGATAGGGTCATCTCACCTGTTCTGGGAAAACAGCTACAAATATAATGCACTATAGTACTTTACCCATTATGTGCGTGTGCATCGAATCACAGAAAAATTATACGGTCAATAGTTACTTAAACTATATTCAGTGCAGCTGAATTTTAACATCCTAAAATAATTACAAAGGCACATCCATTATATAATGGGGGAAATTCAAGCCATGAGCGATATAAAATTACATCCATTTTTGCTAGTCATTTGCCAGTAGCTGTCACACGATTGTTACTGGTTTTCTCGCATCTATCACAGCATTAGGTACAAGCTGTGGACAACTGATCTCAGGGAAATGGCTATTTCTGATCTCAGGAAAAGGGCACTAGTCACACCAACCTTTGAAAGCAGGGCTTTAAGTGATAAATAGAAAACAGCAAGTGGAAGTTCCTTTTGAGGATTCATATATGTTTTCTTCTTACACACATACATATCCATTTGACATGAATTCTCCGATTAATCTTACTTCTCATCTCCCCTAAAGGCGCAGGTTAAAAATATATCATTATTTAAAAAAAATAAATCATTAATTGTAATTTCTTCTTCAGTTATTCTCTAATTGGATGTGTGTTATTTATTATTAGTTTGGTTTAACATTACTGGGGGAAAATGTCGACTCATTTTTTTTTTTTTTTAATTTTCAGTGAGAAATAAACAATGCCATATCTCGGGCTCTTAACACTAAGCCTCTGTTCTCTACAACCCTAAACTGCATGCGGATGTCCTTGTGAGTTAAAATGTGAATCACCTTAAAAACCCATCTTAATCAGGCTGAAGCTGAGATATTTTGGTTTTTAATAAAATGTTAGCGAATATTTCTTTGTGTTACCTTTAATTAAATATTTCTAAAAGCTCCATAGAAATAATTTAAAAGTATATAAAGGAAGAAATGCAACAACCCTACATTGAAGGGAAGAGATCCAAAATGTGGTTTGAGGATGAAGGGCACCAGCATCCTTCTTCTTGAATTTTCTATCCTGAGGGAAATTATAAGAATGCATACTTCCCCAAAGACTGGATCAAAAGGAGAGTAGACACAGGTTTATGAAATCACTTACCTTAAGTTTCCAAATCAAAAAACACACCATAGACTGTAAAATCAGACCTAGGTTCAAAAGGACTGGGAGTGTATATTTCAAGGAAAAAATATTAACACAGTTTTGCCTCAAAAGGACTGGGAGTGTATATTTCAAGGAAAAAATATTAACACAGTTTTGGCGGGGGGAGTTTTGCATAGTTTATAGGGCAATAGGGGGAGGTACTGAGTAGGCTTTGGGAATATAAAATGGAAGCAGGGAACGGAAGGTATATTCTCACTTGCTCAAATTAAATTAGAACTCAGTGAGAATCTCTGGTTACTAGAGAAAAACCTGAGTTTTGGTCACGGGAGTTACGTCATATTTTGTTTAAACAGAGTAACCTGAACAAGGGAGTATGGGTCAACCAGAAGTCAGAGAGCCGTGGAAGAAGTGGACAGAGGTCCCCTAAGTACCTTCCCCTGAATGCCTTTGTGTTTAGCAGTATTGTTTTGTGAGAGGCAAAGAGTACTGCATTTTCGATAGAACTTGAACTCTTCCCTCTAAAATTCTGACTCTTTTCGGAAGTTGATCTAATCATCTCAGTAATGAGATTTCCAGGATGCTGAAGTTTCGTGGATTTGTTCTGTAAAAAAATAGGGAGCGGTGTTGCCCAAGAGCAAACAAGGTTGGGTGTTTGCCACATGGTTTGTCTGGCTGGAGCAGAGGAGGGAGGTCGTGTACCGGGTGGGTCACGTCTGCATCCGAGGAGGAGGCTGGACAGAGCACAGAGCAACCTGTAGTGGAAGCCGCCTGGACCCTGTGAGAAGGGGGCAGCTGCAGAAGGGAACAAGGAGGTGGCACAGCACACAAGAAAGGACCCCGTGAGGGCAGCAGGGCTCCCTGTGATCTCCACAGGGTCTATATACCAGTTATGTCTCTAACCCGATGGATACGCTCCCTGTGGAGAGACGTCCCCACGACAAACATGCAGATCATAAAAACGGAGTCTAAGTCCTAAAAAGAGTGTAGGCACACAGAGAGATTTTATGGAAACTGACAAACGAGGCAGGCAGAACTCCCCCTGAGGCCATGCATCCCCTGATATCCAAGACGCCCGCACGCCAGCCATGCCTGTGTCTCCTCGTCTGAGCTGTTCCTCAGACACCTTCCATACTTTCAGTTCTCTGTGTCCACAGCCAAATGTCTACGCTCAATTCACGAGGCTCCTCACGTCCCTATACTTGTATCATATACTCGCGGTATTCTCATCAAGGACAAAAACAGTACTGCATTTCAAAGGAAAGGAACTTTTCATATGGGACATTACAAGATATTTACACAGTTTTGTATCCTTAAGAATGTTCTTTATATGGTCTGTAAATATAGCCAATAAAAACATTTAAAAATTATTAAAATTTCAAAATATTTCATTGATGATAGCTATGGAAAATGAAGAATATTTTACTTATTTTAATTCTTGAAGGTTGTATAAATCTCTGGACTTACTGCGTTTTATCCAAAATTACACACTTTTTTGTGAAAATGTGCAGCATTATTAATTTGTTAATCTAAGTGGCAGTTGTGTTCTTGGTGTATGAATCAGGGCTCTGTAAATCTTCCTTAAAAAGGATGAAGATAAGGGAAAGCAAGTAAACTACAGGAAAAGAGACTAAGAAGAAAATTTATATATTTCTTTTAGCTTTGGTAATTAAAACAGTTAATTTTAAAGATGCCTGTGCATATATACTGTCTTCCAACTGCTTTGGCTGTGGGTCCGCCAAAACAAACATTTGAACTTCAGTGAACTTTAAAAGACACATAATTAGGCTTCTTTACAATTCTAGAACTACAGTCTATTATACTCTATACTTTTAAAATGCCATACAATACTGGCCATGACTACTTTGGATAACAAGGCCAAATGGAGATTCTTTTTGTTTTTAAGTAGATTCCTAAGTGTAAGCAGCATCTTTGGTCAGATAAAGATTTCTAATCATGAGCTCACCATTGAACTCTCATGGCCAGATGTTATCATTCACCAGAATTTTATGTCCATATTTTTCTTTCCTAAAACAATATTCACATATATAAGTCTGCCTACATAGTATACCATTGAGTATTGTTTCTTTTTGAAATTTGTAAGAATAATCTCATTGTATAAAGAAAGAAATCATCTGAAACTTGTTTTCCTGACTCATGGTCAGGCAAAGCTGGTGTAAAAACAGTCATTAAGAAATTGATGTAAAACACATAGTTATTTAGTTGATCTTTGCTCTAACAATTCAAGTAAAAAAAACAGCTCCAGGCAAAAAAATGGTGGTGACAGAATTTGTATTTAATGCCTCCTGTTCTATCAGTCAGGTGAGTGTGCCTCTCCATGTACTGATAAATTCCCTACACTTTTGCTTATTAAACTTGACCCATTCGTTGTGGTATTCTGTTCGAGCTCTGGTACATAAGTGGAATACATAATGCTATTACTTGCGAATCACATATAATACATTAAGCATTATTGCTGGGTGTGCTGCTTTATTTTATTTCATTTAATAAAAATTTGACCAGTTAGGATGGGCAAAGATATGCTGTGGTAACGAACAAACAGAAATAAAACAACAAAGAGCGTATACCCTTTCTCTCATTCTCCATGTGCAAATGGTTCTGTGATCAAAGTCGCTCAGAAGACCAGTTGAGCCAAAGCGAATGATGGCACACTCAGCATATGGAAGGAAATGTGGCGAATTGTAGCTGGCTGTCAAACTTTTCTTTCAGAGTAGATTTGTGTAATTTCACTGCTGTAATCACAGATATCATGGCTGCACATCACCAAAGAAAACAAAAAGAAGAGCGGAACACGCGCAGAAGTACCATCCTGTAACATGCCTGTTCGGAGAACCAGAAATGTTTGCTACTGGGTCTAAGGGCTAACCTGTCTCACAAAACCATTACGAGAGACTCAGGATCAGCATTTGTGAAGGAAGGAAACTAAAGCTTAGAGAGATGAAGTACAGTTAACCAGTATAAAATCATGACTCCAGGGGCACCTGGGTGGCTCAGTAGGGTAGGTGTCAGACTTTAGCTCAGGTCATGATCTCACGGTTTGTGAGTTCAAGCTCCACATGGGGCTCTGTGCTGACAGCTCAGAGCCTGGAGCCTGCTTTTCAGATTCAGTGTCTCCTCTGTCTGCACCTCTCCCCACTCATGCTCTGTCTCTGTCTCTCAAAGAATGAATAAATGTTACAAAACATTAAGAAAAATAAATAAAATCTAAACATTTAAAAAAGCATTCATCCAGTAATTCTCAGAATGAAGTACTAATGTTTCCAAAGCCTTTTCTTCCATTGTTAGCATCTTAATTACATCTTAAATATACTTTACTAGACTAATCATAAGCAATTTATTATACCCTCTAATCATTACCAGATGAACAGGGCTCTTCTTAAAAAGTACATACTGATATGACGTAATGACCCTTGCCTACTTGCCCAAGCAATAATATCAGTACCACGCACCTGCACCTCTGTGGTGCCCTACCCCCTCCTCTCTGCTCCAGGATGCAATCTCTCTTGCAGACGCCAGACAAAGGCCAACCCTGTAAGCAGACCTTGCTATGGACAGCGGCGTCTGTTCTCTGCATACTATGCAAGTAAATTGCGTTGAATTTGGAGGTATCACATCTTCCCTCTGATCTGAAATTTATAAACATCATGCATTGACAAACCATGAAGCTATCTTAAACAAATATATTTTCAAGAAGCCACACGTGTGAAAAATGCAATGTGCTTTAAGACTTTAGATCAAGTCTCTGAAATGTGTAGAAGAGAAAGAAGTGACATGAGCACAAGGGATGGGAGGACCGTGGAAAGGGCACCAGGTCAGAGCCTGGTAGCACTTTTCCTCTTTCTAGAATTAATAACTGGAATGGCAGAAAGATACAAAGAGGCCCAAGTCTATGCAATATGATAGTTTAAAAGCTTTAATTTTATCACTATGAATAAGAAACGAAGTCTGCAAGTATAGTCCTATTGCTTCCTAATCCTAGGAACGGGGCTGAGATTTTATTGTTTTACCTGAAATCATGTAAAGGAAAACTGTGGCTATACTGACATATGGTGGTAAAACGGAAGTAAACAGATTTCAGTAAGCTGTGATTCTTCCAGGTATACGAACGTCCTTCACACCTTCATGTCATAGCATCTGCTACTGCCTCTGTTTGAGCTCAGTTCTCTTCCCTCTATCACACATCTCTGCCTCTGCTTACCCTACTCCTGTTCAAGGCACAACTTACAACTGTTCTTTAAGAAAAACAATTTAACGAGGCTAACTCCAGAACGGTTTTGTTAGCAATTTTGTTTTCCCATAAAATTCTGTGAATGCCACTTTGACAGCTTTATGAGGTTTCTTGTCTGTGTCCCTAACTATGCTGTAAAATCTTTAAGGGATGTGTTACTTTTCTATGGCTGATGTAACAAACCACCACTGACTATGTAGCTCAGAACAACAGTTTCGTGAGACACAAGTCTCACTGGCATAAGATAAAGGTGTGGACAGGGATGTGTTCTTCTCCTGGGGTCTACAGCAGAATCCATTTTCTTGCCTTTCCTAGCTTCTAGAAGCTGTCCACTTCTCTTGGCTCATGGTCTTTTCTCCATCTTTAAAGGTAATAACAGCCAGATAATCTCTTCTCCTAGCACATCACTGTCACTTCCTCCACACTCACATTCCTCTCCCACTCAGAATTAAATGGCTTCAGTTTTTCACTTTTAAGAAGCCTGATGATCACATTGGGTCCTCTGGATAATCCATGATAATCTCTTTATTTGAAAGTCAGGTGATTAGCTACCTTAGTTTTATCTGAAATCTTAATTGCCCTTAGCCATGTTAATGTAATATATGCCTAGGTTCTGTGAATTAGGCTGTGGAATCTCTGGAAAGCTATTGTTTTGTTTATCCCAAGGGGATAATGAATTGTCTGGTGTGTGTCATGAATTCAATAACTGTGGTACTGAAACAATCAAGTTTCAGGACATAGTTAGCTCATCTATTCAGTACCATGGACAGAAGAGGATATATTTTATTTTATTGAACATTTGAAGCATGAGGACCTTCTACATGGACAATGTCCAGGTCAATTTGACTACATTATTTTAAGAATCTCCCATCAAAGGGTTACATTAAATTAAGCTCTTCGTGTAACAGATGAGGAAACTATGTCCCAGATAGGGGAAGTGATGCTCTCAAGGTCATCCAGCTTGTTAGTGGAATAGCTGAAGCTTCTGTCTTCTCAAATCTTAGCCCTATCATTTTTGGATATCCCTTTGGCAATATGGTCTTATATAAGTGGATTCATGTATTAATCCTCTGCTCTCAAAGTCACTTGAAGGCATCACCTCAATGCTGTGATTGGAAGCAAAGTGGGTCACCAATGTCCATGTTAAGATTTTGTCTCGGTGTTCCCAAATTTGCAAACTCTTCAAGGATCAAAGCGATACCTTATGTACAGAAATTCTTAATATTCTGATGCCATTCTAGTTCTTCACAGAAGTGGGGAGACTACTTCATTCCCCCACTTGTGTCACATTTTGTACCTCTCAGAACACAATAGAGCTCCTTAAACTCTGGGGACTCGGGATCTTTTATGAAAAAAAGAATTCTTTTCAGCTTTTATGACCATATGTTTTAGACAGGCATTTATGACACTTAGGCTGGGGTACTAAATTCAGGGAGAAACAATGTATTTTACTCTATTTTGATTGCAATCTAATGAGTATGTTTTGAAAAGAAGGATATGGTCTACGAAATAATTGACAGACTTATAAATACAATTGTTTTTTTTTCAAAATTCAAATTTGTACTATGGGGAAAGAAATCTGTCCCAGGAATATCTGCACTTTGTTAATATATCTAGAGTATATTTAGTTACATTCAGTAAGGGCATTTAATGATAATTAACATCTTAAAGTTCTCAGGTAAAAATTTACCCAGACAAAACAACAGAGAAAAAGAGAAAAATGAGATGGCTAATGGGATTAGGAGGGTGCCCCGCTTCCCTTCTTCACACTTGTATCCCTATACCAAAAACCCTGTCCTTTACCCCTCGTGTCCCCTGAGGAAGACAAAAATTGTTAGGGAGTATTACATTTAATCTTTCAAAATAGTAATTTTTGATGTTTTCATATTGAATTACAATGGGTATGGAAAATAATTCAAGACCATTTTCCTTACAGTCTTTAAAAAATTTACATATGTATGTATTTTTAATTAATTAATTACAAATTCAATTTTTGTATTACATAAAGGGGCTACAAAAATTTAAAATTCTTTTCTTTTTTTTTGATTTTTTTTTATTTATTTTAAATTTTTTTTAGGGGCGCCTGGGTGGCTCAGTCAGTTAAGCGTCCGACTTCAGCCAGGTCACGATCTCGCGGTCCGTGAGTTCGAGCCCCGCGTCAGGCTCTGGGCTGATGGCTCAGAGCCTGGAGCCTGCTTCGATTCTGTGTCTCCCTCTCTCTCTGCCCCACCCCCGTTCATGCTCTGTCTCTCTCTGTCCCAAAAATAAATAAACGTTGAAAAAAAAAAAGTTTAAAAAAAAATAAAATTTTTTTAGCGGGGCGCCTGAGTGGCACAGTCGGTTAAGCGTCCGACTTCAGCCAGGTCACGATCTTCTGGTCCGTGAGTTCGAGCCCCGCGTCAGGCTCTGGGCTGATGGCTCGGAGCCTGGAGCCTGTTTCTGATTCTGTGTCTCCCTCTCTCTCTGCCCCTCCTCCGTTCATGCTCTGTCTCTCTCTGTCCCCCCAAAAATAAATAAACGTTGAAAAAAAAATTTAAATGTTTTTAGCTATGTTATTTTATTTTATTTTTAAAATTTTTAATATATGAAATTTATTGTCAATTTGGATTCCATACAACACCCAGTGTTCATCCCAAAAGATGCCCTCTTCAATACCCATCACCCATAAAATTATTTTCAATTTCCATAGTTTATAATATGATTTATTCAGACAAACATAACTTCAAAAACTGAGTCCATGAGAAAGTGTACATATTTTCTTTGACGTTATTCTTAAAATCTTATTTGGTCAACCGGTTAAGAGTTAAAAGGTGTTTCTTGAAGCGGGCTCTAAATTTACTCATTTTATAATATTAAAAGGGAAAAAAAGGCCTACAAACTCTAAATTTTTAGAGAAAAATCCTGCATTCCAGAATGCTAGATTGATGTTCCTTTATTTCTTTATCATTTTGGCTTTGTATGATTATTTTAACAAATTAAACACAAAATATCAATGTCTTTTTCTTTCTTGAGAGAAAAATTATGTTTATTATTTTTTGTAGGAATATCCAATATACAATTGTTACCTTACCAATTGTATACTAGACATTCTTATAAAGAAAAACAATTCATTGAATTGTACACAAGGATCCAGAGAGGAATCAAAATTAAATATATATTTCTTTCAACAAAAAACAAAGTCAGAATAATTGTAAGAATTGATAATTTCCTACCCCATTGGTGATTTTTTTAGAAAAATCAGAGCAAAGCATTGAGGATTACTTACTATTACTTTTGCAAAATTTTAACTCTATTCTAAATTAACTACTTGCTCTTTCAAACTCAATGTACCCACAACTAGACTCATGATCGCTCCTCTATCTGTGGTTATTTTAGGGCTTCCATCTCAGTGAATGGACCAGCTCTGGGAATACTTCCATACATCTTTGCCTCCCCTCACTCCCCTCACTCGTGGCTTTTAATAAATCACACATCACATGTGTATGTGTATGTGTATGTGTATGTGTGTGCATTGTGTGTGTTTGTATTAATCTCTCCACCAGTCTCTAGATCCGGTTTCCTTCTCGACCCAACCCTCCTCCTCCATACCATCTCCTGGTTAGACTATGTCACAGGTGTGTATCCTGCCTGTGTGAGTCTTCTGCATCAATCTTTACGGGAATCCATTCTTTCACTGTATCTAGTGATCTGTCTTAGAACAAATGGGATTTTATTGTCACATATTTTCTTCCACTCCTGCTTTTAAAACTCCAATGGCTTCACTTACAATTATAACTAAAATTATTATCACTTTGACTATCAACAAACCTTGGTCCCTGCATATCTCCTCAGTTTCATTAGCATCTGATTTACACAGGCCTTCATTCAGACTCTTAGCCATATCATGCTTACTTCTGATAATGGGGCCTTACTCTCTCCATCAGGATGGGGATATTATTCTCTCCATGTGGAATAAACTCTTTGTCCCAGTCCTCTCCTATCTGGCATGTAGTAGCAATCCTATAAAACTGTGTTGAGTGAATAAATAATTAAATGAATGAATGGTGAAAGTAATTAGCACATGATATATATTACATATTCACTAACAGATATTTAATGAATTCTTAAAAAAATAGAGATGAAGTGATTCCTAGAAAAATTCATTTATCTGAAGCAATAACGATTATGTCCTAAACCAGAATAATCATAATGGCTCAGTTTAGAGGTAGCAGTTCATTTCATTTCACATGTTCTTATTTCGTATATTTTAAAGAAAATCCATTGAAACTAAGGAAAAAGGAAAAAGTACATATCTGCCAATAAATACCTGAAATATATTTTCTATAAAAAGTATCAGTCTTTACTAAAGTGACTTTGACCCATGTTTATTCCTTGTAAGTATCTGTTTCTTATCTTCCAAAGTGAAGGAGGAAGACTGATGATAAAATTTGATAAACCTATTCAGACATAAGTTTTTTTTTTAATTTACTTTAAGAGCATCTCTTCAAATAACTTTATATCATACTTTTTTAAATGATTTCCAAACCTCAAACCTGAAAGAAATTTCAAAAAATACTTAAGAAATGTATTTCAGAAGTACCAGTAAAGTTATTTCCTTTTTTTCTAGTTTTATACAATGAAATTCTACAATCCAGTCCAATTCATCAGTATAACTGGCTAATGTATTGAAATAAAAGTGTTGCCAAACTTGTCATACATACAGCATACTGAGAAGAGCCTATTTTGAGAATTTCCGAAGTTAGAATACAATTTTCTCTTTGTGCATACTTTCAAAATTCACTTGCTCCTACATACCCTTCATTAAAGGAAGTGAAATATTCATTCATTCATTCATTCATTCATTCATTCATATGTACAGGCTTTCTATTCCCTCTTAGAGCAATATGTCTTTGTAATTTGGTATAGATTCAAAACATGCATTTAAAAATGGGTGTAGGGGTCTTTTTGACTGCTTTTTGTCTTTTTGCTTTTTGACTGCTTTTTGCCGTGTTCTCTCTCAGAGCTGCTGACAGCAAGATGTCTTTAGGAAAGGCTGAAATTAAGCATCCTGCCCCCCCTCCATTGGACCTTTGTGTGTCCAATGGAGATCACTGCTCTCAGTGACAGGGCAGGAGAATTAAAAAAAAAAATAATACTGTTTATTCCTTTTATTGAGAGGTAGAGAGAGACAGAGTATGAGCAGGGGAGGGGCAGAGAGACAGGGAGACACAGAATCCAAAGCAGGCTCCAGGCTCTGAGCTGTAAGGACAGAGCCTGACATGGGGCCCGAACTCATGAACTGTGAGATCATGACCTGAGCTGAAGTTGGATGCTTAACCGACTGAGCCACCCAGGTGATCCAGGGCAGGAGAATTTTAAAAAGTCAACTGCCAAGTTCTCCTGCAGACTCCCACTTCTGTCACCTGGCATGGATAAACACACCCGAGAAACAAAGAGCACTGGGACCCATCATTGTTCCCCTGGTATCAGACCCCAAGTGAACCATCACTCAGGAGAGTGGAGTCTTACAGGCTGATGAGGGCATCTCATGCAGGGGCCTCTTTATCACTGATGATGGAACTGTCTTTGGGCAGATAACTGTGAATGACCTGCCTGTTGGCTGCTCTGTGGATGAGACTCTCAGACTAGTTCAGGCCTTCCAGCTTACTGCCAGGCACAGGAAGTGTGCCCAGCTGGCTGAAAGCCTGGCCGTGACTCCATCAAGCCTGACATCCAGAAGAGCAAGGAATAATTCTCTAAGCAGAAGTGAGCACAGAGCCATTTTAGGGCCTGGCTGCGGTGGGCAGCCACGAAACCAAAATCTGTTTTGTACAACTGTCATGCTTAAAACACAAAACTTTAGGTGCAGATGTGGAATGGGACAGGACAGGCCCTTCCCGCAGGGACTGGGGACACCAGCCTTTCTTCCTCTGGACAGAATGCCCTGAGCTGTGCTGTGGGGCAGGCCAACTGCTGTGTCCAGGAGCGGGCTTCCCTCGCCATCTTTTGTTGTTTCTATTAAACTTGAACTGAGCCAAAAAAAAGTTAAATATGGCCATATGAATCCCATAAGCATAAAACTCTGAATGAGATTCAATTGTATCCAACGCCTACTGAATATGTTTGTTTATAGTGTAAGTCACTGATTTTTTTTAACAATCTATTCATTACTTATTTGCTCTACCAAAACATGTCAGCAATCTTAAATTGCAGCATTTCCTACTGGAGGGCATTGTCCAAGGTCAACAAGGAATATTGCCATTTGACACTTCCCTATGTTGGGGGACATAGTTGAATCTCTCCGGTTTTTAAAGTGCTTCTTTAGAAGTTTCTAGTTATTCTTATTAGCAGTCCCATCACTGGTCAGTTGTTCCTTCCAGTAATCTCTAGCGAAGGGATGGGGCTGGTGGAAAATCCAGAATTAAAGAGTTTCTTGGCAAGGCTGTTTGCATAATACTGTCTTTTAACATCAGCATGATCACTGAACTTGGAAAACTCTTCAAGAAGTTTCAGTAAATGGAAGCTGATTTTCATATTATTTTTAATAGGTACGTTAGTCTGTGTATTTTTTGTTTATGCTATGGAATGGAGCGGCTGGTATCATACAACACACAGAAATACATCACGCCTGTCTTCAGATGTCACATTTGTGGATGTCTGCTCCCAAAGCCACATTAAATGGTTTGAAAAAAAAGGGCCTGCTCGTGTCAGGTCTGACGGAGGCAGGGAGCGCCCGTGACCGATGCAGGCCGCCTGCACTGGCTCTGGTCCAGTGGCCTCAGGTTACTGGGCAGCTGTCCTTCTAGGTTCTGTTTTTTCCCGAGAATATATCTCACTTTCCATATTTAAATGAACTCCCATGGAACTGATAATTTAACAGGTGCTATTTGGCAACAGTCCTAGTTTGGATTTAAATCTTACAAATTTGGAGATTAAATTGAAAATGTTTTCAAACTTCATTATCTTGGGGGAAGGAAATCAGACAGCATCTCCTCTGAAGTGCTCATCTGATAACAGAAGGAAGTTTTAGAGTTTTTGAAGTGTACGTGTACTCTGGGATTTTTTTTCTAAAATGCTATCCTAATTCCTTTCTGTAACAAATGAGATTAAAAGTCCAGTTAAGATTGCTTTTTTCAGGGGCGCCTGGGTGGCGCAGTCGGTTAAGCGTCCGACTTCAGCCAGGTCACGATCTCGTGGTCTGTGAGTTTGAGCCCCGCGTTGGGCTCTGGGCTGATGGCTCAGAGCCTGGAGCCTGTTTCCGATTCTGTGTCTCCCTCTCTCTCTGCCCCACCCCTGTTCATGCTCTGTCTCTCTCTGTCCCAAAAATAAATAAACGTTGAAAAAAATTTTTTAAAAAGATTGCTTTTTTCAATGTTGACCAAACGGTTAAAAGCTTGGAGTGACTGGAGCCAGGAAAATGCTTGTTGTACTTTCTAGGATTTAAATGATGTAAAGAGAGGAAGGTGGCAAGAGTAGAGCAGGTGCTGTGTACGAGAGAGAGATAGAAACAGAGAGACAAGACAAAGAAACAGGGAAAAGAAGAAATAAGGAAGCGAGAGAGGGTTGCATGAAATGTGAGGAAAAAATGAGAAGAAAGTGATAAGAGAAACGTCTGCCCCAGTGAAGAAAGGGTAGTAGGAAGGAACTAAAGGAAAGTCCTGCATATAAAAGGAACTAATCAAAACTGACAAAGAGGTGAAGGAGGTAAAGAACATGAAAGAAAAATGTGGAAAGGGTACAGACAACCAAGTGGTTACCGAGTTTCAACTCTACACCAGACGCCTTCACAAGTGCAGCTCAGAAATGCCAGGCTCGATGAGCAGAAGATCATGCAGAGAATTATGGTTCTCAGAAAAAAAGGATGCAGAAGGCAACTGATTGCACTAAGAAAGGTATGGTCCATTTAAGATGAAGCAGGTGAGTGTGTGTGTGTGTGTGTGTGTGTGTGTGTGTGTGTGTGTGTAAATGTTTTCAGGCCAAGGGAACCTAAATAAATACTGAGTAATGACGAGGAAACATTAAGTTGACCTTACTTTTAATTTGAAAATAGTAATAATTATTATAATATACTAAAACGCATGTATTAATCACTGCCGATATGCTAGGAAGCATAGAAAGCAGTTTCCGTGCACATCAGTTAATCCTAACAGCAATCTAATCAGAGCTGCTATTACCCTTGTTTAACGGATGGAGATCTGAGTCTTAGTGAGATTATATAACTCATCAAAATTCATCCATTGATTGTGCCAGGATTTGAAGAAGGTCTATGTGACTCCAAAACATCATGCTTCAACTACTGTGCCACCGATAATCTTCCATATCCACACACCACCAATGGGTATCATCTGTTAATCCTCCCATGTTCCCCTTGGCTTTGCACACATGAATGCTTAATTTAGCATTTTGGATCTAATGCGTCCCATCACTCAGTTTCCAAGTAACTTAAACTATCTCATCCTAAAATCTTTCTAGGGCTAGCTACAGCTAGCACAGATTTGGGACACACTTGTAAGAATGCCATCCTTTTATTTTTAAGTTTATTATTTTGAGACAGAGAGACAGACAGACAGAGACAGACACAGTTAGAGATAGAGAGCATGAGCTGGGGAGGGGCAGAGAGAGAGGACATAAAGAATCCCAAGCAGGCTCTGTGAGGTCAGTGTAGAGCCTGATACGGGGCTCGAACTCACGAATGGTGAGATCATGACCTGAGCCAAAATCAAGAGGCAGACGCTTAACTGACCGAGCCACCCAGGCACCCGGTCATCCTTTTAACTCCAGCCTTCACAATGTACAGTATATCGATTAATATGTGTAATCTGTCCGTTGCACGGATGTTTCATACAAACTAGGCTGTAGCATTCACAAGGTCAAAAATGTACCTTATTGATATTTGTATCCCCAGAACTTAGCAAGAAGCTGGCACATGATAGATGTTATACATATATGTTGACTAAATGGACAACAGGGGTTGATCATGGCTCCATCATTCTCCAAGGATCCAAGAAGGATCAGGGTCCACATTGTTCAACTTTCATGAGTCCTCTAACCCTCTGTACTAAAACTATGAAATATAGTAGTTACGACTGTGGCAGCATAAGCCAGGCAGCCTGAAGGACGATCGTGGCACTCTGAACCAAGACAGCTTGGTATCTTTAAAGCCTCAATTTTCACATCTGGGAAACAGGACTAATAAGAGAATTTATCCCATGGGACTTTAGTGAAGGTTAAATAAATTAAACGAGAATATATACTCAGCTCAACACTCCTGTTTGCTTCCTGCTGTCCTAGAAATCTGGCTCTTCCCAGAGATTGTTTTCCCATAGCACTGCCCTCCTATTCAGAAAGATGTATACATACAGACACATTGTGCGGATTATGGGTAAATAAATATGCAGTGTGAGCAGAGGAGAGTGCATAGTGTGTGTTGGGTGGCTGGCACACAGAAACCACACAGCTACAATTATTAGAGAACTGCTGTGCACGTAACAGGTGCTGCACATGCTTGTTACACCTGAAGAGATGAATGAATGAAGGGAAATAAAGGACACAGTGCACGGCTGACGTTTCCTTGAAGGGCTGTGTTCTTCTCCCTGTAGAGACATTACTGGAAGTGCATCCCACAGACCCACTGGACCAGCTATGGCCACACCTGGAACGGAGCCACAGACTCTGGACGACGGGGCTGGCACTCCCTCTTCACACAAGGTTTCAGGCTCAGTCTGAACAGCTCTCATCAGTATTCCGACTGTTCACTAGAGATACTTAATAAACTCAGAGTAGTTGGACAGTCCTCACTGAACAGTCTAATTGAGTGGCCCTGAGGGGCGGTGTCGAGGCTTCCACGAGGAGGAAAGATTAGTGGTGAGAACAGGGCTACTGATCTAGGAATAAACACCACTGTGTGAGCCGCCAACCTCGTGAACAAATGCCCAGGACGGCAGCTGATGATCAGATAAAAAAAGGCAGGAAGCACACCTGAGGAAAGATGGGTTCGGTCTGCCGTTTCCACAGACTTTTCTAAATGGCACGCCGCGATGGGATAAATGCCAGCGGAATCTCTAAAACACGACGTATCTGTGTGTAGTTATAGCTTACCTAAGCCATTTTCCCAACACGATGCAAAAGAGTAGCTCCGTGAAGCATCTCGGTACACGGGTGTTCAGTGATTGTGTCCCCATGTCAATGCTGAGCCAGGCCATAGACATCAAACCCTCACCAAGTGCATTTCTCAACTGTGGTTTGAACTCAGTATTTTCAAACCTCACCGGCGTGCCCTATTTTGTCAAAAGAGGTATTTCATCTCTCAATTTTTTTTTTTTTAAATTTCAGTGCTTACTTATTTCAATAACCACTAATTGGGTCATTCCATCAAGGGCTGAGGAAAACAAATGAGACAGTCTCTGTCTTCAGCAATTTATAATCTAAACATAAAACAAACATCATATGATGTGTTAGAATATAAAGGGGGAAGGCAGACATTACTTTTCCAGCTTGACTGAGGTATAATTTACAACTGTACATATTTAAGGTGTAGAGTGTGATGCCTTGATACTTACGCATTGCAAAATGATAACTATAGTCAACCAAATTAACACAATTTCATCCTGCATAGTTGTCTTACTTATGTATTTATGTATTTACTTTGCTGTGTATGTATGTATGTGTGCATGCTTGTGTGTATTTTGCTGTGGTGAGACGACCCAATATCTACTCTTTCAGCAAATTTTAAGAACACAGTGCAGTATTATTAACTATCATCACCCCAGAACTTATTCTTTTATAACTGGAAGTTTCTACCCTTTGACTAACTTCTCCACATTTAATTTTGATTAAGTGTCATTAGTAGCAACACCAAAAAACAATGAATGGGTTACTATCAAGGAACAAAGATAATTTGAATAAAGTCAGGAGGGGAAGACTAGATTTTGACGCCCAGCAGGTGGTTTTTGCACATGGAGCTCAGATAACAGGTCTGGTTTTGGCTTTGTCACCTTCCAGGTATGGCGCCTGGGGAGACCAACTCCGCCTCTCTGTGCCTCTATGGTTTTCTGGTCTAGGAAGGAGGTGAAATTGTAGTGAAAAGGTATGTGGTGATTAATATCATCTCCAGGACTTCATGGAGCTCCTGTGAAAATGAAATAATAATATGTCTATGGAGGGCTTGGTTAGTAGATGGTAAATAAATGTTAGTGGCTATTATTAAAAGATGCTGTTTACAGATAGAGTAACAGTATGATTCCTGATTTAGAAGAACTTGCTGATCATGTAGGAATGATGCATATATGACATGTAGGGACACTTCTTTATAGTTTATGAGAAGGCATTAGATACAATCAATTGCAAAAACTGAGCACTGCAAACACTCGAGAAATTGCTTCCAGGGATGTCTCTCTCTTCTCTGTTTCTGTCTCTATTTGTCTCTCTCTCTCTCTCTCCGTGTGTCTCTCTCTCACACACACAACACACACACTAAAACAAAAACAGACAGAGGAATGTGGTTTGCTGGGATTCCATGAAGGGGATGAACTTATAAATGAGGCTTGGACAGCTCATGATCACAAACGAGCACGTGCTATTTTGTTGCCTTCAGATACTTTAACACCTAACATTTCCTGAATGAGGCCAGAGAACAGCACACACAATCCTTGGTGTTTTGTGGAGATACGTGTATACATCTGAAACCAGAACTCCAACTCAGTGTTCTACACGGTTTTTCTGGAAGTCCATATGTTCCTTAAGTTCCTTCACTTGAAAACTCAGGTTTTGTCCTGCAAAGTTTCTTACTGTACTCCAAATCTTTTAGATTTTCCATTTGTGTTCTCCCAGAACACTGCACACAATTCTATTATGATATACTTCGCAGTGTATTGAGTATCTCTGTCATTGTTAGATGAAGAGACTGTCTCAGTTTTGATGCCCTAGTGTCTTTCCTAGAGTTGATATGCAATAAAATGTTAGCTAAGGGGTGCCTGGGTGGCTCAGTTGGTTGAGCGACCAGCTTCGGCTCAGGTCATGATCTCACAATTTGTGGGTTTGAGCCCCACATCGGGCTCTGTGCTGATAGCTCAGAGCCTGGAGCCTACTTTGGATTCTGTGTCTCCCTCTCTCTCTACCCCTCCACTGCTCATGCTCTGTGTCTCTCTGTCTCTCAATAATAAATAAATGTTAAAGAAAAAAATTTAAATAAAATGTTGACTAAATAAGTGAATCTGAATGTGTGGACTGCAGGACAAGTGCATAGATAGTATGCAGTGAGAGGAACACACCATGGGAGGGAAATTGGGGCCGAAAATGACCAAACTGTCAAAAAATAATCAAAATTTGTTTCTTACAAAATATAGCTCCTTATGGAAATATAAACAAGAGTGGGGCAATTTCATTTTCAAAAAGGAAGAGGTAGAGTATTCATCAGGAAGATGGAGAAGTCTGATATATAGACAATCAGAAAAAGTCAGAATCCTTGAGAAGAACCAAGCTGCAAGAAAGGCAGATCAATAGTGCCGCTTGCTGAAATTCTAGAAAATGATAGGATCTGTCCAAGAAAGTAGTCATTGGAGGCTTTAGAGGGTACACTTTTAGTAGAGTTGTGAGAAAAAGCTAATTGCGGAGCTTAAGGGAATTGGGGCGGAAGTGGTGGTAACAGGCATAGAGACGCCAAAGGAAAAGACCCAACGAACAGAACCATTCTGTCATGAGCTGTGTGAGTCTCCGATGACTGGGAGCCCGGCAAGACTATGATGACATTTTTGCTCAATCTCAGTTTCCATTGGGGATATATAAAATGAGTTCTGCCTTTTCACACCATTAGGAGATGAGTATTCTATTTCTCAGTGGGTTCAACATTTTCAGGTGGTTAGAACCACAGAGGGAAGCATGCACCTGGCCAGGTACCGTGAATTTTGTCGGCATCGTTTGAACACTGAATTAGACCCTTCACTTCTTTTCCCATCTAGACGGGACAAACAGGGTGTCTGAAGTATCCATACTTAGCTAATCCCAGTTATATTGGAAATAACGTGTGTGTGTGTGTGTGTGTGTGTGTGTGTGTGTGTGTGTGTGAGAGAGAGAGAGAGAGAGAGAGAGAGAGAGAGAGAGAGAGAGCGAGCATGCACGTAGGCAAGCAGAAAGAGAGTCTTCCTTTTTTTCTTTTTTTTTTAATTTTTTTTTCAACGTTTTTAATTTATTTTTGGGACAGAGAGAGACAGAGCCTGAACGGGGGAGGGGCAGAGAGAGAGGGAGACACAGAATCGGAAACAGGTTCCAGGCTCTGAGCCATCAGCCCAGAGCCTGACGCGGGGCTCGAACTCACGGACCGCAAGATCCTGACCTGGCTGAAGTCGGACGCTTAACCGACTGCACCACCCAGGCGCCCCGAGAATCTTCTAAGTACAACAATTGGTCTTCTGTTTGTCAGAGGTTTTTTTCCTGGCTCTTCAGCTCTCTGGCCATCCAGAATACATACACAGATGGACTTCAAGTGAGCCGATTACTAGAATACACAAAAGCTACAGAAGAAATCCTTCTAGACACAAGGTCAGAGCTCAGAGAAGGCACTGAGTTTGTATTTCTGAACTTGTTGACTAGAAAACTGTTGCTGAAACAAACAACCTAACAAGGTGTGTATTTCCAAATGTTTAAAACTAGTTCCATGGGGGGCGTGTTTAAAAGGACCCACATGATCACTCATCTTCAGAAAAGAGGAGACAAGAAATGCAGTGTGGGTACAACATCAAGAAAGGACACAGCTGAGCTTTCATCTCATAATGCAAATAGTCTCTGTAAGAGGAAGAAATTAAAGGGGTGACCGGACAGAGATGTTCACAACATGTTCAGGCAAAAACTTGCATCACAATATATGCTCTAATTGTTTCATTTTTGTCTAAAGTGACATCTGTGTGCTATGTGTGTAGGTGTGTGTGTATGAGTGTGTGTGCATGGGTGTACCAATATATTTGCTCAATTTCTCTCTATGAACAACATCATATTTAGGGGCACCTGGGTGGCTCAATTGGTTGAGTGCTGACTTTGGCTCAGGTCATGACCTCAGGGTTCATGGGTTCGAGCCCCACATTGGGCTCTGTGCTGACGACTCACAGCCTGGAGCCTGCTTCGGATTCTGTGTCTCCTTCTCTCTCTGACCCTCCCCCACTCATGCTTTGTTTCTCTCTGTCTTTCAAAAATAAATTAACATTACAAAAAAATTTAAAAAAAGAAATCATATTTAAGTGAAGGATGATGTTTCAGACCACCCAGTTCACTGAAAATTACTTAGAGTCTTCAATAATCACCTTGAGTTTAATTTGATTATAACTGAAAGAGACAAGGGAAACTGTTGCCTTGTACCACTTCCAGAAAGATAAGGTTGTCAAGAAGAGCTAACAGGCTCTTAGCAACAGCAAACTCAAAGGACACAGGAGTTTGGAAACGTTTCCAGCATGATCCTGGGGAGATGATGAGAGTCCCATGAATAGAAAGCAGAGGAACTCATGAGGTAGACAGAGTGCTATAGCATTGCCCTACATGACAGTCTAGAAAAGTCTAGGAATACGAACCATTAAAACCATGTTACTCCTGTCGCAGAGCCGTGAAGTTTATTTAACCACCTCTCCTCAAGGCACCCCAAGTGGGGATACATCCTGCTTGGAAACCCAAGGATTTCAGCTCAGCTCACTGGATAGTTAGAATCTCCTTGTAATTCCATTATCAGCAATGTCATTGGTGGCTCATTCTCTTCTCAGGTTAGTTAGCATAAGCCAGGGTCACACTGCTTCATGACCTCTGGATGCACTGATAAAAAAGAAGTTTCCAGGCTCTAGCATCAGACATCAGACAGTTACAGTCTTCGTTGAGAGACGGTCTACCCTTCGCTGACCTTGCATGGATTACCTAACAGCAAGCATGAAAATGAAGCTGGAAATGTTCCTCAAACTTCACCTACAGTTTCAGGGGAATCAGTCAGCTCTCCAGGGAGAGAATGCAGTCAGTAACACTTTTCAGGAGAAAGTGTCATTTAACAAAGTCTTCAAGGTATCTGGTAAATTTGGGGGCACATAAAAAACACACACACACAAGCACAGGGACACAAAGTACTTCTTTATAAACAAATATGTACGTTTATAAAAATAGAAGTATAATTATTTCTAAGTGATGAGAAGTAACCATGGCAATAAAGGTAAACAGTTTATTGGCCATGAGCCATATACCAGGTGCTATGCTACACTTCAAAACGGAGTTTCAAGAGTTATTGCCATTTATAAGGGAACGGGTCCAGCTCGTGACGGGCTTTTAAACAGGGCCCCTTCATGTAGTTGTTCTGCTTGTGCTCCACAGTGGTCCCCCTCACTCACACACACGTGTGAATCAGTGTAATAGCTCAAGGTCAGCACAGAGGATGCTTGGCCTCCAGGCGAATGCTTGCACAGCCAGGGGGAACGAACCCTTTCTTTAATAAAGTCCAGCCAGCTTTCACAGTGTGATCACACTTAGAGAACCTCTCTCTCCTCTCCCACAGACACACACACACACACACACACACACACACACACACACACCCCTTCTAAAACTCATCACAGCCAAGGGGAACGCTTTCTTTAATAAAGTCCAGCTGGCTTTCACAGTGTGATCACATTTAGAGAATCTCCCTCCCCTCCCCTCCCTTCTCTTCTCCTCTCCTCCCCTCCGCTCCCCTCCTCTCCCACAGACACACACACACACACACACACACACACACACACACCCCTTCTAAAACTCCTCTAACACTTTGGTTCAAACTTAGCCATGATGTTACAGTATATAGTTTTTTTTTAATTGTTTTCCTATCTGATTACGGTAATAGTACATATTTAATATGGACAATTTGAAAATGCAGAGGAAATAATAAAACATAAACCATATTCACTACCCATATGTCATTTTCCCATTCTGGCTCTCTCTCTTTCCCTTTCATGATTCCTTCATGAACTCGAAAGAAATCAAAAGAAAACAAACCAAGCCTGTGCACAAGTTGCCTTATTGATGTCCCTGTGTGTTAGAACGGGAGACATCGTTCGTGTATCTGTTTCCCCACAGTGCACACCGCTTACCAGATGGCCCTGCTTCCTCTGCCCCTCAGTGGTTCCTCCACCCCAGCACCCCCACAGTCACTGGGGATCAGGGCACACGTTCCCAGTCAAATAAATTGGTCCCTACTGGTAATGAATTACAACATAGCTAAAATAGCAATCCCAACGCTGTCTTAAGGGTAGAAAGAGACCATCAACTAAAAATGGATCATGTTCTTTTATTTTCTATCAGTTAGCTAAAATCTTACTTTTAAAATTTAATATAATACAATCAATCCCACTCATGTTATTAATGCGTGCTTAGATGCAGTCATCAACCAAATGAAATATCCCTTATGGAACAGACCATCTACAAATTTTATTACTGACCTTAAAAACTTCTCTTAGCCATTTGAAAGGAAAATATGAAAAGACTCAAAACTTTGCCAAAGTTTTCAACTAAAAAATTTGTTTAAAGTATTTTAAATAATAATTAGATAATATATTTTCCTTAAAAGCAGTTCCACACATTTGGCTAATCCTAGAATACTTTATTTCAGGATAATTCCCTAATGTCTAAGTAAGGAAATATACAGAAAAGCATTGGAGACTGTTCTTAACTACAAGCCAGAAGAGTTCTATTATTTCATAGAAGAAAAATCTAGACATTTATCCTAATAGACTGTTATCCTAATAGCTTCAAAGTAGTTTACATTTTTTTTCTCCTTTATTTTTCTCTATCTGAAGCTCCGAGCCATGTATGCAGTCGGTCGCCAACTCTCACAATGGGCTAATCCAACCAGCAGATCATCAGCTGTGGCAAAGTTCTTTCCAGTTTTAATTTCTCACAGGCTGTCAGCATGTTTATGACCTCACCACCTTCTTCCTTCCATCTGATCCTACATACTCCCATCCCCCCAGCATTTGGATTTTAAAAAAAAATCGCTTCAAGAGATTCTCATGGCATATTCCAGTTTAGGGTTATTTTGTGCGATAGTCGCACACTGCCGAGTTCTGATTCATTCCTTCACAGCATGGGCTCACAATTTCATATAGATTAAAAAAAAAAAAAAAAACAGCAACTATAAGAACCATTTTCAGTCACACATAACTGAACAACTGGATAAAAGTGATTGCCAAGAGACCCTAATTGCAGAAGTTCAGAGAGAAGTAAAGACCTGGGTGGGGGGTTGCTCAGGTACCCCTGAATGTGGCAGGACCACGGGGGCTCCGTGGAGGAGGTCAGTTTGGAAGGGATGCTAGAATGCACATAAGGTGAAGAGGTGTCCACAAAACACTACAGAGCATATGTCTCTGCCAAGGTCAAACCCCTGCAGCCTTGCTGACAATGAGTCAGTTACCTCAAGGAGGAGGGCTGAGCAGGTCTCTAGGGCTGCAGGGGGCCACCCCTCCACAGCCCGGCCGCACCCTGGCCCTGCCACGTGGCAGGTGCGAGGCTCCCTGCTCCAGACGGGAGACCACCTGGGCCAGCAGTTACCTGGTAATCTTATTTTGGAGGCTATGTGAGCACATTTAGAAAGAGCAGGAGCTATAATGAGCTTATTAAGGAAACCGATCTACGGCATTATGGGCTAAACATGGAGTCATTTCCTCTGATAACCTAAATTAACATTGCTTAAAAGTACAGGGCTTGCAAATGTCTAATGTCAGCAATGATGGTGAACCCTCCCCTGCTCAGTGTGAAGGCCAAATACGAATAAAAATAGAAAGCTTTATGGTGCCAAGAACTATGAATACACTCATTTGTCATTTATTCCCAGGGCAAATTTAAAATACTTCCTTTTAATAGAAAGTCATGCTCTTCCATGGTTCATTCATATCTATCTATCTATCTATCTATCTATCTATCTATCTATCTATCTATTGCTTCAAAGTAGCTGTTACATTATTTATTTATCTCAACATTTAAATTTTCTTTGAAATGGAGATTTACCATCGCAATAAATGGCAACAACAGAAACACTGGGTTCAGGCACACTTAAAGTAAACGGTGACCAATTAGCAAAACTTTTCAAGGAATCAGGCTATTGATTTACGAAAATAATTGTTCTTGAAAATTATTCTCCAAGTCTGAAAAGAGCCATATTTTTCTAACCATGAATGACTAAGAATGCCGTAATACACGTACAATTTGAATACTGTTTGAGATAAAGTCAAATCAGTTCATCTATCTTCAGATCATTCAGTTTAGCCAAGCAAAGCATAAAAATACTAATAACGCCATTCTTTGCCGCTACTAAGTGTGGCCACATAACAGAGCGGCAGGGGGGAAGAGGCGGCTGGTGCCTGTGGACCCTGAATGCTAAACAATATCAAGTCAAAACAATGAAAAGGGAAAAGAAAACCAAACTCAGTTTCCTAGAGTGGAGGAATTTGTCCATTTCTTCCATCTATTAAAGTATTATACATATCCTAATTTTCATTATGAGGTATCCAAACACAGCTCTCCCCACTATTAAAATATCTGAGACACGCACATTTCAGGTTCTGCACATGGGATGTGTTAAATGGTCCCCTGAGGGACCTTGATGACCAACATCTCTTTCTAAAGTGACTGGCTGAGTATTAGGAAGGAACTCACAAACTCTAACGTCAAGTCTTTTACACTGTTTTCCTCTTTCCAAATTAAATAGCGGTGGATGAAATAATGCCATACCCCATGAAAGTGCTAACAGTAAAATCACTTAGAGCACCTACTTTTGACTCCTTCAGAGAGATCTTTCCTCACAGGAGATTTTGGTACACTTTACAGTCTTAAATTTTATCGGAGACCATTAATTGTGTCAATTCAAGGGTTAGTAAATAGCATCTAATGTTGTTGTTTTCCACAGCAATTACACATTTGCTCAGGGATAATTAGTAAGTGGTCAAACGGAGGCCTCGCTCTGGATTTTCCACCACACTGCAATCCTTGTTAAGAAACGAAGTACATCGGATGCCACTTTTGCAGAACTATTTTAATTAAGGTAAATTATTGCAAACAGCTACTAACCTCTAACAACGAACTACACATTAGCATTATTCATTTCTGTGCTGTGCTTCCTTTTCCACTTAATTACAGAAACCCTGGCTAACTCTCAAAGTCAGACTAAAAGCAGACTTACCATCATCGTACTGGCCGAAGCAGACTGCAGAGAGCGCTCCCAGGATGATCCCCGAAGCTAAGCATTTCCAGAGGTAAAACCGTTGTAACATCTTCTGTCAAATTCTGCTCAAGGCTGATCTGAAATCACAGGAAGGGGAAGGAAACAGGTGACATGTTCATTAGTCTATTATAGGATTTATACACACGACTGTGACAGTACAGAAAAGCCTCAATGACTTCATAGGTAATCACCTGTGCCACACCTTCCACTCACAAATAACACACCCGCTCAATGCCCAGCAACTCTTTACCCACATGAATTTACACAGAAGTGATCTCTAAGGAAAGAAATATTTGCTGTTACTCCGTAAGCAAGGAAGTTGAGAAGTTAACATACTGATGACATCGCCCTTTTAAAAATGGAGACCCTATGAGTGAATCAACTATGAAGTTATTACATTTATCGTAGCCATAGCATAGGTCAGTGATAGCGTGTACGTTGTTTCATCATGATTTCAGCTGGCAGACTAGTTGCTAGTATCCTACGTGAACATTTCTATGGGCATTTGTCTTATATAATTAAATAGAAAAACGCATTATTACAATTCTAATTGCTTCCTGGCAGAGCAATAAGGGATTAACTGTGCCAAGTAAGACAAGGGAACACCATCCATTTCTACCACATCTGTCTTCCAAAACATTTGGATGAATTTCATTCCAATCCCTTTGCTTTTCTTTGCAATCTCCAGGAAGTAAAGACACCAGGTGAAATATTAGTGGTCAGTGAGCACACCAAAAAAAAAAAAAATCTTATTGAAAGAATGATGTGCTAAGCTTCCGTGTAAATTGAAAAAAATCATTGATGCGGGCTTGTTCAAAGTGACCCTGAGTATAGATCAGGGAAGAACAGGGATAGGAACCCTGTGTCTCTGATTCAAAGGTGTTACATTCAGATGCCTATGGGGGACAAGAAGACCAAAGCAGAGAGTGAATTAGGCTAAAGGGACAGTAGGGACGGTAAGGCTGTGATAAACTGGGAGTCTCAGGGTTTGCCTGCAGAGGTCAGCTGGGACAGTGTTGCCAGGCCTTCCGAGTTTCCAGAATATTGTAGAAATCCAAATTTCCATGAGGGATTGCCCAGTCGTCTAGATAATTGTTCAACCTTCATAACTAGGTGCTTCTGGCCGGCTACACCGTGCCCCAAGGGCCTTCAGTCGACCAGACCTGTCCAGGATTCTCTCCCGTAGATGACTAGCGGTAAGGTTCATCAGAATGTGCCAAGGAAATATTTTAATTCTGCCTTTACATGCAGTTTATTTCATCTATGTTTCTGTTTTATTTGTATGTGTTATAGTTTATTTGCACAATAGCATATATAGATGTACATAATTTACTTTAAACTTGTATGAAAAGTTCAAGCCCGTGTTTTTTCTTTTACTCATAGAATGCGTAGTGCTTAAATTTCAAAGGTCACTGCACTAGAACATGCGCATTTTAGAAAGGAAGTTATTCTGTTTCCTTACCTAAAACAGACAGAAAAAAAGAGGCACTTTCTTATTACCTGGCTCTCACACATTTTTCCCCCTTACTGGCAACAGACTCAGCCTCTACTTGTGTAAATGCCAGGCCTAGGGAGCCCCCAGGAGAGCCCGATATTAGATATCACAACAGTTCATGCTTATGACTGGTCAACGCTAGCACACAAAAGAACAGTGGGTTCTTCGTAAATGCAAGTTCTTAAACTCACCGATCACATGATTTTGAGCAAATGAGGAAGCATCTCTATCTTACTTGCCTCATCATTAACATGAAGACAAAATGGTATCTACTTTGTATGTTTGTTTTGAGGATTAAGTGAATGGCTATAGGATGTTTTTAAAGTGTTTATTTGTTCATTTTTGAAAGAGACAGCAAGCAGGGTGAGGGCAGACAGAGACAGGTGGGGACAGAGGATCTGAACAGGCTCCAAGCTGTCAGCACAGAGCCTGATGTGGGGCTCTAACCCATGAACTGTGAGATCATGACCTGAGCCGAAGTCAGACCCTCAACCGACTGAGCCACCCAGGTGCCCTGTGAACGGCTCAGTGCCTCCAACAGAGTGAGCTTAATCTGAGTAATTTTGACTCAGCCTCTATGGAGTCTTCCAAGTGCTTAAACATATTGTCTCAATCGGTCTTTAGCACAGCATCTAGGGTAGGTGTTAGATTATCTCCAGTCTTGGAGGAAAGGTCACATTCACTGGCTTAAGGTTACAAACTGGTGAGTGGCGGAAGAGGTGGGACAGGTGGTGAGTCTGAAAGGTCTGCTCATGCATTACAGAAAAGGACTAGACAATTCTAAGCAGAACACATGGCCCGGAAGGTTTCACGGGATCTGGAGGCCTGTTCCCAAACCTGGATGTGGCCCCACTAAGATTTATTCAAATACTAGCTCTAATTTTTTTTCCCCTAAGAAATGTGGTAACATTAAGAAACAGAAAATGGTACATAAAATTATAATATATATATATATATATATATATATATATATATATATATATAGACAGACAGAAAATAAAGAATACTGATCCAAAAACAAAAAGCAAAAAGCAAAACACAAACAACAAAACTTAAAGAAAAAGCAATACTATCATGCAAAATGACAAAGGGCAAAGCTGTGTTCCTTCAAGAATCTTTAAGCAATCAACTTGACTACCCTCTTACTGGCTTAGTTTTTTATGTGCTCACTAATATGCCATTCTCCTTTGCTTCTGAATTGTTTTAATATTTATTCATTTTTGAGAGAGAGAGAGACAGAACACAAGTGGGGGAGGAGCAGAGGGAGAGGGAGACACAGAATCCCAAGCAGGCTCCAGGCTCTGAGCTGTCAGCACAGAGCCCGACACAGGTCTCCAACCTACCAACCGTGAGATCACGACCTGAGCTGAAGTCGGAGGCATGACTAACGCAGCCACCCAGGTGCCCCTTATTTTTTCTTTTGCTTCTGACTCAAACTATTTGGTTTCATTTAACAACCTTCAAAATGAAAACCACCAGATGGCTCATAATTGTAAAATTATTGAAGTCACTGCATTATGGTATCTCTAGAAGTAGAATTTCTGGATCTGCAATCCTGTATATTGTTATTAGAGAACTGTACATATACTTTTGAAAATATCACAGGGAAACCTTGTACAAAAATTCATTTACAATGGGCAGAGTACTTCCTGCAGTAATGAGAATACTTGGGAGAGTATGTTGTTTCGAATAATGAAAAAGATAGGAACTTCTCTGATTTGTTTTTACTACTCAGTTTATATCTTCATCATTACCAAGGCAGTTTTAATCATTCCAATGGGCTCAACACTGATTGCAACCTGAAAGAATGGTATGACTCATCATGTCATCCTGATACCCTAAAACAGAGGGCACGTATTGACTTAATAAGAAAATCCTGGTTTCTAAAGGAAGCTATCATGAGAAGACACCTCCTAGAAAGAGGCTATGTTTCTACACACAAGAGAGTAAGGACCCCATGGTTAATAACCTTAGTGTGCCAGTCAGCCAGCAGGCTCTTCTGTCATCAAGGAAGTTGGAACAGATCAAACATTTTCATCAAAATAACATTTTCATTGCTAGTTGTACAGGCTGTAGAATTGCAGGCGAAATTCTTATAGGAGATGGAACCCCAAATCTTGTTAAATGACAGGTGAGTGAAACACATCCCAAACAAGACCTCCAACGCAGTGTCGGACTTCTGTGATAAGTCCCATATCAAACTCTGTCATGTTCTCTGGGTACAAATCTTTCTTCCAAATCTCCTTGGCCAGTAATGTTGTTCTCTAGCAATCTAGAACATGCCCTATTCTAAAAAGGAATGGAGCTGACCTATAAATAAATTCTCTGTACTTGTCTTTCAGGAGATACATTGGTTGGTAAGGTCCACACTTGGGGACACCTTATAAAGACATGTGTTCCCTATAGTGATTTGGAAATAGCATGCTATTGTCAGATATACTGGGGAAAATGGAGGCTTTCCAATTAGGTTATAATTTTACATGTAAGTGGCTGAGTTTCATGAAATTTAAAATATGTTTCCCAAAGGCTTAAGAATAGTTTACCACAATTATTCAACATATAATATATCCATTTTGACTTTCATATCATTCAGATTCACAGCCACTTAAACCTCATATTTATTTCTCTGGCACCCAATGTTCTCATAAATTCATTTATTCAACAAAAAGTTATGCAGGATCTATGAGGTATCACTCACTCTTAAAGGCAGCTAGAAAATAGCAATAAAGAAAGTCCACTCATATCTCTACTCTCATTTATCTTACATTCTAGGAACGTGAAGCTAGACCAAACAATAAACACAAACATGTTATACAACTTGCTGAAAGGTAATAAGAGACACGAAAATACCAGCTTGCAGTTGCGAAATTTTATGCGGTCACTAGACACTTAATTCTCCTTCAGAAAATGAAGTAACATTGTACGAAGCAACCGATAAGCTTCCTGATACTAGAACAGAAGGAGAACTTTACAAGCACAGCACAGCTCTTCCCATAGCCCCAACCGAAAGCATCCTCCACCGTATCTAGTGTCCTGAGGACAGACTGCTGTTCGTCCCTTGGAAGAAGAATAAAGGTCTTTCACCGCCTTTCGCTTTCAAGTATAAATCCAGACACTGTAAATACACAAAGCTCTGCCCTTTGGGTTTTATCCCTGCTCCCTGTGTCCAGGTTGGTTGTGCTGCCACACGGCAAGAGCAGCCAAGCTTGACATCACAGCAGTCTTCCTGCTGGTAAATTTTTGAAAACATCAACTATATACTTCTTTTTAAGTCTCTGTCCCTGACTGCTATCTGAAAAAAAAAAAAAAAAAAAAACAAAAAAACACCAGAAGTTTTCCTTGATATATCGAAGTTTGGAGCGTCCTGCCAATACTCCCATGAAGAATCCCACATTGATGCTGCGTCAGGAAGCTGGGGTCTCTCTCGGTGCAGTGGGGGCTGTCTGCATGCACCCGTCCTTCACAGTCTGCTCACTGAGGCTATGGAACTTCTACACCCTGACATTTAGATGACACTATAAAAAATAGCCTGTCATGGGTCCACATTCCTTGCAAGAAACATATCCTCTCCACTTCAGGAAAAAGAGCAAATTCCCTTTCAAAGCAACCTCAACTATCAAATTGAAAACACAAGGTTTTCCAAAGTCACTACATCTCTCCACACCAAATAGGAATTTCCTTAGCTGACTGGTTGGAAGCCTTCCTTCTATCTCACCATGGCAGGAAACACCAAGAATTTTGCATCGCTAGAGAGAACACTTATCACCCCTAAGCATGGCGTGATGAATCATCCTTCATTTCTCTTTTTTCTTTGTAACATAAACTTCAAAAAACATAAACTTTTAAAGATTCTTTCATATTTTCCTTCTTTTTATATCATGTTGTATGTTTTCTCTTATTACAAATTATGTATACATTTATATTAAATACCTATAATGTATTTGTTTATAGATAACCTTATATTAAATATTTCCATATATTTTGTTTATAAAATATACCTATATAATACAGAAAATATAATTGAATATTTTGCATGTATATTATAAAATATATTACATTTTATGTATTTATATATATTATATTTATGTAAATTTACATTATAGTTTAAACACGATATCTATAGAAAGAGATACACTTATGTTTTATTTAAATTTATACTACAGGGGGCTCCTGGGTGGCTCAGTCGGTTAAGTGTCTGACTTCAGCTCAAGTCATGATTTCACAGTTCGTGAGTTGGAGTCCCGCGTCTGTGCCGACAGCTTAGAGCCTGGAGCCTGCTTCAAATTCTGGGTCTCTCTCTCTCTCTGCTCCTCCCCCGCTCATGCTCTGTCTCTCTCTCTCCCCTTCAAAAATAAATAAAACCATTAAATTTATACTACATATAGCTAGCTACCTAAACATTGATATTATCTTTCATTTATTATTATTTTTTTTTTAGTCAAAGGTTGAATTCTGTTTCAAGGAAAGAAATAGCCAGCCTGTAGCCAATTCTATGTAAAGGTAGGAAAACAACTTTGTTTTCACTGGGCATTATAATCTAAGCCAGCCCTTCAGCCTGGCCCAGACAGACCAGGCTTACCTGACCTTTGCTAGACTCTATAGGTTGTTGATACACCTCCATGTCTGAGTGCGCCTTGGCTCTCTATTTGCAAATGTACATTTATTTAGTATCGAGGTTCCTCAAAAAGCTAAAAATAAAGCTGCCCTACTATCCAGCAATTGCACTACTAGGTATTTATCCAAAGGACATAAAAATACTAATTTGGAGGGATACATGTACCCCAATGTTTACAGCAGCACTATTAACAATAGCCAAACTATGGAGAGAGCTCAAATGTGCATCATCTAACTGAAGACTGGCTAAAGAAGATACGGTATATTACTCAGCCATCAAAAAGGATCAAGTCTTGCCATTTGCAACAGTGTGATTGGAGCTAGCGTGTATTACGCTAAGAGAAGTCAGTCTGAGAAAAACAAATGCCATAAGATTTCACTCACATGTGGAATTTAGGAAATGAAACAAATGATCAAAGGCGAAAAGAGAAAGAGAAAGAAAGAGAGAGAGAGAAAGAGAGCGCAAACCAAGAAACAGACTCTTAACTATAGAGAACAAATTGATGGTCACCGGTGGTGGGGGGTGGGGGGGTATGGGAATTAAGGAGTGCACCTGTCATGATTAGCACAGGGCAATGTATGGAAGTGTTGAGTATATTGTCCACCTGAAACTAATATTATACTATATGTTAACCAACTGGAATTATATAAAAACTAAAAAAAAAAAATGTTTATTTATTTATATGTGTATTTGTTTCTCTGTGTATGTGTGTACATGCGTTTTCACTATGGTGGAATAAAATAAAGTTGATAAAAATAATTTCAAAATGGGGAAGAAAATAAATCCATGAGAGCTAATCTTGTAATCGCTTGTAATTGTTAATAGACAATGTGTTGCATCTCAGTTTTAAACATTTTAAATACGTACTCAATAGTTGTAAGCATTAAGTGAGACTGGTTTAACTCAAACTACCTTACCTGAAACTACATGATGTATATAAGGAGAGTCCAAATTTAGAAATATTTCTTCTACAAATTTTGCTGGACTTGTGGAAATTTCAATCAGTACCTTAACATGTCTGTAGGGGTCTATCCTTTTTTAAATGTTAGTTTCAATCATAAAGATCTATATTAAAAAAATGACATTGGTTGTTTTTTGGGGTAATACTCCTTCTCAAGAAAACAAATTACTTCTACTATCTTTATCCTGTTCTGTTGATCTATATGTCTATTTCTATGTCAGTACCATAATGTTTTGATTACTAAATCACTGAAGTATGTCTTAAAATCTGAGATTGTGATACCTCCCCCTTTGTTCTTTTTTCTCAAGATTATTTTAGTTATTCAGGGTCTTTTGTGATTCCAATCTTACACCATAACAAAAATAAACTCAAAATGGATGAAAGACTTAAATGGGAGACATGAAATAATAAAACTCCTAAAAGAAAATATAGTCAGTCGTAGCTTGGACATCACCCTTAGGAACATTTTTCTAGATATGTCTCCTGAGGCAAGGGAAACAAAAGCAAAAATAAACTATTGGGACTACATTGAAGAAAAACAAAACTTTTGTACAGTGAAGGAAACAATCAACAAAACTAAAAGGCAACCTAATGAGTGGGAGAAGATACTTGGAAATGATATATCTGATAAAGGGTTAATATTCGAAATGTTAAAAAAAACCTCACAAAAAACAACACCAAACACACACACACACGCGCACACACACACACACACACACACACACACACGTATATATAATTTAAAAACTGGGCAGAATACATGAACAGACGTTTCTCCAAAGAAGACATCCAGATGGCCAACAGACACATGGAACAGTGTTCAGTATCAGTAATCATCAAGGAAATGCATATCAGAGCCACAAAGGAATATCACTTTACACAACTCAGAGGGCTAAAATGAAAAAGTCGACAAGTAACAACTGTAGATGAGGATGTGTAGAAAAGGCGACCCTCATGCACTGATGGTGGGAATGTAAATATGTGCAACCGCTGCAGAAAATAATATGGAGATTCCTTAAAAACTAGAAAAATAGAACCACAATATGTCCGTTACTGGATATTTACCCAAAGAAAACAAAACCACTAATTCAAAAAGATACATGCACCCCTATGCCTATTGCAGTATTATTTACAATAAACAATATATGGAAGCTGCTCAAGTGCCCACCGATAGATGAACAGACCAAAAAGGTATGGTATATATACAACAAAGTATTACAAAGCTATATAAAATGAGAGCTTGCCATTTGTGACAACATGAATGCATATAGAGTATGTTATGCTAAGTGAAATAAGACAAAGAACGATGAATGTCATTATGATTTCACTTATATATGAAATCTAAAAAACAAAGCAGACTCTTAAATACAGTGAACAAACTGTTGGTTGCCAGACGGGAGGTGGGTAGATAGATGGGCAAAATAGATAAAAAAGATTAAGAAGTAGAAAGTTCCAGTAATAAAATAAATAAGTCAAGGAAGTTGAAAGTACAGTATGGGGAATACAGTCAATAATACTGAAATAATGAATGGTGACAGATGAGGACTACACTTATCGTGGTGAGCACTGACTGAGTCACGTATAGAACTGTTCCATCAATACAAGGTACATCCGAAACTAACATAACATTGTGTGTGAATTAAGATTCAATAAAAAATAGAAACAAATTACTGACAAATATAGTCTATTTAATTTCCACTTAAAAATTGTATCCGCCTTTGGGCGCCTGGGTGGCTCAGTCAGTTAAGTGTCCGACTTCTACTCATGTCATGATCTCACAGTTCGTGGGTCAAGCCTCGCATGGGGCTCTGTGCTGACAGCTTGCAACCTGGAGCCTGCTTCATATTCTGTGTCTCCCTCGCCCTGTGCCCCACCCTCGCACGTGCTCTCACTCTCTCTCTCTCTCTCTTTCCCTCTCTCTCAAAAATAAACAAACATTAAAAGCAAATTTAAAAAAATCCACCTAGAAAAGCCAATACTCAATTTAATCAGTGGTATGTGCAAAGCATATGTTAATACTCTAGCCATATTCGGTAACGTAAGTAAAAATTTTAAAAGAGAGCGGACTTTGGGGCGCCTGGGTGGCGCAGTCGGTTAAGCGTCCGACTTCAGCCAGGTCACGATCTCGCGGTCTGTGAGTTCGAGCCCCGCGTCGGGCTCTGGGCTGATGGCTCAGAGCCTGGAGCCTGTTTCCGATTCTGTGTCTCCCTCTCTCTCTGCCCCTCCCCCGTTCATGCTCTGTCTCTCTCTGTCCCCAAAATAAATAAACGTTGAAAAAAAAAATTTAAAAGAGAGCGGACTTCAATACTTATATTCACTATTGCTATTATACTGGGTATTCCTAGTGTTTACACATGCATTTACTCAATACAAATTTACTATATATTTAGAGCGATGTCAGAAACACTGCCTCTACTGCAGAAATAAACGACATTAGCTTCCTATGATGCCTTTGCTATTAAGCCAGCACCTTATTGCATATGTTTTTGCTTAGTAGTCATTTCAAAGTACTTCAGTAAAATGATTCCAAATTATGGAAATATTAAATTTAATTCCCAATGTAAAGTGATTTCCATTTAATCTATTTTTTCTCAACTATCATCTAAATACTAGTCTTGGACATAAGGATATTCTTATCCCACAATTTCTGAGAAAAATAACAGGAAAAACACTTACATTGAAAGGAGCCAGCAAGCGTTCTGAAATGGGAAAAGCCCAAGCTTTAATTCATCTACAGGGTGTTTAACTTAATGAATATAACCAAGTACATTTAAAACCAAGTTTTAAAGCTCAGGTAAGTGCCTGCATGATTTTAAAAGAAAATTTAAAGAGGAGTTCTGGGTAATGTCATTCACTGCCACAGGAAACAGATTATGGCTGGTATTTTTGTTTGATGCAGGTTAAACACCCCAAAATCAAGCTAATAAATCAATTATCATCTTCTTAGGGGTAAACAAAAATCAAAGTATAAAGTCAGCCAAGAGAGATTAAAACTTAAAGTGTGAAAATGTCAGTGACTTTTTGAGGTACTATGAGAAAAAGTCCAGGCTTTGAGATGAGAAAGACTCATGATACATTCCTAGCACTACCATTTCTTTGCCCTATGAATGATAAAACAATGAAAACTGTGAGACTCAGTTTAAAATTAGGACAATAGGGGATGCCTGGGTGGCTCAAACAGTTAAGCAGTTAAGTGTCTGAGTCTTGATTCTGGCTCAGGACATGATCTCACGGTTCGGAAGATCAAGCCCCACATCAGGCTCCATGCTGGACGTGGAGGCTGCTTTAGAGTCTCTCTCCCCCTCTGCCCTTCTCTCTCTCTCTCTCTCTCTCTCTCTCTCTAACTCTGAAAAAAAATAAAAAAAATAAGTGAGGATGATAAAATCCATTTTATTTTTCCATAAGAAAACAGATGAAAATGTGATCAATATAAAAAGAAGAAGAATATTAAAGAGCATTTAGCTTAAAAATTTACTGTGTGTTTATTGGGTGCTGATTCTGGGCAGTGAATTTTCTAAGATGCAGAGACCACAGGAGTATGAGAGAAAATAAATGAATTAATAAATGCATGAGAAAAGGTCTGTGTGCAGTTTTCAGTCTAACAGCGTGTGAACCCTGAGTCTCACACCCTGAGTGCCCCACTATGAATCAGGCACTTGTGAGATTCTCCCCGCCCCCCACCACAGAGAGCACGGGAGATCTGTGACTTGTTTGTAACTAATGGTAATTAGTTAATGGTAAAGGTAGTAAGATGTCAACCTCTGGATTCATTCCTGTTACAGAAAGAAGACCCAGTCTGGGTGCCTGGGTGGCTCAGTTGGTTAAGCATCTAATTCTTGGTTTTGGCTCAGGTCATGATCTCACAGTTTGTGAGTTTGAGCCTTATGTCAGGCTCTGAGCTGACAGCACAGAGCCTGCTTGAGATATTCTCTCTCTCTCTCTCTCTGTGCTCTCCCCCACTGCTTACTTGCTCTCTCTCTCTCTCTCAAAATAAATAAATAAAATCTTAAAAAAAAAAAAAAAACAAGAAAAAAAGAGGACCCAGTCTTCGAGAGATACTTTCCATTTGAGATTGAAGATACAAATATTCATGTTGTAAATACTCATGTCCCTGTGGAGAGGGACACACACCTGGAACCATGGGTGTCCTCTTGTGTCTAAGGGTGGCCTGCAGACAGCAGCCCTCAGTCACACAACTATGAAGGAGTGAATTCTGTCAATAATGTAAGTAAGCTTTGTAGGGGCACTTCCCTAATCGACCCTAAAGAGGATGAGGATCGGCAGGCATAGGACTTGAGGGCAGGAATGGAGATGATGCCCCAAAAGAGAGCTGGGCCACAGAGTACAGTGGCCACAGGGTCAGTGAGACCACACCAAGGGGAACACTGTCTGAGGCCACCACCACTCAGCGTTTCTCCAAGTGTTGCTTTGGGTCAGGTATTCGTGGAAATCTCATGTACAAAAGGGTTTTCCTGTGCCTCAGAACCACTTCCTGAAATAATAACACTAAAGAGTAAGAGGCCAAAAATAGTGAATTCTAACTACTTTTATCTATTTTCTTGGGTCTTGAAGTAAGTTCTTGTAAGAAGTTTGTTTAAACGGGCACCTGGGTGGCTCAGTTGGTTAAGCATCTGACTCTAGGTTTCGGCTCAGGTCACGATCTCACAGTTGGTACAACGGAGCCCCACACTGGGCTCTGCACTGACAGTAAGGAGCCTGCTTGAGGTTCTGTTTTTCCCTCTCTCTTTCTGCCCCTCCCCAGCCCACACTCTCTTTCTCTCTCTCCCTATCAAAAATAAACTTAAAAAATTAAAAGTAAATAAAAAGGAAAAAAAGTTTGTTCAAAAAAGTTTTTTTAGTGTTTACTTTTTGAGAGAGAGAGAAAGAGAGAGAGCACAAGTGGGAGAGGGGCAGAGAGAAAGGGACACACAGAATCCGAAGCAGGCTCCAGGCTCTGAGCTGTGAGCACAGAGCTCAACGTGGGGCTGGAACCAATGAACCACACGAGATCGTGATCTGAGCTGAAGTCAGACGCTTAACCAACTGAGCCACCCAGGCGCTCCAAAGGGGCACCTGAGTGGCTCAGTCCATTACGCTTCGGACTCTTGATTTCGGTTCAGGTCATGATCGGGCTCCTCGCTGAACATGGAGCCTGCTTGTGGTTCTCTCTCCCCTTTCTCTTCCTCTGCCCCTCCCTTTCCGACTTGCATTCTCTCTCTGTCTCTCTTAAAAAAAGATGAACTAACCAGAATGATATAACTATATTTTCAAATAGTTTTCCCTTAACTTTCAATCTTTTCAGGGTAAAAATCCTTTTAGAGTAAAATATATATTTAATTGTATTTTGAGTACCATAATAACAATTATCATGAGCATACAAATTTATAGGAATAGAAGAAAGGGAGAACGAACAAATACGTTTATCGGTGCTAGAGTTGCACAGGGTTGCTATATGCCATAATTAAAAAGCTATACAAATAATACATGCAAATTAATACTGTGTTCTGGGCTATGGAAACTTGACCGAGCACCCAATTTGTTTTTAAGAAACAAAGAGCTAATATTTTATTTAGATAAGTAAAATTGAAAATTGGATTACTGAATGTAACTTTGAACTAAAATCAGAAATTACAAAATTAAAATAATTCCCTATATATAGAAAACTGCATTCTATATTATAAATTATAGGTTGAAAACAAATAGAATTTAAACACAAACTGATGAGGGGCGCCTGGGTGGCGCAGTCGGTTAAGCGTCCGACTTCAGCCAGGTCACGATCTCGTGGTCCGTGAGTTCGAGCCCCGCGTCGGGCTCTGGGCTGATGGCTCAGAGCCTGGAGCCTGTTTCCCATTCTGTGTCTCCCTCTCTCTCTGCCCGTCGCCCGTTCATGCGCTGTCTCTCTCTGTCCCAAAAATAAATAAACGTTGAAAAAAAAATAAACACAAACTGATGAGATCGTAATTATTTTAGATATGATCAATTATATACAAACTTCATTTTTCCTGATAAATCCCTTTCTGCCTCCTGTTTCCTTAATTGAAAAAAAAAAAACTGTCCTAGAATCTATTCATATTATTTTATTGACTTTTTGCCATCGCTAAGATTTGGTAGGAAATAATGGTTTTAAATAAGAAACTTTTACATAAGTGACAGATTGAGAATGAAAGATTCGTAACACTTTTAATTTTAAAAAATAATTGCAAGTGTTAAATGAAATGTCAAAACGTAGTCTTTAAATTTTTCACTTGTCCTTCTAAGCCTGCATGTATTAACACCAGGGGTGATCGATTAGTAAAGCATATAATTTTTCATTACATATAGTTGGTGAAAATAGGAAACATCCTTTAGGACATTTACTTGACTATTCATATATATATATATATATGTATATATATATATATATATATATATATATATATATATATGTATATATATATATATATACTTTATAAAATTTATCAGTAACTTTTATTTAACTTGATTGGATTAGAAAATTTGTGATTTAACTAATTTTCTAAGTGAGATATAAGTAAACACACACAAAATTAAATTCATCTTCCAACGACCCTATTTACATCAAAAGGGACTTAGAGAATCGGGACCTTTTCTAGGCCTTATTTATAGTTCACATTATGTACATGCTGACCAGGGATCATAAAGTTGCTTATTATTGTCAGTGAAGGTACAAAAGCCACAAACTGTACATAGTTCTCTGTACTGTCTTTGTATAATATTTTAGGTAAGGTCCTCGGCAAACTGAATAAGAACAACCTCATGTATCGTAACTTTAAACTGGAAAATTCTGTTAAGAACTAAATCTGTATGTTTGATGTGACAAAAATGCGGCCAATGGTAAACATTTTGAGTATGATAGTACTATCACTAAAATTGTTAGACACACTTTCCTAATTTGACAAATGGTAGATTGTTCTGTTTAATTTCACTTTGTGCTTTTCTTCTTTATACTAATAAATTACCAATGAAATTTATACCTAAAGTATCTGCAGGAATACCCTCTTAGGGGCACGTGGTCAGCTCAGTCAACTAAGCTCAGGTCATGATCTCATGGTTGTTGAGATTGAGCCCCACATTAGGCTCCATGTGGATAGCACAGAGCCTGCTTGGGATTCTCTATCACCCTCTCTCTATGCCACTCCCCTGCTTGCATTCTCTTTACCAAAATAAATTTAAAAACTACAAAAAAATCATCTTAAAATAGTAAAATTCAAATAATGTGTAACAGGGAAAGACACAGAAATAAGTGGTTTTTAAAGAAATATTTTATGCTTTATTTTGATGCAATTATTTTAAGCCTTTTATCTTATAAATCTATATGATTATGGAAGTGTTCAATCTACTCAACCGCCAAAAGTGTGAAGATGAATAATTTGACTTATAAAAGCAACTGTAAGTCCTTCATTTATGCTAAAAAATCCATCAAGGTCAGTATGATCTTTCCCAAAGAGACTATAATTCTAATGTAATGCCAAGTTTTATTTGATCATACAGAAGTTCTGGCAAGCAATAATTTTGCTAGAGACTAGAAAAATAATCATGATACCATTTTATATCTAAATTTATATAATTTATATGTGCCTTGGAAGGGCTGGAAAGAGATATAAGGTTTAAAATACTTTTAATATTTGGACATTTGCAAATCACAGCATTAAATTGAGAATGTAAAGTTTTAAATATTTATTGTGCTGAATACAAATTAAATTATGGCATCAATATATTGTAAATTCTTTAATGGTCATTAAGACACTGTAGTTTTTTTTATTTATTAGCACCCATTTAATAATTACTAGGTTGGAGAATAAAATATATATAAGTTAAAACATAGTAAACAATAGTGTGTGGAATAAAAAAGGAGTAAGGTGGTTCTTCAACAGGAATGTGGATGGAGTGTCCCTGACAAGTAGAGTGTCAAAAATGAATTATTTCATGAATATAGTGGAACTTCCTCAGGGCCTTGAAGTCAAACAAGATCCAGATGAGAAAAAGGAAGGGGGCGAAAGCACTCAGGTAGGAGAAATAAGATTAAAAAATAGATGGGGTGCCTGGGTGGCTCAGTCGGTTAAGCGTCCGACTTCAGCTCAGGTCACGATCTCACGGTCCGTGAGTTCGAGCCCCGCGTCGGGCTCTGGGCTGATGGCTCAGAGCCTGGAGCCTGCTTCTGATTCTGTGTCTCCCTCTCTCTCTGCCCCTCCCCCGTTCATGCTCTGTCTCTCTCTGTCTCAAAAATAAATAAACGTTAAAAAAAATTTTTAAAAAATAGAGAAAAAGGATAAAAAATAATTACCTAGGATAGAGCCAACATAGTGGATTAGCAGGTGACAACCTGAAAGAATATATTACAAATCAAATCATATGGGACCAGAAAATCTAGTCTAAAAAGTTTTTTTTTTGTTTATTTTTGTGTATTGTATATAGTCATAGTGACCTATTGACATGTTTTATTTTTCAATGTTTTTGAATTTCTTAAAAATGTTTTAATGTTTATTCATTTTTGAAAGTGAGACCGAGCAGCAGAGGGACAGAGAAAGAGGGAGACAGAATCTAAAGCAGGCTCCAGGCTCTGAGCTGTCAGCACACAGCCCGACATGGGGCTCAAACTCAGAACTATGAGATCATGACCTGAGCCAAAGTCGGATGCTTAACCGACTGAGCCACCCAGGTGCCCCACTATTGACATATTTTAAAAGGAAGATGCCGGGCACCAGGGTGATTCAGTCGGTTAAGTGTCTGACTTCAGCTCAGGCCATGATCTCACGGTTCATGAATTGGAGCCCCACATCAGGCTCTGGGCTGACAGCTCAGACCCTGGAGGCTGCTTCGGATTCTGTGTTCCCTCTCTCTCTGCCCCTCCCTCACTTGTGCTCTCTGTCTCTCTGTCTCTCAAAAATAAATAAATAAACATTAAAAAACAAAAAGCAGATGCATGAAGATGATACGCAGATTCACTCGGTAGAAATATGTAGAAGTAATGGATGGAGGAACAATGAGTGACAGGTGTCTAAATCCTGTCGAATGCTACTGTTATTCCAGGTTTGTCCTCCAATTGAATACATACGGATATAAACACATATTAGCAGAATTGCTGGATATTTGCAGGACACAACCACAAAACAAGGCCATTAGCTGGTCTCAGAGCATTCCTTGCAAGAGACAGCCAGTATTATAATTGTAAAATTCCACCCTATCAATAGTAACTCAGTATGGTGAATACATTCTTTATGTTTGAGGGGGAAACACAATTTAGAGGATTTCCTCTTACACAGGTTATGCTTTATGAATAATAAAATGAACAAGCCCCGATATGTCTGAGCACCTTGATATTAGCAGGGCCCTCTTTAACCTATAATAATGTCTATTTTTAATATGGGTCTTCATAGAGGGGCACCTGGAGAGCTCACAGGTTAAGAATAAGCATTGGACTTAAACTCAGGTCATGATCTCTTGGTCCTTGAATTCAAGCCCTCCATAGGTCTCTGTGCTGACAGCTCACAGCCTGGAGCCTGCTTTGGATTCTGTGTTTCCTCTCTCTCTACCCCTCCCTCTAGTGCTCTGTCACTCTCTCTCTCAAAAAATAAACATTATTATTATTTTTTAATATGGATCTTCTGGGGTGCTTGAGTGGCTAAGTTGGTTAAGTGTCTGACTTTGGCTCAGGTCATGATCTCACAGTTCATGAGTTTGAGTCCCACATCAGACTTTGCTGATAGCTCAGAGCCTGGAGCCTGCTTCAGATTCTGTGTCTCCTGTCTCCATCCCTTCCCCACTCTTGCTCTGTCTCTCTCCGTCTCTAAAATAAACATTTAAAAAAAGAAAAATACAGATCTTCATAGAAAAGTCACTAAAAAATAAGTGAACATAAACCATATAATGCTATTTTAATATTTTTGTTGAAATAGAAAAAGTAATAGGAACTGATATAAATAAGTATCTCCTTTAAGAATTTTCAGAAAACAAAAAAGGCTCAAAGTACGTATGGAAATGTAAGTTGGAGCTTTTTTCTTTCTTAATCAGCATTCTTGTCCAATTAAACAATCACTTTATAAAATAATGCTTTTCCCCTTAAAATGATTGCTGGAGTTCAAAGGTTCAAGTTTTTAAGTACTGCTCATAAAATATGCAGTGCAACTTTCAAAACTGTAAAAAGTCTCCTATTTCACATGATCAGTAAGATATTCCTCTTAGAAAAATATCTCTAAAGAGTAGAGTGTTAACTTTCATGCAAATTGATGGCTAGAAAAGCCCTCCCCCCCCCCACTTTCCAGTTTCAAAGATGGGTGAATAAATGAGAATCAGGAATCTTTTGTGGATGAAAAGAAGGAGATGTCTTAAGATGGGAAACTCATTGATATTGTACCATGGGCAATAATGGAATCAGATAGTATGGATAATTTTGAAGTTGCAAATACTTTTAATAATGATAATGATAGCATCAAAGGAGGGATAAAATAAACAAATCCCATCCCTCTGTCTATACCCACCGATCCACCATACACTGCAGAAGCATATTTTGCTAATAGCTTGTAAACAGTGGATGTATGAAGATGATAAGATAATCAGATATATCTGTGGTGGGATGAAAACCTGTGTTAAGCTGTAGAAGAGCGAATGGGAATGAGAAGATGTGCACATGCCAAGTATGTGTAGTAGACTGCATGCACTATCAAGTGGAAGCAGCCACACTTGTTTAAAGATAGGATGACAAATGAATAAGATGATCAGGATCAAGAAGATACAGTGAATAAGTGAAGTTTGAAGAGAGAAAATGGTGAACTGGAAAGTCTGCTGAATTTAAACTGATACTGGGTTCTTTGTGGAAGGACAGACCCCTTTTTTGGTCTTAGATATCTGATTTTTTTAGATAAAGCAGAACAGCTAGACTTTAAAGTGAATTATACAATACTAAATTATTGAAATTAAACTACTTTTAACATACGGTATTGGCCAAAAAAACAAAACAAAACAAAACAACAACAACAAAACACAAAAGTAACTGTGCTGCACAGGCCACTGGGCAGCAGTTTGAAAGCTCAGGTTTCAGAGTCTGCCCTGGACCGCTCGCTACATAACCATAACTTTCTGTGTGCATTTAGGAATGTGGTGATGTCATCATGTCCCACAAAACCTGTTTTTGTATCCAGTCTTTCAGAATTTTAACAGTTTAGAGTATCTTTCTGCCTGGGAAAATCTACCTCAGTAATAAAAGCAATAGCCATAAAGATGATGTGCCAAGATGCACAGGTCTCCTTGGAGGAAACTTTAGTAGTGCTGTTCTCAACATTTTTTCAAAAGAAATTTTCAGAAGTGTTGTGTAGTTACCTTAAAAAGTAATACACACAGACCATATATATATATATATATACACACACACACACATATACATACACATATAGAAACAGAAGTGTTCTTAGATGCACATCTACCTTACCAAAGTAAGTACACCTTTAGGGCAAACTTATCACCATTGCAAATTTATTACCTCAAGTACTGATTTATGTTCTACATTGTATAATTAAATGACCCATTTTAAAAATCATACCAAATTCTAGGTTAAACTCATATTAATGATATTTACCATTGTTTTTAATATTCTTTTTAGGCTCAAAGATAATTCTAAATAATCTTTTTTTTTTAACATTTTTTACTGCACTATAGCTGAAATAGATTATTGTATTAGTTTCCGGTGTACAACATATTGAATGGACAATTATATACATTACAAAATGCTCACGGCAAGTGTAGCTGCCATCTGTTACCATAAAAAGCTATTATAATATAATTGACTATATTCCTTATACTGTATTCTTCAACCCCATGACTTATCCATGACTGAAAGTATGAGCCTCAAGGCGTGAGCCCTTTACCTATGTCAGCCATTCCCCCACCCCATTGCCTTCCCTCTGGCAACTACCAGTGTGTTCTCTCTATCTGTGGGTCTATTTGTATTTGTTGTTGTTGTTTGTTCATTTGTTTCGTTTTTTTAGACTCCACATAGGAGGGAAATCCTATGGTATTTATCTTTTTGTGTCTGGTTTATTTCACTTAGCATAGCACCCTCTTGGTCTGTCCATGTGGTTCTAGACAATCTTTTAAATTAGCTTTTGGTATTTGCTGTTTATCTTTTTGTGTGCATCACTACGACTAGCATTTCAACTTCCAGGGAGAGTCCATATTTGATTCTAAGCTCATACATTTTGTTTCACCATCCATTAAGAAAAAAAAAATTTTTAAAAAGAAAAAAAAGAAGTAAATTATTGTGATCACAGGACTTGTTCCCCAGATTTCTTTTTTCTTCTTCACTAAAATGAATTAAAAGGAAACGTTACTAAATTAGTTTGACTATTATCAGAACCCCTAACGTTATCATCTATGGAACCATAAACATGAAAAGAGAAGGGATATATAGTATTATATTTGGAGAAAACTAACTTTTTAAGAGTAAAATAATGTCCAGATACAGTAGAAAATAATAGCAACAAAGAATTGAGTAGAGCAATAAAATCCTGATGATATAGTTGGGATTCCAGAAACATCTGCATACCACTTCTGTCACAAATGTGAGTTTCAAAACATATGATACAAATACATATGATACAGTAGAATTTGCTCTTATAGTCTAAGAGATTTTCCCTGCAGATTACTGTATTGGAGAGAAAAAGGGCATTTATACCTAATAATGCTTACCAAAACAGACTTCACACAGAGAAAAGCATTAGCAACATACACTGTTCCATGAGGCATTGCTAATTAAACTGGGAGATACTGTGTACACAGATTAGCCTCCAAAATCATTTTTCTTGACAACACATGAGAAGTACACCGATTTTAATTCTTTGAGTTAGAATTAAAATTGTATCATGCACTATCCTCTAACAGCCAAGGAATACATGCAGAGCAAAAGCTATCCTGTCATATTAAACACCTTTAAGTGTGGCCGATGTCTATAATTTTCTTACAATCTCATTCTGAATGGAGCTTTCTTAAGCAACAGTGGTTACAGAGGAGGTGGGAGTCTGGTAATAGAGATCTGTTTACAGAACCAACAAAGGAAACTAATAAGAATGAAAATACTGAGTCTGATAAGAAAAGTTTTATTTAAGTTTCTTTACTGGAGTAAAATACTACTGGAAATTGCAATGAATCCCTATTGGTTATTTTAAAAAATATTATTGCTACCTTAGCTCCTTAAAAAACAAAGTAGGGACCTGTAAACTTCTGAATTTGGGATATAATTCTTAGGGTTATCTCATATTTTATGGATTAAGAACATTTTTATGGGTGCCTGGGTGCCTCAGTAGGTTAAGCGTCTCACTCCTGACTTCGGCTCAGGTCACGATCTCATGGTCATGAGTTCGAGCCCCACATAGGGCTCTACACTGACAGTGTGGAGCTGTTTGGGATTCTCTCTCTCTCTCCTTCCCTGTCTCTACCTCTCTCTCTCTCTCTCAAAATGAATACATAAAAATTAAAAAGAACATTTTTATAAGATACTTTTGTTTACTGGTGTAGATAATATATTAACTTATCTATATGTGTGTATATATATGTGAGACTGCCTAGATAAAAATATATCTAATCCAAATACATATATAACTGAGCTTTGAGTAAATAATATTAACTTTACAGATTCTGCTCATCTGTGAAAGCAAGTTAGGTTTCTTCCCCCAGGATAATAGTGATGAGTTCTCTCTTTCTCCCACACCGTGTGGCAAATGTAGTGGTAGGAGATGAATGAAAATAAAGAGAAGCCCCAAACCAAACAGAAATAAAAGATCAATAATTCAGCAGTGTGTCTGTAGAGATCCTCTTCAGGGTGCTCCTCAGGGTCAGTGTCTGAGGTTATTTTTCCTCTCTTCTAGAGTGAAATCCTACAACTTAAAAACAAACCTGAAGTATATACTTGCCATTTCATGCTGAGATGCCTTTCTCCGTAAGTATTAAAAATACAATGGCCAGACATATTTGTCTTTTTTTAACCTTTTCACCTTGCTTGAAAAGTTATTTAACGAGGTCTTTATGGAGCTTGGATTTTTGTAAGAAAAGACAAAAGCACAAACATAACACAGGCAGTGTTCATGCTTGAAGACCGATGTGAGGGTTGGAGCAGAGAGACTGTTGCTCGTTATACAGTATGTGATCAGGGAAGACTCTTTGACAAAGTGACATTTGAACTGAGACCTGAACAGAGAAGAAGACCAGTCACTGGGAAGTAGGAACACACGTTCCAAAGGCTCGCAGTTGGAAGCATGCCAGGCATGGTTGAGAAACAGCAAAGAGTCCCGTTTAACTACAGCACAATTGAGAGGGAGCCAGAAACTGATGAGATAAAAGAAGCAACCAACTCAGAGGGCTTGCTGAGTGAGGGTGCCATTTCCTTGGGTGTGTCATTGGGCAGAAGAGCAGAATTACAGTAGATAACAAGAGTCTGGCTTAGAAAGTTAAAGGGTGACATGTCTATTAGACCAAGTAAAGATGTCCGCCCAACCGATACCAATGAGTTTGGAAGTTGGGTGACATACAAAGTTGGCATTCATGGAGTAATCGTGCAACCGATACAAACTACGAGGTGAGTATAAAGGGAGAATAAAAGGAGACTTGCAAATATATTGTGGTCAAAAAAAGGGAGGCTGTCCAGCTAAAGCAACTGAGAAAGAATAAGAAGGACTCTCTGGAGCCCAGTGAACAAGAGGTTTCCAAAATGGAGAGGATGTGAATGTGTCAAGTGCAACAGACAAAAAAGATAAGGACAGAGAATTGACCATTGAGTATGAGGCAAAGCAGAGGCCATTGGTGTCCTGAACAGAAGTGCCTTCAAGACAGCAGTGGGAAGAGAAGCTATCCTAGAGATTCTCAAGAAATATAGAGTTTAGATGATTCTTTGATATTTTTTGGCTGTAGAAGAGAGTAGCAAAATCCAGGGCCAAGAAGAGATGATTCGTCTAGGAGTTGTGTCTGTGGGTACATGCCTGTGTGGTTAAGAATGGGGAATCACAGATGGGAATAATCCACAGGAGAGGGGACTTCAGGCACAGCAGGGGCAGAGGAGAGGGTGGGCAGGACTGCAGGACAGCAGACCTGAGCTTGGTCAACGGGAGTGAGTTCTGGCGGACATGCACAGTTCATTCATTATTTCTAGAATCAATGCCCAGGGCGTGCAGAAGTCTGGGGATGAGAAAGGGTTTTGGAGGTTTGAGAAAAAGGAAGGTATAAAGCACTCCTTTGGAAAATAAGAGCATGAATTAATGGGAAAAATGTAGGATAGTTACTACATGAGGATGCCAGGCCACCTGAAGTTCATTTACTTACTTGTTTCTTTCTTCTTCTTCTAGCCACCTTCAGCTATTGGGATGCAGGATTAGAGTAGGCAAAATGGTACTGATTTTTCTTGTTCATATTTACACACAATTTACTGTAAACTAAATTACTTTAAAATTTTCCTACTAGAGAAAATATTTTAAATATCATAAAGGAGTCCTCAATAAGTATTTTCAAAGGTGGAGATTATTCAAAACAGTTGGGTAAGCATCTTCACTAGCACTAGGCTCTTTGAAGACTGACAGGAATTGTGGCTCCTAGTCAGCAGCACAGGCTACCTAATAATTTCAAAATTGTCTATTTATGCTGTACACATTTATTACACACTTCCCACAGATAAGGTTTTGGGAAGGATTCAAAACTAATTCTACCATCAAGTTTCAGATGCTACTACAACAGTTCAGCATCTTTATTTTATTTTTAGATCCTTTATTGGGCACATTAAATAAATGTCATCTTCAAATCTCCATATCAGATTTATAAGAATAAGAGTTTTCATCTCCTTGTGAACAAGGCAGGAGCCAAGACTGAGAGGCCAGGTGACCTCACCAAGATCACACACTGGACATGAGATGCACGTCTGGAAGTGAAGTCTTCAAATCTGTGTCTGTGTGCATGTTTTCACAGTGCTGTGATGACCGATGTGACTCAGGTACAGCGTATGTGACGATTAAAAGCTTGAGATGAGTGTCTGGCTAATCTGAGTTGCAATCCTGACTCTGCCCGTTACCTGCTACATCACTTTGGGAAAGTGTTGAGTCTCTCAAAGCCTCAGTTTTTCCTCTGTGAAGTTTTAAGGTGATAATTAGAAAAACAGTCTACAAGAGGTATTGAGTACACCACAGCACAAGACAGAGTTTTAAGTGTCCATAAAAACAAAAATGTATAGGACTTTTCAGTTCATAAGAAGACCATTTATATCTGGAAGAGAACTAATATTTCTTAGGGAACTTACACCCAAGATGAGCTTTAGAAGGCTACATAATATTTGGATGATTTAAAATATAAGTTGCTACTTACAAAAGCGTAAATTGTGAGTAACATTTAAGCATAAAACCAAGTCAAAACTTTAATTACTATCATATTCTAGGCAATAGGTTTTTCCTCTACATCATGGGCTCTCTAGCCGGGATCCACAGTTTTGTTTGTTTTTTTAAGTGTATTTATTTTGTGAGAGAGTGAGAGAGAGAGAGAGAGAGGGAGGGAGGGAGGGAGAGGCAGAGAGACAGAGAGAGAATCACATGCAGGCTTCACGCTGTCAGCACAGATCCTGATGTGTGGCTCAATCCTACAAACTATGAGATCATGATCTGAGATGAAACCAAGAATTGGTTGCTTCCCTGACTGAGCCATACAGGTGCCTCATGATCCAGTTTTTTAATATTTGTGTTGAGATGAATAACGACCCTCCAAAAAGATATGCCCAGGTACTAACCCATAAAATATGTGAACATGACATTATTTTGGAAAAGGATCTCTGTAGATTTAATTAAATTACAGATCTTGAGATGAAGCTATCCTGGAATGACTATGTTGTCCCTAGTCCAATGATAGACACTCTAGAAGAGGTGAAAGCACAGGGCACACAGAAGCGTGGAGAAGGCCCTGTGAAGACAGAGGCAGAGACTGGAGGGTCACAGCCATAAGCCCGGGAACCCCTGGTGCCAGAAGCTGGAAGACGCAAAGGCAGACTCTCCCGTGGAGGCTTCAGAGGGGACGTGGCCCTGAGGCACCTTTTCAGCTTTCCAACCTCCCGGAACTGTGAGAAAACACACCTCTGCTGTTTTGAGCCTCTGAGATCATGGAAATGTGTATGGCAGCCCTAAGAAACTAATATAGTATTTGCCCCGGATATAATAGCAATGTATGTCATTTGAATATTCTAAAAATTCTTCTAATAAAAAAAGAAACGTCATATTACAGCGTTAAACTAAAATTTCATTTCCATTTTTTTAAGATTTCATTTCTAACAGGAATATCAGGTGCTATTTTGTGGCATAAGATAACGTTCTTACTGTTTTGTGTTATAACGAATATACTGTCTTCCTACTGATAGTAATTAAAGAAACCTATCTTACTACTAGAAATCTATGCATGTATCATTGTTTATAACAGACCTCACATAAGTTAGAAAATGTGAAATGGACACATAGGACCAAAAAATGGGTTCTCATAGGTCAAATATGATGGTATAAATACATAGTTCATGCACAGGTAGTTCCTTAGGAGCACAGGGATGAGATCAATCAAAGAGAGAGAATACATCATATGCCCATCCTGAAAATAAACCAGGCACTGCAGATTTTTATTAAAATGTATTGTTTTGAAAATGTTGTAAACATAGTAAAATTTGGATTTTCCCTAAATCTAACGTTTAACTGTGAAACGTCATCAAACAAATCTAAATAATGGAAACATACGGATCCAGTGGCACACCAGGAAATACCCATGCTAGTCGGCAGCTTTCAAGAGGCAAAGAAAAGATGACCTCTGCTCCAAGACTACGGGTATCTCATACAACATTTTTTTTTCAACGTTTATTTATTTTTGGGACAGAGAGAGACAGAGCATGAACGGGGGAGGGGCAGAGAGAGAGGGAGACACAGAATCGGAAACAGGCTCCAGGCTCTGAGCCATCAGCCCTGAGCCTGACGTGGGGCATGAACCCACGGACCGCGAGATCGTGACCTGGCTGAAGTCGGACGCTTAACCGACTGCGCCACCCAGGCACCCCATCATACAACATTTTGAAGCCTGGCTTGGAGGAACAGTTAATGGTGACTCCTTTCAGTATTCATAAAAATAAATGTATGATTCTTTTCAATCAGTTCAGCAAAGAAGGCCCTGGAAATCCTCATTTGGAAATTTTGAAAAATAGTTAACACATTATCAAATAGGCAGAAACAATCTATACTGAGCCACACATTAACAGAAGGCACAAAGTTTTGGCAGAAGCCTCTGTATAGTCAAAGAGCCACTCTGTAGGGAAGTTCATTTGGTGTTGCTTCTTTGGTGAAAAAACAAATCGCCTATTACTGTCCAATGTTGTTTTCTACTGACTTCGTGAGCTCTACCAACCGCTTGTGAAGGAATGGGAAGTCCTTTCCTACTCACGTGAAACTCAGTGACAGGATTCTGAACCTCCACCTTGTCAAGAGACTTAAACAGGAAAAGAGAGCTGATAATGTTCCTCTCTGCCATCCAGTTGTTAGTGGATGTTTCTGGAGGGTGTTTTAAAGTAAGTGACTATATTTCAAGAACTTATTTAAAATTAATTGACAGACTGGAAGACAACGCAGAGAAGCCCTCTGTAGGAAGGATTTTATAGGAATGATTCAGTTAATGACCTGACTTATGGCTGTCTGAATATCTGTTCAAGCAAGTGAGTATATAAAAATTTGAACATTTTTGATATATATGAACAAAGAAGCCATATGTAAGAGAAACTATCAGATGCTCCAATTCTGGAGAAAGAGGTTCTACAGATTAGGGCTCAGTGAAAGACCTTATCAACATTTCTGAAATGATCTACTTAGTTGTTTTCTGGTCAGATGACAGATTTTAAGATGCAAAAAAAAAAAACAATAATGTTGGGGAACAGGGCAGGAATGGTATTCCTTATTTAGTCTTTACCAAACAAAGAAAATAACGTGCCAAACATGCAACTGGAGAATTCTGCTTTCTGACAAAAAAAAAAAGTCTTTTGGCGGAGACAGTTACAGGAGTTTGGATTTCTTATGTTGCACAAACTTTCATTAATCCATGATTTCGGTCCAGTGTTGTCATTTAAAAGAGGAATCATAAAAACTGGGGTATCACAAATGCATGAGTGTGAGCACCTGTCATGCCAAACACATAACTAAATTTCAAATTTTCATTTTTAAAAAAGTAATTTGATTGCAAATAATTTTTAATCAGAATCAAAATTTCCTTTTTAAAAATATGTGCAGCTTGGGAGGGGCCAAGATGGCAAAACAACACGGAAGGTTCTTTTGCATCTCTCATCCCTGAAATGCAGCCAGATGAACATTAAACCATCTTGCACACCTAGAAAACTGATTTGAGGAGTAACACAACAATCTGCACAACCTAACCATAGAACTCGGCAGATACATGGTGGGAAGAGGTGAACTGGGGGAGAGAGAAGCCGCGAAGGGCAGGGAGCTATTTTTGTGTGTGGAGAGAGGATGGAGACAGGGGGATAGTAGGGGAAAAGCATCTCCAACCCCAAAGCAGATGGAGAGAAAGTGGAAGAGTGGAAACAGCTGCAGGGCCTGAACAAAAAATGGAGAAAGGAGAAAGGAGAGGGTTTAAATTCCATTAAGACTCTATACACAGGGGGCGCAGAGTCTGAAACTCCACAGCTTGATACCTGGCAGTGCTCTGGTGGGAAGGGCAAATCCCCAGGAGCAGAGGCAGAAGTCCAAGGGGTCCTTGGGCCACACAGGGAGAGGCATTTCACCTGTTGGGAGGACAGCGGATAGAGGCTGTGTGGTTCTCCCAAAGGCAAAGGTCCCAGTGGACCCTGGAGAACAACCACATTTGCTGGTGCTGGAACAAGTTGTTGGGGATGAAGCCTGGTGCCAGATGCATGTTGTGATTTTCCATAATCCCTGAAACATTGCTGCTACATGATCACGCAAACTTTTTCTGGGGCCGGCTGGCACCCAGCTGTAGTCTCTGGGCACTGGCAGCAGCACAGTCCTGTGAACATTCCTGGGTGCAGTGGCACCTGGCCATTGCTCAGTGAGACCCTCCCCCAGACGGTCTGAGTGGGACAAAGCCACAGTCCCTCAGAAATAAGGAGTTGGGAAACACAACCACAGCTGAGATAAAACTCAGGAGGGAGATGCCGTCTGACAACCTGACGGCTTGGTGACAGACAGTGTGAAAGCAGGGAGTAGATGGAAGCCGTAGACAAAGGAGGTACATGATTGCTGATCAGGGAGAACAGAGCTCCGATAGTAGAGACTGGGTAGCAGGGAGATGCTATTTTAACCCCTTCTGCACATGTGAATACACACCTATAAGCACCATAACAATCCACCCCAGTAAGCTAAACAGCACCATCTAGTGGAGAACGGAGCCATTACACTAAGCCCCATCCCACTGGGCCAACCTCACTCTTCAGGAACACCGCAAGTCTCTCTGCCTGCTTAGTTTATAGATTATAAATTGCTTCACAGCGACTTTTAGGGGAAAACGATATAATTTCAATCATATTTCAATCTGTATGCTGGCCCATGTATTCAGTTTCTTGTCTTATTCTTTTCCTATTCATGAATATAGAAAGAGAAAAAAAGATTTTAATTTTCCATTTTTATGAAAAATATTTTTCTTGAATTTTTTCTACTTTATTTTTTACTTTTTTGTAAATTTTTTGAATTCTATTTTACTTACATTGTTTCACTTTATTCTATTTTATTGCATTCATTTATTCAAATTTTCAAATGTTTTCCTTTTTTTCTTTTTTTTTCCTTTTTCTTATCTTTCCTTTTTTTCTCTAATCTATCAATCTCCTTTCAACAATGAGACCAAAACACACCTAATATCTAGCATCCTTTATTTGTGTTGTGTGTGTAGCTTTTTTTTTAATTTTAATTTTTTTACCTTATTAATTCCTTTTATTCTATCAAAATGACAAAGCAAAAGAATTCACCCCAAAAGAAAGAACAGAAGAAATAGCAGTCAGGGACATAATCAACATAGAAACAAGCAAGACGTATGAACCAGAATTTAGAATCACGATAATAAGAATACTAGCTGGGGTTGAAAATAGATTAGAATCCCTTTCTGTGGAGATACAAGAAGTAAAAGCTAGTCAGGGTGAAATAAAAATTCTATAAGTGAGCTGCAATTTTGAATAGATGTCATGGCAGCAAGGATGGATAAAGCAGAATAGCGAATCAGCGATATAGAGAACAAATTTATGGAGACCAAAGAAGCAGAAAAAAAAAGAGGGAAACTAAGGCAAAAGAGTATGACTTAAGAATTAGATAACTCAATGACTCATGAAAAAGGAACAACATCACAGTTATAGGGGTTCCAGAAGATGAAGAGAGAGAAAAAGGGACAGAAGTTTTATGTGAGCAAATCATAGTGGAAAGCTTTCCTAACCCACGGGAAGTCAGAGACATCAAAATCCAGGAAGCACAGAGGACTTGCATTAGATTCAACAAAAACCAACCATCAGCAAAGCATACCATAGTCAAATTCACAAAATATTCAGAAAAGGAAAGAATCATGAAAGCAGCAAGGGGGAAAAAAAGTTCTTAACCTACAAGGGAAGAGAAAACATGTTTGCAGCAGACCTATCCACAGAAACTTGGCAGGCCAGAAAGGAGTGGAAGGATATATTCAATGTGCTGAATCTGAAAAATATGAAGCCAAGAATTCTTAATCCAGAAAAGCTGTCATTTAAAATAGAGGGAGAGAGAAAAAGTTTCCCAGACAAATGAAAATTAGAGCAGTTTGTGACAACTAATCCAGCCCTGCAAGAAATTTTAAGGGGGACTCTCTGAGGGGAGAAAAGACAAGAAAGAAAGAAAGAAAGAAAGAAAGAAAGAAAGAAAGAAAGAAAGAAAGAAAGAAAGAAAGAAAGAAAGAAAGAAAGAAAGAAAGAAAGAAAGAAAGAAAGAGAAAGGAAGGAAGGAAGAAAGGAAGGAAGGAAGGAAGGAAGGAAGGGAGGAAGGAAGGAAGGAAGGAAGGAAAAGAAAGAAAGAAAGAAAGAAAGAAAGAAAGAAAGAAAGAAAGAAAGAAAGAAAAGACCAAAAGGAACAAAGACTAGAAAAGACCACAGAACATAACCAAAAACTCAAACTCTAGAGGCAACATAATGGCAATAAACTCATAACTTTCAGTACTCACTCTAAATGTCAATGTGCTAAATGCTCGAATCAAAAGACATAGGGTAACAGAAAGGATAAGAAAACTATATCCATCTATATACTGTTTACAAGAGACCCACTTCAGACCTAAGGACACCTTCAGATTGAAAGTAAGGGGATGGAGAACCATCTATCATGCTAATGGTCAACAAAGAGAGCCAGAGTAGCCATACTTATATCAGACAATCTAGACTTTAAAATAAAGACTGTAACAAGAGATGAAGAAGGGCATTATATCATAATTAAGGGGTCGGTCCACCAAGAAGATCTAACAGTTGTAAACATTTATGCTCCAAATGTGACAGCTACCAAATATATAAATGAATTAATCACAAACATAAAGAAACTCATTGATAATAATACCATAATAGTAGGGGACTTCAACACCCCACTTACAACAATGGACAGATCATCTAAACAGAAAATCAACAATGAAACAATGGCTTTGAATGGCACACTGGACCAGATGGACTTAACAGATACATTCAGAACATTTCGTCTTAAAGCAGCATAATACACATTCTTCTCCAGTGCACATGGAACATTCTCCAGAATAGATCACATACTGGGACACAAGTAAGCCCTGAACAAGTACAAAGAGATCGAGATCATACCCTGCATATTTTCATACCACAATGCTATGAAACTCTATATCAACCACAAGAAAAAATGTGGAAAGAAAATAAATACTTGGAGACTAAAGACCATCCTACTAAAGAATGAATACGCTAACCAAAAAATAAAAGAGAAAATTAATAAGTACTTGGATGCCAATGAAAATGATAATACCACAGCCCAAAACCTCTGGGATGCAGCTAAGGTGGTCATAAGAGGGAAGTATATGGCATTCCAGGCCTTCCTAAAGAAGGAAGAAAGGTCTGACATACACAATCTAACCTTACACCTTGAAGAGCTGGGAAAAGAACAGCAAATACAACTCAAAACCAGCAGAAGATAGGAAATAATAAAGATTACAGCAGAAATCAATGCTATTTAAACAAACAAAAACAAAAAGAAACAAACAAAAAAAGTAGAACAGATCAATGAAATCAGAAGCTGGTTCTTTGAAATAATTAACAAAATTGATAAACCCCTGGCCAGTTTGATCAAACAGCAAAAGGAAAGGACCCAAATAAAGACAATCAAGAATGAAAGAGGAGAGATCACAACCAACAAAGCAGATATACAAACAATAATAAGAGAATATAACAAGCAATTATTCACCAATAAAATGGGCAATCTGGAAGAAATGGACAAATTCCTAGAAACACATACACTACCAAAACTGAAACAGGAAGAAATAGAAAATTTGAAGAGACCCATAACCAGTAAACAAATGAAGCTAGTAATCAAAAATATCCCAAAAAACAAGAGCCCAGGGCCAGATGGCTTTCCAGGGGAATTCTACCAAACATTTAAAGAAGAAGAGTTAACACCTATTCTCTTAAAGCTTTTCCAAAAAATAGAAATGGAAGGAAAGCTTCCAAACTTTCTATAAAGCCAGCATTACCTTGATTCCAAAATCAGACAAAGACCCCACTGAAAAGGAGAACTACAGACCGACTTCCCTGATGAACATGGGAACATGCAAAAGTCCTCAACAAGATACCAGCCAACAGGATCCAACAATGCATTAAAAAAATTATTCACTATGACCTGGGATTTATACCTGGGATGCAGGGCTGGTTCAATATCTGCAAAAACGATCAATGTAATACATCACATCAATAAAAGAAAGGACAAGAACCATATGATCCTGTCAACCGATGCAGAAAAAGCATATGACAAAATACAGCATGATAAAAACCCTCAAGAAAGTAGGGATAGGAGAATCATACCTCAAGATCTTAAAAGCCATATACAAAAGTCCCACTGCTAATTTCCTCAATGGGGAAAAACGGAGAGCTTTCCCCATAAGGTCAGGAACAAGGCAGGGATGTCCACAATTGCCACTGTTATTCGACATAGTATTGTAAGTCTTAGCTTCAGCAATGAGAGAACACAAAGAAATAAAAGGCATCCAAATCAGCCAGGAGGAAGTCAAACTTTCACTCTTTGCAGTTGATATGATACTTTATATGGAAAACCCAATAGATTCCATCAAAAAACTGCTAGAACTGATCTATAAATACAGCAAAGTTGCAGGATATAAAATCAAAGCACTGAAATCGGTTGCATTCCTATACACCAATAATGAAGAAACAGAAAGAGAAATCAAGGAATTGATCCCATTTACAACTGCACCAAAAATCATAAAATACCTAGGAATAAATCTAACAAAAGAGGTGAAAAATCTACACTCTGAAAACTACAGAAAGCTTATGAAAGAAATTGAATAAGACACACAAAAAAAAGGAAACACATTCCATGCTTCTGGATAGGAAGAACAAATATTGTTAAAATGTCAATACTATCCAAAGCAATTTACATATTCAATGCAATCCCTATCAATATAACACCAGTATTTTTCACAGAACTGGAACAAACAATCCTAATATTTGTATGGAAGCTGAAAAGTCCCCAAATAGACAAAGCAATCTTGAAAAAGAAAACCAAAGCTGGAGGCATCACAATCCTGAAGTTCAAGATTCATTACAAAGCTGTAATCATCAAGACAGTATGGTACTGGCACAAAAACATACACTCAGATCAATGGAACAGAATAGAGAACCCAAAAAAGGACCCACAAACATATGGCCAACTAATCTTTGACAAGGCAGGAAAGAATATCCAATGGAAAAAAAGACAGTCTCTTCAGCAAATGGTGCTGGGAAAACTGGACAGCGACATGCAGAAGAATGAACATGGACAACTTTCTTACACCACACACAAAAATAAACTCTAAATGGATGAAAAACCTAAATGTAAGACAGGAAGCCATCAAAATCTTCAAAGAGAAAGCGGCAAAAACCTCTCTGATCTTGGCTGCAGAAACTTCTTACTCAACATGTCTTTGGAGGCAAGGGAAACAAAAGCAAAAATGAACTATTGGGACCTCATCAACACAAAAAGCTTCTGCACAGTGAAGGAAACAACCAGCAAAACTAAAAGGCAACCGACAGAATGGGAGAAGATATTTGCGAATGACATATCAGATAAAGGGTTAGTACCCAACATCTATAAAGAACTTACCAAACTCAACACCCAAAAAACAAATAATCCAGTGAAGAAATGGGTGAAAGACATGAATTGACACTTCTCCAAAGAAGATATCCATATGGCCAACCGACACATGAAAAAATGCTCAACATCGCTCATCATCAGGGAAATACAAATCAAAACCACCATGAGATATCACTTCACACCTATCAGAATGGCTAACATTAACAACGCAGGCAACAACAGATGTTGGTGAGGATATGGAGAAAGAGGATCTCTTTTGCACTACAGGTGGGAATGAAAACTGGTGCAGCCACTCTGGAAAATAATATGGAGATTCCTCAAAAAATTACCCTGTGAGGTGGCAATTGCACCACTAGGTATTTATTCGAAGGATACAGGTGTGCTGTTTCGAAGGGGCACATGCCCCCCGATGTTTATAGCAGCGCTATGCACAATAGCCAAAGTATGGAAAGAGCCCAAATGTCCATCGATGGATGAATGGATAAAGAAGATGTGGTATGTATATACAATGGAGTATTACTCAGCAATCAAAAAGAATGAAATCTTGCCATTTGCAACTATGTGGATGGAACTGGAGGGTATTATGGTAAGAGAAATTAGAGAAAGACAAATATCATATGACCTCATGCATATAAGGAATTTACGATACGAAACAGATGAACATAAGGGAAGGGAAGCAAAAATAATATAGAAACAAGGAATGGGGCAAAACATAAGAGACTCTTAAATATGAGAACAAACAGAGGGTTGCTGGAGGGGTTGTGGAAGGGGGGATGGGCTAAATGGGTAAGCGACATTAAGGAATCTACTCCTGAAATCATCGTTGCACTATATGCTAACTAACTTGGATGTAAATTAAAAAATAAAACAAAACAAAACAAAATAAAATAAAATAAAATAAAATAAAATAAAATAAAATAAAATAAAATAAAATAAAATAAAATAAAATAAAATAAAATAAAATAAATAAAGTTAGAAAGCAAGAAAAAAAATATGTGGAGCTTGGAGACACCTGGGTGGCTCAGCTGGTTAAGAATCTGTTTCTGGCTCAGGCTGTGACGTGATAGCTCATGGGTTCAAGTCCCATATTGGGCTCTGTGCTGAAAGTTCAGAGCCTGGAGCCTTCTCTGGGTTCTGTGTGTGTGTGTCTCTCTCTGCTCCTCTGCCCCCTCTCAAAAGTGAATAAACTTAAAAAAAATTAAAAATATGTGGAGCTTAAATGTATTTATTTTCAGTAAACAGACATGAATGTTTTCAAAAAAACCAGCTGAAAGTACGTAATATATTGCAATACAACTTCATATTCTGTTTGAGTAAAATAAGTCCCCAGTTTCAAAGTATAACAAAATACTCTGTGTACAACGTTTCTTATAAATGGACTTACGTGTGAGATAGAGAAATATCTCCGTGTTTTCTCAGTAACTTACCAAAAAGTATTCATTACTCATGAAGTTTATAAATCTCTGGTCTATAAAACTTTTTCTTGATGACGAATGTGCTTTTTCAGAATGTGGATAAACTGTTTTTTACTGGATGTCCTCACAGTAGGCAAGTCAGGTATCTAAGACTGGCAAAGTTAACCGTTTTCAGAAGTATCACAGAAAGAAAAATCTAGTAACCATATCATTATCTTTCCAGTTAGAACAGATATAATCAAAACACAAAATATGCAACACCATTTCCAAATATAAATTTGTATAGAGAAAAACGTACATTGGCTGAATTTGCCTCTGATGTGAATGATGCTCAATCGAAGGCATTGTAAGATTTACTCCAGCTGCATTATGGTGGCTACAAGTAGGGGATGCAGACATTCCCCAGGAGTTAGATTATCTAACTGTAATGCCAACCATGCAAACACCATGACCACAAACGTCAATTGGTCTTTGGATGTGTTGCTTGACAAGTCAGTGTTTTATGAGAGGAATTTTATTTCTCCATGGGCCCGTTACAAAAATACATTTGATTGCATTTTCTCAGTAAAAGAAATTTAATGTGGTAGAAAATATCAATATTCATGAATATGCATTTTCCCTTCCTTCCTGTGAAAATGATATACTATGACTCCTACATTTGTCAGGACATGTAAACCGTTTGGGACCATGCGAGGAGGTGATCTATGTTATTTCTGTACAGAGGAAACAAAAAGTCCCAACTCCACCACATAGCTGCTCCCTTCCCATGGGTGTGAATCATGGGAGAAGTCTTATATTAAACTTTGAGATCAAATCCAGTCTGATTTCTGAATAACTAGAAGGGAGTACAGATATGGTGGATACAGGATACAGGGAAGACCTTATATGTGTTAGAAACAAAGTTTTCAGTTTTAAGTCATTGTGATTTGGGAATGATTTGTTAATACTCCCCTAGCGCACACACACACACTCTCTCTCTCTCTCTCTCTCTCTCTCTCTCTCTCTCTCTCTCTTTCTCTCTCTCTATTTTCCTACCTATCTATATACACACATACACACACATCCTAGTATTAATGAGCAAGATGCATAATAAAACCCGAAGATACCATTTCTAATGTATCAGATCGCCAAAGATCGAACTTGGTAACTGACGTTAGATAAAGTGTGGGGAAACAGACACTGTCTCATACACTGCTAATATAAATGTAAATGCTACAACTTCTCCCTAAAGTAATTTTGTGATATCTATCATATATTAAGGTATAATTCTTCGTTTTCCTAAAGATATACTCACATATATCTCCAAATAACTTTGAGGTGTGAGGATATTCACTAAGGTATCACTTGTAATACCAAGAGACTGGAAATAACCATAATATACAACAATAATGAATGAATGAATGAATGAATGAATGAATGAATGAATGAATGAATGAATGAAAGAAAGATGATAGATAACATATAAATGGATGAAATTCTATAGTATTAATAGAATATATTATATGTATCTATTTAAAGAATCATTTATACACTACAATGGAAAGATTTTCAAAGATATGCTAAAATAAGTTCAGTTTAATAAAACCTAAAAGTTTATATGGAATCTTAAAAGTTTTACATTTTCCTAAAAGAAAATCTAACACAGTTATATGCCCTATTTGATAAAATATATACAAATATACATTTTCATGATAGTTTTATATAACACTATGAGGTATTCTACTTGAAATCACAAAAATAATTTCCTTTAATTTTTCTCGTATAGACACAAGCTGAAACTATAACAAAAGCCAGACACTAATCAGTTAAAGCAAAACCTCTTTCACAAACCAATGGCAGGTATATATGCTCTGAACAGAAGCCATTTAACACCTACCCATGATAGTAAAATAAGCCAATTTTATTTTTTAATTTGTACACATTGAGATATGTAAATAAAAGGGTAGCTTTTGAATATGTCAAACTTATTAAAATGAATTGTAATAAAGATGTTTCAAGTTTTATTTTCTAGTTTTTTTCAAGTTTTTATTTATTTATTTATTTTGAGAGAGACAGAGACAGTGTGAGGGAGGGAGGGGCAGAGAGAGAATCCCAAGCAGGCTCCGCAGTGTCAGCACAGAGCCTGACACGGGGCTCGAACTCACAAAACCACGAAATCATGACCTGAGCTGAAACTGAGAGTCAGACACTTAACTGACTGACTGAGCCACCCAGGCACCCCTCAAGTTTTATTTTCTATGTGTAGGAAATACCTCAGGGCATCGGGAAAACATTCATGCCAATATCACCTGGATATTTAAATCTTCCAAGTTTATACTTTCTTCATAGAAAATCCAACAGCAACAATAATTTATATCTTATCTCCAAATCAAATAATTTTCACAGTAGTCACCCATAGAACATAGAATTATGTAAGACAATGGTGTGCCAGTATACATATGAACAGAGAAATAAAAAAAAAGGCATCTCATCTCTGCAAGAGGTATCTGAATGAACAATTCAGCAATTCTCTCATCATGTTCTCATACTTACATTTACAGAATATAACTCTTCTGGCAAAAAAATATGTTAATGTTACATTGTTCAACAGGAAACAACAGAGCGGATTGCAAAAGCTAAGTAAGGTGTCTGCCGTCCACAACTGGCCCGCTTTGCTCGTCATTCCGGGGATGTGCACTCAGGTCTCACTTGCTCCTCTGTCTCCCCATCTCCCTGCATCCACCTCTTCCCTGTATCAGTTCACCCTCTTTATCCCCATTCAATCTATTCCTGAGCTTGTATGGCTTCTACTTTCAAAGTGCACCCTGGCCTCCTACCCTTCAGTCTGTTTCCAAATAAGCTGCCAAGAACAAGTGTGTATATATGTGTGTGTACATACATATATTTCATATCCACAAGCTAAATTATATGTAATTTGCAAAAATATGTAAATCTTACTTGATTCTATATTTATATAATATTATACATGTATATTTTTTTCTCCATTTATCATCCATCCTTTTCTAAGTTTTGTATGGAAATCGAAATCCAAGAGAACAGGGTATCTAACTTTAATAGTCACCCAGGGATGATATATTTTGGAAAATTAAAATTGTCTAGCACCAGTGGGACTCTTGTTATAAAGGATTGATTTATTGGAAAGAAAAAGTTTAAAGACTCTTTAATAGTTTGGCAGGTTTTGAGGGATATTATTGAAAAGTTTAATTTAATGAGTTTTGCTTTAAGTTATTGTTTTGTTTTTGTTTTTCTTTCACTTAATTTTTTAAAAATTATTTTAGAAACAGAGAGAGCATGAGTGGCAGAGAGGAGCAGAGAGAGAGGGAGAGACGGAGAATCCCAAGCAGGATCCACACCCAATGTGGAGCACGATGTGGGGCTCCATCCCATGTCCCTGGGATCATGACCTGAATCAAAATCAAGAGTCAGATGCTTAATCCACTGAGTCACCCAGGTACTAAATCGTTATTTTTAAGGAAACACTAATAGGGAATGTTAATTGAGTTACTTTCAACAAATTTTTTTAGCAAAAATATGTCTTCATAGGATCAAAAATAACTTTTTTTTTGCTTTTAAAAATTTGGGGTGCCTGGGTGGCTCAGTATGTTAAGCTGCCTACTTTTGCTTCCAGCTCAGGTCATGATCTCACAGTTCATGAGTTCGAGCCCTATATCAGGCTCTGTGCTGACAGTGTGGGCCCTGCTTGGGATTCTCTCTCTTTCCCTCTCTCTCTGCCCCTCCCCCTGCTCGTTCTGCTCTCTCTCTCTCTCTCTCTCTCAAAATAAATAAGTAATTTTTTTTAACGTTTATTTATTTTTGAGACAGAGAGAGACAGAGCATGAACGGAGGAGGGGCAGACAGAGAGGGAGACACAGAATCGGAAGCATGCTTCAGGCTCTGAGCCATCAGCCCAGAGCCCGACACGGGGCTCAAACCCATGGACCGTGAGATCGTGACCTGAGCTGAAGTTGGACACTTAACCGACTGAGCCACCCAGGCACCCCAATAAATAAATAAATTTTTAAAAATTGATTCACATAAGCATTTTTTACGTTGCTATATTCTTTCAAACTCTGTAATATTACATTCAGTCTAATATTTATAATATTTAATTTACTTTTAGAATTTGAGTCATATTAACCTTTGTGATATGTATCATGATGTGATGAATTAGTTGCATGGTTTTTTATAGTTTGGAAGAGTTTTCCTACAATAGTTCACAGACCTTATTTTTAAATAGTGGACAATATAATTATATAATCAGTTACTCTGAATTATGAATGGCTCTCATTAGAAGTTAGATGGCAAGAAAAGTCTTAAGTTAAATTTCAGCCAAAGTTAAACAATAAAAATTCTAAGTTATTGAAAATAATAGTTCTTATAAATGTATACCAAGGAAAATAAAAAGCCCAAGCCCACCTTGAGAGTCATTTTAAACCATTTTAAGTAATTTTTAAAAAGGTTAAAATCTGTCCATTTAATTAATTAATTAAATTATTTATTTATTTATTTATTTATTTATTTATTTATTTATTATTATTTTTGTAATGTTTATTTATTTTTGAGAGAGACAGAGACAGAATGTGAGTGGGTTAGGTTGAGAGAGTGAGGGAGACACAGAATGGGAAGCAGGCTCCAGGCTCTGAGCTGTCAGCACAGAGTCTGACACGGGGCTTGAGCTCACAAGCTGTGATATCACGACCTGAGCCGAAGTCGTACGCTCAGCCAACTGAGCCACCCAGGCACCCTGAAATCTGTCATTTTTAGATACAGTTCATAAAAGAAGAGAATTTACCTAGGTTTACATTATCTTAAAAAACGAATGAATAAAAAGCATATACAGACTCCCAGGACTTTATTCAGGTTGGTAACATTGTTATAAACTATGGTAAGCAACTATGCAAGCCCTCAAATGGTGAGGATTACTGGCTGATTTCTCTGCCTTATTCTTGATTACCACATAACTAATGAGACCCATATAATTAATGATCGCCACTGTAAATTTCAATGAGAATTATTTCAACTTGTTGTCTCAACTCTGTGATATTCATCCACCTCACGTACCATCTTGGAAAAAAATTCTCAAATTATTAACACATTCAAATCCTATTCCAAGTAGACTGGGCGATGACCACGTAACAGAGTACTATTTTTATACAGAAATGATAAAAACTTTAATTCAGGAAACTAACTTTGAGGTAAAGGTAGTTTATTTAGTTTCACATTATTATTTAATTCAGTGTGAATCTTTTGGATGTCTCCCCTCTAGGAATTTGCCATCTTCCTATTAGGCAGACTGGGCTTGAACACATTAGACAATTGAAGGAAAATATAAGTACATGAAATCCAATACTAAAACACTGATAAAGATAAGTGATTAACATTTTTTTTCAAAGAGACTATTTAAGAAAAGTATACGTAACACTCACCATGTCTCAATGACAAAAATCTAATTGCATGATAAAATCTAATTACAGGCTGCCTTCAGTGAACTCACAGTCTACATAACTCAAATGATCAAGAGTTGATTTTTCCTTTCTCCTCACCACTCAATGTGATTTATCTCTATCATAGTGCTCTTCTTACCATATTGAAATTAATATTCTATAAGCTCTATAAATAGAGTGCTACAGGAAAGGGGGGAGAGATGGTTAATTTTTTTTTCCTGAGTAAGAAAATCAAATCAAACGATATTTACGATAGTTACAGTGGGCTTTAAGGACAAGAAGATACGTGTAGAGAAGAGAAGAACAAATTCGCAGGCCAAGTGAAATGAATAATCAAAGGTACCTTGTTGTGAAAGACCATACACACTGAGGTGAGGATGTATCCACGGTTTATCCACGGGTAGCAGCAAAGAGTGGGGTCCTATGAGGCTCGGGACAAGAGTGGGGACCGGTTGTGAATTCCAAGGCCCATGAGTGCCAGCTTTGTTTGGAAGTCAACAGCCATCCAATGGAAGATGAAAATCAGAAAGTGATTAGATACAGTAGTGTGGATATTAGATTTTAAATCCACCTCTGAGATTTCAATTAAATTGAGAGGAGAAAACTGTCAGCCCAGCAAAGACATGGTTTCAAGAATGAGGATAATTGGGGAAAGAGGAAAATAATGTGAAGGACAGACTTTGAAGTCCTAAACCTTAGGCTTGAGCCTTGGAGCTGCATTCATCAGTCCGGTAGGCTTGGGCAACCTGCCTACTTCTCTACGGCTCAGTTTGGCTTCTGGAGAGCGGGGCTGCTCACGTCACCCAAGAGGCTGCTGCCCAGCTGAAATGTGGTCACCAGCACACACGGTCATTCAGTGCTGACTCCAGCTAAACACTGAATAAAATGTTTAATGCAATTTCATCACCTTCACACAAGCAGACTGATGGCATGAACTTGGCGATTCAGAATCCGAAGTTTTAGAGCAGAGGGGCAAGGTGGCTAGCGTGAAGGGTGCACACTCGTGAGCACGACACGGAGATGTCCCTGGATGTGTCAGCATGCATGCACTCAGATAGGCACGCCTACACCAGTTTGCTCCCCCCCCCCCCCCCCCCCCCCGCCCACAACGTCATCTTAGAAAATGCAGGCGTGTGAGATTAGAGTCACTCGTTAGCGATGATGCAGAGGTCAGCCATGGCCCTTATTAAAGTTTCTATTCCAACTTAAGAAACCACGCCGAAGTTAAACCCCAAAAGCAGCCCCTCTAAATCAATGACGAAAGGCGATTACTTTTTCAATAAGAAAAATTCATGAGGAAAGTCGGACAGCAGCGGCACGTTGTCTCTCCAAAGAAAAAAGAACCAAGGCTCGCATTCATACATGGCCACCGTGAGTGAGGAAGTCTAGACTCGTCCAGTCACTGTTTGTATTGAGAGCATGCATGAAGGCACAATAAAGTTAATGGGTGTTTGTTTGTTTGTTTGTTTGTTTGTTTTTACATTACATGACTTGGTAAAGGCATCTCAGCTGCTTAAAAATTCCAGGGCTCAAAGAGTAATTCTGTATTTTTATATCTACCAGGTTGAGTTCCTGCTTCCTCAGTAATGTTTCCAAAATATCTTTCTTCCCTTCTATTCACATTTATGGGCTTTTGTTGTTGTTGGTTTGTCTTTTCTAGGTTGCAGAGACAAGATTTCCACAATCTTAAAAGTAGAATTCTTGCCATATTACTATTTGTATTTCTTTACCTACATGTATATTAGATTTACATGGGTATAAAATAGCTCATGCCTAAGTATTTGACCTAATGGATGATAATACAAGCAATTCCACCAACACATGTGGGAAATGTTGTATTATTCATTTAAAACATCTAAATACAAAACGGTGTTTTTTTAGATATGGTAATGGCAAAATTCCCAGAAGCGAAGAGTCTAAGTATTATGTAAAGCGTTCATAGAAACTGTTAGTCTCTAAACCAATCATTTGTCATTAACTCATGAGTGTTCATATACACTAGGAGACAATTTTTTTTGGCTTCTAACTCCTTTCCTTATTAACTTATAAGACACAGAAAGCACATTCCATAAGCCAGCAATTAAGGGAGGAAGAAAATACTGAGAGGATAAATATATTTGGAAAATTTTGACATTTTTACCAGCATTCATCCATTTATTAAACAAAAACATTAAATAATAATGTCCATCCCAAAAGACAAACATGAAACACTACTTCTTCTTTTTAATGTTTATTTATTTTTGAGAGAGACAGAGAGAGCATGAGCCAGGCAGGGGCAGAGGGAGAGGGAGACACAGAATCCAAAGCAGGCTCCAGGCTCCGAGCTGTCAGCACAGAGCCTGACATGGGCTTGAACTCACAAACTGTGAAATCCTGACTGGAGCCGAAGTCAGCAGCTTAACTGACTGAGCTATCCAGGTGTCCCACAACTACTAGTTTCCGTGGGCACAGAGCAGACAGCAGTGAAGATATAATTTTGCCTTAGAGCTGTCCTTCTCTAAACAAACAGGCAGATAATAATACAATGGAGTATGTGTTATAATACAAATAGCTACCAAGACCCTGGGCCTGGGAGGAAAGGTAAACACATTCTTCCTGGACGGGGTAGGGCAGTAGGCGAGCTGGCGTGGAATATGTGGTATTGGAGCATATTCTTGGAGGATGAGTGAGAGATCATAAGATGGACAAGAACATTTCTGGCACAGGTTGTAGGCCAGGCAAAACCACGAATGTATAAAGGACACAGCATGATCAGGAAACAGTGTATGTTTCACTGGACTTCAGGATCCTTGGGTGTGAGCCAGCTGGAAGAGTAGGCTGAGGCCAGATAGATGCAACAGAAAGCACAGTTATGAGGAAATTTCTCAAAACACTAGATTTATTTTGTCAACTGTTCCAAACCAGCTGCCATGTCGTGAGGCAGCCTGGTGCGAAATCCCAAGGGGCAAGGAATGGAGGCCCACCTGACACCGGTGAAGGAGCGTGGAAGCAGATTTTGTGCAGCTTGCAACAGTCACCTGTGTGAGCCTGGAAGTGGAGCTCACCCCAGCGACTTCGCTTCACAACAGCTTGACTGCAGCACTGTTCAAAACTCTGAGCCAGAACCAGCCAGTGAGGCCACTCCCAGGATTCTTAGCCATGGGCTATTGGAAGAATATGGGTGTGTGTCTTCAGGCTGCTAAATTTGGGGTAATTCATAGCCAATACACAGTTAAACTCAAATGCCTGGTCAAAACCAGTCACCAAACAGTCCATTCATGGTACTGAAAGGTGTGTGTGTGTGTGTGTGTGTGTGTGCGCGTGCGCGCACGCGCACCCATGTGTGTGCATGCGTGCACACACACACAGCTGGAGTCCTAGGGGAACAGCATGGGGAGATGGTGGTGGGGTCTAATACCAAAGATCTCAGGTACTTGGCCAGAGTAGTAGATTTCTCCTTTTTCGGCTATTGGAAGTCTTATCTAAACCATTAATCCTCATCATAGTCGTCGTTGCCATCGTCATCATCGACCAGCTAAAGTTCTCCAGGTCTGTTAACATCATTGACTAACTTTAAAATCACTTACAGTGTTTGAAGCTTTGCTTATGGCCTCAATTTCTCCAGAAAATCAAATACTGCAACAGACATGTTAAGATACTACCCTTGATAGAATCTGATGATGGGATGGTCAGTGAGGAACATGCCAGGCATTTCCCTCAAGTTTCTCCCATGAGGAAGAGGAGTTGCTCTGAACAGGTGAGGTGGGGTCTATGCTCATGGTTTGCAAAGGGTCCCAGGAGAGATGGTAATAGGGTATTACGGCAATGAAAAAACAAAATAAGTCATTACCTCAGGCTGCGGATTCATAACAGTGCACAGCAGAAGGAAAGGGGAAAGTCTGTTCTGCTAATCAGTTTTTATTAACAAAGGATTTTTAATAGACATTTCAGATATAAGAACCCACAAACTGTTGCTTCTCTTTTGAAAGAGGAGTCCCTTCAGTGTCTAGCTGTGTAGCTATGTCTCTGGAAACACCACACTCCTTGTTTTTGATGCTTTATTTTATCTGTGTTTGGGAGTAGTCTCCAAACAATCCTGTTCATGAAAAGAAGTCAATGGGTGGTGATCTACTGTATGCTTCCTTGCCGTGTGGCTTTTTTGATTGGGTTGGTAGAGTTCATGGCCACTAGAAACTTTCAGAGCATGAAATTCTCCTGATGGAACTCTTCAACTGGAAAAATCTTTAGCGGGGAACCCATTGTGTTCTATAATCCCCCTTCCCTACCACAGCCTCAGATTAAACTTTTGTAAACCTCATGAGTGACAAATCTTGAGTCCATAATGATCTTTCGCGTTAACTTATTAATTGCGAAAGCTTTCTGTGGCAGGAGCCAGGGAGTGCCCATCTGGGAGGAAAGGGAGCACGGGGGATTGACAATACTTTTCAACGACGCGATCATCTGCATTTCTGTATTTTACAGACCCTGAACACATGAACATCATTCTTCAAAGAAACTGGATTTCTGAAAAGGAACATTCTTTACACTCTGCCTAAAATTCTTTCATGACACTTAGATAAACAGTGTGAGAGCTTGGAGAGGATCTCCATGGCCTCTTTAGGCTTTCTACCTATGGGGTAAAGCCACTCAGAAATGTAGCTTTACTGATTTTGTAAACTCTTTTGAGGGGGTGGGAAACAGAGAACCCACTAAATTTAAAGACTAGAAATTGCATGTCCCTCACGTGTTAAGTGCATAAAGGTAATTCTTCAGTCATTTTACAGGAAAAGAGGGGTATTGTTGAAAATTTATATGAAAGTCAAGGTAACATTTAATTATATCTATATTTCAGAGCTGATAATTTAAAATGTCTCCAATAACTTTTATTGCCAAATTACTTGCGGCTGTGAGGGAAATAACAATATATAATTTTAAGGCATGATTCATAGTGTTTTTTTAGCTTTATTACATTCATCTGCATACATTGAACTGAAATTGTAGACTACTTTCTTCATTTAGATCTAGCTCACAGAAAATGCCACTTGTAAAGGAATATATTTCTAATTATTACCCGTGCATCCTCTTACGAATCCAAATAAATATAATCACTCTGTGTGTTTGTGTGTGTCTGTGTGTGTGGGTGTATATGTACATACCTACAGGTGAAGACAATATGTATATATATGAAGTAAAAAGCAATGAAAAATTCAATCTTTCTGTGAAACTCATCGCTGCTTTTTAACAGCATGCACTTTTTTCCAGCAGGATTTTAATTCTACTAAAATTCAGAGAATCAAATTATTTCCTATGGCTTAAACTCTGAAAATCAAAATAACTTCTCTGGCATTTAAGTTTTGATTTCCTCTCAAGTCAGGTGCTTTGTAGATGAAATCTCAGTGGGTTAAACAGTCATTTTATTCTCTGATTAACCTTTTCGGAGTCAGCTCATGCATAGAAAATAGCTCACAGATAAGAAATGGTTAAAGTTTCTGATTTCAGCGACATAAGATGTCGAAATATATGCTCCATAATTTGTAAGCTATGTCATACACCTACGCTACTTTTAAAATTAAAACAGAATAATTGCAAATGTCTCTGATGAAGAACTCAAAATAATAAGCTCACCAATCAGGTAAAAGCTCCAGTGTCAGGTACAGCACCAGCAAAATGAAACTGGTCGACTAAAGATTGAATGAGATAATGATGCCACACACTTAACATAAACATAGACACAAAGTAAGTACTCAAGTGAATGAAAGCTATTCTTACTATGACATTGCTACTTATTTCTTATAATTCAGGAAGAATTATAATCTTGACAATTGAGGTTCTCTTGTTTCTTTCCTGATAGTTACACCTTGCTTCATATGAGTAAATGAGCTATGGATAGGAAATATGCAATTCAAATTCTAGAAGATTTCCACTTTGGAACACTGTATTTTAGTTCATTCTATTTTGAAAAACAAATGATCACATCCTAAATAGGTAGCATTTTCTGAGATTGGGCTTCTTAATCTATTGAGTAGAAACAAACTCTTTTCTGAGCCTATCCAATTAAAAAAATAGTAGTGGGAGGGAAATGAAAGAAAATAGTAGTGGGGACTTCACAGAGGTGTTGGCCTACTGATTCTCCAACTTGGTTTCTGAAGGAAAAATAAGCTCTGAGAGTGTTTTACTTTTCCAGTCACTTAACGTTAAGTGAAATCTGTTTTTATACCACTCACCTTTTTATAGAAAAACTATTTACAGATGGGTTGAGGAAAATTGAATATATTTGAGATCAAGAATTTCCCAGATTAAAGTCTTGGAGGGCTCAAGTCTACCAGAACAGGAGGTAATGCTAAGATCATTACTGGGGGCAATTCTCACACCTCAGTGATTGCCAGCCATCTCTACAATTTTTTCTAATTTTTTAATGTTTATTTATTTTTGAAAGAGAGACAGAGAGAGAGAGAGAGAGAGAGAGAGAGAGAGAGACAGAAAGAGAGAGAGAGAGAGAGAGAGAAAGATTGAGTATGAATAGGGAGGGACAAAGAGAAAGGGAGACACAGAATTTGAAGTGGGCTCCAGGCTCTAAGCTGTCAGTACAAAGACTGACGTGGGGCTCAAATCCATGAACACTGAGTCAAAATTGGATTCTTAACCAAATGAGCCTCCCAGGTGCCCAGCCAGACTCTACTATTTATGGGATAAAATGTCTATGGCTATCAGAGATTGAAAAAGAGAGGCAAAAAAATAGATTTGTCCTCCAAGAAACATATTTAAGAGTGTGAATTTAGATTCAGTGAGGCCTGGGCTTGAGTACAGGACTTCCCTTTGTGAATTACATAAGCCTACCTATTCTGAGATGTCTCACTTATAAAATTGGGGGTGCTTGTAACAGTTCAAGGGTTAAAATGAAATTACAGGCATACATATTTTAGCACATAATAAACTCTCAATAAAAATTAAGTTTTGTGCTAATATTATTATGATATCTTTTCAGACTACAAATAAAAAGTGATCTGAATAGAAAATGAAAAGAATAGTCAGTTTTAGAAGGGTTTATTCTGCTTAAAAGAATATATGGATCAATCAAATAAATGTCAAGGTGTTATGGAAGGATGTCAAATACTAAGTGCTAAGTGTAAAATTCAACATGGCCAATATCAAAAGTGAATGGGACAAAATAATATTCCATTTTTCACTCAAGTTAAGAACTATGTATATATATATACTATATATATATGTATATATACTATGTATATATATATAGTATATATATATAGTATATATATAGTATATATAGTATATATATGTATATATACTATATATAGTATATACTATATACTATAGTATATATATATAGTATATACATATATATATAGTATATATATGTATATACTATATATAGTATATATATATATGTATAATATATATATGTATATATACTATGTATATATATATATGTGTGTGTGTGTGTGTGTATACACACACACACACAGACACACACACACACACACACACACACACACACATACACACATATTTTAAACCTTCTATGGTTGTCAGAGAAAAAGTAAGAAGCAAAATGGTATTGGAAGCTGAAAGCTAAAACTTTCCCCTTACTCACTTCTGACCTAACAGAGATTATTACTGATAAATAACTATTGTAGCATTTTAATTTTGACACTAAATTTCTATTTTAAATTCTACTTCAGCACCATCATTTCTTATGATTTTATTTTGTTTTTTTTTTTTTAAATTAAGTGTTTTATATATTATTTATTTTTGAGAAAGACAGAGAGAGTGCGACCAGGGCAGGGACAGAGAGAGAGGGAGAATCTCAAGCTCACGTGGGCTCCAACTCATGAACCATGAGATAGTGACCCCAGCTGAAATAGAGTCAGATGATTAACCCACTGAGCCACCCAGGTGCCACATTTTGTTTTGATTTTTATTTGTGTAACTATCCCAAGTACATTTAGCTAGTTACACAAAATAGTGCCATTGTGAACTGTCATGATGATGTTTTTATCTGGTGAGTGTGTCTTTCCTGTCAATCAGTTTTCTTGTAGGATGCAGAGTGAACTGTTGTTGACCAGGTCTTTCCAGATATAATATTGTTTTTTATTTAATCGTAGTTAATCCATAAGGAGAGACTTACACATTCCTGTAAGTTTTGAAAATACATAGTTTTGGCTTCAAAATGACATCACACCAAATAATCTGCTTTAAAACTTTTCTTTTTAATGTTTACTTTTGAGAGAGAGAGAGAGACAGAGACAAGAGAGACAGAGCATGGGTGGGGGAGGGGCAGAAAGAGGGAGACACAGAATCTGAAGCTCCAGGCTCTGAGCTGTCAGCACAGAGCCCGATGTGGGCCTGGAACTCAGGAATTGCAAGATCATGACCTGAGCTGAAGTCAAATGCTTAACCAACTGAGCCACTCAGGTGTCCCAAAACTTTTTTTGATCACGTAACATGACTTCTTAAAGTTTATATATATAGTCTTGATGACTATACCTTTGTAATACAGCTTGAAGTCCAGAATTGTAATGTCTCCAGATTTGGTTTTCCTTTGCAACATTACTTTGTCTCTTCAGGGTCTTTTCTTGTTCCCTGCAAATTCTAGAATTACTTGTTCTAGCTCTGTGAAGAATGTCAGTGTTATTTTTGTCGGGATTGCATGGAATGTGTAAGTCACTTTGGGTAGTATCAACATTTTAACAATATTTGTCCTTGCAATCCATGATCATGGAATAGTTTTCCATTTCTTTGTGTCTTCTATAATTTCCTTCATAAACTTACTATAGTTTGCAGGTACAGTTCTTTTGCCTCTTCGGTGAGGTTTATTCCTAGGTATTTTATGGTTTTGGCGCAATTGTAAATGGGATTGATTCCTTGGTTTCTCTTTCTGCTGCTTCATTATTGGTGTATAGAAATGCAATCAAGGGGCGCCTGGGTGGCGCAGTCGGTTAAGCGTCCGACTTCAGCCAGGTCACGATCTCGCGTTCCGTGAGTTCGAGCCCCGCGTCGGGCTCTGGGCTGATGGCTTGGAAGAGCCTGCTTCCAGTTCTGTGTCTCCCTCTCTCTCTGCCCCTCCCCCGTTCATGCTCTGTCTCTCTCTGTCTCAAAAATAAATAAACGTTAAAAAAAATTAAAAAAAAAAAAAAAAAAAAAAAGAAATGCAATCAATTTCTGTGCATTGATTTCATACCCTGTGACTTTGCTGAGAATGAAATTTACTTTAACCAATTATGTTATATTAGACATTTACATTGTTTCTAATTTTCCACTATATAGAATGCTATGGATATGGAAATATGCATATGTATATTATATGTATAATATATTTATATATATGATATATATATATATGCACACTTTTGATTTTCTCTAGAAATCTTTACACTTATTTATGCTCATTCCATTTATAATTTCTCATGATTTATTAAAAAATGAAGGAAGGAAGGAAGGAAGGAAGGAAGGAAGAAAGGGAGGGAGGGAGAGAAGAAGGAAGGAAAATTTAGTTCTTACATAGAAATTCTTTTCCATTTATTTGTCACTTCTTATTCCATACCACAGTTAGATACAATTTAGGCCACTTGCTAACTTCTCTATTGAGTGGCATTTTGCACCTCTCCTTCTTATCTTTGGCAGAGAGACTCCTAAATCAATACTTATCTAGAAAGAAAGCCTTAATATGGGAAGAGTGATGTTTGAAAGTCATGAAGCAATCAAGAGGAAAAACAGGTCCATGTTAATCTGGAATCATCACCCTTTCATTCAATCTAGTCACAGCCACCTAGAGAAAGGGAAAGCCATCCAAATAGAGAAAGAGAAATAGAGTTTACATTCATTTGGCTAGAAATCACACCCACACAGATGGATTTCATGGGCTAGAAGAAAAATTAACAAGTCTGAGAACTAGGGAGGAAGAGAATATTTGAAGGCCTGGGATAAAGTAATATATAAATGAGTTTCCTGAAACAGTTAAAAGATCACTCATAGATCCAGTGACATGGAACCACCCAAGGAAAATTAGAGAAGACTGTTTGGCACGTTTGATAGGATGTTTCATTAGGTTCTATCATTTGTGTTGAATCTGGTCAGTGCGATATAGATTCTGTGTTTAGGACGATTTTAAGGGAACGTGTTCCTGAGCAGAAACAAAAGCTATGATTTATTTGCTGCATCTGCCAGAGGAAAGGGAGTGAGATCGGATATTTGTTGTCCATGGGGTACTGCAAACATCTTCAAATGTGATGCTGGCCAGAACCTGGTTTAAATCACGTCCAGGTCATTCAAAAGCTGTATAATTTTGGTCCACTACCCCTCTAATTCTTTATTCTCAATTCTATCACTTATAAAATGAAGATAATAATGGCTACTGTGAGTAGCTACAGGGAATTCAGAAATCACAGACAAATAAATGTTTTAACACGGTGCCTGGCACAGAACAGCAGACATTTCCCTAGTACCTTCTATTATTATTTCTTCCACAACACTGAGCCACCTTTTCTCTTGCATCGAGAGTAGTCATTGTTCAACTGCGACGAGTGTCATTGTGTATAACTCTTACTGAAGTTACCTTTGATAATTTTGGTGATTTTCCCACACCCTCAGGAAAGGGCTCCTTGATTAATAAGCTAAACAGGAAATTCCTTTCCCCATTTATGAAAGAAAATCAATAGTAATCAAGTGATGTGTTCATGAAAGTAATATCCTCTTCTTCGGAAGTGAGGAAGGGTATGCTTGCCTACAATTTGTTTCTCTTCTTAGGATAAAGATCTAATATCTAAACTGGTAATAGCATTTTGACAAAGCATTAAAAAAAAGCTTCAGACAATATAATAGTCATATGATATTTCAGAATCTGTTTCAATACTGTTGCTACCTTTAAAAGGTGAGGGGTTTTGTAATGTCATTTGACAGTTTTGAAATACGGGTCACCTGTAAAAGAAAAAAAAAGTACCATATTTGTTCTTCAAATCATGATTTTCTATGTCACAGAAGGAAAAATCCGCCACCTTTTTGAATAAAAGTCATCAAGGTGTATGACCTGGTGGCCCTGTAAATTTCATAATTAGGGCCCTATTTTAAGTGAATGTAATCGGCAGTTACAAGAGTTGTGAAGAACACGTCTGCATGTGTTCCATGTGGTTGGTGAGTGACCTTTACTGCATGATGATGATAACAGGAACTGCCGTCGTATCTCAGCTGTGAAACCGGAGCTCAGCAGTTCTAACATTTCTAACTTGTGGTCAAGAGCAGAGCAGGTGGAGGGTGACAGGGACAGGATGAGAACAGGTTGGCCTTAGAAACAGAAATGGCTGCATATACTTCTCATCCTCCCATAATTTTATCCAGCATACCTATACTGAATAAGGGGAGATATATATATATATATATATATATATGTATATATATACACACACACACATATACACATATACATATATACATATATATGTATATATGTATATGTGTATATATATATACACATATATGTATGTATATATATACATACATATATGTATGTATATACATATATATTCATATTCTTAATGTATCCTAATAATACTGGTAAATTAGACACTATGTAGTTGAAGAAAAATGAATAACATGGATATATAAAAATCAGCTTTGCCTTAATGAATATTTTGTATATATTTTTATTTTTATTTTAAATTTTTAATGCTTATTTTTGAGAGAGAGAGAGACAGACAGACAGAGTGTGAGCAGGGGAGGGGCAGAGAAAGAGGGTGACACAGAATCCAAAGCAGGCTCCAGGCTCCAAGTTGTCAGCACACAGCCCGACGTGGGGCTCAAACTCACAAACCGTGAGATCATGACCTGAGCCAAAGTCAGACACTTAACTAACTGAGCCACACAGGCGACCCTGAATGTTTACTTTCATAGGTTATTTCTAATTATATTCGTTCAACTAACATTTAGTGAAATCCTCAAATAGTTCCATCTTGGTTTAGAGAGGAAAATTTCCATCTTGGTTTAGAGAGGAAAATAAGACACTGAATCTTCTTCTGTGTGAAGCAATTTTCATCTTTATTCTTGTTTGTTATGCCTATATAATTTTTCATCTAAACTTTAATTATACTATGCGTGGACATTCTGATTTGTTCCAAACTCACTATCATCTTTCCTTTCTGTTTTATGGCACTGAGATTACTCTTTTCCCATGGAGCCTGTATTCTGTGGCAGAGATAGAAATCAAACCAGAAAATAAGTAAAAATCCATAAAGTAATCATTCTTATAAGGGAAATAAGGACACTGTGACAGATAGCATCTAGAAGGCTACTTTATATGGTAGTCCCTCCTTTTACTCAAGGTGGGTATGCATGGAAGCATGTAATACAATGCATCTTTTTAAGACCAAACTTTTGAAGACTGGATATCAGGAAGTGTTGGGTGGAAACAAGGAAGGCCGGAGATGATGGAAGAATGGAGTAGGAAACAAGTTAGTACTAGGTACCAAACAACAAGGAAATTTTTCTGGGATTAAACTGGATGTGGGGTTAATGGAAAGAGGAGGGATATAATAATGATTTGTAGGTTTAGGGATTGAAATATCACATGGATAACTGTGTCATTTTTTTTTTTTAAGACAGGAATGACTACCTCTATCAAGTAATTCTGTGATGTACATTCTTAGTCATAAATATCAGTGTAGCAATGATCATTTTCTTTAGACAAATTCATAGGAGTAGACAAATTCTATATTCATTATACACATCCCCTGAATAAACATTCATGCCAACTTAAACCCATACTAACTACCAGTGATAATATTGGTTTCATTGGACCCTAAGTCTGTTCTAAACCATTTAAATATTACATATTTTAATCACAGCATAGGTGATTGTTAATTGTATGGCCACTTGACTGAGCTAAGGGATTCCCAGACAGTTGGTAAAACATTTTTTGCTGGGTGTATCTGTAAGGGTGTTTCTGGAACAGATTAGCATTTCCATCAGTAGACTGAGTAAAGTCTACGGAAATCAGTGCTAGGTGGGCATCATCCAATTCCGGCCCCTTAATTTTTAGGCATTTGGAGTCAAACTCAATTATATCACTGACTTTCTTGGTCCCTCAGCTTGCAAACAGGAGTTGATGGGACCCCTTGGCCTCCATAACCCTTTGAGTCAATTGTTTAAACAAATTTCCTCTTTTACCTATCTATCCATCCATCCATCTATCCATCCGACCATCCTGTTGCTTGTTTCTCTGAAGAACTCTAATACAGCACCCTTTACAAAAATGTGTACATTTTAGAGTACAGATCACTAAGTTAACACACCATGGACATACTCATGAAGGCATCACACAGGTAATGTGTAGAGGGAGCTGTAGAGTCATTAGAATTTAGATTGTGTTGATATCTTGCAGAAATATGTGATAGGTAGAGCTGATCTCCATAGAGACAACACCTTAGATGGGTAGGAGAGGATAATATAAAATTTTGTAATTATTGTCATGATCCCTCATTCTTTAGTTTTTACTCATCATGCCTAAGGAGCATGCAGGTATTTGAGGTCTGAATCTTAGGGAATGAAAAATCAGAGGATATGTATGAGACCTTCGAAAAATGAAAGCAGACAATCTTCCTAAGAGCATAGAACTGAGCTCATGAAGTTCTCTGTATCTGCTTCTTTGAAGCAATTCTGAAAGGGTTTCAACATGTTTATAATAAGAAATATGGAGCCCTGTGGCTTTACTGCCGATCTCTGTAGGTGATGAATGGAAATGGACCTTGAGCTATCTACTTAAGCTATTGACCTAAGAGCTATTTCAAGTGGCAGGCGAACCTGGTCAGCCCCAAAGCAGGAGAGAACTTGTTAAGTAAGACAGGTGATTAAATTTGTTGCAAGCAAACTCCAGTGAGAGTAGCCTCCTCCAGGATAGATAGATAGTGCATTAGACAGCAGTATCTTAGAACTATAGATCCCAATGTTCTTGCCCATGCCCTTATTGGCTTAAGGAAGAAGGAGGGTTTAAATATATCACATCCTGGTGTAGCTTCTACTGGAAGTGAATCCCTGACTACAGTTTGAAAAAAATAGAGAGACCAAGACCCCATCCTCAGAAGTTACATTTAAAATAAAAGAGGGAGATTGAAGGAATGAATGAATGAACAAATGAATGAATGAGTAAATGACTGAATTACTGAATGGATGGTCTCAAAGCAGTAAAGAAGGGGCAGGGTATAGATTTATGATCACTGAAGAAATCTAGCCTATCTTACTCCTTTATTTAGGGCTTTATTTCAAAGTAATGCAAGATTATTTTGTTAATGCCCAAATCTGTTGGAGACAAAATTCTAATTCTGATTTCATGAAAAATTTTGGCTATTTCATTTCACCAAATATACATTACTACCTAAGTCTGCCAGATACAACGTTCAGGGATGACCATACAACAAATGTAATAAACACATTTGCTCTACCTGCAAGGAATTCGCAGTCTCAAAAAAAGAAAGAAACCCATAAACACATAATTTTGAGAAAGTAAAGAGGTGACACATATCAACGCAGCCCAGTCCACCAGCTTGAGAATGTCTTTTTGGAGGACAGTATCTAACATAAACCTTAAATGTAGGTAATGAGTTGGATAAGTAAATGTTAGGAACTATTAGGGTCCAGGCAAAGGGGGAAATATGAGTAAATGTAGGCAATCATAAAACACGTAGATGTTCTATATTATTCTAACATAAACATCAGGTTGGGGAGAGCTGGAAGATAAGGCCAAGGAAGCAGGTCGGGACCATGATACAAAGGACATGCTGTATGTCATACGTAAAATCACAATGGAGCCACAGACTTGCTTAATAGCAGGGTAATAAGGCCGATTTCATATTGTAGATAAATCACTCAGGTAACAATGCAGACAGTGGACTCAGGGGTACAAGATCTAAAACAAACGGACGTGGCTTCTATTTGCTATTCGATTTGCACCCAGTGAAGCAGACAAGCCCAGGTTAGAATAGGGCACATAGGCTGAGTCTAACAGAGTAGTTTTCACTGATATTTTATAATATATAACTTAGTAAATGCCACGAAAATCACTTCTGTAAATATGTACAAAGTGCAGAAAGTTTCAGTTTTGATGCTGAGAAGAGCATGCAATGAGTCTATAACTACAGAAAAATAGATTCTTGCCCTCATGGCTATATTTCAACCAGATTTATAGCCTTTTCCCCCCACTTATGTGATTAACTAGAATAAAGTTTATGTGTGAGAGAGACAGACAGGGGAACAGAATCTGTGATGTGTCATCTTCATTCTTGGAGTGGAAATTCCTTGGACAAGGGAGTGTCTTGGGAAAGAAGTTGTATATGTATCAACAAGATCTGTTTATTATGTGCCAGCCTCTAAAATCTTCAGAGAATGAATCAAAACTGTAAAGATTAACTTTTTATTGCAAATAAATTAAAACATGTAAAATGAAGGCAATGATTAAGATATGATATAGAAATGTCATTAGGTTTGGAATACAAGTAGTTTGGTAATATTTCAGAGAAATGATTGTCTACCTAATTAATTTTATTAGGATAATAAAATAATGGTGATAGTATATCTTTTCCATTTTGAATATTTAACTGGAGTAAGGAAGTGCCTGTATTTATTTATTTTTATTAAAGAAACGCTTACTTATTTTTAAGAGAGAGAGAGAGACACAGAGATAGTGTGAGTGGGGGAGAGGCAGAGAGAGAGGGAGACACAGAATCTGAAGCAGGCTCCAGGCTCTGAGCTGTGAGCACAGAGCCTGATGTGGGGCTCGAACCCACGAACTGTGACATCATGACCTGAGCCGAAGTCTGATGCTTAACCGACTGAGCCACCCAGGAGCCCCAGGGGGAGCCTGTACTTAAAAGAAATACAGTTCTAAAATATTTTGAGAGAGGTTTCAGTTGTAAAAGTAATTTTCTTTTCCATATTAATACCGTATTAATTAATACCATATTAATACTTGCCGGTCATTCTTATCGCCTCTACTTTCTGACATCCAGCTTGCTCTGTGAACTTTGCTGCTGTTCGTTTTAATGTCACTCTTGTTTTCCTTTGTTCATAACAAGTATTTTATGTGGGCGTCCAGATGGACCCTCAGCTCCCACTGCACTCGTTCTCAAGTAGGGCTTCCCGCTAGGCTCCTACCTAAACCGGGGCAAACACCTCCTTCCGCAGGCACAACCTCACAATGGCAGAGGCCACAATGGGGCGTGTGTGCAGTGTGCGCATGCGCCCGTGTGACGTCACCTTCAGTCCTTGAAGTGAAGCCTTGTGACTGTTCCCCCAGGCCCTGATCGACTTCTTTTCATTGCAAAGGGAGGGAAAAAGGTAAACAACGCATCATATGTAAGCTACCCTTCCCTCCAGCTAGAAATTGTTTCCTTGATCTCTGAAAGAAGGTCTTGGCAAATCAATTCCTCATAGGGTCTGAAATTTAATCACACGTTGTAGTAACAGCTTATTTACATAATTGTTTGTCTATGTAAATAACCAACGCTGTGCTTGGTTCCAACAGTCTGAACTTGTTCTTGGACGGATTGAGGACAAGGGGAAATGAACCCAGTCCATGCGTTATTATATATTAGTAACTAAATATGCATTTCCTCTAAAGTGTGCAGCATTTAATCCCTTTCAACTTGTTTTACTTTCTGTATAGTGGATATAAGGAAAATATTAATAATTATTATGATACAAAATAAAAGTGCCTACCATTTATTGTTGTGCGGATTAAATGAGAAAAGAGACCTTAGTGTGTGCTTTGGCCACGGAAACGCTCAAGGAGTCTTAGCAATTACTAACAATCCCTAAATGTGAATCGCATCTTGCATAAAGTAGGGATTCAGAAAGATATTGGCCTGATCCCATCAAACAAAAGTCTGAGTGCTCCTTTTTCCTCTGATTGTACTAATTCCAATCGATGCTGTCTGCCCCCATCCAGGGGAGGATCATGAGATGATTCTTTATAAAACCGGTAACCAAAACATCAGTTATCTAGTGACAAGAGCTTGCCTCTACGGGTTACAAACACTGACAAATCAATAAATAGCACTGGAAAAGTATTGTGATAGATGCTGCTAGTTTCAAACTTAATCATGTTTAGTTTAGTCTCATTCAATAACAGTGATGATTTGATTCTCACTGTTAGTTGCATTTCTTAGTGAAACAATCCTAACACTATAGTGCCCATCATTCAGAGCTTTCCAATAGCAGTATTAGCAGGTTCATTATCTCTGGGCTGTTGTGGAAAAGAGCAGCCTCTGTAATGGCCACAGACTAGAGTTCAGCTTGTTTGTGTCAGAAAGATTTTGAATTATACTTTCCTTCTAGCTCCTTTTCCCATCCTGCCATAACTTGTTGTCACAGAGCACAGGAGGCAGAACAGAAGTGTTTCTCTACTTGGCATTGCAAGAAATAATTAGTTTGCTTTTTTAAAATTTTTTAATGGTTACTTATTTTTGAAACAGAGAGAGAGCACAAGCAGGGGAGGGGCAGAGAGAGAGGGAGACGCAGAATTCGAAGCCGACTCTAGGTTCCAAGCTGTCAGCACAGAGCCTGATGTGGGGCTCGAACCCACAAACCATGAGATCATGACCTGAGCCAAAGTCTTAACTGACTGAGCCACCCCGGTACCCCAAGAAATACTTATTTTAGACCAAAATGAGACTTTCACTTATTTGGGCAGGGGGGAAAAAAAAAGAAAAGTTTTAATCTCATTTCTTTTCTTTACATAATAATCTGATTTTTCAGAAGTTTTCTGAATGTACCATCTCATTATTTTCATTTCAAATTTTATGATTAGCAGTAAGACGACTGTTTATTTTCTGTTCCATTCCGGGACTGCTTTGGGAAAGCCAGAATAGTGGATCACCTGCATATCTGAGAGTGTGCAAACACGGGACTCAGAAATGCCTCGAGGTTCTTTTAAAGTTCGCTCCTTGACCCAGCCTATTACTGTATCTGCTAAACAGATAAGAGGTGGTGTCTCATCACCACTCGGGCTATTCAGGTACTAGGCCTGAACAATAATCCAGAAGAGTTCCACCGATTAACCCATTTGTCACTGTAAAGAAAGAAGACGCCTTTGCTTTAATACTCTGAGTCACTGGGACATATTACTGAAGCACCACTGAGGAGGCCCTGATACAATTTCTTTTCAATAGCGATAGTGTGACTAGGTCCAGCGACATTCCCTTTCAGACATTTAATCTGACAAACTTGTACCTTTAACATTTGGCAACAAGGGAACTTCATTATCGAAATGGAATAGATTGTCAACCTGAGTTTCTTGAACTCATGTGGCCTTCGATAAGCCACCGACGTCCGTTTCCAGGTGAGTACAGTAAAGGAAAACACAAAGCCTCTCACCTATTACACGGATGAGAATCACAGAACCAAATAACTTTGAGTAGGTATAAACCTCAGAGTCTGTTATTTAGCCCAACAATACACTTAAAAAAATCACCTCTAATAGCAAACTTTTCTCTGCATGTAAATGTCTGGAGATATCAAAAGACCGCCCAGTTAAAAATATATGCATTTGTTACTTATGTAGTTTAACCTTCATTTGAAACCCAAATATATGTCATTTTCTTAATCTGAGTTCTAACGTCTGTAGCTATGCAGTAAGAGTTTACTCACTGTATAAAATTTTAACCTTCAAGGTATGGAAACAACCAAAATTGATAACAAAGTGTCCATTTTTCATGTACAATACCTGCTGTTTTGATGATCATTTCTCACGATTTAATTTCTGGATCTTTTGTCAGTAACGGTGTTTAGACTTGTATGATGTTTAATTGGCTGGCTTTTCTGGCCTTGATTATGAAAGTACATATTACACACTGTTGACTTTTGAAATACCTACAGATATTCCCTTTTTCTGTGCTGTCAAGGTAATTGGGTCTTCTGAGGGCCTCCTAAATGTGAATGCTGAGAGAGAAGAATTTGGCTTTTTTTTTTCCTTTCCAAGATATGAAATCATGTGATTTTCCCCCCTATTAGTCTTCAATTTGCTGCATGAGCTTTAGAGAAGAGAGAGAAAATTCCCTGTGTGCCAGGGAGGAAGACAGGAAAAGAGCCAGAATCTTTGGTTGGGCACTTTATGCTCAAAGGAAAGATCTGTAATCCCAATCCAGCCAGTAGAAGAGACATAGGAAGTAATACTGAAGCAAGAGACAATGATTAGGGACAAGGGTTGTGATGAGCAGGGATGTTTTGAAAAGTTTCAAGGACAATTTCCGAGAAAAATCTCATGCTTACAATGGAGCAGAGAAAGAACTCCACAGGTCAGTTCAAATGAGGGAGAAGGAGGTTGACGGGTGGAGCCCGACCCATGGCCGGGAGAGGTCTCACTGGGATTTGGGTGACAGAACTGAGGGATCAGTGACTTAGCATTGCTATGGTCCTACACAGTAACACTGGGAACTGGGCCTGGGGGCTGTACTTTGAAACGCAGTAAGGTGGTGAGAACAGAGATAAGCACCAGTTAACCAACTGGGTTGGGGATTCATATGGGTCTAGGCAGAAACGACACTGAATTAATCATCTTATGAGTTCCACTGCACCAAGATTCACTCCCTTAATTTTACTTAAAATGGATAGTTTGGATGGACTTTAAGCTCCACTATGTGGAAAAAGAGATTTTAGCATTCTAGGCTTAAAATAAACGTATGATAGATGTGTGACAGAAGAAAGTGGCATGGATGAGACTTACAAAGACAGCTTGTAGTTCCTAGCCCACAGTTTTAAAAAAGATGGTCTCTTTAGGTTCTTATATACTGGGCAACACAAATCACCAGCAGCAAAGCAGATGCATTTGAACTTCCCCTCGGTGTGCTGGGATACAATTAGAGCAGTTGCTTGGGTTTTGTTTCATAGAATTCATTCAGTTTGGCCTGTGTGCTTAACACAGCTCTTCATAACTGAATGAAGTTGAATAACGTTTCAAAATGGCAAAGGGAAGGCTTTAACATTGCCTTCACTTAATCAAAGAAAAAATTCAATGCAATCGTTTTCAGTAACGGTCACAGTGTTGTCATTCTGCAGCTTTGCATCGTGGACAGAAGTGGAACACCAGAATGTAAGCAAACAAGACTCAACTGGGTGGACAAGTGTATTCCACTGTGGAGAGCAGCCCAGTAGGTATCACTCGAATTGCTAAGGCATGCTAATCCTTTCTCTCTGCTTTCTTGTGCCCTTCTTGAAATTAAAGAAGTGACTGTCTAAATACAATCTGGATTGATTTACTCTTCCAGATTTATAGCTGATGGAAGATTTTAGAAGCCAGTATATATTTTAACTCAAGAATATAATCAATGTCTATGCAAATTATCAATACGCCTAAAAACTTTACTATGAAACAGTTAAATGTTTCTTTCTTGAAACAAGTATTTCTTGATAAGGCTTCAAGAAGTTTTTAATTTATTTGGCCATCTATCTATTAGGTTTATTCTATTCTGTAAGTATCTTATTTATAGATTGAGAAATTAACTAAAAAGAAAAATACCAAATGTTTTCCCCTAAATTCAGAAAAAAAAACATATTAAGTTTATCAAAAAGATTACAACTCCTTTCCTAAAAACTCCAATTTGACTTTTGATGAACTTCGGAATAAAATTTTGTATTTGGGTTTTGCAAAAGAACAAAGCAGCTCGTCTTAATTCTGTATCTGATGCCTGTCAGTGAAGCAAGCTGACGCATGGTAAGTGGGATAGAGGCTGTGAGGCTGACGATCTGACTGAAGCTACTTAACCTCTCTGAGCTTCCATTTTTGCATGAGAAACGCTGACTTCTTAGCTGCCCTCTTATTCCTCGTTTATCTTTCCTTTCACAACCTCACAGATACACTGCTTAGAAAGAACCATGCCAGACAGCTGAAAATGGGACACAGCACAGTAATCAGAGAAGGAGATCTCATTTTGAGAAAGGTGCCAGGTGTCCTGTGAAGTGAACGGTCTCCCGCAAACATCACCAGTTTCTGTAAATCGCTTCTCCAGGAAAAACCAAAGGGCAGCTTTTCCAGTGCTGTTGAGCTGAACAGAAAGATGGGTACACAAAATAACAGAGCTTACAGTCACACTCAGATGTCGTTTGTGTCCGATGTACCACACGTGTGGCTCCCATATGTACACATCAGACACATATGTCCTGTAAAACAGCCAATCTTTATCCTCCGTAAGACTCACAAAAACAGTTTCTAAAAATCCTTAATCATTGAATTTAATAGCACGGTGATCTAATTCCAGCTTAGGAGTCATAACTTTTGGCAAGGTATATTTGGCTAAGTAACTTTTTCCAAAAGATACAATCAAAATGATCTTTTGGCTTCTAAAATAATCTAAGAAATCCATTAAAAACAGCATTCCATTTCATTATGATATGGCTCCATTAACTTGCCATGAGATGGAGGAAGTTATCCTTGCCTAAGAGGGTCAACTTTCAAGGCCATCCCTTGACAGCTCTTCATACTTCATAGGGGTCCTCTTAACATTCCCAAACCATGACTATGTATGTATCCATAATTTGTGTTCAGTGAACTTTACATTTTTGCAGTTTTTATGCTGTGATGTAAACAAACACTTTCATGTCTAAAATATGTTAACATCCTCTAGTGCAGTACATTCTTTTCTATTCAGTTTTTGAGAAGGCATCACCTCAAAAAGTTAAAAACGTTTTCATGATTAAGCTAACAAAAATTACTAGGCACATGCTTGTTAATAAAACGTATTGAGATTGATAAATCATACATTTTGTTTTTCTAGGTGTCTCCCCAAACCAAAACTATACCAGGAATCCACAATGAATCTCAGAACGACAGCACATATATCTGCTTTAGTTCACCATTTTATCCCCAGTAGGATCCGTGATTTGAATTTGAATTAAAGTAATTATCTTCTTGGGTGGCTCAGTTGGTTAAGCCTCTGACATCAGCTCAGGTCATGATCTCACACTTATGGGTTTGAGCCCCACATCAGGGTCTGTGCTGAAGGCTCAGAGTCTGGAGCCTGCTTCGGATTCTGTGTCTCCCTCTCTCTCTCTCTCTCTCTCTCTCTCTCTGCCCCTCCCCTGCTCATACTCTGTCTATCTATCTGTCTGTCTCTCTCTCTCAAAAACAAACGCTTAAAAAAATAAAATAATTATCTTCTCAAAAGGTGACTCTATGAACCATTTGAATAGAACTGACTTTCCTATCCATTAATCAGTTACTATCACCTTCAGAGAGTAGTGTACCCACGCTGAAAGACTACAGGTAAAACATGCATGGCTCAACATAATATACAAAAAATATAAACTAGCATACAAATATATATAATTATAATACAATTATACTTGTCATTTTCCTTCTTAAAATGGTTATTGAAACAGAACCTATTCCCTGAAACCCGGTCAGGTAGAGGAAGCATATTTTGGACCAAATGCTGTGTGCACAGAAGGGACCTTTAACCAGCCTGTGCTTTCTGTGCATGGTGGAAGAAATAAGGCTTAGCTCAATAAAACAGCTAGTGAGTGCACAAAGAAGACACACTGAAATCGCCTGAGTGATCTCATCCTAAGAGAAAGAGGAAGATGGGCGAGTACAATGATCCTAGGGTCACCGCGCCCCATGGATGCAACCAGACAACACTTAATTCTGTGTAAATAACCTGGAAAACGACCTGAAGAACCAGCAGAATAGACTCACTGCAGCTAGATGTACAAAAGAGGCCATATCCAAAAGGAGAAAAAGAGCGGATATGTGATGAGAACCCAAACGGACCCATGGGACTGTCTGCAGGAGGGAACAACACCTGATGTGTGAGAGGGGGGAGGGGCAGAACCCCACTAGGTGCCCCTGGCACAGAGGGGAGGCGGGTGGAACCCCACTAGGTACCCCGGGCACAGGGGAGAAGGGGGGACAGAACCCACTAGGTTCCCCAGGCACAGAGGGGAGGGGGACAGAACCCCACTAGGCACTCAGGGCCCTTGATGAGAGCATAGCAAATAGCCTGGCTGACATACAGCACAGAAGCAGGAGTTTGAAAGAAATCTGTGTATATGGTAGGGAAATTTGTCTGTGAATCTTGGGGCCTGTGCTGGAAGGGCAGGGATTGTTGGGAGACTTCTCCAAGAACAAAGGAGCTGGTGGGTGCCATCTCCCTCTCCCATCCCCCGGCCTAGATATAAGGGAACCGGCACAACAGGAACACTCAACACCTAGCTTGCGGACGACGTGCCCCACCCCCACACCCTCCTGCAGACCCAGCCCCTCCAACCCAGCCTCAGCAGGACTTGTCCACAGTGGCTACAAATCCCCTCCACCGCAGGCCAGCTTGGACTTTGTCCACCACAGTCCCCCGTGTTCTCCAGTGCACCTGCACCTCTCTGGACGGACTCCTGCCTCAAGAAGAGAGGAAGATAGGCACACACACCAGTCTGACTACAGCCCCATCAGTGTGCTGGGGCAGACATCTGGTCTGACTGCAGCCCTGCCCACCAACAAAAGCTTCGCAGGGGACAACAAAGAGAGAAGACACTGCAGCTCACGCAAATACCTGATCTGACTCAACGTAAGCCAAGGCAGCCCCTGACAAGTCCACTAAGATCACAAGGAACAAACCCTGCCCACGGCCGACCAAGAGCCGTCGCAGATGATGGTACTGAAGGCGAAAGGGGCTCAGCCACAACAGGGCACAACACACACAGGAGACACACCGCGGCACCAAGTTCTGGGGAACAGGGGACGTTGCACCGCGGGGCACGGCAAAGCATCTTCTTCGTTAGGCCGTGACTTTCGAGAGCAGGAGACACGGCTGACTCTCCTAACATAGAAACAGACCCAGAGACTCGGACAAAATGAGGAAACAGAGGAATGTGTCCCAATGAAGGAACAGGACAAAATCACAGCAAGAGACCTAAAGGAAAGGTAGATAATTAATATGCCTGACAGATCATTTAAAATAATGGGCAAAATTCTGAAACAGAGGGATAAGATCCTAATGCGATTGCCCCAGAATACGGTATATTTATGAATTTAAATTTAAATTTATTTTTTTGTTTACATTTTTGATTTTTTTTTAATTTAAAACATTGAGACTGCATTGTGTATATGAAAAATTCTATTTAGATTTAGATGTGTATGCAAAGAGTGCTTATTTGGGACAAATTTGTGTTTCATCAATGTATAGGTGTATTATGCAGGATTCCTTACAAATTGGCTGCCTGCTCTTTTCTCTCTTGATGTGATGCTCTATAATCCTGGTTGTGGAGAAAGATGTAGAAGGAACTTTCACTGGGAATGGGAGTGGGTATTATAAAATTTTGCAAATGGATAATAAGGTTTTGTTCCTTCTATTTTTTATAATATATAACATTTTACCCTCTACAGCTGAGGACAATAATAACCACAACAACCACAAGAACAACAACAAAAACTCCATGACCTAGCATCCACGATATAGCAGACAATGTGAGATTAATAAAATATGTATTTTTAGATTCTTTAAGCCAGCCACAAAAAAATAAAGGATAGCCATTATTGAAAATAAGGCTTTGGAAAGGCCCCATGAGAAATGACCTGCCAGAAGTTTAAAGCATAAAATTAGCTTGGTTTTCAAATCACAAAATAAATATTCATGGTTTGTTTTAATTGAGTAAAGAAGTTGAAGAAAGAGAACTTTTTATGCTGGATTTTATATGGGCATGTTACAATGGTCTCAGTGCATATGAGAGTACTACTGTAAGACAGAATATCCCATTGCATATAATGCTTTCATGTCATAAAGTCCAATAATACATGTATACTATTCTGTTAAATTAAAAAAAAAAAGGTATTTAAAAAATAAATAAAGTAATGGTCAAAAGGCACTCATTGAACTTGATAAAAGAGGACAGTACCTCTGTGAGACCTCAACAAACAGAAAACATAAGAAATGAATGATTCGGAGATGAAAAACTCAACAACTGAAATAAAAAATACCCTAGAGGGAATGAATAGTAGACTAGAGGAAACAGAAGAACAGATCAGTGACCAGGAGGACAGAGTAATGGAAAGCAACCCAGTTGAACATGAGAGAGAAAAGTAATGATAAAAAATGAAAATAGACTGAGGAAAAGATCAAGTGTTAAAACACTCACATTATATGGATCCCTAGAAAAGAGAGAGAAACGGGCACAGGAAAAGTATTTGAAGAAATAGTTTTTCCTAAATCTGGGGAAGAAAACAGAAATCCAGATTAAAGGAAAGCCCCCAGCAAAATCACTCCAAGGAGGTCCACACCAAGACACATAGTTATTAAAATGGCAAATGTAATGATAAAGAGAAAAAAATTTAAAGCCGCAAGACAAGAAAAGGCAGTTACATGCAAGGGAGACCCCATAAGGCTCTCAGTAGATTTGCCAGAAGAAACTTTGCAGGTCAGAAGGGAGTGGTATGATATATTCAAAGTGCTTAAAGGGAAAAATAATCTGCAGCCAAGAATACTCTATCCAGCAAAGCTTTCATTTATAATAGAAGGAGCGATAAAGAGTTTCCTAGACAAACAAAAGTTAAAGAAATCCAGGACCACTAAACCAGGCATACAAGAAATATTAAAAGGTACTCTTTGAGCAGAAGGGAAAGACCATAGACAGGAGTAAGAAAAGCAGGAAGCACAAAATCAATAAAATCAACTACATCTAATAAAAATTAATCAAGGAATTCACAAACTAAAAGCATGTAAAAGTATGACACCATATACTAAAACACGGTGAGGGACTGGCAAAAATTTAGTGCTTTTAGAATGGGTTCAATCTAAGTGAACATCAACTTAATAGACATTGTTATATGCACTAAATGTTATTTATAAACTGAATGGTAACCATAAAACAAAAACCACTAATGGATATGCAAATAATAAAAAGAAAGGAACCCAAACATATCACTAAAGAAGGCCAGTGAACCATGAGAGAAGAGAACAAGAGGAGAAAGGAAGAGAACTACAAAAACAACCATAAAACAAATAACAAAATGTCAGCAAGTACAAACATATCAATAATTACTTTGAATGTCTTCAATCAAAAGACATAGGGTGATGGGGTAGATAAAAGAACAAGAATTATCTGTATTCTACCTACAAAAGACTGAATTCAGACCCTACAACAGCTGCAGAATGAAAATGAAGGGAAGGAAAGCATTTTTAATGAAAAGAAAAAACAAGCTGTAGCAGTGATACCTACATCAGAAAAAATGGACGTTAAAACAGACAGTAACAAGAAACAAAGAAGGGCACTATATAATCATAAAGGGAATGATCCAACAAGAAGATATAAAAATTGTAAATATTTATGCACCGACATGAAGTGCCCAAATACATAAAGCACTGTTTAACAAACATAAAGGAAGTAATCAATAGTAATACAATAATAGTAGGGAAACTTAAATACCCCACTTATATCAATGGGCAGATCATCCTAACAGAAAATAAATAAGGAAATAGTGGGTTTGAATGACACATTGGACCAGATGGATTTAACAAATATATTCATAACACTCCTGTAAAACAGTAGAATACACATTCTTTTCAAGTGCAAATTGAACATTAATCCAGAATAGATCACATATTAGGCCACTAAACAGGCCTCACCAATTCAAAAAGAATGAAGGTACATCATACCTTCATTTTGACCACAATACTATGAAACCAGAAATCAACCACAAAAACAAAAACAAAATAAAAAAAAAAATTAAAAAAATGGAAAGATCACAAATACATGGAGGTTAAATAACATGCTACTAAACAATAAATTGGTAAACCAAGAAATCAAAGAAGAAATGAAAAATCACATGGAAGCAAACAAAAGTAAAAATACAATGGTCCAAAATCTTTGAGAGGCAGGAAAAGCAGTTCTAAGAGGGAAGTTTACAGTAATACAGGCCTATCAGAAGAAGCAAGAAAAATCTCAAACAACCTAACCTTACACCTCAAGGAGATACAAAAAGAATAACAAACAAAACCCAGCAGAAGGAAGAAAATAATACGGGTGAGAGCATAAATACATGATATAGAAAATAATATTAATAATGATAATGGTTAATAATAATAATAGGAGGGATAAATGAAACCAGGAACTGTTTTTTTTTTAAGATCAACAAAAATTGATAAACCTCCAACCAGACTAATTTTAAAAAATAAAAGAAAAGAGAAGGGGATGGGACTCAAATACACAAAATCAAAAACAAAAGAGGAGAAATACAAACAGCACAGAATCGTGTAAGAAAATATTATGAAAACTTACATGCCAACAAACTGGACAACCTAGACAAAATGGATAAGTTCCTAGAAATATATAGTCTGCCAAAACTGAAGAATGGAAAAATAAAAAATGGAACAGACTGATAACCAGCAATGAAACTAAATCAGTAATCGAAAAAACCCAAAAAACAAAACTCCAGGACAAGATGGCTTCACAGGTGAATTCTATCAAATATTTAAAGAAGAGTTAATACCTTCTCTAGCTATTTCAAAAAACAGAAGAGAAGGAAAACTTCCAAATTCATTCCACGAGGCCAGTATTACCCTGATTCCGAAACCAGATAAAGACACAACAAGAAGAGAACTATAAGCCAATATCCTTCATGAAAATAGATGCAAAAATTCTCAAGAAAAGCCTAGCAAATTTAATCCAATATTACTTTTTTAAAAAATCATTCACCATGATCAAGTGGAATTTATTTCTGGGTAGCAGGTTGTTCAATATTTGCAAATTGATGTGATTCATCACATCAGCTATAAAAAAGGATAAAAACTATATGATCATTTCAATATATGAAAGGAAAAAAATCTGACAAAGTACAACATCTATTCATAATAAAAATCCTCAACCAAATAAGTTAGAGGGAACATACTTCCTCATAATAAAGGCCATCTATGAAAACATACAGCTAACATCATATTCAATGGGGAAAAACTGAGAGCTTTTCCCTTACATCAGAACAAAACAAGGAAGCCTACTCTCACCACTGCCATTCATCATAATACTGGAAGTCCTAGCCACAGCAATCAGACAACAAAAAGAAATAAAATGCATCCAAACTGATCAGGAAGAAGGAAAACTTTCACTATTTGCAGATGACATGATAAGATAGACAGAGGACCCTAAATACTCCACCAAAAAACTACTAGAACTGATAAATGAATCCAGTAAGATCACAGAATTTAAAATCAATGTACAGAAATCCATTCCATTTCTATACACTGATAATAAAGCAGCAGAAAGAGAAATTAAGAAAACATCCCATTTATAACAGCTCCCCAAATAATAAAATACCTAGGAGTAAACTTAAGGAGGTGAAAGACTTATACTCTGAAAACTATAAAATACTGATGAAAGAAACTGAAGATGACCCAAACAAATGGAAGATATTCATGCTCATCAACAGGAAGAGCAAATATTATTAAAATGTCTATATTACCCAAAGCAATCTACATATTCAATGCAATTCCTATCAAAATACCAATAGCATTTTTCACATTACTGGAAAAAACAATCCTAAAATTTGTATGAAACCACAGAAGACCCAGAATAGCCAAAGACATCTTGAAAAAGAAAAAAAAAAAAAAAACCTGGGGGTTTCACAATTTCAGACTTCAAGTTATATTACAAAGATGTAGTAATCAAAACAGTATGGTACCGGTACAAAAATAGACACAAAGATCAATAGAACAGAATAGAGATCCCAGAAATAAACTCTCAACTCTGTGGTCAGTTAATCAACAAAGGAGGCAAGAATGTGCAATCGGAAAAGACAGTCTCTTCAACAAATAAATGATGCTGGGAAAATTGGACAGCAACATGCAAAAGAATGAAAACTGGACCACATTCATATACCATACACAAAAATAAACTCAAAATGGATGAAGGACCTACATGTGAGACCTGAAGCCATGAAAATCCTTGAAGAGAGCACATACAGTACCTTCTTTGACATCAGCTGCAGCAGTATTTTCCTAGATATATCTTCTGAGGCAAGGGAATAAAAAAATAAACTATTGAGACTACATCAAAATAAAAAGCTTCTGTGCAGCAAAGGAAACAATCAATAAAACTAAAAGGCAACCTACTGAATGGAAGAAGATACTTGCAAATTATATATCCAATAAAAGATTAGTATCCAACAAATGTAAGGAACTTATACAACTCTCTCTCTCTCTCTCTCTCTCTCTCTCTCTCTCTCTCTCTCTCTGTCACACACACACACACACACACACACACACACACACACACACACAAGTAATCCAATTAAAAATTGGCAGAAGACATAAACAGACATTTTTCCAAAGAAGACCTCCAGATGGCCAACAGACACATAAAAAGATGTTCAGCATCATTCACCATCAGAGAAACACAAATCAAAACCATATGAGATACCACCTCACACCTAAATCAAATGGCTAAAATAAAAAACACACATACCAAGTGTTGGTGACGATGGGGAGAAAAAGGATCCCTTGTGCACTGTTAATGAGAATGAAAACTGGTTCAGCTACTATGGAAAACAGTATACAAGTTACTCATAAAATTAAAAATAGAGCTAGCTTAGGATCCAGTAATTCCTCTATTGATTATTTACCTGAAGGATATGAAAACACTAACTAAAAGGGATACACTCACCCCTATGATTATAATAGCATTATTTACAATAATCAAATTATAGAAGCAACCCAAGTGTCCACTGATAAATATATATATTTAACGCTGCATTACTCAGTCATGAAACAATGAAATCTTGTTATTTGAAACAACCTGGAAAGATTTAGAGCATATAATGCTAAGTGAAATACGTCAGTAAGAGAAAGACAAATACCATAGTATTTCACTCATGTGGAATGTAAGAAACAAGACAAATAAAAAAAAAAAAAGAGACAAACCAGGAAACAGACTCTTAACTATAGAGAAGAAACTGATGGTTATCAGAGTGGAGGTGGGTGGGGGGGATGGTAGAAACAGGTGATGGGGATTAAGTACACTTGTCATGATGAGCATTGAGTAATGTATACAATTGTTGAATCATGATATTGTAAATCTGAAATTAATATAACACTGTATGTTAATTATATCTGAAAATACATATTAAAAAATAAAAACAAATACAGAAAGAATGCAGCATATATTTCAAAAAAGGTAGTATATTAAAAGCCACTAAACAAAATTAACACTAAAAAATAAAATGGTTTCTGAAATAAACTACTGAATAGGACAGAGAGGCAAGATGGAACATCAGCAAAAAATACTATCTATCCATCCATCTATCCATCCATCTGTCCACTCATAATCCATGTATCCATCCAACCATCTACCCATCCATAATCCATCTATCCATCCATCCATCCATCTGTCCATCCATAATCTATCTATCCATCTATCTATCTGTCCATCTATCCATGCATCCGTCCATCCATAACCCATCTATCCAGCCATCTATCTTCCAGGTAGCCACAAATAAAACTCTTGGGGTTCATGAGCCATTCTGAAAAACAGACGCTAATAATAATGGATACTACCACTTTGACCATTTCTTTCTTTTTTAAGTTTATTTATAATCTCTACACCCAACGTGGGTCTGAAACTCACAACCGTGAGATCAAGAGTCGCACACTCTTCACCTGAGCCAGCCAGACACCTCTATCTGTTTTTACCATTTCTAATACAAATTCCTATGAATGAAGAATACTGATTTGCAGTAGAAAGCTAAGGCAGGTACCAGGCTGAAAATCATTGAAGGGAACATTCATGTTCTGAGACAATAAATAAAGATGTAAAGTATAAAGTGATGAGCTACAGGAATTATGAGAAAGTGATAGGGTTTAAGTTTCATTGGTTCAAAGTTAAAGATTCAGCATCTCATTTCTCTGATGTAAGGAGCATGTAATTAAAAGACAACTGTACTGCCTTGTTCATAAAAAAACAAAACGAACAAACAAACAAACAAAAAACTAGTCCACAGCGTCTTTTACTCCAAGTCAGTTAAGAACTTACTGAGGAGATTGATAATTCAATTCTGTAGTTGTTGTTGTTGTTGTTGTTGTTGTTGTTGTTGTTGTGTCTCACTTTGTTGGAGCACTGATTGCAGCCTTGAGCCGCAAGCATAATGTGAGCACCAAGCATAATGTCTGTGTGAGCACCAAGCATAATGAGAGAGGACAATGAAGAGGAGAACAGGAGGCCGGACCTGGTTCTGGGAGGCTGCCCGTCACTTGCCGTGACAACTACTGATGTGCACTGATGGCTGCCACAGGTCAGGGCATGAGTTACAGGCAAATCTGTCTGGACTCGTGTGGGCAACAGCAGCAAGCATCATCAAGCAAACTTGGGCCAGAACACTCCCTATTCAACCAGGGCTTGTCCGGGTGACAGAGGAGGTGTGCCAGCATATCTGCATGTTTACCCTTCCCTTTTTTTTCTGTGGGGTTGGGGGTGGATGGTACTGTCCATGTCTTTTAAGTCCCTGTCTTTAAAAATGGTCCATAAAAAGGGGGACTGTTGGGTGGCTCAGTAAGTTAAGCAAATGTCCACCTCTTGGTTTCGGCTCCGGGCATGATCCCAGGGTTGTGGGATAGAGCCCCACATGTGGCTCTGCTCTGACAGTGTGGAGCCTGCCTGAGGTTCTCCCTCTCTCTCTGCCCCTCCCCTGCTCTTGCTTGCTCACTCTTTCTTTCTCACTCTTCAAACTAAAGAGATCTCTTTCCTTGAACTTGTGTCCTTTATATGTACTTAATAAGACAGATCACATGGTACTTTGTGGTCATTACGTATGTCTGAACATAATTTTCTTAGCAGCATTCAAGGTCCTTAAAGGCAGCCCCATAGTTCTGTTAGGAGTACAGCCCCTGAGACACAGGAGGGAGGATAGGGGAGGGAGGCAGGGAGGGAGGCAGAGACAACATTACAGTGTGTTTCTGAGCAGGTCTCTGCAGGTGTGATGGGCCATCGCTCACTTGATTTTGAAGGACTGTCATCGAACAGGCCAAATAAACTCTTTTCAGGGGGACAAAAATCATAGGCAAACTCCTGTTTCCCACTGATCGAAGGGAGCATTAACTCCCTGTGCAACTCAGCCCCCCCGCCCCCTGCTACTAGACACAGTGCTAAGTGATCCAAAGGCAGGCATGCATCAGTGACAAGAGTGGTGCCCCTAAGGTGAGCCCCAGTCAGTCCCCGCTGTCTTGTGGCCCTCTATCCTGGAGGCAGGGAGACATTTCTGCTTTAGTATACGGACATCATAAAGCCATAACCACATGCTAGAACCCATCTTGGAAACACTTACTGCAAGTGTATTTTATACATCACAGTTATTACAATATTATTGAATAAATAGCAGAGTCAAGAAAGTGGGGTGGAAAGGTAAGAGTGAATGTCACATGAGAAGTGAACAATTCCATTAAGAGTAAAATAAAACACAATGAACACGATAGGTTAGTAATTTCTAAACGTTTAAAACTGGAATGAGTTTTAGGCTCCTACTACTCTAAGTATGGAGTTATGTAAATCACTTGTACCCACCTTTGTTAAAGAGTTAAAAAAAAGGGCAGCTTTCTAATTCCACTTTTACTGAAAATAGCTGTGTGTTCTCTCTGGGCCCCATTTATTCCATCTGTGAAGTGAGGAATGACTTTGATGACATCTCAGATTTTTCCAAACTTGGAAACTGATTTGCCTAAGATCCGTGATCATTGGCAAAGAAGTAACACAAACTTAACAGATATTATCAAGTACACATCATGTATGAAGACACAGTAATAGGGGTGCCTGGGTGGCTCAGTCGGTTGAGCATCTGAATCTTGATTTCGGCTCAGGTCATGATCTCATGGTTGAGATCGAGCCCCACGTCAGGGTCTGCACTGACAATGCAGAGCCTGCTTGGGATTCTCTCTGTCTCCCTCTCTCTGCCCCTCCTCCATTTGTGCTCTCTCTCTTTCTCTCTCAAAATAAAAAAATTTTAAAAACCCACAGTAATGAAGAAAACAACGCACAGTAATACACAACAGATAGACTTATGTCCTTTCGTCCTGCCCTCTTGGAGGTTAAATCCTAGTGTGTGGAGTCATCAGGGAAAAAGTTCAGTGTGTCAGAAGGTGTTCAAGTACAGAGGAAAAGAAGGCAAGGTGTATACACAGCCATGGAGGCGTGGACAATGCTGAACAGGTTGGCCAGAGCCAGCCTCATCGGGGAGTGCGGTGAGGGCTCCAAGCTCAGGGACACTGCAGGGAGAGAGTCCTCAGCAGAGAGGACAGTGTGAGTGCCCTCAGGGGGGCGTGGGCGTCACATGTGCTGGGAAAATGATGAAGAATTCTGTGGTTTGAGCCAAGAAACAGAAGCGGCAACTACGGTGGGCACAATCCCAGTGAGTTAAGAGGAGGTAAGGCCATGTGGCACCCTCTGGATGAATTTGGCTTTTATTCAGAATGAGATGGAGTCGCTGACTTTTTTAAAAAATTTTTTTGCATAAGAACGATGTGGTTTGGCACTCCAAGGGTCGCTTGGGCTGCTGTGTTAGAATGGATTACAGTGGGGCCAGGAGGTGAACATTGGCAAGGAAGCAAACTGCTTATGGAAGATACATCTGACAACAATGCTTGTAAAATTAATAACCTGGATAAAATGATGGTAACGAGTCCACATCTTTTAACTTAGGTTTTTATGTCATGGCCGTCAGAGTGGCTAAAAGTTCTATGTAACCCAAGTACACGAGATAAACAAATCACTATCCCAGACAGGTAACACCTGGCTCTAACTAATGTGATACCAAGGGCACTTCCATAATTCCTTAGGGTGGCAGCCCTAGGTTACTAAGAAGTCTACCTGTTTCACTTTTGTTTTTTTTGGCAAAAACTGCCATCTTCCAATAATTCACCAAAATGACCCACACAAAGCGAAAGAGGAGAGGTACCCGCTGTATGTTCTCTATGCCTTTTAGAAAACATGGAGTTGTTCTTTTGGTCACATACATGCGAATCTACAAGAATGGTGATATTGGGGACATCAAGGGAATGGGCAGTGTTCATAAAGGAGAGCCCCCCCCCGCCCCCAGATGTCCCCATGGCAAAACTGGAAGGGTCCATAGTGTTACCCAGCATGCTGTTGGCATTGCTGTAACCGACCAAGTAAGGGTAAGATTCTTGCTGAGAGAATTAATGTATATACTGAGCATATTAAGCCCTCAAAGAGCCTTCCTCAAGCATGTGAAGGAAAATGATCAGAGGAAGAAGGAAGCCAAAGAGAAAGGTACTTGGGTTCAGCTGAAGCGCCAGCCTGCCCCACCCAGAGAAGTGCACCTTGTGAGAATACACAGAGAGGAGCCTGAGCTGCGGGAACCCAGTCCCTATGAGTTCACGGCACGATAAGTGTAAAAAAAACCCATAAGATCTCAAGATTGTATTTAAAAAAGTCACCTCTTTCACAGGTGATGTATTTCGCAGCAGAGGACATCCACAGAGATGTAAGGATTTGTGTCCTTTGAGAATAGCCATATCACATACTGAATTTTAAATGTCTTTGTGATAAAATTTTCATCACTATCTTACAATCTTCAGCATAATTTTTGTTAAAAATTGAAGACTTGCGTCTGTGCTCACTGTATTTGCAGAAAGGATGGATAGGTGTCCCCCACTCAGTTGAAGTGTTTCACAAAAAGCCATGTGGGCACCAAGAGACCCAGAAGGATGTGACGTGCAGAATGAGGACCTTGAAGAAAAGTGGCTACAGGTTCTGATCTGGAGCCAGATGGTAAATGCAGGTGTCATGTAAAAACCAATACAGACTTTGGAGCAGACACATGTCCCTGGAAATCTGTAAACACCTCATAAATGATTGAATTCTTACATATAAGCAAGTAAAGTCGGGGTCAGGGTTTTTACTCGGGCATTTGAGGACAACGTGATTTTTAAACTAGTGAAATCTGAGACATAAGTACTGGATACGTGAGGAGAAGGTGTAATAAATACTCTGAAAGAACTTACAAGTTTATTTAGGATTTATCTTCCAAGTGCACCCTTTTCCCTACATGTTGTTATATGGCTGTCAGGGGCATGATGCTACAGACATATTTTATCTAAAGGTCCTATTTTGAAAGCCACATTTGGTGCATGCAGATAGAAAAAGATGACACAATAGGGCAAGAAATCTATAGATGATGAGAAGGCACGTGGGCCCACTTAGCCATACTTTAATACGATTATCCTAATACCCAACAGTACAGTTCTTAATTTGGTTTCTAAGTACACTTTAATCCAGTCATTGTAAATCACCACCCCTTCAGATACTAAGGAGAGGGAGACACGAACATATCCTTTCCAACGTAAGATAGAGGCAAAAGTCATGTCGTAACGTAACACATGCTGTGCTTTGTGTGCGTTCCTACACACTGGAGGTGGCATAATGTGTCCTGAAATTTCTCTTCATCATGAGGATGATGGGTTACATTCTAAAATATTTGAGAAATAAAGATAAAGTAAAATCAGATTGTTTTAAAAGAAGCGTTTTATTTTCATAAAACACCACACACACACGCACACGGGCAGGCAATTTCTGAAAGGGCTCTCAGTGATGCTCCTCTCCTGATGTTCATATCCTTTCCACTCCCCATGACAGAGGGTTTGAGATTAATCATGCTTGAGATTAATGGCTTCTGAGATCAAATACCAGAACACTGTGATGCTTTTCTTGCTCACAGGGTCTTGGCTTCTAACTTGCTGTCTCTGGTGTGACCTGCTTCATGGAAAAGATCCATGTAATGACAGTGAGGGAAGCCCCTGGCCAATAGCCAGTAAGGAAGGGACTGAGGACCCCTCATCCAAGAGCCCAGGAGAAACAATCCTGCCAGCGACCTCTTGAGTAAGGAATGGAAGTGCGTCCACTCACCCTCAGGGGAGCCCCCAGACCACTGTGGCCCCACTGACACCTTCCCTGAGCTTCGTGAGGTGTTCAGACCCAGAGAGCCCCGTGAAGCACTGCCTGGACTTCTGACCTACAGAGACTGTGAGACAGTAAAGGGTTGTTGCCTCACTGACTAAGATTTGGGATAATTTGTTAAACAGAAAGAACCAGTGCACAAAAGTAAACCAAGTCACAAGAGAAAACACATTTTTTTAGGGGGAAAATCCTTACATGCTGGAACTGGAGGCAGCTGCCATAAATGATCAAAGTTAACATATTATTTGACTGCAGCATGTGACTATCATAAAGCGTCTTTGCCTTTTCATCTGTTAGACACTCAAATAGAAAACCAAAATATTACAGAAATGTATGCTGTGAATTAAGAAAGACATAGAAAACAGAGAGGATATGGGAGGTAGCTATAAAATGTTATCAAAGTCAGAATTTAGATATTAGAGGAAATGGCAAGGATTCCAAAAAGATGCACACCTCCTTCTCTGGGAATAATTATTACTCCGATAGTATATTATAATAAATAGAGTTCTGAGTAGCAAATTTGTGGGAAGTCTAAGCAGCAATCCAGGTAAATACACACCACTCCTCTAAGGAGGAAATAGGAGAGGACAATCCTACACATTTCCCTAGAAACATGTTGTCTTTTCTTACAAATGTCTCTTTTATAATGTTACCCACAAACTGCAAAGGCCCCTCTTCCTAAAAATTAATAATAATAATAATTCCATCACTAACTGTATTTCATAAGTAAAATTTCCTTCATGATATGAAATTATGTTAATTTTTGAATACAGGCTTTTCCCACCATTTTGTTAATAAGTACTTCATGAGAAGGGGAAAAATCAAAAGTCTTTCAAAAGCCATCATACCTCGATGATTCAAATCAACTCACCAGGCTTATGACAGGCAGACGACATAAAAATAAATTGTCCCACCAAAGCTAAGTTGATTACTACTGACTACCTACCTGTGTTCTTCTAAGATTTTATAAATTGCCTGTGATTGGAGCTCAGATGAAATTAGCTTGCTGATTGTCCGTAACCATAGGAAACACTATTCACGGAAAGGTAAAACAGAAACTAATCCTTTACATACACAGTGAAAGGAATGTAAATAGGAAAGAAAGTGATCTAAGCACAAGTGTTGCACAGAACAGACAAAAAGAATAAACCACTGTATAACGTCTCTCATAAGGGCAGGGTCCTCGGTTAAGTAGGCTTGTGTCTACTGATGAATGATGGCTGCAAGGGTTGCTTTCACAACATACCAAATGTGGTTCTGAACTTGAAATCAGACTGGTGCTATTACCTTGCGGGGTTTTCACAATGCAGGCAGGTCTAGAAACTGTTTTGTTCTTATTGTTGTTGTTGTTGTTGTTGTTGTTCTTGATGTTGTTGTTTTGTTTTGGTTTGGTTTTTATCAGCTAATATAACATTGATTATGGTTAGGAAAGTGTGGATGGGGCATGAACAGAACTCACTGGCTTAGAAACTGGTTAATATACACAAGCAACATCATTGTGCAGTGAAGGCCTGGATATCGGACAGCACGTTTCTTTAATAAGCATGTTTCATTTAATAGCCTCTAAATGTCTAGAAAGTCTAATCACTAGTTACAATATTGTTGACTGAGCCAGAAATTATAGAAACAAAGACATATTTATGGGATATTTTCTCGGAGCTGTAGTAGTCTAGCATGAATTTAGGGTAATAGGCATAGAATTGATAGGAATTGTAGTCAGAATATCCTTGTCTCTGGACAGTGAGAGAAATACCTCCAAATTGACTAAATCTTCCTCTTTAAACTTTTCGCTATCATGTTGTCACTTACTTTTTATCAATTCAAAATATGCCCCAAGCCGCCAAGTTTTAGATTCTTTGATATTTTTGGCTTTAAAGTGGTCTTTCAGCACTTTTACCCCAAACAGTAAACTCCTGAACTCTATACCACATGAAAGAACAGCTAATTCTAGCTGTATTTCATGGAGCCCTTAATGTGCAGCCATGGAGAGGAATGTGCTGCTTAACCACTGAGAACAGTGATTCTAGGGCCAAGTGTCTCATTCCTACTTTTGACCGTTTGGAGGCATCGCTTATTCCAGGTGAAGAGCCTTCCTGCAAGAGTGATGGGGGTGGCCGCACATGTCTCTCTGCTTTGTCAGCTTCTGTTGTCCATAGGTCATTGTATCCCATGTGCCCACCCCACCCCCCCATGTGTCCACCAACACAAATGATCTAAGTTTACCAGGAAGTGGAGAGTGTATTCATGCTTCCGTTCATTGTGGTGCATCACATGGGAGGAACAAGTCACTACAAGAACATAACAGCGAAATATGAAATTAAGCACTTACTTTAAGCTGCACCTCAAGATGCCTTATCTAGCCCTCACAATCACATCACAAATTTACAAGATAAGAAGACTCAATAAAGATAAATAACTTACTGGGTATCTGGGTGGCTCTGTCAGTTAAGTGTCCAAGTCCTGGTTTTGGCTCAGGTTATGATCTCAAGGTTCAGGGGATTGAGCCCCACATCACGCTCTGTGCTGACAGTGCAGAGCCTGCTTGGCATTCTCTCTCTCCCTCTCTTTCTTTCCCTCCCCTGCTTGTTCTCTCATATAAACATATAAAAAAGATAAATAAGTTACCTAATGCCATACAATCAGTAAGTAGGATCTCTGTAATATGACTGTTTCTGACTTGAAAATGCTTTATTTACCCTGAACTATCACCAAAAATCCACATTTACATAATATTGCTCTCACATGTCCTAGATGGATCCCAAGGTTAATTTGGTACAATTTCATTGCCCAGAAGATCTCTGATTTATTCTCTTCCAAAATGTCCATCTATGTTATGTATCAACTTCTACTTGGAAACAACCGTGGCTGAACCTATGCATTCCTATTCCCTCCTACAACAATTTGCCTACTATCCACCTGCCGAATGAAGACCAAGTTTTTATTGAACTGGAAGTCCCTGAAGGCTTATCTCATTGTCTTTTCCCCCTAAACTCACCACACCAGTATATTGAGAATAGCCTCCATTTGTGGGTACAAAGTTTAAAAGACTCTCATTTATTTATTTATTTATTAAACCCATAGCCCTGCCATTATCATTTATATTATTTCTACAGAATGTAAGAATTCATTTAAAGAGGGAAACATATAAGGTAATCATTTTATTGTCCATTTATTGTTAATACTAGGAATATAGTTTGCAGAACCACTGCCAGAATTACAGCAGAGATCATAAGCACCTGAAATTCTGTGTCCCAAATGTACTTCCTGTTATCTATAAGATACATGTGTAATGTTTGCATCCTCTACATTTACAGTATGTAAGAGTTATTTATATCTTGCAAGAGAGGTTCTCTGGTGCTTTTCCTACTGAAAAAAATATTCTGTATTTAAAACAATCTATTCATTAGACACTGGGGACCATGTGGGTACATAGACTATTTGGAAGGGATACCAACATTTCAGCATCCAGGACTTCCATATGCATTCCAAGGAGTTTTGGGTGTGGGAGCTACTTCAGTTCTGATTAAATAATTTTTCTTTGTGCATTCTGCCTTTGTACTTATGTTCCACATTCTTTTTTTCGGTATTAGATTGAATACTATCTTGCACTCTTACATGGAATTTCTTAAGAAAGAACTATTGACTTTTTTTTTCTTTGCCAGACAATTATTTGTAGTAGTGGATGGCCTGTCTGCTGATGCTGATGTTCAACAACATCCCTAACCTCTCTCTACCCACTGGATGACTCCTCCTCCCCCAGCTGTGATAACCAGCAGTGTCTCCAGACGGTGCCAAATGTCTCTTTTTAGGCAAAGTCACTATTAATTAAGAACCACTAATCTAAAAGATTTTGCTTCTGTATCTCATGTACCAAAAAAATATAGTCCTAGAGATCACAATCTGTGTGTGTGTGTGTGTGTATGTGTGTGTGTGTGTGTTTCCTGTGCCATGGGTCCCCAAGATCACACTCAGGTTGGATGATTCACTACGAGGATTCACAGAACTCAGGATATTGGCATATTCACAGCTATGATTTATTGCAGTGAAAGGATACAAAGCAAAATCAACAGAGAGAAAAGGCACATCAAAGTTCAGAGGAAACCAGGTGCAAGCTTCCAAGACCTCTTTCCCTTTGGAGTCACAGAGATGCAGTTAATTCTTCCAGCAGTGGGTTGTGAGAATATGTGTGGAGTTCTGTCCATCAAAGGAGCTCATTAGGCACTTAATATTCACTGCCCAGCATGTATGAAAACTCCAGACTCTCAGAAGGGAAGCAGTTGTTTAGCCAAAACCACATTGTTTGTACAAATAATTCATGTATGCCACGCTTATTAGTTAATAATGATGGGGATTTTCAAGAAACCCAAGTTCCTAAGTGCTAGCCAGGGTTCAACCTTGTAAGCAGGTCTTCCTAAGGGTAATGGTCCCAGCCTGCTATGCTAACTCTATCTGCACACTTCCCTACACAAAGTTTTGTGAAATGCCAACTACATTTTAGGCACCCAAAGATTTACAGAACAAATGAGTTAACCAAGTAATCAATCTATCTTGTTTTCCATAAGAATCCATTAAACTTCTTTATTTAGACTTTTGTTCCTAGGGATTCTTAGCTACATAGAGGGAAATATTCCCAGCAATGAAATATAATCACAAATTATAGAATTAAATAGAAGATTTTAGTTAATTATGCCACCCTCGACACGCATTTCTAGAAAATCTCCAAACAATTCAATATGTCACAGAGGACTCCATTTTTGGTGAAAAGAACATGGGGCATGGTAATGTTCTGGTCATTAAATTCCCAGACACAACCACCAAGAGAATGAGCAATGTAAATCTAGACTACATGAACAACCCTTTTCTTCCAAGAAGTCTGTGCCATTTTGGAAGATAAAATCACTCAACGGTAAATTTTGTTTAATAGTTGACTTATCTACTCTCCTCCAGTCCAGACAAAGGGCTCATAATTAATAGGATGGCTAGCAAAAATTAGCTTTATCTGATTTTTCAAACAAGAGAATGAGCCCTCTTCTTATGCTAATGAAACCATATGGCCCTCTTTATAACACCTGTCCTCAGGGGTAGGTTGGGTTTTATTTTTGCAGCACCCTTGGCCACCCACCCTCCCTCACCCCGCGTGCAGTCTTTATGAAGGGCAAGACTGTCACTGCTCTTGTCTCTCACCTTGGTCTCCCCAGAATCCTGCTTAGTCTGCACCAAACTTATTTATTTTAATAAAGCTTTAGGGGATCACGGTCAAGAGTCTATATACCCCCAGGGTATTTTAGTTTAAAGGCAAGCATGTTTAAAGGCAAACATGGTTTTCAAAAAGTATATTAAAGACAAATCAGCAGGCCTTTCAGGATTTGTTTCCTTGATTCTAAGGTGTGCTAAGAACGGTTCCAGATGGACGCTGACACCATTCGTGACATTCGTGACGGCGCTTGGGAGGGTCCTTCGGTTGCCAAAACACTGTAGTAGACACCTCTAAGCGTTTTCCACAGCGTGCCCTAACAAATAGTATCTTCTGTGTTTGCATGTTTTGAGAACAGGATTGGGAAACATTCATTAGAGGAAGCACTTTGCTCTTAAACGCTGTCCTCATGCCTTTGAATGCACGTATTCCTGGTTAGACAGAGAGGGTGCATTGGGCACAGGCCCCTGGCCATGAGTTTGTTTGTAGATTATTCCTATTCCCTCTCTCCCTCCATGCTGTGCTGTTTGTGTTTCTTCCTGAAGAACTGTACCTTAAGGGAACTATTCTGTACCCATTATTTTCCAAAAGGTGAAAAGGGCTCAGCAAATGCTGATGTCTGGAAGGGCACCTTGACTGAGATCACAGAGTTAACATCCCCCTGACAGTGGTCCAGGAAGCACGGTCCAGCTAGACGAGCCAGTGTGAACAACCTTCTAATTCCAGGCCGAACTTACTCGCCATATGCAAAGGTAACTACTCAAATAACTTTTTGCTTGAGACATTTAAGTTAAATGTAGTATTTTTGTAACAATAGACACGCATGGTTAATGATGATAATTGAGAGAAACTGTTACTTTCAGAACTAAGAAGAAATACATGATCAGATCATTGCTTTTAAATACACTGATTCCTGGATCCTAAATGATGATAAAATTTCACCCCAAGGAGCATATTAGCAAAACTCTATTCCTTGCCCTGATTACAGGAAGATAATTTACTTTTGAAATATTTTACTACTGGGGCGCCTGGGTGGCTCAGTCAGTTCAGCATCCGACTTGGGCTCAGGTCATGATCTCGTGGTTTGTGAGTTCGAGCCCCGCGTCAGGCTCTGTGCTGACAGCTCAGAGCCTGCAGCCGGCTTCGGATTCTGTGTCTCTTTCTCTCTCTGCCCCTCTCTGACTTGTGCTCTGTCTCTCTCTATCAAAAATAAATAAACGTAATAAAAAATTAAAAAAAAATATTTTACTAGCATTTTAGTTCCTTTTGTAAAATCCAGATCTCCTCTTTTTCATTTTAATGGCGATGCTTTTTTTTTGAAATTGGCTCTTCAAATTGGCCCCATTCATTCTTCTTCAATGTGAACAGACATCAGCCAGTTACTTCTCTCCAAGTGTTTCAGCTTAATATTCGCTTTTATTGTACCTTTAAGCACAGATCACAAAGGTCAATGTAACTGACAAAATTAAATGTGTGGTGGCTGAGTTTGAGGTTTAAAAACCTAGGTGCATGTCTGGGATTTTTCTTAAGGAAATGAGTTAAGACTATGGGCTCAGGAGTAACACAGACCTGGGTTGAATCCTGGTTTTGCCTCTGCCTTGATTAATTAGTTTGAGCATCTTATTATTTTTTTTAACTTCTTGATTTCCTCACACATTAAAGGGAGGTGTGTGTGTGTGTGTGTGTGTGTGTGTGTGTGTGTGTGTGTGTGTTTGGAATGCTTTCATTAGCAATAAATATTACTACCCCATTATCAAGGTTCCTACCCAGACAGATACACTGCCCATCCTCTCCGTTCTTTCCTTCCTCTGTCTCTCTCTCTCTCTCTCTCTCTCTCTCTCTCTCTTTTTTTTTTTTTTTTGGTCTTCCTTTATTTGAGAGTGATTTAAAATACAGTTGGGTAGGGGCGCCTGGGTGGCGCAGTCGGTTAAGCGTCCGACTTCAGCCAGGTCACGATCTCGCGGTCCGTGAGTTCGAGCCCCGCGTCGGGCTCTGGGCTGATGGCTCGGAGCCTGGAGCCTGTTTCCAATTCTGTGTCTCCCTCTCTCTCTGCCCCTCCCCCGTTCTTGCTCTGTCTCTCTCTGTCCCAAAAATAAATTAAAAAAGTTGAAAAAAAAATTAAAAAAAAAAATAAAATAAAATACAGTTGGGTAAATTAATCAGGATCCAAAAAGAAGTTAAAGATAGGGTAAAAAACCAATCACCATAGCCATTGCTTTTCCTCCGTAAACATTCCAGTCAACCAACAGAAGTAAACCGTCTCCTTAATGCATACGGTCAGTTAGGGCCAAGACTTGGGAGTTGAGTGTATAAAGAACTGATTTCCACTATGATGAATCAAATAATGAAAAATGTACTTCACTGCATTGCATAATCCATCTCCAAGTTTTGTTTGTTTTGTTTTCCTTAAAGATTTTTTTAAAGTAATCTCTACACCCAATATGGGGCCCAAACTTACAACCCTGAGATCGAGTCATATACTTTACTGACTGAGTCAGCCAGGTGCTCCAAAGTCTTATTTCCTTTTTAATTATTTTTTAAAAAAAAATTTTCACTTCAATTTATTTGAAAATAATATTTTTGGAGATAATTCAAGCATGCTTTGTTATGAATTACCATTTTTCTAATGTTACTTTAAATCAATAATAAACTTATTTTTCTGTATGTAATGCAAATTGCATACTACTATATTCAGAATAAAATACAAATATGTAAGGAAAGTTGTTTAGTTGAAATAGTATTACAGGCTTATATTATTTCATCACCGGGACTATCTAATTTTTGTCGGTTTACTTAAGAAAAGATTGTTTGAAAACTGCCAGCAGCAAACTGAATGACACTTAAAATTCAAAATTCTTAACTCAAACATCATTGCCAACAATAAAAGTTGAGTAATTTCTCAATTTCACTGGTGGGTTTTTTTTTTATCTAGTTAATACTTGCCTAGAATTACCCGCTCTGCGGTCAATGCCAGGCTCAGAGCCTGGAGCCTGCTTCTGATTCTGTATCTCTCTCTCTCTCTGCCCCTTCCCTGTTCGTGCTCTGTCTCTCCTTCTCTCAAAAGTAAATAAACATTAAAAATGTATATCTTTATAATAAACAAATATTGGTTAAAAGTGCACTAAAATCATAGCAAGAGAGTTAATAACATTTACTGGGCATACGGTCTCTATTAAATACTAAGCTAGAAACTTTTGAAACTATGAATATTAATATTAAAATGTATTTACATTAGGGAAAGTAATGTATCTAACTACAAAGCATCATTCAGAATAGGAAGTATTCTACGTGTAGGCATAACACACAGTAGTTTGTTTATTCTTTACAACTTTGCCAGATGAGGATTATCCCTACTATGCTAAAGAATTTTAAACTTGAGGCTCAAAGTGGTTAACGTTATGGCTGATGTATTTCCTGCTAGATAGGAAGGCCAGAATTCATAATGAGGTTCATATGATTCTAAGTCTGTGATTGTTCTGGTATCTCTCGGTGCTGCTCAAACAGGTGTGCTTTTAAAATTGCTTATAAAATATGCACGAACAGATGGCACCTGTTAAACATATAACGGACATTACTACCCTGATATTTTCAAATATATGAGGGAATCCAGCACAAGAAGAGAGCTTGCAAATCTGCAGTGTAACACCATGGCACCTAGTTCAAACCTTGAAAACCAGTTCTGTGCAACATTATGTTAGAGAGAACTCGGACGAAGAGAATTCAATGGTTTAAACTCATCTGTTCCTTAGCAAATTTCAAAGTCCAGCCTTGACACCAGTCTCTTCAATCCCTTTCTAGAGCTTTCTATATTGTAGCAAGGAAGCAGATTTAGATATAATATTTACAATGCTCATTTTCAAAATCTAAAAGGTGAACGATGCTCATTCTTGATAAGCAAGAAGGAAAATATTCAGAACTCTTCAGTATCTTTATCATCTCTCATGGTATAAGCAAAAGCTTTTCAAAAATGATAATTTTAGTAATAATTTACTTAGAAAACATTTTGTTTACAAGCCTTTCCAAATATTTTAGGGAGGATATAACACTATGTTTCTAGTTAGTACTATAAAGAAAATAATATCATGTACCAATAAGTCTCAAGGTCCTGTTTCAAATCTAAATGAACAATGCCTAGAAAAAGCTTGTTTTCTTCTGAGACTATTATTCAAAATATTTTGCCCTGATAAATAAAAACTAAAGTACATTTCTAGTACTTTTAATTTGCTTCACAAACTACATCTGTATTGCCAGGAATACAGACACTAACAGCTGTCGCAGAAGTGTGTAGGGCTAATACCATTTTGAACATCTCAAGGAATGAACCTGTTCTTTCTCATGAGTCATACAAATCCTTTTTGCTTTACTGTCTGTATAGAGTATATAAATCCCTGAACGAATACACTGAACTGGCTAATTCTATTACATTCTTTGACGTCTTATATGCTCCTAAAAGATAATGTCAATGTATCTTTAGGATTTGTAAGCGGTGAAAATGTCATGTAGCCAATCGACAGGAAATCACTGGTGTCCTGCTGGTTTATCAGCAGTCATGAGGGATTCACATGCATTCAGACTCGTCCATCCTTCCTTTCCTGCAATCAACAGCATACAAGGCAAGGTATCGGGAAGGATGGTGAACGGTCTGAACAAGTAAAACAGGGGGAAAGTCAATGGTTTGTACAGAATAAGCCCACCATTTGGGTTCAAATTAGTTAGCAACAGAGACATCTGAGTAGAGAGACAAAGAAGGAAGAACTTTAAACATACATCATATAAACATACCAAGCTTTGTAATTCTCAATGGTTAGTTTTTAATTGCGCAGCCATATACTGACTGCCTAATATTTATCACCTAGTAGAGGTACACATAAGGAAGGAGTTCCCCACATATAAATACTCCATCATGTATGTTAAATATGTAGAGTACATATCATACAGATACATCTAGCACCAGAGGATGCTGGTTGGTATGGGTTAATAAAAAGGTGTGGATTCTTTTTAAAAAGTTACTCAAATTATATTCTCATGCCAATGACTTATTTGATCTTACCAAGTCACTTAATTTCTGTCTTCAAATTCTTTTTAACCGCAATTTAAGAATATGTGTCTTTCCTTCCCACTGTGCTATTTTAAGGATGGAATGTCACAGTATTTGTAAAAGCTCTCTGAAAGGCAAGAAGCAATAAACGGATACACTTCAGACTAAGAGGCTAAAATGGTCTCACTTGGTAGCATGTCCCTGAGCAGAGAAATGTGACCTTGGCCCCACGGGGTGCTGGCTCACTGCCTTGAATCTGGTTATCCCAGAAGTTTACTACCCAGCTCTTTCCTGCTAACTAGAGTGGCAGACCTGAAAATGGACTAGTGGTTTTGGAGAAAACTCGTCATCAAACTTCATTCAAGTAGAATCTTTAGATTGCATTCTTTTTAAAAAAAAAATTTTAAGTGTTCATTTTTGAGAGAGCGCGTGCGCCCGCATGCGCACAAGTGGGGGAGGGGCAGAGGGGGGCTGGGGTTGGGACACAGAATCTGAAGCAGGCTCCAGGCTCTGAGCTGCCAAAAGATCCCAAAGCGGAGTTCGAACCCATGAACTGTGGGATCATGACCTGAGCCGAAGCTGGAGACTTGACTGAGCCACTAAGGTGTCCCCGAAATTGCAAACTCTTTATTAAACTCCAGTTTAAGAGTGATAATCCAGTGGACTGAGATGGTGTGATGAACAAACACTGGGCCAAAGCTGCATTATTGCTATTCTTGTTAATTATTGTTTGACAAGGAATGGATGGACTCTTCCTTTCCATGGCTTGCAAGATATATTAAAAATATACAAGATCACATCAAACCAAATATAATTTGAACCAAGGATGCAAAACATTTAATTAAAATTAAATCCATTTTAAGTTTTGGAAGACAAAAACAATATATCTCATTATTATGATATACATCAAATAACTTCAATTAAGGAGAATTTTATCTTAGTTTTTTAGTGGCAATCAGAATTAGATTTTCACTAGAAAGAAATTCTAAGTGAGAAATCTTGACACTAGTATATAGCATATCATTGAACTATTATCAATTTATCAAATTTTAAGAAGTCATAGTTGGCAAATTTGATTTAGACTCCAATTCAAAGAAAGCATTCCATACGGATATTCAGTTCTTTTAAAAATGCTTTTTTTCAAATAAAGAAAAAAAAAGCATTGATGGAAGTAACAAAATGGTGTGTTGCTTTTCACCCAGTGATTGGATTATTATTAATATGTATGGAATATGACATAGCCAATTCACATATGTATGTTCTTCTCAGATTCAAGCTAGAATCTTTTAAATAATTGAAGTATATTAAGGTAACATGACTTGTTTGTTCAGCTTTTCTGTAGGTAGCAAGCAATGTTGATGCTAGTTTAATTCTCTCATGGGGTGCCAAGTCTATAGGAAATGATTAATACAATTCTTTTCTTGAAAACACATCTTACTATTATATGGATTTACTTGGAATTAATTAAGTTTATTCAAAATAAAATACGGCATAAATTTACTTGAATTAATATGTTCCATTCCTAAAATGCTTATGGCTCCTGCTCCAGTCATATCTACTAGTTACTCACACCTTAGTGCAAAGTCAGATCATTGGAAAATACAATTACTTATAATCCCAGACACATTTCAGAAAAAGAAATATGAATGGGAAAACCAGGAAAGAACAAGATATATGATCTTAGAATATAAATAAGGTAAGATACTACAAGTTTTATTGACACCACATTAAACATAAGCATGGATTCCGAATCAATCTAAACATAGCCCCACACATAAAGATCCAGATGTATACTTTTAAGTTTAAACCAGTAAAGTTAGTTAGATAACCGATTACATAAGATTAATAAGAACAAACTAAAGATATCAATATATGTTGGCTCATAAGGACAATGCAGTGCTCTCCTGATTGGGTTATTATGGCTAATATCCATAATAATAAATGCATGGGAGCGTTTATTTACTACAGTGCGGAAAACAGAATGTGGTAGATGCTAATTCAGTGTTACCTTAAGTCTTCCTATCACATAAACTGCGTGAATGCTGGAACAAAAGCTACGTTATAACCTACTAGCACCCATCCTTACATAGAGTTGGGGACATAATAGGAGATGAGCAAAGTCATTTACCTTAAATAGGTAAATACAGAGAAGGGTCCTGATTGCAGGACTTCTTTTTATGTTGTTGGAAGACAAAGAATGCTTTGGTAAGTATTGGCCTTCATAAGCAACTCACATTCGACAGAATTACCGTAAGTCTTACTAAACATGATGGCGATGTCTCCTAGATGACACGGGAGATACATGAGAAGTGTAAGCACAACTTTGGATGCTGTCCTTCTGGGTAGAGGTAACTTCAGTTGAAGTGGGATAGCTGTTATATTAGGTGGGGGCAATATGAAATTTTATCTAAAAAAAAAACCTTTATTTTTTTACTTTCAGTGAGAGAGAGAGAGAGAGAGAGAGAGAGAGAGAGAGAGAGATCTCACTAACCATGAGATAATGACCTGAGCCAAAATTAAGAGTCGTACACTTAACTCAGTTACCCAGCTGCCCCCGAAATTGATTCTACTAGAAACTTATGTGTATGTCAGGCTATCAGTAACTGAGATGCACATATCACCTGTTGTTTTTCCCCAACCTAGCAACCTTCTTCTTTCTTTTTTTTTTTTTAATTGACTTTTCCCTGGGAACAACTTCCTTTGTCCTCTCTGTAGTAGTCAAACCATCACACCTACCGCCAACGACAACTAAGAAATCTAAATAGGATGCATGGATGGGATGATTCCTTGAAGGTTTAGTAATAGATGCCAGAGGAGAGAGGGCCTCCTTTCCTTAGTAAATACAGTCATGAGTTTAAGGACTGGGTCATCAGCAGGGTTAACATCTATCTGAGTAGACACATCCTGACTAAGAATAAAAGTCTAACATCATTGGAGATAGACACACGTGTGCACATGTGCGCGCACAGACACACACACACACACACACACACACACACACACACACACACACAAAGACATCCAAAAAGAAGTCCGTTTGAGTCCCTGGATATAGCCATACCTGAAGAACTCCGTGCTATATTCATTACTGCTTAAGCTTATTTGAGCTGGTTTTCTTTTTCTTACAAAGGAGCCCTAACGTACTAGCTGAGTGGAATATTGATGAAGACATATATTAAAAATAAAAACATGAATATGCTTTTGATATGAACTTAATTAAAAAAATTAAGCTATAAATGATATACTATACAGCCCATTAGATGTAATTGTTTCTCAAATTAACATTTCTTAGTGTGTATATATGCCAAATCACTCAATTTTGAGTATCTTCATATATTATTGTAGACCTTTCCTCTATACTTAAATTGTAGGCACTTTTCTCCTTTATTTAAAGGAAGCACAACCAGATCCATGAGAATACTCAGTTGATTCATATCGAAGAGTAGCCTCAATGAGATTATTCCCAGGGAAATCCAAACAAAAACCTAGACATTGAACTTGTGGCTTGAGTTCTGAGTCGTCTCTTCTTACCAGCAAAGTAGTATGTATTTATTTAATTTTTTAATCTGGTAAATATTAGATTCCAGTAAGTCTTCTCTTCAGCAGAGGCTTTCCTGATTCTATGGTTTCTCCACATGATTTTATTCCTCGGGGTCTTGCTTCCTCTCCCCTCTCATTTCTGGTCTCCCACTGACCTCCTCTGCTCTCCTGTCTCCGACCTGTGCCCCGAGGTGGTTCTTACAGTGCCTGGCTTCTACACGTCCTTCTACCCCTGACCTACTTCCTTCCTTCACTCTCTCTCCACCTGTCTTACTGCTTACCAGCACCCTTATAGACAAATGGGAAAAATTATCGCTTCATATGATAATTTAAGGAGGCATTTGAAGGATATTACCATCATTTTCTTTACAATGAGGAACATGATCTGTGATATTCAAAGCAAATCATTTCCAGAACTGTTCGAATGCACTCAAACATGAATTCAAACAAACACCTGAATTTTTCTTCAGGTTGCAAAACCCGAGTTTTTAAAATTTTCTGTCAGTTTAGCAGTAGAGCAGAACACAATCTGCAAAACATGAATGAAACATTTAATAGTAATTAATATGGATTAGTATCCTGAAAATGGTTAAGTAGAAGAGTAAAGATCAATGCCTTCCACAAAACAGACAAATCCTAAAAAATATGCATTTTCACACTTGCTTTTGTTACTTGCATAAATTCCTTAACCATACATGAGCCCATTCTCCAGGACTTCATTTAGAAAATATCAAGGCCATGACTGCGAACAGAATTAGACACCATGTGTCACCTGATGGGACACTTTGTTTTATCTCCATGAATGAAGAGACAACATACTATCTAAGATGCACACTCACATTGGAGCCATAACACACACCACGGTGACACAAAATATATCCACCGACTTTTTGGTAAATCCTAAAGGTTACTCCAGGGGGGACCAGGTTTATGTGTGGTTTGTCTCCTCTGTCCTACACTTACATTATTTTGGGGTGAATCCGTTGAAGTGATGGGTGACTCTGTGTAGCTACATCCTAGAATGATCCTTTCACTACTATTCCCAAGCAAAACCAACCTCACAGGGATGGATAAGTTCCTTCTCCTCTGCTCGTGCTTCAGAAGGAAATACTCCTCCTTTGGCACGTGGGGCAAGGGTGGCTGAGCCTCATGTGTGTGGGGCGATGAAAGGCAGTGAATTCACACCAAGCCCAGGAGTTAGGAAAACAGATACTTAGCTTTAAGAGGAGCATGTATTCACTAAAGAATGTTCCATGTTTACTTGCCCATGTTTACTTTCAGGAGGTTTCCTGACTACATACTTACAAAGTTTTGAAAACTTTGATCACAGTTTGAGAAGCAGTAAGCAATACTCTACAATCTACCAAGGAAAGGGCACCTTCATCTGTTTTCTCAAAATATCCTTTATAAATCACCAAAGTAAATAACTGACCATATTTTTCTGTGAGTTTATCTTGCTAGTTCTTTGAAGTTCTACGTACCATTGCTTTTTGAAAAACTGTTTTAAAACAGATGAGATGAGCATCTCTTTCTTTGTGCGTGGATAACGTCAAGGAAAGCCTCCTCACACACATACCACGCCGTGCCTCACCTAACATGTTAACACTTCAGATAATGAGAAGAGCCAAAGTGGCTACTAAGTATCTTATTCAAATGAGCTCCGATCCCAGGGTAAATGTGGAAGTCTCCATGCAATTCACGGACTGCTGCCTGGGCCTGTGTTTTAATAGCAGCATTTGATGATGTTGGCACTCTTGATCATTTTCTGTCTTTGAAGTTACTGAATTCAATGATCCATCCTTTGTGTTTATTTATCAGGACTGTGAACATCATAAACAATTTAAGATGTTTAGAATTGAATGCTGGGTTTAGATGGCAGAAAAATGCAAAGTTAGGTAAAATTGATGAGCATAATTCTCATGTATCTATTATCTCTTTGTTAATAGAAGTTCTCTTTCTGAGACAGAATGGAAGTGGTGAAGGAAGGGGGGCATCTGAGTTGAAATCCATGAATTCTAAGATAGAATAACAAGCATGCCTGTTTGCATGTAGACATCCAATGCTAAAATAGTTCATAGGGGCGCCTGGGTGGCTCAGTCGGTTGAGCGCCGACTTCAGCTCAGGTCACGATCTCGCGGTCCGTGAGTTCGAGCCCCGCATCAGGCCCCTGTGCTGACAGCTCAGAGCCCGGAGCTTGTTTCGGATTCTGTGTCTCCCTCTCTCTGACCCTCCCCCATTCATGCTCCATCTCTCTCTGTCTCAAAAATAAATAAACGTTAAAAAAAAATAAAATAGTTCATAAAATACAGGGAGGCTATTGATGCAAAGAGGAATTCAAAGGAAGAGAACTTAGATTCAAAGCCTCAAACAATGTCATTAGAAGTTTGCCTCTGTTTTTCTGGCCTCCTCTGTGATGCCTTAGTTTCCAAGATGGCTTCCCACAATAGTGCAAAGATGATCATTACAAACTCTTACACCCCAACTCCCTGCCCTCCTCTCAAAACCCTTTATCCCCAAGAAAAAACTTCTTTCTAGGCATTTCCAGTAAAAATCTTAAGATTAATTCTAATTTTTCCTAGCTTGAGTCATGTTTATGGCATATTAAACAGTCACAGTTATTAGGGAACAGGATGACCTTGGTAATATACCCAAGTCTGAAACTATAGAGCCAAGTTTTGAAACCAATGGACTCAGAAGAGGTAAGAAGTAATTTTCCAAATTAAAACCAGCGTTCTCTTACCAAAACCATAAAGGAGGGATTCCGGTCAGTCAAAAACAACTGCTTTCTATAATCAAAATGTAAGCATTACAAGAGAAGTCTCTAATACAGAACTGAAACATGTAAGCAATTGGATCATTCTAGGGAAGAGACAGGGATTAAAAGAAAACAGAAGGTTAAGCAGTGGTAACAAAATATATATAACCTAACACTAGTCCCAACACAATGTTCACACCACTGAGAGCAGGCTTTCGCTGGGGTTAGTTGACCGATCTTCTTACTCATAAAACAAGAACCAGTGTCATCTCGAATCCCATTTTACCTACTTGGGACTTGCAACATACCATCAGAAGCATCCATAATCATAATCATATAAAGAATATTACAGAGTGAAATTTCTGTATCTCATCGTTGTTAGCTTACCAAAACGCTAATTAGAGTGAAAATTCTTATTTCAAAGATATTTGCATGTAAATTAAGTTCAAGAAAAAATGTTGCTAGAGATAGTGGCGATAAAAAATGTTGCACTTTCAGAAAAACCAAAAACAAACAAAAAAAACAGAAAAATTTAGTTGAGGCTGGGTTGAATATGGTTGTAAGTAGGGTAGTCTTTTAAAAGAAAAGTTAGGTTAAGCTTCTCAAGTAATTATATGACGATAATGAAGATATCAAAATGGAGCTCAGGACATACTACCCCAAAATATGGCACCTGGGCATACTGACCGTGTTAGGGTGAAGGAGTGTGAGAAAATGGCAGAGGGAGGAAGGTCACTGTATTCTCCCCTGACTCTTCTCTCTTGAAACAGGTCATAAAACCTTCATATGAGGGGTGTCATGTCTGTTCCAGGAGCATCCTTATCTCTGAAGACAAAGGGATACTGAAAAGAATCCTAGCAAACAGACTGAGTTTCTCCCCATCTGGCACACTTGCATCGATACTCCTAGATCTGTATCATATCTTTCCATTACCATCCACCCTTCATCAGACCTCACATAGAAATACCCAGGCCCGTTTCTTTAGATCTTCATTTCCTTCTGAAGATCCCCTGTCACTACCACTTACATTAAACACACCTTTACGCTTTCCTCCTGTTCGTCTGTCTTTTCCAGTTTAATTCTCAGCCCCAGCCAGGGACCCAAAGAGGGTTCAGGAAAACATTTTCTTCCCCTACATCACAAATCCAAGAGTTGATATTTCTAATTATTATGGCATAGCTGACAGATCATTCAGTAAAACAAAAACTTCCTTGAACTTTCAAATCAAATGCCACACTGTTGAGGTCTTAGCTGTAAGTTTGTGTTTGTCTGCTTTAAAAAGCAGCCCTTGTAAATCCCCATGTATTTTATTAAACCGTTCTAGGAGTTAAAATGTTCTTAGAGTAAGCACTTATGAAAGTCTTGAACACCGCCACTAGCATTAAGGAAAGCACAGGCAGGCAAACTAATGTTTTTGCAATGGAACAAGAATATTCGTCAATTGCAATTTACACATTTGAGCTGTTTAGACATGTTGCGATGAAACAAATTGCCTATTGCCAAGTGCACATTTTCAATAGAGAACAGTTGCCGATGTCATCTTGAGATAATCTTTTTTTTTCTTTTCTTTTTCTCTGTGCTTCTAGAACATAGGTTTGTGTGACAATTTAAGTTGATTCTAGCAACTTCCAGCTAATCCTTGAAGACTTGTCACAATTAGATATTCAACTGAGGTGCACGCCGCGGACCATCTGTGAGAGGGCATTACTTCATTTCTCTCAGGGAATAGGGAGACTCGTTCTGATGAGGGGCCCACCCTGGCTTTTTGTGAAGGCTGGAGAGCGCCAGGTGGTTGGTGCAGATAAATACAGAGAACAATAGTGAAGGAAAACACGCCGGGGCTCTGCCCGCAAAGCTCTGCAATATTGCTGTGTACCTACAACAGGTGGTGTCCACTGAGACCCTCTGTGTCAGGCCTGTGTACACGGCTAGCATATGACTCACGTTCCGTAGCTCAGATTCCAAGAAACAATAAAAACACAGATGGTACGAAATTTCAGAGAGCAATAAGGGCATGAAACCCTCAAGAAATACAACTATGAAATCCTCCCGTTCTCAACGGGACTGTACTTACATTGCTACCTGCAGAAAGAGCTCGTGGGAGTAATTACGGGGTTAGGTGGTCTTCAGGTTAAAATGTTAATACATAATACTTAGCCTGTTGAGACGTTTCAAGAGAAACGTAGATTTCCCAGGAAAACTGGAGAGTGGCCTATTAACTACACAAATGTGATCTATTAGGCCTGATTTTTAAACGTGAAAAGAGGGATTTTTCCATCAACCTGAAGAGGAGAGAGAATCTTTACAAGATCTCCTCGTCCTGAGCCCAGTACATAACAAGGAAAGCAAAGTGGAATGGAAAATAAGACCAAGGAAAATAATGCTGTGTCTTTCAGGGGTGCCTAAGCATTTTATGAACGTGAATATCCATAGTATCTAGCTGTGTTCCAGGCACGGACAGATCCAAACATGATGCACTGAGTGTCTCTGGGCCAGAGACAGAAGTCTTGAAATAGGCCAATGCCAAAGAGAGGAGCACATTCAGCAGTGAGAGGAGGTGCAGGACCGAGCGTATTAAATCCACTGGCGAGCCGTGTTCCTCCATGTCCCTCCAGAATTTATTACACACCCCAAGGCATAATGACGTCCATGAATCACTGTAAAACCTGTTTGGCAAAGAATTTTAAAACTTCAAAAGAAACAAGAGATTGGAGACGATAATCACAGATGGAAGGATAAATCCAAAATGATACGAAGAAAAAAGAACCAGACATAAGCTTCATGAGAAGAGATTTTTTTTTTGTTTCTATCTGCTGCGTCCCCACTACTGAGAACTGTGTTTGCACACAGTAGGCACTGAATAGAATTGTTCAATGATGGAACAAAGTGTAATAGAATATAATTTGTATTAGAACAAATAAATTACCCAATGACCTACTATGTGCCATTCTCTGTGCAAACTAGTTTATGTAGATCAGGCTGTGTAATCACTATGAAAGCCTCTGAGAAAGGTGCTAATATCCTCATTTTATAGAACAGAAACTGTAGTCAGAAATGATGAGGACGTTGTCCAAAGCCAGGCTGACTTCAAAGTATAGACTCCTTCTGGGACGCCTGGGTGGCTCAGTCAGTCAAGCTTCTGACTCTTGGTTTCAGCTCAGGTTATGATCTCATGATTCGTGGGTTCAAGCTCCATGTCAGGCTCTGTGCTAACAGCTCAGAGCCTGCTTGGGATTCTCTCTCTCTCTCTCTCTCTCTCTCTCTCTCTCTCTCCCTTCTCCACACACACTCTCTCACTCTCTCTCAAAATATATAAATAAACATTAAAAAAATATAGACTCCTTCCTTCACATCCAATATAATCTCCCAGAAGGTAACGGTACTGAAAAAAATATCACCAAGGAAAATGCCAATTTCAAAGAAGACAGAAGGCCATGCTCACATTCCTTTCCATGTCTCACATGGCAAGGAAGTTCTGATCTTCACTCTTAGATATACAACTTTATGCTAAGTGCTTCATGTTCTATTGTCTAAATAGTAACACAAGAGTCATTACCTTTTCTCTGGAGTGGTATGTGCAGTGTCTTTGTGTGAAATATGGTCTGTACACCTTGTATATCTCCTAGTTCAAGGAAAATAGTCACACAATATACCTGGGAATAACAGAAAAATTACAACAAAAAAAACCACAGAATAAAAATGAGTAATATGTTACAGTTTCCGTTGCCAGAAGAAATATGCAAAAAAGAAACAGGTGAAAAATAGAGATGACGTAGACCAAAAAGGAATGTGTGGTGCGGTACTGATTCACTGATCTACCTATCTTTCTATCTATCTATGTATCTACCTACCTACCTACCTACCTATTATCTATCTACTTATCTACCCAATGACTATCTATTAACAATCTATCATCTATCATCTATATATCTACCTATTATCTCCCTACCTACCTACGTATTACTTATCTGTCTATTGAGCTATCTCAATATGAAATAAAGGGAGAGTTTCAGTTTGAGAGCACCGCATTCTGTGAAATAGTCTATACTTTTACAGTAAAGAATTAGCATATACTGAAATGGAATTCTCTTCTGATTTGTTTCTGCTTTAATTTATTCCAAGCTTTGCTACTTTTTAAAAGTTACTACCAGCTAATTTAAAAGTCAGTAGTGTTAGCATCTTGTCAAGCATAAAAGCTAAGTTTAAATTTCTATTACATGGGTCAATGTGATTAATGCAAACTATGACATTACTAATCAAGAAAAAAAAAAAATGTCCCTTTGTACAACTGAATCATACAGTGGTAAAAACTTTTCATGCATTACAAGTAGGCTGTCCAAAGTTAAAGAAAGAACTTTGCTTTCATTGTTCAAGCAAAACAAAACAAAACAAAACAAAACAAAACAACAATCAATGTTAATCTTTTATTAAGAAAAACAAAAAGTTACTCAAATTGAGAGTAACATGAATCAAAACATTTGCTGTGTTGAATTTCGAGGATGCAAACACTGTCGAGAAGTGATAGGGGACTCTCCGGTCTTTTATGATTTTCATGTGAAGTTATTCCAGGTGATGGTATAATTACTCGGCTTTCATCTATTCGAAGGTATCAGCCCAGCAGCTGTCTCTCTTAGCCCTGCCAGTTCTATCCTGTCATACCCGTTAGCCTACATCACCCATTCCGTGTCTTTATGCCCACGGAAATCCCTCGGGAGTCATTTACAGCGACCTCCACACTTGCCTGTCACTTTCCCACAAGCCCTCCATGCTCTCTTCGGTCTTTGTCTGTCCTCATTCACACCCGAACCTATTCTAACCAGTCTCCTACCTCTACCACACTCCTGAAACAGCACTGCCCACAACCACATTCCTAAAGCCAATGGCCAACTCTCCCACGAGTCTTACCTGAACTAGCAGCAACACTGGGCACGACTGATTATTCTCTCCTCATTGCAAGTAAAAATCTTCCTTGTGTGTCCAGGTTCAACATCATCTAGGAATTCCCTTCTGCCTAACTTCTCAGTGTCCTCTGCTGATGTGTCCTCCTGTCTCCAATCTCTCAACCGTGGGGGACAAAAGGTCAGTGCCCAGAACCACTCTTCTCTATGTGTACCCGCTCTCTTTATATTATCAACTAGTCCTAGGACTGGAAACCCTGTTTATAATCTAAAAATTGCAAAAGTTATAGTTCCAAGCTGACCCTCTCATCTGAATTCCATACTCCTAACTTCTCTCATACTCTACTCCTCATTTCCATTGGGATGTCCAAAAGAGACGCCATTGGATGTCCAAAACCAAATTCCTCCTGATCTCCCTCAAACCAGATCCTTCCATCTTCACTCCACTCAAGGGCAATACCTTTTACCTTGCTAAGGTTGAAATCCTGGGGGCCATCCTTGACCCCTCTTATTCTCACACTGCAGCCATTGATGGATGCACCGTCGATCCTCTCCTAAATCTCAATGAACATCTCTGTAATGATGTCAGCTCCACCTCCCTGGTCCAAGCCCTGTATGACCACCTCTTCAGATTAGCTTCTTCATAGGTATCCTCTACCGTTGCCATTCCGAATTCATTGACAACACGGTGTCTATAGGAATTCTACATAAGCAAGTCAGATCACACAACTCTAATTCATATCAACAAACTATAACAGGATTTAGTCCTCACAAACTCTGTAACTAACTAGTATCCTTCTCTCCCCTTGGCTCATTTTAATCAAATCATGCTAATTTTGATGTTCTCCAACATGCCATGCATATGTCTTTCTCAGGACCTTTGCATTTGTTCTTCCCTTTTCCTAGAAAGTTCTAACTCCAGAAACACACCTACCTTAACCGCTTACCTTCTTCAAGCCTCTGTTCAAACGTCACCTCACTGGAAAAGTCTCACCTGATTTCTGTATTTTTTTTTAATGTTTATTTATTTTTTGAGACAGAGAGAGACAGAGCATGAACGGGGAAGGGTCAGAGAGAGAGGGAGACACAGAATCAGAAGCAGGCTCCAGGCTCCAGCTGTCAGCACAGAGCCCGATGCGGGGCTCAAACCCACGGACCACGACATCATGACCCGAGCCGAAGTCGGACACTCAACCGACTGAGCCACCCAGGCGCCCCATGATTTTAGTATTTTAAGTAGCATTTCCATTTACCACACTTCATTTCATTTATCTGCTCTGCTTTTCTTTGAATCATATGATCCACCATATCTTTCAGTTGGTAATTTGTCTCTCACTTCACATCAGACCCAGAGTTGTATGTAAACTTTGTTTGGACTGTTTTTGCACATTTTTTCAGTGTTATATAATCAAACTTAATACCTGTTACACAGCAAATGCTGAATAGAGATGGTTTGTATTAAGAAAATGAGGGGTGCCTGGGTGGCGCAGTCGGTTAAGCGTCCGACTTCAGCCAGGTCACGATCTCGCGGTCCGTGAGTTCGAGCTCCGCGACAGGCTCTGGGCTGATGGCTCGGAGCCTGGAGCCTGTTTCCGATTCTGTGTCTCCCTCTCTCTCTGCCCCTCCCCCGTTCATGCTCTGTCTCTCTCTGTCCCAAAAATAAATAAAAACGTTGAAAAAAAATTAAAAAAAAAAAAGAAAATGAGTATTTCTTCACAGAATGTATACAAAACGTGGGGTGTTTGGCATTATGCTGTTTTTTAATGGGATAACAAGTCTAAATCCGAACTATTTATCACAGGTTGGCTTATGGTGTTGCAGTAAGATATTGCAATTCAGTGCTCCCCCACACTGGCTAACTGGGAAGCGGGATAGAATACTTAAAAGCATGGACTTTGTCTTGAATACTTGGGCAGTTAAACTCACTGGGCTTCAGTATTCTAACTGGGAAAAGAGAGAAGATAACGGTATTCCCTTCATGGTCTTATTTAGATTTTTAAATGTGAAACACAAAACACATTGCTTGAGGTATGTAAGTTTAAATCATTAATCAGAAGCTCATTACCACTACTGGTGATAAAGAAACTTTTACATGAAAAGGCCGTCAAATGAACTAGAAAGAAGATGGAATCAAAGCCTCAGCTCCCAAGCCCTGTTTTTCTCCAGGAATTCCAAGAGATAATACAACAGCTGCCAAGAAATCAAGAATCATTTCTGAGATTCTTCCATTATAACAGAATACGACTTGTATAAAAAGTGCACTTCTATTGATGTAAAGAATACAATGATTAGCGGGGCGCCTGGGTGGCGCAGTCGGTTGAGCGTCCGACTTCGGTCACGATCTCGCGGTCCGGGAGTTCGAGCCCCGCGTCGGGCTCTGGGCTGATGGCTTGGAGCCTGGAGCCTGTTTCCGATTCTGTGTCTCCCCCTCTCTCTGCCCCTTCCCCGTTCATGCTCTGTCTCTCTCTGTCCCAAAAATAAATAAACGTTGAAAAAAAAATTAAAAAAAAAAAAAAGAATACAATGATTAGCTTAATTAATAAAGCTAAATCACCAAGTTACCTAAATAACTTCCATTTAGATAATGTTTTTATTTAAAACATGAAGCATGACTAAAAATCATCAAAATCGATAATACGTACAATGCAATATTTCTTAGCATGAGTGCAAATGAGCGGACAAAAGATTACTGAGTATGTAACTTATATTTAAGAATTTTGAGTTTAAATTTTGAAAACTTATTTCATCTGCTCAATAACTTAAGTGTTCTCCATCTCATATAAATGAAATAATGTATAGTATGCATTTATTTGGAACTGTTTGAATGGGATATTTAAATTTTCTAATGTTTATTTATTTTTGAGAGACTGAGAGAATGTGCAGGGGAGGGGCAGAGAGAGAGGGAGAGAGAGAATCCAAAGCAGGTTTTGTGCGGTCAGCACAAAGCCTGAAGTGAGGCTCAAACTCACGAAACTGTGAGATCATGATCTGAGACACCCAGGTGCCACTAAATGGGTATTTATAATTATTAATAGTAGTAGTATTTTTATTTTTGAGAAAGAGAGTGAGGAGAGGGACAGAGAGGGCGACACAGAATCCGAAGCAGACTCCAGACTCTGAGCTATTAGCACAGAGCCTGGCTCGGGACTCAAGCTCACGATCCGTGAGATCATAACCTCAGATGAAGTTAGACACTTAACTGACTGAACCACCCCAGGCACCCCTGAATGGGATATTTTATTTATTTTTAATTTTTTAACATTTATTTATTTTTGAGACAGGGAGAGACAGAGCATGAATGGGGGAGGGTCAGAGAGAGGGAGACACAGAATCCAAAACGGGCTCCAGACTCTGAGCTGTCAGCACAGAGCCCGATGCAGGGCTCGGGGCTCGAACTCACAGACCGCGAGATCATGACCTGAGCCGAAGTCGGACGCCTAACCGACTGAGCCATCCAGGCACCAAGCATTGAATGGGATATTTTAAAGGGTAATAATATCTTACTGAGATCGGCAGACGTTGCTTGTAACCAACTTTTTATTGCCATTACAACAAATTACCAAACACTAAGTGTCTTAAGAAACATATTACTAATTATATCACAATTCTGGAGGTCAGAGGTTTGGGTCGGATTTGCTGATTTCTCTGCTCTGGGTTTCCCAAGGCTGAAAGTAAGGTGTTGGCCAGCAGGGCTCCTGAGAGGAAGTCTTGAAGAATCTACTGTCTGGCTGTTCTGGACAGAGCTCAGCTTCTTGTTGTAAAAATGTAGTGTGCTCGCTTGCCGGCCTTCACTGGCACCACCTGTACCTTCTCGAGGCTCTTTCCCATCGCTGCCTGCACCTGTCCTCCATCTCAAAGCAGGCATGTTCAGTCCTCTGGGTACTTGGGATCCCTCTGGCTTCTTCTGCTGCCACAACTCTCTCAGCTCCCGCCAGAGAGACCGCTCTTCTTTTAACGGGTCCTGTGATTAGTTTGACTAAACCAAGACAAGACAAAATAAGCTCCCTACCTTGAGGTCTCTAACAAGAACTCCACCTGCAAAATTCCTTTTTCCATGGAAGGTTCATAAATGCAAAATCCTGGGGTTTAAGGTGTGGCTATTTTGGGGGGAGTGGGGACTGACGTTTTCTATCACACTGCTGCTTCCGATCTCGGGAACTGCAAACACTTCCAAAAGTGATGGGCTTCATGACAACTTCAAAAACATTAAAGTAAGAATGAACACTGACTGGGGCGCCTAGGTGGCTCAGTCAGTTGAGAGTCCGACATCGGCTCAGGTCATGATCTCATGGTTTGTGAGTTCAAGCCCTGCGTCAGGCTCTGTGCTGACAGCTCGGGGCCCAGAGCTTGCTTTGGATTCTGTGTCTCCCTCTCTTTCTGCCCTCCCGTTCTTGCACACTCTTTGTAACTCAAAAATATAAACATTAAAAAAAAATTTTAAAAAAGAATGAACACTGACCCATTCTATCATTAACCTGCTCTTCTCTTTTGTATTCTTTGTCTGTTTATCAATTAAAAATATATCACTGTAAGTCTCTTCAAATGATTTCTGCCTACTGAATTTAAGGACAAACATTTCTGTGTTGGTAATTCTATTAAGTTAAGAGCAAATCAGGGTCGACTGAGTGGCTCAGTCAGTTAAGCATCCAACCCTTGATTTCAACTGAAGTCATGATCTCATGGTTCGTGGGATTGAGCCCCGAGTCGGGCTCTGTGCTAATACGGCCCAGTGAATGCCTACTTGGGATTCTCTCTCCTGCCCTCTCTCTTATGTTCTCCCTGCTTGTGCACACATGTGTTCTCTCTCTCCCAGAATAAATAAACTTAAAAAAAGAGCACTAAAGGTTGATTTAAACTGAATTACTTTTGTATTGTTGACTGCATACGATGAAAATCACACCAATGAAACTGGAGAATTTTGCCAGTAGACTCTATTATTTTCTCAATAATTAAGTATGATTCTGCATTGCTCCCAAAGGAGTACATAAAGGAAACCATAAAAATATAATTTTCAGAGAAGTGAAATATATTAAATATATGGGTAAATTATATAAATTAAAAATAATCTTTATTACTGAGAATTATTATTTTATGAACTTAAATTAAAATATAAATTAGGAGTAGGATACTTGAATTAATTTTCTTTGAAGATGAAATCATATAATCTAATCTACTATAGAGTTTTACTTTTCAGTTCTTACTGAACATATACTGCAATTTTCTGTGATTTATGAAACGAGCAATGATTAGAAACAAAATATTCCCAACGGAGTAATAGCTTATCAAGGTTTTGGAAAGAATGTACCTTCTAAAACATCCTAAAAAAATAATTCATTCAGCTTCCAATGTGAAATATCACATTGTCTATTAAAAACAAATAATTTAAAATATTTTCTTGGGCAACTGGGTGGCTCAGTCGGTTAAGTATCTGACTCTTGATTTCGGCTCAGGTTCATGAGTTTGAGCCCCATGTTGGGCTCTGGGCTTACAGCATGGAACATGTTAAGATTCTCTTTCTCTCTCCCTTTGCCCTTCTCTCCGACTCATGTGTGCTTTCTCTCTAAAATAAAAAATAGAATAAAATGTTTTCTTTAAAAATCTAATTTTAAGATTTTATTATTTTTATTTCTTTATGCTAAAGTTCTCACAGTTTCTGTATCTTGCCAAGTATCAAGTATAAATTAGGAAAGAATCCTATTGTGAAGGCATCTGTCTAGGTCTTGACCCTACTTAGACATTACCAGATTAACCGAGGCACGTCCGTAATGGAGAGACTACATTTGGCTTTTATTTTAAAACCATTTTAGGGCTATATTCTGGATTATACTTGGACTCTATGTTCTCATGCTACCAAAAAATATAAAGGCTTTTTTTAAATAAAATGAGGACTAATTTGCCTAGAATCACTTTTGAAATGCCACACTTTATTTTTTAGTAGTTTTTACTGTTCTGTTGTAGTTGAATGCAGAGATGGTACATGGTTATTCAAGTTAAACTGGAATTCATGAGAAGAAAATATCATGCATGCATATGGGAAATTCAAAACCTCAAACGTCATCTTTCCCCTGGTAGAACTTATAAATAACTTGTGGCACGTCAAATTGGCAATAATTCTAGCATTACTATTGGTATTTTTATTTAATAAATTGAACATCACATACAACTTACTAGTAGGCTGCATTAACTATGCCTCAAAAATATAATTTCAGGTGCACATAAAAAGTGCAATAGAAAAGAAGATGGAAAACACTAATTTACATATGTTACACAATATCAATGTATGGAATTTGTAATTCAAATAATCCTAATTTTAATAGAATTGCAGTGGCTATCTGGTAAAACTCAAATGTCAGAAATCATTTTCTACAAGAGCCTGAGTCTCTCAATCATCAAAATGAAAGAAGCATTTTATGTTTCCAGAAATACGTGTGTATGTTTATAGAATTTTGATAATATGTTTAAAAACACGGCAAATATGTTTTGAAACAAACAAGAGTAGATTGGATTTATTAATGTGACATATAGAGTGTGCTTCCTTAGCGGTAGAAGTGGGATGACCCTCTCTAGCACGCAGAACTGTTAGTTTTGGGGAACAAGTGGAAAATAAGCTAAGAACAGACATGGCAGTCTATGTCTGAAAGTTTGATTAAATATGTGTCAATTCTTAATAATTGCTATGAAAAGCCAGCAGTACCCTATTAAAATTTCTGTGTTCCAAGATTGGGTTTTATACCACTGGAGGCAAACTACTGAACTATTCATCATATCAAAACCTCTACAGGGAAGAGACAGAGTGTTCTTAGCTATCAAATAGTATGCAAGTCCACAAATATAAAGAAAGTCAAATTTTTAGCATCTATTCTCATTCCTGACCTTTAAATCAATCTGATACACCCACATGGATAAGTTTCAGAAACTCGAAAGAAAATGCACTGAACACAGAGGACAATCCTTACTTCTTTTTCATATGGTCCCACGCAATTAGGTTCCTGAAACAATTCTCACTCTTCACCCTAATTCCAGTTTATGACAGTCTCATTTTAGACGTGGTCTTTGTTTTTGGGTCCTTTGGGTTGGGCTCTGGATCTAGACAAAGGTCTGGGTTTAGACCTCAACCCTGACACTTAATAGCAATGGAAACTAAGGCAAGTTGCTTGTCCTCTCTGGGCCTGGGTTTTCTCCTTCGTAAAATAATCATAATAGCTTCAACAGTAATGGCTGTTAGTATTTACCAAGTGAATGACCATTAATGTATTTTAATCCATAAATCTCCCCATCTTAGAGTTCAGAAAGCTGAGAGGATTCAAAGCTAGTTACAAAGGTCAAAACACAATTCAAAGACTCAAATCCATGTGTTTGGGGTAATACATCCTACTTACAGGGGTTGTTCAGAGTTGAAACAACGATAAAGCCTTAAAAAACTACATTGCCTTACCTCAGTCCCTTAAAAGTTCTCAATAAAAGTAAGCGCCGGGCACATAATTCAGTTCTCAGTTCATATTAACTCTTGTCATTGTGGCAATGAACGGGAGCAGGATTCCTGTATTTCTATCAGTGGAGTTTACAACATAAGTCCCTCTTGTCCGGCTGCCCAAGTCCAGTTTCGTGCCTGGCACTCTCTTCCTCACTCTGGCCACCCCTCCCGGGGCCCGTGGTAGTTCTGCACCAGCCAGGAGAGAGAGTGCTGGGATGGACATTCATATGGAGCAGGGAAACCTTTCTCTCTTAATAGGAACATTGGGAATTCTTTTGGCCTTCATGAGAAAATTCTCAACTCTACACCACAGGTTAAAAAAAAAAAAGTAAATAGAAATCAGGTACCCACACATATTACTGAGATTTCTAACATCTTAGTTAAACTTCACACTGCAGTTAATCCCATAATCACACAGGGAAATAATCCATAATGCCATGTCTCAAAGTCATTAGAATGACATCACCTTGCTATTTTTAAAGGAGATTGCACAAAGTACATAAGCCTATGTGTGATCTGCAGCATGCATCCGCAAGTATGACTAGCAAGAGGTACTCCATTTTATCTCTAAACTAACAGAATTCTGCTCAAATTGGGCATAAACTACATTGTTTTATCATTGCTTAAAAAGTCACGTATGCATTTCTGTTAAGTACGTATGCAAAGTAAACTTTATATAATGCTTATTCTTTGTGTTATTTTGGTTAAAATGTTAAATGCTTCTTAAGGTTTAAAAGCATATGCATGTAGGGGTGCCTGGGTGGCTTAGTCGGTGAAGCTTCTGACTTCAGCTCAGGTCGTGATCTCATGGTCCGTGAGTTCGAGTCCCGCGTCGGGCTCTGTGCTGACAGCTCAGAGCCTGGCCCCTGCTTTGGTTCTGTGTCTCTCTCTCTTTCTCTGCCCCTCCCCTGCTCGCAATCTGTGTCTCTCCATCTCTCAAAAATAAATATTGAATTTTTTTTTAAATAAGAAAAAGTATATGCATGCAATATAAATGATCATGTTTTATTATTTGTAACAGTCAACTTCGTGAACTCGGAGCTGTCCTCAGCTGTTGTCTGATCTGTGATACAAGACGAAATTATAAATTCTTTGCATTCCCTTGTTCTCTGGACTTATCCTGTATGTTATCATTTTTATACATGGTTGAAATTAAAGTTAAAAGTTATGACACACTGTGATATCTCCTTGCAATTTTTTTTTATTTTAATGAGAACTACAAAGAAGAGATTTGTGTGTGTGTGTGTGTGTGTGTGTGTGTGCGCACGCGCGAGTTTGAGGGATTAATGAAGAGGCTTTAATTAAGCAGTCTTGGGGAAACTGTTTTAAAATAGCAACTCAACTGAACCAACTAAACTAGGTTAAAAACATTCAGAAAACTATTATATAAGCTGTTAGTGTGCTCCTCAGCCAATTGCCTTTTATGTCTGACCTGTGATTTTTAACTGTAGCTGAAATATGGCATGTAATTGCATAAAAACCCACCCATCCATTTATTGAACAATTATCAAGTATCTAAAACAAGTTTATGTTCCAGTTAGAAGAAAAAGAATAACAACAGATTTCTTTTGCTTTTATTCAAATCATTATCAAGCATTTATAACATTTTACCTTCTTATTATACACCCTGTATCCAGGTTAAAGAAGTTTCAGCATTTTTAGCAGGGGTTTTGGATATCTTTCTATTACAGCATTTATCACACCATAAAAAAGCTATTTATTTTAGGTGTCTCTATACTTAAGAGGTCTTCAAGGATGGGGACCATAACACTCAGTGTGGTGTTAAGTCAGATGAACACCTTTTCTGTTTTTTTTCCCCCTTGCCTTATTCTCTAAGATTTTACTTTCATGACCTTTTCTTTCCTATACCCCACAAGCCAAATGCAGCTTTCTTTGGTTTTTAATTTGAATTCCTTTTTAATGGTGGAACTTGAGTTAGGCAAGGGAGATTTGTTGAAAACAAAAACGTGTCCTTAAGTCAGCAAAACATTGTTCATTCTTTATACACCAATGATAAAAATGCCACTGATACTATTTCCTAGATTGAATTCACAGGGACCATATTACATTCTTACCGAGAGAAACATTACGTTAGAGTGATAGTTCCTTACCATCCCTGGTTATTATTTGATTTGACTTCTTCAAAATCTCCTTCAACAGCTCAAACATAATATAGTTTCCTAAATCAAACTACAGCCATATCACAGTTGCTGTGCATACATGTAGGAAGTATGTTTCATGTAATTTTTTTTTCTGATTAGATGACTCTTAAACATATGTGCAAATAATGTTCCAGAACAAGTTGTGTAATGCATGGTATTGATCGTAATCTACACTTGTAATCTTTGTAATCTATAGATTCTAATATGGAGATTCTAATAGTCTATATGAAATTCTATATTGTAATATTCTAATATGCATTCTTATATTCTAATCTAATATTTATAATCTATATTTGTAATCTGTATTGGAAGTTGCATTTCTTCATATCTATACTGTGGCATTATAGGGTTTAGGTTAATAAATAGAACATATTTTCAGCTAAAAATCCTGAAGATTAGTGCCTGCAAGGTCAGATACAATGTACACACACTTTGAAAGACACTGACTTGGACTTCTGCTAACAGCGGACCAAATAATTTGCATAATCCTATCTTCTAAGAATCATTTGAAAAGCTGGCCAGAACATTTAAAAAATCTGCGTGAAGTCATCAAAATAGCAAAGAATTACCAGACTAGCACGTGAGGACCAGGAGTACAGCAGAAATCTAGGGAAATGAGCTGCGCGTTTTCAGACATTTTAATCCTGAGGATGTTTCCCGATCCCACAAGACCACTGAGAGGTTGAGAGGGTGAAGTGAGATGTACCATTGTTGTGGGTCCAAGGAGAAAAAGAAAAACTATAGTACATAGCCTGATAAACAAGAACTGATAAACTCTTTACTTTCACCAGGAATCAGAAAGTACACATCCACAAAGTAGAACGAACCAGACGTATAAATCCTTGTATATGGCTTGTTGCTGAGCTATTCATCCTATCAGTTGCAGAAATTGAATGGATGCGATCCTGGGTTGCCAGGGTCCTCATTTGACCGGCAGAAGCAAATGCAATTCGTCACTGGAGCTAAAGTTCATTTTCCTAAGCTTAAAATTATCTTTACAATTGTTTCACAATTATTATGTCACACACACATGCACAAATCAGGTGCATGAGGAAAATATACACCATAACAAAAATAAACAGAGATCATCAGAAATAGACCAACAGGTATAAATACTGGTCCGGGAAACACTTTCTGATACACAACACATCCTCCAATATAACCTCTATTTCAGAGTCGTCTTTATGAGGAAACTAAGTGGTAATTATTGGTGTGACAGACAAATGGCCTGAGCAAATCGACACGAAGGTGAGACTCTAGAGTTGGTTTGGCTGATGCCCAGCAGGCAGTGAGGAGCCTGTCACTGGTCACTGGGTTGTGTCTACTACAGAGAAGCGTGGAACAAGGGAGCTGGTGACTGGGGTGTGCCCACTACAGAGAACTGGGGACCAGGGATGCTTGTGACTGTCAGGCTTTCACTGGTGGCAGTAGAGTGACACAGGGTCCTAGTGGATGGAAGAGCCCTGGGAGGCGGCACATACCAAGTGTCTGGAAATACAAGAACACTGAAATGGAATGGTTCTTGCTGAGGCAACAGGTGCTTTGAGAAACACAAGAGCAGGCTGACGGTGACTCATTATCCACTGTAGACTAACACCTCCTGATAGCAGGTAAAGAAGAAGTAAAGAAAGGTAAAGACCAGAAGAAGGATTTAATCTGAAAACTCCAGAACGCCAGAGCGGGTCACATGGGAAACCTAGATACTCTGCTACAGTCAGGGCAGGGCTCTGGCTGGGAAAAGACGCAACTTGGAGACGTGGTATGGAAACATTCCTTAATTTTAATTCCGCAGACTATCTGCATCATCAGGGCCTACACAGAACTCATTGCTCTCAATCAACCAAATGACTTGAAGACGAATGAAATTGCTGTATAGAAGAGATCAGATTTCTGAGAACAGTTTGTTCCTCTAGGGGGGCCAAGTAGAATAAGAAAATATCTACCTTTGAGCACTGGTCGTAATCAAAGTTGCAAGTAATTCACATTGAGAGCTACAGGAAACAGGGAGAAAGATAACAGTGGATTCACATCGCCAGTGTCCACAGGGCACACACGTACTGAACAGAATGGCAGACACGTTTGCCAACAGAATTTGAATTGCATTTTTTTAAATCTCCAGAGGAAGATTTTTTTCTTTTTTACCAAGCATATGTAATCGAACTTTTTTAAGTTAAAAGATGCTTGTAGCATCTATAGGAATGTTTCTCAGAACATGGTGGCTGATGCCATAATGAAGTTTTCTCATTCTTATGTTCACTCACCCTTATGAACAGTCATGACAAGGGAATCAGCATCCTTTGTGGGCTCACCTCAGCAGTCTGTGCATCCTCACCAGAACAGAGAAACTCAATCACTGTGATTTCCTTATGGGCCGGATGCTATGGTGCGACCTGGGATCCGTACTTGTGGTATATTCATAGGACACATCAATACAAAAAAGCATGAAAAAGCAGTTTCCGTAGAGAACTCATTCTGGTGAAGGCAACAGTGGATACATGCGCCCTTAGGGAAACAGATGTGACACGAGTGCCCAAGAATCAGCAGGCGTACTGTGGCATCTGTATCCCTCAATGCTTTTTCTTCCTGTATGATCTCATTAGTGTGAAATGTATTGTTTGCAACTGAGAACACTGATAGACATCATTTTTCTCTTATTCTGACAATATCTATCTTGAATTCCTTAGCAGACACTTTTTTTTTTTCTTTTCCTGTGTGGGTCTCTACGATGGGTTTGCTTGTCAGATGAAAGGCAACACTCAAAGTCCCTGCGGTCCAACATTACGATCAATATACATATGTAGCTTTTTATATTGTTAGTTAACATTAAATTAAGTTCAAATCAATTTCTTCGGTCGCATCAGACACATGTTAAGAGCTGAACACCCACATGTGGCTGGCAGCTATCATATTTGGCGATGCGGAAACAGAACATTTCTATCACTGAAGAAAGTTCTATTGGACAGCCTGCTCTAAGGCACAATGTGACTAGACCGCACATGCCTGCATTTAGATTAGAAAAGCCTTTGTTAATGGATTGATTGATTCTATTAACGGTTTCAAGTTGTAACCTTGATACCATGAGATATTACATTCATCCTTCACTCCATTGTTCTATCTGATTTTGCCGGTAAGGTTACAAGTGATCAAATTAGAGGCAGCGCTCACTTCATTTCAGAGTAACAAAAATCAAATCTCATTAGCACTCATTACCAAACACTGAGGGCTTCCTCCGAGCAACATCCTCGTGAATGATGTTATTCTCTATTAGAAAATCTACATGCTGACACTAAAAGGCTCATCCTGTTCAGAAAATATGTCTGGCTTACGTTCGAGTGTTCAGTTGGGTCCAGGATGCCTGGTAAGGTGTGCATTTACTGCTGTCACCTGCCTCACGTGGACGTCTCTTCCTTTTGCTAATGGTGCCCCAATTTTGAAATCTCCCCTGATATATACAGCCTTGGTGTTTCTGTCAATCAAAATGATCTACCCACCCTCCCCCGGCCTAGTGCTTGACTTTGGAAGCAAGGTAACCAACTGCGTTATGTTGCAAGAATTTATCACAAGGAGCAAAATTGAGTCGAATTAGTTTACACAAGAGCAGTTACTTGAAACAAAACCTCCTTAGTTCCTCCTCTCTAGACCCTAGGACTGTTTTCATTCAGTCCTTCCTGAAATTTGATTGTTTCATCTTTCTTTGAAAAAAATGTCTTCCTATAAGTTTCTAATGACTTAAAAACAAAACAGGTTCTAAGATAACCAGTTGGTTTATGGGAAAGTGTCTAGCGTGGGAAGGAATGCCACGTATCAATATCAGAACGTACGTAGGATGTACAATTGACATCCTCAAGTGCCATCCACATCCCTCGCCCCCCACCATGACAGCTTCACACACTACTGACCCACCGCTCATGGCCTAGATGTGGACTCCAAATTCAGCCGCCCAGGGGTGATCTAACCACCTTGGTTCTGCCCACTTTGGCCAGAATATTGCTTTCCTCTCCCCACAGTTGTCAGCCATTTGAAGCTCCATTTCCATCTGTGAGTGCTATTAGAGATGTTGGCAAAGAGAACAGAGAAGAGAAACTACTATTTTCAAGAGATTTAACCTTGTCAAATCTGTTGGAGACTTAAAGAAGCCATGTGGTAGGGCACCTGGGTGGATCAGTCGGTTGGGCGTCTGACTTCTGCTCAGGTCATGATCTTGTGGTTTGTGGGTTCGAGCCCTGTGTTGGGCTCTGTGCTGACAGCTCAGAGACTGGAGCCTGCTTCGGATTCTGTGTCCCTCTCTCTCTCTGCCCCTCCCTCGCTCATGGACTCTCTCTCTCTCTCTCTCTCTCAAGAATAAAACATTAGAAATAAAATAAAATAAAATAAAATAAAATAAAATAAAATAAAATAAAATAAAATAAAATAAAATAAAATAAAATAAAATAAAACAAAACAAAATAAAACTATGTTCTAAAAGTGATCAATTTGGAAAAACAACAAAAAACAAAAAACGACAACAAAAGCATATATTTGACTCATGTTTTCTACATCAGCATTTAATCTAATACCTTTAAGCTACACACTGGACTATATATTTTCCTGAATGATCTCTTCAGGGTTATTGTCGTAAGACAAATCTCTAAAACCTGATGGTTTAAATTAATCAGGATTCAGTGATAAATAATAGGGCTTAGTTGCTAAGTGAATTTTACCAATAGGCTTGAATTGGTTCAGATACTACAAAAAATCTGGTATGTCAACAATAATCCCATGAACTCAAAAGGGCTTAGAGCTTAAGAAAATCGCCAACATGAAACAGCACCAAGAAAGCGGGCATTCATTTTGATCAATACAAATTAAGCATAATTATCAAATTTGGTAGACTGATATTTAAACACACTCTAAGGAAGGCCAGTTGAAGTCTGATTAAATTCATACATCCATGAAAAAGTTTATAAAATGCAGCTTCTATTTACTTACACATGTAGACTGGTCTGTATCACCATTTGAATAGAAATTAATAAGCGAAAAGTAGCCATGTGAATTCAAGCAGAATCATGTCTAAAAATCCTCCCTGTAGAACCACACTGCAAAAGACAGAGGGTTTGAATGCTGCAGATTAAGTATTTGGTGGGATTAGTGTCAGCTGTTAAATATAAAACATCTAATAGGAAATGTGACCCGTCAGTCTACTCAGAGAGCATGTTCTCTTCCCTGGTTCATAAGAGATATGTGAGGAACATAGAAAGGAATAGAAATTTAAGAACCTCAGAGCAATGAAACATCCAACATGTTTTTATTGCCACAAAGAATATAAATTTAATCTGCCTTTTTAAATTTATCAGCCTTTCAGCTGTATTCCAAAGCTTAAGGAAGTTTATTTAGGAAGAGACACTAAGTGCACATTTTCACGTACGCTTTGTTCTTTGTAATGTCCAAGTTTGAGCACCTTTTTTTAACTTTATTAATTTATGTTGAGATGGAAGGGAGGGACAGAGAGAGAGAAGGAGAGAGAGAATCCCAAGCAGCCTCCACAGTGTCAGGGCAGAGTTCAACACGGGGCTCAAACTCATGAACCAGGAGATCGTGGCCTGAGTCAAAACCAACAGTCCAACACTTAACCAACTGAGCTGCCCAGGTGCCCCGGCATTTTTCTAATAATTAAAGATTTACTTCCTGAATAAGTAATTTAAAACAACCCTTGTATTGTAGCTATGATGATGACTTAGTGTAGTGTAGCTATAGCTTATGTAATTGTATAATACCAAACATATAATGCAGTTATAAATTTAGACATATTGTCTCAGAGAAACCAGATCAAAATGAGCCATGGATTACAATAAAAATGTACACAAATTCCCAGTGCTCCCAATTATATTTTTTCCTCATGATTAATACTGTGGTCATCAGTGATGTGGGCGGTCAAAAAATTAAATGAAAGAAAGTCTTAATTTCGCATCTTCACAAAGCAGGTACAGGGAGGGGCACCTTGATGGCTCAGCTGGATGAGTATCTGACTCTTGATTTCAGCTCAGGTCATGATCTCACTGTTCTTGAGTTCAAGCCCCAAAGCCCCGAGTTGGGCTCTCTGTAATCAGGATAACCTGCTTGGGATCCTCTGTCTCCCTACCTCCCTTTGCCCCTCCCAGGCTGGCATGGGCTCTCTCTCTCTCAAAAATAAAATAAAAAATTAAAAAAAGTTAAAACAAAAAACAAAACACAAAGCAGGTACAGTGAGCATCCAGGCCCCAAGACTGGGCTGCGGGCCCCTTGCTCTATGTTGTCGTTCATCACCCACGTCTGCAGAAGCAGGCTCATTTTCAGTGTCATGTTAGGAAGGGAGAAATCTAGTTAAATCTAACTATGCGTGCTTTGGAGGCGGCAGAGCTAAATTGCCATATTTTCACACAGGGACTTGTTTCCAGCACTTCTTGCTTTTCTATAAATATGTGAAATGACTATGAATAAGTCAATAATTTGTCCTTCTCACCCCCCCTTAAAGACACTATTTTTCAAAGTTCTTGATTGCTTCTAGTTGTTTTTATTTTTATCATTTTTAAAAATATCAAGAAAATATCAAGTAATGCTGTCAAATTAATCTGGATGGAAAAAAAAATCTAGTGGCCTCATACAATAAGAATAAGCTGATTTCTTACGGAGTCAGCTTTGCGACTAAGACCCAAATCTTTTCTCTGGCAATCTGTTGCTTAACACCTGCTGCTTACCACTTCATAAAAGTCAAGTCTAAATGAACTGGCATTCTTCATAGTGCTGCAAATTCATTACTGTCATAATCATTAAGGGCAGTAAAAACAATCAGGGTTTACTATAAACTGACAGATTGAAATCTAGAATGAATGAGCTTATATGAATCTATTATACCATGGAACTAAATACAAAGGAAAAACAAGCATCACACATTGTAAACACACTTTTCTCCAGGAATAAACCCACACACACAGGCATACATAATTATACACACATACAAATTAATGTTAAAAGAAACCTATGTTTAGCAAACCCTATATACTCAAGTTCATCAGTAGCTAGTTATTTCAGACGGTATTACTTACTAAGCCTCAGAGAGCATTATTTTCATTTAAATTCCACTGGTAGGCAAAACTTAAATGTCAAAACTTAGCACAGTGTTTAATGAGTGAATAAATATTAGAAACCATAGCTCTTGAAATCTTAGGTAAGTCATTATTAGGGGCTTACTACTTTAAGTTTCTGACATTTACTCCTTTTTATCATATAAGTTTTATTTCTTATTAAAGATTCGCCTGCTTTGAAGATAATCTACTTAAGAAAAAAATACTGTTTTTTTTTTTCTCTTTGAGCTTTGCTTAAACACAAGCATCACATTCATAATGTGCTTTTCAAAGCAACTGGACTGAGTCATCTTGATGTGTTATGAAACCCTAAATGCAATTTAGCTGGACAAAAGTATAATCCAATTATGTGGGAAATAAACAGATGTGGTTACTGTCTCCTAAAAATACACCATTTAACCTACTGAGGATCCAAGGAAGACAAATGCCTCAGAAACTTGATAATAAGCAGCCGACAAAGTCTTGGGCAGAATAGTAATCCTAGAAATAATCTGTTTTACTATCATTATATTTTTATCCTAGTGAGATTAAGGCCTTCACAGACTGAGGTTTTATTGCAGTGTCAGTCTATAGGATCTCAACACAATGAATTTATCAACTGACACTTTACTTCAAGGAATGATTCGTCAAACTGGTGACAAAACTGACCAAACCCAGCTAAGTCATCTGGGATCTAGAACAGTTCATTTACCTACTGTGGGATGAGAATGAAACTATGCTATGAAAACAGTAAAAATAAAAATTCAATAGCAGCTCCTATCTGCAGGCCCGAGACATCAGCCCCGCCTCTAGTTAGATATGAGGGCAATGGTTTGCTAATGATATTTATAAAGCATCTGCATGAAGGGGAGCACTGATGGTCCAGGGCACATGGGAGAGAAAACAGCCTCCCATAGACACTGTTCATGAGAGCATCAGGGTTTAATTCAAACCAAATGGAGTGCAAGAAAAAAAAACGTGTTTGGGGTGGGGGACACAAAATATTCCCACAAACAGAATTTTCCCCTAACAGAAGGCTTGGTTTTGTTAGGTGTTAGGCTTGGTTTATGATATTTTGTAGTTGTTCCCGATTTATCTTGCAGGTGGGGGAAAGTGAGGCCACTGCAGGGCATGGAGAAGAGAAGAGAGTCCAAGTTCAACAGCAGAAGGAGACTGGAGGCAGGGTAAGAGACACACATATCAAGAGGAGGTTTCTAGGAAGAAAATAAATGTAAGGGAGTGGTGGAAATAAATACATTTTAAGATAATTTTGGGGACACCTGGGTGGCTCAGTTGGTTAAGCATCTGACTCTTCATTTCCACTCAGGTCATGATGTCACAGTCATGGGTTTGAACTGCATGTTGGGCTCCAGGCTGACAGTGTATATCCTGCTTGGGAATCTCTTTCTCTGCCCCCCCCCCCGCCAAATAAATAAATAAACAACAACAAAAAGACAATTTTTAATTGTATGTTGTACAGCATATGACATACATTCTCTTGTCTATCTTTCTGTTTCAACTTCATTAAAATATCCATTCCTGGTTGACGTGCTGGATTTGTTTTGGGAGATACCATGAAGGATGACTTGGGTTGGTTGCCGTGGAAACAGACTTCACCACAGCTGTTTGCATATAATTGTTTCAGAATTAGCCCCTGTGAGTTGTCTCACCTTGATGCAACTGTTGGAAATCTTTATGTAACACCTTCGACCTCATCAGCACACCACCGTGGACTTGTCACTGGGTGCTGGTTGCTCAGCTCGGGTGGGTGTCAGTGTGGTCCTGGTCACAGCAGCTCTCTTCAGTGGAAGGCAGTTTCTAAACTGGGACTCCAGTCGTGAGACATCAGCGGTCAAGGCTGCTGACAGTCTAGCAGAATGAAAGTGTGATCTTGTTGATGGTTTCTTTTGCTGTGAAGAAGTTTTAAGTTTGATGTGGTTCTACTTGTTGATTGTTTACTTGCTGTTTGAGCATTTGGTGTCATATCCAAAATATCATTGCCAAGACGAATGTCAAGGACTGTCTCCCATGTGTTTTTTTCCAGGTATTTTATGGTATCTGGTCCCATGTTTAAGTCTTTGATCCATATAGACTTAATGTTCATGAATGGTGTAAGAAAGGGGTGCAATTTCATTTTTCTGTATGGGGTTATCCAGTTTTTTAAAACCATTTGTTGAAGAGACTATCCTTTATCCATTGGGCATTCTTGTCTCCCTTGTCAAGTATTAGTTGACCATACACGCAAGTGGTTTAATTCCGGGCTGTCTCTTCTGTTCCATTGGTCTGTGTGTCTATTAAACAATCTGTCTATCAATGGATGAATGGATAAAGAAGATATGGGGGTGTGTCCACGTTTGTGTGTGTGTGTGTGCGTGTATAAAATTAAATATTCAGCCGTGAGAAAGAAGGAATTCTTGTCATTTGTGACAACATGAATGGACTTTGAGGTCATTATGCTAAGTGACATAAGTCAAACAGAGAAATACAAATGTTACACGATATCAGTTATATGATGAATATAAAAAATATCTGAACTTGTGAAAACAGAGAGTAGAGTGGTAATTAGCAGGGGCTGAGGGATTGGGGCATAGGAGAGATGTTGGTTAAGGGTGTGAACTTACAGCCAGTAGATAAATAAGGGCTGGAGATCTAATATACACTACAGTGATCATAGACGACAGTATTGTATTATGAGAATCTAACTCTCTAAGAGACTGCACCTTAAGTATTCCTATCACACACAAAAAAAGAAACAATTATGTGGCATGACAGAGGTATTAGATAATACTATAAGGCAATCATACTGCAATGTATAAATGCATCAACACAATATTTCCTGCACCTTAAACTTATACAGTGTTATGTGTCAAATATATTTCAATGAAAATAAAGAGCAATCTTGGAGGTATCCATTACAAAAGTGGAGCACATCTTCAAGGAAGGGTTAGAGCAAGAGCCACGACGACCTATACAAGGGTCGCTCCCTCTGGGCTAGAGGAGGATTCCAGGGATACAAGGAGCTGTCCTCACCATCAGCAGACGTGGAGAAAGTGACATGGACTCAGAGAGGCCTCAAGTTGCTTCACTGACAGCACCCAGCCAGTTTAAGTCCACTCCCCATCTGGCAGTTTCAAGGGGCTCTTTTCCCTCTATTATTCTCATTTCCACATAAACTTTCATTCCATTTCTAATTTGAAATGATTTCTGAAACTCTCCTGTGCACTTATTTGAAGAATAATTGAAAAGGGGAAAATGAAGAAAAAATAAAGGATTTATTTTTGCCAACAGAAAATACAGGCGATTTATGGCAAGCATGAAATGAGGACCCCTTAAGAGTTTTCCAAAGTATGTCAGCTAGTAGCATGGGGTTTTAGAGGTTTTCTTTACTGCAATCAGTCCTGCTGGAAATAAGGAGTCAGTTCAGGAGATCAGTAGAGTACAGCTAGCAAAAGAATGATTCCTGAGAAGAGTTATTAACTGTGGGCATACTGTGCGCAGAAGCAATCAGAAGATACCGGCCAAGACGTGGGAAATAAGGAAGGAGTCATTAGCAACACCTTAATTGCTAGGTCCAAGATGTATGTTCCCTTCCCCAGACTTTGCAGCCAGCTACTGACACTGGACAAAATAAATAAAAATAAATAATAAAATAAAAAAAACTTATTGCTAACACAAGTGCCACGTGTTTACATGTGTCCATTCAGCCTGAGGATTTACCCTCAGGGTGATTTATTGATGAATTCCCTTGCTTTTACCTGCATGAATTTCTAGGGTAGAGGGACGGGTGTTTTGTTTGGTTGTTTGTTTGTTTGTTTGTTTGTCTGTTTGTTGCAGATTCCCTATTTGTACTACACCAGCCAACTATTTTGAGGATACTGTGGCTCTACTAAATGCCATTCACAAACTCATCAATACTTGCAGGGAGGTGAGCAGCTATTATCTCCCTGGGTAAGTATCATTAAGTATTTTCCGCTCTCTGAAAGCACGATGGACTGAGGGAAGCTCAAAGTATCGAGAAGCTTCTGTTCTCGTCACTTCTGTAGAGGTTGTGAGGTCAGGTTTTTGTTTACACATTTACTTCTGGTTGGAATAACACATAATCCTCCTTAAAATGAGGCTCTATCTAGGAGCATTGATTATTTCAGGTTTCATTAAATATAATTCTAAAATAAATGCTCCTGCATATTTCTCTACTCTATATTGGTGAGAATGAATTCCATATTAATTACTGAAAATAGCTGAAAAGCCCTTGATAATCAAGGAACAAATGTAGAGTCAGAGTGTAGGAAGAGGTCAAAGATGCTATCGTCTGGATCACATTAGGTTGAGACGTCAGGATGAAAAGCTGCATGTAAAGGGCTATTCATTGTCAGTGACAGGGGTACTGCCCAGGGTAGGCGGGTTTCATCTCCCTCTTGCCCCCAGTGTCCCCATTGGTTTTACGGGACTAGAGGGTGCTGGCATGAGAAGACACTTCTCCCCCCACCCATTTACAGCTTCTAATTCAGGAAGGACTGAGGATTCTGAGGCTCTTTGAAGCAGAACTATGATAACAAAATAGATGTCACTGCAGGTTTGTAAGAACAGACTTAGGAACGGATCATCACATTCTCCAGCCAAAAGCTGCTGGTGACGAAATACGGAGCCTGGTCTGGTGAGCCGAACTCCAGGAGAATAAAGCCACGTCCATTGTAATCTCAACTCCGCCATGGTTGGTAGCGGCCAGGACCGAAATTCAGTCATAAACATATGCAAATTTATGTTTTTTGGTTATGTTTTTCTCATTTCTTCCACCTTCTGTTGATAAGGGCACCCTGACTCTCCTCTGCTACGTAATGCTCTGGCTGGAATGTAAATCAAGAGGCCTGCCCTCACTTAGCCCAAAGTTGGATATAACAGAGAATTAGCAGAGCTCACGGAGATCCTGCTCGTATTTCTGGTCATCTGAATTCTGAATGGACTTTGTTCATTGGTCAACGCTGTCAATGTGACTCTGCTGTTTAGACCCTGGAGGACTTACTACAGCATTACATGCCGGGTTCATTCTGAAGCCTTCTTCTCTTCCTTTCTGTGGGCTAATAGCCTCAGACGAGTTCCTTCTGGAGCTGACAGGCTAGTCAGTGTTGGTTTCTGTTGGTGCAACCAAAAAATCCTAACTCATAGAGCATATCTGGTGTATGAAAAAGATTTGCACTGATTCTTATAAAAAGCACTGGAAAAATACTAAATTGTTTAGTCCTTTACTGTGTTTTGCTTGATCTCAACACCAAATGCACAATTTCCCGACAGTAGTTCTCAAATATGCTCACCATCACCTGTGTGAGAGAAGGAAGTCCTCAGTTCAAGGCGCTAGACATTTGTTCCAGGGAGGCAGTTGGTCATTTCTGGGCAAGACTGGGAAAGGGAGGAAAGCCCTTTCAACAAAGAGAACATACTTCAGATAGAAATGTAAGTCAGTGGTTACAGCTTGACCATATCGGAGAGTTATCAATCTGAGCCCTCATGTAAATATAGAAATTTCTGAGACATGGTGAGCTCCCATGGACTGTAGGTCCACTAATGCAAAACCTGTAAGCCTTGAAGAACCAGAGAACTGTTTGGCCTCAAAAGGAGATGTGACACCAAAAATATCTCCTTTGAGGATGGGTGCTTTTTTTGTGTGGAATGTTCTTTATATTCTTTGCTAACAAACTGTGTGAGATTTTACTGCATAATCCACGTAATCTGACAAAGGTGAGCTGTTCTCATAACTCAGATATTCTTAGAAACATTTTAAGGAAAGAAAACCTCAGTAGAAGTTTGAAACTAATAGACTTGTAGCCAAGGAGATGGGCTTGAGGCATCAGGATCTGAGATGTGAATAAAAATGTGGTCCTTTCCATACTGTAGTTACTGTGAATAATGCTGCAAGGGACGTGGGGGGCCTAGCATCTCTTCATGCCCGTCATGGGTGAATGAATAATGATGGAATGCTTCTTCCCTCATGAAAAAGAAGGAAACCCTGCTGTTTGTGACAACTTGGATGAATCTTGAGGGCATTATGCTAAGTGAAGTAAGTCAGGCAGAGAAAGCCAGATACCGTATGATCTCACTCGGAATCTAAAAAATGCTAAACTCAGACCAACAGAGAACATAGTGGGCCAGGGCTGGCAGTGTGTGGAAAATGGGGAGACACCGGTCAAAAGTTACCAACTTCTAATAATAAGATTAACAAGTTCTGGGGAATCTAACAGGCAGCAAGGCGATTCTAGCTAATAATAATGCATTCTTTGCGTGAAAGTTGTTAAGAGAGTAAAACTTACATGTTCTCACCACAAAAAAGAAACAGTAATTATGTGACAGGATGGAGGTGTATTAGCTGTGGTGCTAATCACATCGTAATATATCAATGCATCAAATCAACACACTGTACCCCTTAGACTTACACAATGTCATATATAAACAGTATCTCGATAAAGCTGGACATAGGTGGCCTCTTTTGTATTCATCAGATCATAAGTCATTTGCAAAAAAAAAAAATTCCGGAATGGAAATTTTGTCTTCTAACAAATGAGAGCCAAGTGTTTTGGAGACATTGGTAGCTGATTAATCACAGTGGCACTGACAGACAGAGACCCTTGACTGGCAACAAAAGTCAAAGCCAGTGCAGCAAAATGGAAAACACCTCAGTAAAAAAGAGTGTTGCCATAACATCCCCAAAATAGAAATACAGAAGGAGAGAACTCAATGCTCATTATCTGTGTAAAGGGTAATGGCAGCTGCAGTACAGACAAGTCACCTCAGATCCTACTCCCTCTCTCACTTCTAACTGAGCCTCTTTTAAAATAAATGTCATCAGTAGTTTACAGCACAATATATTTGGGACCTAGGCCATATGGGAAATGTCAAACGTATGTTACATGACATGCACATGTCTCACAAAACATAACACATCTAAGATGTCAACTATAGGAAGAAACCATGTTTCTCCGAGTATGATTTACCCTTTTCATATTTCAATGCCTTTGTGACAATGATAGATGCATTTTCAAAATGCATTTACGTTTAGTGTAACTTTATTTCTGTGTGTAATGTTATTAGTAAGATGAGGCTGTATTTTACAACTAAAGAAAAGTTATTCACTGAAATGAAGTAATCCTTACGGAACAGTCACACTAATATATTTTTCCAGTAAATGTACTATGAATCCTTGAGCCCAGAAGATACTTCTAAACAAAAATTGTCATCTTTTTTCAAGTACACTTTTTTTCTATATTTGAACTATGGGATATTAGTTCTCTAAATGTTTATCTTTCCCACTGGATTTAAATGTTGTAGCTCACTATCTTTTCCATCTGCTTCCTCTGGACACATCCTTTCTTCTGGAAGGAAGACAGTGCTTTGAAAGAATATTACCCATATGTAGAAGTGTTTCAAACACAAGGTTCCTTTTTACAATTACCTCAACAGCTGGTGTTGTGTGTTTACATTTAGGCAGAAGAAACCTTACCAAGACATACTGTGAAGCTTCAAGAAATTTAGATTTATCACAGGGTAGGCAAAACACATTGGCAAATAATTCAAATAAGCCTGTACGTCTCAGAGATAAGGGGGTTCTATACAAGAAAATGTAATCTTTAATCGACAAAGTTATGGAGCCAATCGACAAAACAGAATTGACCAGGGGCACCTGGGTGGCTCTGTCAGTTGGGTATCTGAATTCAGCTCAGGTCATGATCTCGTGGTTCGTGAGTTTGAGCCCCGTGTTGGGCTCCGTGCTGACAGCTCAGAGTCTGGAGCCTGATTTGGATTAGGTGTCTCCCTTGCTCTCTGTCCCTCCCTTGCTCATGCTCTGTCTCTCTCTCTCTCTCAAAAATACATGAACATTAAAAAATTAAAAAAAAAAACAGAATTGACCAGTCTTTGGAACTAATATGTATAAAACAGATAATTGAGTCACCTGCTTTGAAAAGAAATTAACACTCACTCAATAGTAGCAATTATACAATCAGTGGAGGGTGGGTTTTGAAATGCCAGATGACTCCATGGTCTGGCATTACCACCCTGGGAAAAAACACGGGCCATGTAGCAGACGTACCTGGGTTCTAATCCTGATTCTACAATTTACCATCGATGCATTTCACTTTCTTAAACTTTGTGAGCTTCAGTTTCTACATCTTTAAATTAGGCTGGAAACGTCTACATAAGCCTTTTGTGAAATGTTAGCTCCAGAGCATCACCACTGTTTCCCCATCAACTAGCAAAGAACATCATTCAATTAATATATTTCAAACAGGGTAAGATGAAAAAATACTAAGCCATCAAATCTCCTGTACTTCAAAGTAGTTGCAGAGGAATTTACCAACACTAGTAGCAAAGAGGTGGGCATCTCCCCCTTGGCCTCCTGCTTCCTGCCGAGCCTTCCTGGTGTTCTAGAGGCTCAGCTGGCCCAGCAGAGCAACAGGCTGGCTCCCCAGTGCAGGCAGAGAGGGCTCCCCAGTCTTGTGGAAAGCCAACAGTCCACTCTAGGAACATGCCTCAGGCTCCCAGCTCCCTGGAAGGTCTCCATTTTCCTCTGGGGACAAAGATCTCATTCTCTCAATTTTAATTTGTTCCAAGAGCGTCCCATGCTGCACGCCACAATTACAGCTCTCGGTGATCCCCTTTCAGACCCACACTCGGCCATCCCACCAGCACAAGCAGCCTCAGCAGACCCAGAATAAAATGAGTGCCAAATCTATGAACTCAGATCCATGCTGTCCCTGGGATTACGGAGAGAAGACAGTAAAATGAATGTGCAAATGCAGGGGAACATACGGAATTTACAACACTGGCCTCGGTTGCACTGTACCTACCCCAAAATGTAACCCTTCCCTGGCACATTTCTAAATAAATATATACAGTCAATAACCTCATTGTTTGATTTTTAATATGATATGGGGTGCTTGGGTGGCTCAGCCCATTAAGCTCTGACTCTTGATTTTGACTCAGGTTGTGATCTCACAGTTCACCGGATTGGCCCCTGCATGGGTCTCTGCGCTGAGCGTGGAGACTGCCTGGGATTTTCTCTCTCCCTCTGTCTGTTTCTCCCCCACTTGTGCACTCGCGTTCTCTCTCTCTCTCTCTCTCTCTCTCTCTCTCTCTCTCTCTCTCTCTCTCTCAAATAAACTTTAAAAACACATGATATACACAGGTACATGTGTGCATATGTTCCAGGAGAAACAGAGTGGCATTCTCCTGGGAGTTACAGCAAAATGCCCAGGTGTGATACACAGATGCTCTATTTGGCTGGGAGTAGGACACATTTCCTGTGTTGGGCAATCACTGAGCTTCAGATTCACCATGCTTGCTCCAGTGTCCACACACAGAACAGTTGGATGGGATAGCACCTGTCGAACTATATGAATTAGAAAGGAGGCAGGAGACGTCTGTCTGCCAGGAAAAAGGGGGGAGTTATTACCAGAAGGAGAAAATGGATAGGAGGCCAAAAGCAGTAGATATTTACATGTAAACCTGTATAAATACCAGAGTATGTTACTGACTTTTACTTCCTTTATACCCTTACATGATGCTGGTTTGGGCCGCGAACAATTAGAAGCTGATAACAGGTGAAAGGATTAAGTTTTTACATGAAATATTATGTTATTTTTTTCCCTCTGGCCCCCCATCTCCCTTGAGCTCATGCTAACCTCACCTGTGGTTTCCACCTGTTGCATGAGCCAGTCAACCTTCCCTAAGCCTTGAGATAACACTAAGAGAAGAAGTGTGTCTTCATTTTAGAACAGAGGAAGCCTTCAGCTACACAGATGTGACCAAACATCAGGTCAGAGGAAGGCACAGACAAGGAAAAAAAAAAGTAGGAAAGACAATATAAACCTAGATCCACTCTATAAAAATGTCTTTCCTACTTATTCCCCTTGAAAAATAATTGGCTATTCTACAATGTTCACTGCTCGGGAAAATAACTGTTCAATCTTCCCTAACCACAGGAACCCCTGCAACGCCTCCCTCCTTTTCACTCTGCCTGTGCCCCTCGCTCAGAATTAATTCTTGAATAAAAGTGTGTTTCTCTCCTTCAAGCCCCTTCCCCTTCCCTACCTTCATTTTCTATCCCCTTAATAATCTCCCAGATGGGGGATGCCTCATAAGCCTTCCTGAGAGCCTATGTGAGGGCAGCCCTGCAGGATTACTACCTGCAGTAACCTGGATGCCCATGACAGGTATAACTGGGCCCCTGTTGGTCTGAAGGAACATTCCTGATGTGCTGGTCCCCCAACATCCTTTACCAGTCAAGGCAGAAACTCACAATTCCTCCGTGTGGTCAGCTTAAATCAATATAAAGGCACACAGCTGCTCATCTTTAAGCCCCTCCAATCCAGCCCTTGTAACCTCAGGCTGAGGCAAGAAAAAGGGGGAAAAAAGTGCATTGTTCTCTGGAGAAAAATGCAGGCATCAGGGATGACAGCTACCTCCATCTATCTCTTCAGAGACAGAAATTAGAAAATACATCCTACCCTTAACTCTCCACCCCCCCCCCCCATTTCTATTTCTCCTTTTTCACCTAAGTGGAAACAGTAGATGTTTCCTTCCTGTGGTTGGGACCCTAGGAACAGCTGAGCTGGAAACAGCATGAGGACAGAAGGAGTCCTGAAGGAGTCCCCCATGTGAACTTAAACACCTGGAAACTTAACACCTACCATACCCTCCTTCCAATTCCTCTCCTGAGGAGAAGAAAGAGTCCTGTGTGGTCTGCCAATATTCTAGACTTAAATCACCACCACCAACAGGCAATAGCCTTAGTTTCCTTACCACTTATCTCCTAGGACCTAGAAATCAACTTCCCACTCTGTTCCAGAATCTAGAGGCAGAGTCATGAGTGATGAGTCATGAATGATTTCCCTAATTTTCCTTGCTGGAATTGGATCTCATGCCATCACCCTCCCCATGGCCTCCAGTTCCTGATGCCTGCTCTAGAGTACCACAGGGCCACCTCAGCCCCAATTCCTAATCTACTACTTGTGGCCATTCAGGCCATGATGCTTCTCCTTGAGCCAAGACCCTGAATGCTACTCCTTGGCAGTCACCAGGGTCCTTCCATTCACAGAGAGATTTCACAGGCCATCCACATGACTCCCAAGTATGAACCACCTTTCAATTACCTGCTTCCTCGCTCAACTATTGGAGGTGCTATGTAAGTCCCTGAAACAACTTTCTAATAATCTTTTAACAGGAATATTTGGAGATAATTAGTGGATGTATGTAGGTATGTATGTGTATACATATGTATACATACATCTACATTACATATATATATATGTGTGTGTGTGTGTATGTATGTGTGTATATATATATATATATATATATATATATATATATATATATATTACGCTGCCCAAATGGATCCTATTGTTTACCTTTCCTTGCATCCTCTCACTTTGTCAGGGAACTCTGCAGGTAACTTTGCCAACATTGACTCTGAGTTTAGCCTATGACTTGCTTTAATAAATGGAAAGCCTATAAAGCACTTGGGCATTTCAGCCTGCCCTATCTTTTGTGCCTTTTTCATGGGCATGCTACCACGCCATGATAGACTAGAGTATTAGAGACTTGGGAAGCACAGCCAAGTAGCCCCAGTGTTCTCGACCAAGGTCAGTTGAGTTCAGCCGACAAGCAGCCAGCACTTAGCTGAGACTGAGCCCAGGTGACAAGGCAGAGCTGTCGTTTTCAGTTTTCTGGGTACATGAGCAATGACTGCCAGTGTTGAGGTCATTTGTTACACAGCATTAATTTAGCAATAGGTGATTGATACATGAGTTCTATGCTGATTTTTAATATGTGATCACTCGTCCCATCTCAGTGTCCACGTCCCTTAAAATGGCAACTTATTATCATGCCAGAATCTCCAAACATTTGTTGAAAACAGAAAGAACCAACTATAGAGTGCAATTATCTATCCAATCACATTAATACACATAAACAGGAAAATGATAGTATAATGATTAAATACATAAAAACAAAGTAATTGTAACTGAAACCAGGACCTACAAGTTTGTATGTATTACACTAAATATTATTGAGGGTAAGCAAATCAAATGAGAAGCCTATTTTCTCTTCAATATATTCATATGATGATGCTAATAATCAAAGTGCCAACAGATACTGTAAAATAATAATTGACCAAAATGAATACAGATATCTCCATTTGCATAAAGGTATATGTTTATTCATACTTTGTTTTTTCATGTCCACAGAAAAATTCTTAGTAGGATGTACTGAAAACTAGTTTTCACTCTGAGAATTTTCACCAGCCAAGAGTGATCTGGGCTTGATGAATTTCGTATAGGTAAAGGAATAAAACAGTAAGAAATTTAGATAATACTCTTCTCATTCAAATGGACTGTCCATGTTTTTGTGGGTTAAAGAAGATTAAACTAGTCAGCTAGAATCCTCTGGAGATTTAAAAAAAAGTATATGCATTTGTAAATATCACTATAATTCTTTTCAACGAGGATCCTTTTGTAAGTATCACTGCACAACAAGAACACATTGCCTTGGAATTCACATCTGTTCAATATCTATAAGCTATCAAAACAATAAATACCCCAGACTTTTCCAATGATTTATACTGAACTTCTTCTTTTCTTTAAAATTTTTTTTAATGTTTATTTATTTTTGAGAGAGGGAGAGAGAGAATGAGCTCACAAGTAGGGGAAGGGTAGAGAGAGATACAGACACAGAATCTGAAGCAGGCTCCAGGCTCCAAGCTGTCAGCCCAGAGCCTGATGCAGGGTATGGACCCATGAACCGTAAGATCATGAGCTGAGCTGAAGTTGGACGTTTAACTAACTGAGCCACCCAGGCACCCCACTGAACTTCTTAAACATCCGTTTATGTGTCTTTTTAATTCAGTAAGACCCAAACAAAAATACTTTTAATATTGATTTGTATTAGCCCCAAATACTAACATGGTATTACATTCAACTTTATTTGAATATAAAACACAATTTGTCCATACATTCATTCAACGAACACACTGCATGCCACACGTAGGACGTAATCTGCTCTTCTTCTCCAAGTGCATGGGCATAAGGCAATGACTGCCTTCTGGGGTCAGAGAGAGACAGGACTGTGTCACCATCTCTGCCACTCACTGTTTGCAGATTATAAAACATATGAAGCAAACTGGCAACTTGGTGAGAACATGACCTCCACCTCTCATGAGTGTATCAGTGTTAGTGGGTATTTTAAGGAGATCACATCATTTGGGAAGTCCACCGCTAAATCCCCAAATGCAGCTTGTGAACGAACCGCACAGGACATGTATCATCACCAAGAACAGGCACCTGATTGTGACACTGATTCACTATCTGCCACTAGTTCAAGTAAGAGCTTCTGTAAAAATATCTTCCATAATAGAACTCAAAAGCCAAAATTAAAAAAAAAATAATCTCAACAATATTTTCCAGGACTTCAGACAATTCAAATTTCAAATGTCTTTAATAATGCTGTTTATAGAAATCAAAGATACAAGGTATAGATTAGTCATAAGGAAGAGCTGTCTGATTTATTCATTTAATAAACCTTTGTTGGCACCATATAGGTCACTGCTGTTGGGAATATAAATATGAGAAATATAAATATAGTAGCAGAATTTCTAATGAGGAGGATGTTTTCTAGAATATGATGAGTTATAAGTTCCTGAATGTATGTCGATACAAAGAAAGGGGAAACCAGACTTGGCTAGCATTTATTCTGTACTGTGTGCCATGGCATTTTCTTCCCCTCAGTAAGTATCTCTTACTAAGGAAACAATTACTGTTTTAACACAATGAAGATAAAACCAAACACAGAATAGCAGGACCTGATATCATCCTATCACTACACTTGTTCTGCTACAGCTTGTACCCATAAAAGTACCTTTCCTACCTCCTTCCAAGGTTAACTACATAAAGATATTTATATGATCTTGTAGTATCACTCAAGCTGTGTTTTCTAGATTTTGCTAGTCTAGCCTAGAAGAATAACATCCAAAACTTGTCCCTTAAAGTCTCTGATTTTGAATATCTTACTTTCAATATTTTTTAAAAGCTTATTTATTTATTTTGAGAGAGAAAGCATGAGCAAGGGAGGAGCAGAAAGAGAGAAGGAATGAGAGAATCCCAAGCAGGCTCTGTGCTGTCATCACAGATCCTGATGCAGGGCTCGAACTCATGAACCATGAGGTCATGACCTGACCAAAAACCAAGAGTCATAAGCTTAACTGACTGAGCCACCCAGGGGCCCCAAATATCTTACCTTCAGACAGAATGTCAATTTGACATAAAAAGTAATACATGATCTCCCTTTTAAAGTGAACCACATCATATTGTTTAATTGAATCGCTTATTTAAAAAAATTAAAAATCTAAAAATTTGCAGACAAAACATGCTAAAAGCAGTTTAAGAATTATACTCCACAGTTTGGAAGTTTTCAGAAAATATTCTAAATCAAGATGGAAAGAAAAAGAAAAAAAAAAACCCTTGTCACATGAACCCAAGTGATGAAGCATCACAACCTATAACATACTTCTGAACATGTGCTATCTGTGGCTGCCATACAGATACATACGTATGAAATAGGGCACAGTCCTTCCCTTAAAAAGTATGTATATTTGAATTTTTGCATTAGAGTTTTTAAAGAACATGTCTAAGGATTCACATATCATTATGTGATAGTCGATGTGAGTGATAAAAGACTAAATTTGGTTCAGTGTAAGAAGCTATTAAAATGTTTACCACTTCAGTTACTTTCAAGTGCTCTCTTTTGCAAACCCTGGCACACTCCAGCTCTATTATCTAGGAGTGATACTGCTCCGGGAACCCGGGAGGAGAGCCTTGGACATAGAAGGAGCCAGTCTATGTTTTGTTGTCTTCCCTGCACAGGGCTGATGAACCAATTCATATAAATCAGAGCCAAACAGACCCGAAACTGATCCCAAATCACCATAAAAAATATAATAATAAAAAGCCAGAAATATTGCGAGAAGTACCAAAATGTGACACACGAAGTGGGCCAGTGCTGCTGGGGAAAAAAATGGTACAGATAGGCTCGCTTGATGCACGGCCATCATAAACCTTCAATCTGTGAAAAACACAGTATCTACAAAGCGCAGTGAAGTGAAGCACAATGAACTAAGGTGCACACAATGTAGAGGAAATAAAGGCAGGGAGAGGGCAAGGAGCAGCGTGGGAGGGGGAAGGGAGAAAAGCTGGGAAGATGGGTATCTCATGGGGACCTTGAGGGGAGGAGGGAGGAGGGTTTGGTTCTCACTGAACTGACGGGAAACCTGTGACATTGGATGAAAAAACAGCAGAAAGGCGAGGGAGCATCTCAAGGCTGGCGCACAGGTTTGGAGCCGGTTGATGCGATGCTGGGTGTTGTCAGTCCCCGAAATAAGAATACAGTGAAGGGGAGCGGTGGGCGAGCTGGGGAGAGCTCACAAACCTGGCTCACTCTCGGTGAGCCCGAGATACCCATGCCATATCCAAGACGCGGTGGGTTTCGCAGTCCTGAGCCTTGGAATGAAGCTGGGAGATGCAGGAGGTGTGACCTTAGCAACCACCTGAAGCTGTGGACCACTGAGGACGTTAAGGGTGGATGGGGTAGATGGGAACCAATGGGAACGAAGGGAGAGGATGAAAGTAGGGAAGCAGAGATGAGCACATGAACATTGAGACACACACAGTGGAAAAGCTGCCTGAAAACTGACCCGAAGAATACGATTAAGAAAACAAACTACAGGAACAATAAATCAAAAGAAAAATGTGTACCATGAACAGTAAGAGACGAGAGAGGTTCAGAGATCAAGGAGCAGCTAGGATACTGAATTGTGCAGTCCCCTGAAGGCAGCAGGTGGTACAGGGAGGGGGAGACACGCTGGTATTGGGCATTCCAGTCAAGCAGTGGGGCTGGAGTCCACCTGCCTTTGAAACAGAGGAACGGGGGGCCTGGGTGGCTCAGCTGGGTCAGCTACCAACTTCAGCTCAGGTCATGATCTCAAGAGTTTGTGCGTTCAAGCCCCATGTCAGGCTCTGGGCTGACAGCTGGGAGTCTGGAGCCTGCTTCAGATTCTGTGTCTCCCTCTCTGTGCCATCCCCCTATACTGGAGCTCTGTCTCTGTCTCTCTCTCAACAACAACAACAACAACAACAACAACAACAACAACAACAACACAGAGGAATGGCTTCAATAATTCACTTAATGGGTCACTGGATTTGAGGGGAATTCAAACTCATAAGTCTAATTCTCTGTAGAATCAAGGACCTCTGGAAACCAGGTCATTTCTTAGGCGAGGCTGTCAAGAAAGAGTATCACTACCCACAAGAAGAATTCTAGCTACATGGAACAGGAGGAAATGACAGTGAGTGTCTCAGAAACTGTGGCTGATTTTTACTCCATGACAAAAATAAGCACCTCTACCATGGTGGGTGGCTTCAAAAACATTTATAACTTAAAATTGATTTGACAACCAAGATATTTTATAACATTTACAAGAATCACTTTGTTATAGCCAAAAAAACACACCCTAAGGCATACTCTTTGTGTGAATGCTGTACTTTATCCAAAAATCTTGTTTCTGTTTTGTTCCTTGTTAAATTCCTACGCTGTGACTTGCTGAAAAGCTGCAGGAGACAGAATTTCCTGATGAGCTGTGTAACAGCTATTTCTTCCTCCCAATGTGCCTTCAACAACTGTGTTCAACAATAAATAGCAATGCAGTAGAAATAAGTGTGATATGAAGCCTGGTGTTTGTGTGTGTGTGTGTGTGTGTGTGTGTGTGTGTGTGTGTGTGTGTGTGTGTGTTAAGCAAAACACAGAGGCTTGAGGTGACTTAATACATGCAAATATAATTCACTGACAAGGAACTGACATACACTTAATGGGTTCAAAACCAAGCATTTCCAAAGAAACAATGATTATAATCACCGTTTTACAGACAGCAATTGAAGTATTTCTGATATCTTGTCATCAATAAAAGATGTTCAACGAACATTTTAATTTTTAGAGTCCATGTTTAAATGCAATCCCGTATAACCCAATCCGTTCCACAAAACCCCTTTTTCTGAAGGGGGTTTGAAGTGTAAGTTTGCGATATTAAGGGACAGATTGATCAAAAGTACTTATCTGTTATCCTCCACATGCTCAGTACAGAAACTGAAAGAAATGTGAAACCACAGTGACAAAGAAGTGGCAAAAGAAAATGGGCGATTTCAACAAATTTGAAAGCAAAGACCAGAAACTTATTTAGCAGAGTAGAAAAAAGTAGTTAGTTAGCACATGGTGATGGTGAGGAGACAGTGGTTATGACAAAGCTGGTCAGGTCTGCAGGACATAGGATATGGGGGCGCTTAGCAAAGGAAGTGGCAGGACAGACAGGGGAGGGCTGTGCTATCAGCTGGACATCGTAAAGGAGGGCCTTGGTTCAGTTAGCAGGATTCCCCCCCCAAGGCTGAGCAATCCTCCCCTAACCTTCCCTGCCGCACAGCTTAGACATTAATTTTCTGAAGATGCTGTCACAGAGCCCTTAGACTCTGGGTCACGAAACACAAGCCCATCTCTCCACATGGAGACATCCCAGTGGAGCTCAGCTGTCCACAAGCTCTGAGCAAACAGAGGACCCCCAAAGAGCATTCCAATGACTTGCCTTTTGTGACACACACACCTAACTATTCATAAAAGTTCATTTCCTTCTTCTGTCTGGACACACTTCAAAAGTACAGAAGCACTTGTCTTAACCTGCCTGGTACTTACAAGTGCTTGTGAGACTGAGGTCTAGGCACAGGAATATCGGAAGAAGTCACGTGTGCCCCATTCCATCCAGTCTTGACCCATAAAACCCTCCCTTGAATATTTTTCTTGTTTTCCATGGAAGGCTGTCTGGATGACAAACTGACAACATTTGGAGGCCACATGTTGAAGACCACTCCCCAGACTCCCAACATCCTATTGACATAAAAAACACCTGCAGATACTCACATAGGCAAAACATAAATGTTGCCCAAGGACACGTGAGGGCGTATTTGTTTCCAGGGCCTGCACATCCCAACTAATACATTCTTAAACACAAGTGGAGAGGCAGGAATAAAAGGTGGGGCTGGAAGGGAAAATATTACAGAGTGGATCAAATGAAACCACATTAAATAAATAAACAGCTGGGGCACCTGGGTGGCTCATTTGGTTGAGTGTCCAAACCTTGATTTTGGCTCAGGTCATGATCTCACGGTTCATGGGATCGAGCCCTATGTCTGGTTCTGCACTGACAGAGTCTGCTTGGGATTCTCTCTCTCTCTCTCTCTCTCTCTCTCTGTCTCCCTCTCTCTGTCCCTCTCTCTCTCTCTGTCTCCCTCTCTCTGTCTCTCTCTCTCTCTTTCTCCCTCTCTCTCCCACTCTCTCTCATTTGTGCTCTCTCTCAAAAAAATTAAATTAAAATAAAATATAATAAAATATAAAGCTATAACCAATACTTTTAAAGAGATAAGAGAATAAGCTAATAAAAAAAAAAGCATACGAAGTAACAGAGAACAAGAAAGGAACTCTTGAAAGTGTAAACTATTACAGTAAAAATGCAAAAGTGATAACAACAACAGTTACCAAAATACTCCCAGGCCAACTGCCCATCAATCCCCAACAGCCCTTGAACTGCTTGCTGTGGTCACTAATGAGCTTTAGTTGTTGAAACCAGTGTTTATTCCCTAGTGTCTGTCGTCCTGGAACCATCAACGGCCTTTGACACATGGGCCCTTCTTCTAAGATTCCAAGAGTCTAACGCTCAGACCAGACCTCAGACCCCTTTCCAAGCACCCAGCCAGCACCAGCTTCCTCTCTGAGCCCCACACTCGCAGGGTCGTCTGATTTGTGTGTCCTGTACTCTCACACGCACAGCAGAACACAAAAGGATGGGACACTGGTCTTCCCCTACCTTCTGGCTCACACTGGACTGGAAGGCACACCATGGGCTCACCTGTGGGTCTTGGGACCTCAGCCTCCATGAGTGCATGAGCTGACATCTTATAATCCTCAACCAACCAACCAACCAACTGCTCACTCTCTCCTGGGAGTCACAAATACCTGTCAGAGAGGTCGTCCATGAGGTGCACCCAATGAGCCTCCACCCCGGTCCAGAGGCCAGCAGACTTAACTAGGGAAGCAGAGCAAGGCTGAGCATGTTACCTGCAGACACTGCTCCCCCCAGCCCCGCAGCCACCAAGCACTGTGGAGTGGCCTCCTCTACCCCCTCCCCATTCCCGATGGCTGCGGGGTCCCTGTGGGAGGCTAACCTCACACCCCACTCAGAGGCTGTGCAAGTCTGTGTCCCAGTATGACCAGAAAGAGGGTGCCGTGTTGGGAGAACAATAGTCCTGAGAGGCCCGTGTTTCAGAGAACTTGGGAGAAGTTATTGAGCTGCATGATTTGTGGAATGTCTTGCAAAACAAAACAAAAAGATAACTAAAGAGACATATTCAGAATAATAAGCACAAAAATAGCCATGTATTAAAGATGTAAGAACAAAAATCAGAAAATAAAATCACAGCCCATTGTTGGTAGAGCATTAGCATATTAGAGTAACTAGAATTTATGTTCCCTTATTGTCTTTCAAACACGGGATGGAATAAAAAAGGTGGTGGTGATATAAAGCAGCCAAATGTTTCGTAGTGTAATAGGAAATAATACTTTGAATAAATAAACCAAGAGATAGCATCCTAAACCTATTATCTAGAAATATAGATAGAAATAAAGAAGAAACACCCAAAAAATTGTTGAACAAAGTTGTGTATGGGGACTCAGAGAAGCAGGAGCTAGTATATATTTAATTATATGCACAATCTTATTTTTTTTTAACCATGAACACCTGCTTTGATTAAAACAAACATGAGCTCTAAGGAATTGCTTTGATGTATGTATATGTATATAAATATATATATGCCTATATATATGTGTGTGAGAGTGTGTGTGTGTGTGCGCTTAAAAATGAGAGGGAAAGTAATTTATACCCAAATGGCAACTGTTCCCTAAAAACATATTATCCCCCCAAAATACTTGAGATGCTCTTTGCTTTAGTATTATCTCATTCACTCAACATTTTCCACTGATGTTACCATTATTTGGAAAAATTATTTGTGACTATAATAAAATGAAGCCTTATTATCTGATGCTCTGCTGAATTCTATTCTATTCTTTATCCTGGTTTATGAATACAAAATAAGAATTCATATAATGTATGCTATCCAGGAACTCAGTCTATCCTGAGTGGAGATTTCTCCATAAACCTTGTAAAAATGCCTCAAAGTTTTGCTAATATTTTCTGTAAAATATTATTAGCACACCAATGTAACGATCACTAATGGTCCAAAACAGAACATTCTATTTCCTGTGCACGGCCTCAGACAGAACGTAAGGTTGTTGAACAGACTGTCAGCACCTCTCGGATGCAGAAACTCATGCAGAGATATTCAGAAGTCAAATCTACCGGGGAGGGGAAATCTGCTCTACACTCTACATTGTTGACCTCACAGAGGTGATGACCTATTTAAAAGTTCCAGGGTTACTTCCTGGTACCCTGGCAGTGGACGCTCAACATTCATTCTTTTCTTCATTCGGTTATCAAACAAATTCAACAACACATCAAAGAAAACAGAAAAGGCATTCAAATCCAATTCTTGCGTATATTCTTAGATTGCTTTCCTCCAAATATAGGCATGCATAAGGAATGTATCTAGCAAAGAGAGCTCAGTACTTAAAAATTCAAGAATTAAAGAAAAATTCAAGCAAAAGAAGACGACTGCAGTTGAAATTCTCAAAACTTCTATCATTTTCTGGGAAACTATTTTATTTTCTCGCCACCTGCCTTATAGCTAGGAAGGACCTCAGAATTTTGTGGTGCGCCTTCTTGTTTATAAGCCACACACGTTCTTTTTCACGTGTCCTCCTCTCAGCTCTTCTTGGAGTTCAGAAAAGAAAGTGCACGTTTCTCTCACTTTTACAAAATCCTTCTCCCTTCTCCATTGTATGCCTTTTCCTGACTTCATTTTCCACTTCTCGTCCTCAGGCTAGCTCCACTTTTCTTACTATAGACATTCACTCATTCTTTCCAAGTTCCTGACACCTCTCTGTTCTACAAATTGTCCCTATGTTAAGTAAGTCGATAAATAAAAAAAAGACCAAACTTGCCACCAGACCTGTTCTTAAGAAAGTAGGATGTGAGGGGCGCTTGGGTGGCTCAGTGGGTCAAGTGGTTAAGTGGCCGACTCTTGATTTCAACTCAGGTCATGGTCACAAGGTCATGGAATTGAGCCTGCACTGGGCTTTGCTGACAGGATGGAGCCTGCTTGGGATTCTCTCCCTCCCTCCCTCTCTCTCCCCTCTTCTCCCTCTTTCTTCCCGCCCTACCCCCCCCCCCCCCCCACCGTCTCTGCCCTCCAGGCTCTCTCTCCTCCATCTTTCTCTCTCTCTCTCTCTCAATCTCCCTTTCTGTCTTAGGAATTTTGGTCTCTACTCCATTTAGCTTCTTGCCAGTCTGTCCATCCTCTTCTACTCCTCTCAGTGTGAGGCTGCCTTCTCCTTTTCTGTCCCTCTAGCTCCTCCCCCTTCCTCAAGTTGGATCTCAGTCTCTCTCTGCCCCTGTTCCCTGTCTGCCCACCTTTCACTCCTTGTCTCTAGCTTTCTTGGTCTCTCTTTTTGTAACTCTCCCTACTCTTCTCATTCTTCACTGGACAACCTCCGGGTCTCTCTTTGAGAGTGTACGTCTGTGAGTGTTTCACTGTGACATCTCCGGGTCTCTGTCTGGCTCTCAGACAGGGACTGAAGGTTCTAAAGAAAAAACAACCTCTGATCCAGTTTTAATGAAGCTTCTCTGGATTCCAGTGACGTGCTGCAAAGTCGAAGAACTCAGTCCCTTAAATGATGGAGCAAAAAGGAAAGTCACTGTCCTTGGATAAACAATTTGCATTTCCATAAGGATTCAGTGATGCAGAATGAGAAAAGGCTCATTCTGACACCTCGGTGAAGACAACAGGGGCGGCATTCATTAGCCGGCCCCCCTGTGAATGAAGCACTTCTTGGTGCACACAGCCACCCTCCCTGCTCAGGAAACAGTGCTGACTTCTGTCTGAAACCCGCCCTTTCATTGGCCATGAGAATGAATGACTTTTCAAAGTAATAGGAACCACACATCTGCCAGGGCCTGAGAATGCTTACACTCTAAAAGCCCTAAAGAAGGTTACACCTCCTGTCAATTTTTTTTTTTATCCGTCAAGGAGCACAATAAGAAAGCTTTGAGTTTTTCCATTTACCAGTCCAAAGGAAAGAGATGCTTTATTTCCTTGAGTTTCTTGAAATAATGACTGCTTTTGCCTGTTACATTTATAGCTTCAATGGCCATGCTCTGATATTTAAGGTTGAGTGCAACCTTTAAACAACTTGCGAGATAAAAGGAAATTTATCCATTACGGCGCCCAGGTAGAAACTCCCACGCACTGAACTAGCGGGTCTGCTGCTGCTGTTACTGTTTGTTCACACACACGTGATTGTCTTGAGGGATAAATGCTAGAAGATTAGAACAATTAATTGCCCTTTACATTGTTAGCAATTTATGGGTTTCTTATTCATTATCTGAGCCGATCCTTACAAAAACTTTGAAGGGCTGACTTTATAGATGTGGTCACTGAGGCAAACATGTTTCGGGAATGTGTCAGGGCTTCCAAGGAAAAGAACTGTGTGCCAGAGGCCGAGGATTCTATGCTCCTTCTATAATTAACAACGTGTGTGTGTGTGTGTGTGTGTGTGTGTCGGGGGGGTGTCCATCTTGCTTCCTGGGGTGTCTCTGATTTGCAGCCTGAAACCCAGCCACATTTATCTCCCCAGTCCCGTACATCTCGGATGTCAGTCTGTACATCACAGGTGGGGATCCTACTGCAAGGCCATCCCATTCACCCCACACACAAGGCCCCCTCCTCTCCTCCCCCCATGTGGGCCAGGATGTAATGGTTGTGTGCGTGTATCTGTGTGTGTTCTCTGCTCCTGCCACACTGCGATCTAAGTGGCCCTTGTATTTGACTTAAGTGGAAGACGTGAATTCTGTTTCTGAGGGGTTTGATCCTTTGGGTTTTCTACAGACTTTACCAACAGAACAGGATCTTGACATAAATCACTCACAGCAGTTCTTTTCTCTGACTTCACATTGGCTGTGAGCACTAACGAGCCCCCACAGTTGCCCCAAATATATCCTCACATACACCCAGCATGGGACTAGAGCATGAAGCCCCACAAGCCGTCGAGAGTCTCGAATCCCCAAACTCTGTCATATGACAGAGTGATGGCAAATAAAAATATCTATTAAAAAAGCAAACTTATCAATACGCAAAGTTTTCACCGAGAGTAACAGAACCAGCTTGGCAAGTCACCCTAACAAGTAATACTGTTTTTCAACACTGTAATTATAGGGTCTTCCCCACGAATTCGTGCAGAAGTCACAGACACACGGAGGGACCCAATGATCCCACAGGGAAGGACGACCCTTTCCTAAAAAAGTAGGAAAACAAATCAAACAACAAAAGGAATATGAACAACACCCGCTCATAGCAAAGAGGCCCATGTAAGATTGAACTTTGAGATGATGATAACCAGACTCATTACTGTTTCTGCCAATATGAATATATTCCTAGACTTGGGTTCAGAGGAAAACTTAAAACCATACATTTTTCTTCCATGTTAAGCCTGCAATAAAATGTAAAGGTATACAGGGGGTTTCTGCACCAGAGAAAAGTTGAGATAAAGGTGGTTTACGAGAGGAGTTGTGTATTATTTTACACCATGTGATTAGGAACAGAAGTACCTACTGCGGTCCCGTCTGCGGTCACACCTGCACACACACAACAACGGGGGCGCAGTCATCTGCCCTTAAACAAAGACTCACGTGTCTATAATTATTTTACTTTTCTCTTTTACTTCTTTAATGTTATTGTAAAGGTTCATTATTTATTCAGAAAGTAAAAGCCCACATGATCAACTGATTACTGAAAGGCATCATTAATTACTCAACACTCTTACTTGACACACATTTTGTGATCAAAGAAAAGTAGTTATTTCCCTTGACAAGAAAAATGATAATTGCCTTGTGCATTTAAGTTCACACCGAGGCTGGGCACCAAAACCTCCTGGCGAATTTTGCAAATGGCTTCAGTGTATGTCAGCCTGTCTCCCATAAAACTTGGATGACAAAAAAGCACCGTGCAGGCTTTGCAAAACGGAAACAGGGAGAGGCCAAGGAAAATGTTGTAAAGGGCATTTAACTTGAACTGGAGTTCTTTTCCGCTTAGAATCGAAATGATCAGCGTTCCTTTTAAAAGTACCGTTACGGATCAGACGCCCACTAAGCACATCAAACAGTATCATTAGTGGATACAAGTTCTAAAGTCTCTTAGAAAGTGGAAGGCTTTATTTAAACCCCCTTATAAAAAGCACTCAAAGTTTCACCCCATAATATTCCCAAATGCAGCCCCGGTCTGTTCAGACCCCTTAAGGGTTAACTCTCAGGGGTCATGTTCATGACAAAGTCAGGAGGCTTCATCTTCCCCGCTCAGCTCAGCCCTTCGTTGCCGGAGTGGAGAGGGGAGGACGGCCCCACTCGGTGCAACCAGACACGGGGTGCCCTGTACCTTTATTTCAGAGGAGAAGCGCACAGTCAGGGGATCAAGTTTCTGAAATCTGAAGACCCGCACGTAAAGATAAGTGCACGGACTCACACATAACCAGAGCAAAACAAAACTGAAGCAACTCAACAGAAAAACCGCGGCGCAGTGAAAAATAACTTCACAGGAGCAGACGCAGAAAGCCTCAAAGTTGCTGTGAAAGTGATGGGAAGCATCCTGTGCTTCAACACGTATCTGTTCGAGGAGTATTTGCTTCTCTGATAGAACTGCCCCTTGAGTGTCTGGTTACGAGATGTGACAGTCGGCTCTGTCTGTGAAAGCAAGTGAGTTCTGACTTGGAGTGGGCCGTACATGAGGCCGTCGTGTTACCCCCCAGGGAACCATGGCCCCCCGTGTGCCTGCGCGCCTGGACTCCATGAGGTCAGGCCGGCGACCACACGCACCGCAGAGACCCGTCCCAGCGCCGGCACACGGGCCTGGAACCTGCTACTTGGGCTCTGAACCCTGTGTGTAAAGTAAAGGCCATGCCACAGGATTTCACATTTGGGGGATAAAATCCCCGTGGATTCAAACTCTAAATGGTTAATCCTCCTGGGCACCTCCGTAAAGGAGCACGTATACCCTGGGACATCTGTCGTGCAGACCTCAGGACGCCCGGATTATAACAGATCACAGACCGTCACACTGTTCGTTGTGGGGCAGAGGTATCACTGACTGTAACCTCCGGCAACTGCCACGCACGAAGCGAAATGACACACGCGTTCACACACACAGACCCAGCACGGCGTGCCCACACCGTTGCCCTCTCTCCTACATTTTGTCAGGGAGAGAGAAGCAAAGAGCATGCCTGAGCATTAGCGTTCTTAAAACCCGTCAAACTGCACGGAGTCATAACTCAGAAACATGTGTCTTTCTAAATATTGCATTGACATCTCAGCAACAGTCTAAGGCCACTTGTCGTGACCAGGAAGAAGGAGCAGACGGATGGCTGTCTGTCCCTCCAGCAGATAATTACTTGTGCATCATCACACCCGTCTGTTCTTTGAACCAGCATGACGGGAGACCCACTGTACCTGAAGCGGAGTTGGAACTTTCTCTGCACTCTGCCGCTGCTGCCTTAAATGTGAAAGATTAGGAAAAGGGAGGGGAAATAAAACTTACTTGCCGGTTGAAAGTTTCATCGGGAGCCCACGTAAGATTATGCAGCAAGTTTTCTCGCCAAGACTGCGTCCTGCACATCCCTTTCAAAACAGCCAGTGTTCATAATCTGAGTGCAAGAGGATCTGTTCCCACGTTACAAGCCTTGTTTCTGGAAAGCACTCGTATCCAGTCTTGCAGCATCTACAAAACGTCGCTAGAGGTTCAAGGGGAAGAAAGCACCTGACGTGCTAGCCCAGGAGGATACTGTCCTTCTCCCCTTTCTGAGATGCACGTCGGCCGCCTTACTTGTCACAAGCAGCTAACTGGGAGCAGCGAGCGGGCTTCTGTCTGCCCTCTATCTGTCACGATTAGCTCAGCACGTGGGGGCACCCGCACGGGAGCAGCAGCAATCAGCCTGGAGCCTCTGTGCCAGCCCAGCCAGGAGGGCTGAGCGCTGACCCACGGCGATGGGGAGCGCCTAGCACCAATTAGGAGCAGGTGCTGCGGCCCCGAGACAAATCCATGTCCCGCTGATCCTCGCTGTGGGCGTCTTCATTGTGCCGTGTCCTCTCGGCCTGTGATTCCCTGCTCTCTTCTCTGAGGCTGGGTTTTACTGTTTTGCCTCATCAGTACTAAGAAGTTCAGCAGCTTACCTTTCAGCGAAAATGCTGCTGACCAGTCAGAATAATCCCTTAACCACCTTCCGTCCGTCAGTCGTCCTCCACCCCGTCCCCACTTTCTGTTTAAACCCACCCTCTTCTATCAAGCTGTCCGCAGCCCCACATATCCTGGGCGTGTAGAAACTTCACACATTCCATAGCAGCTAAAAAGACAGCCTTCAGATTTTTAAAAGCACACATGAGACACAGAAGGGTATTACGGAGAAATGCACTATAAGAAACGTCACAACATATTTCTTAAAGACATGATACAGGAGATACTCACAACAAAGTTTTAAAAACAGACATGTGAGCTGGTGGAAATGCGCGCGCGCGCACACACACACACACACACACACACACACACACACACACAGAGTTATTCTGTTATCTAAATCAGGTACACAGTTCTTAAAGAATTCACCGTGCCTAGAATTCATTCAAGTCCACATCAGAATTTGTTCACTTGCACATCCTAAACCCGTGGAAGAAAAATCTAAAAGTGAACACAACAGTGGAACTTATTATAGTAGTGGTTTTAACAGAGCAAATGTCCTGAGGTTGGTTAAAGATGACAAGATGAAGTATATCAGCTGTTTTCCTCGTTGATAAGGGAACTATGTATCATTATGACTCATTCTATTAAAATATATACGTATATATATGTGTGTATATATATATATATATATATATATATATATATACACACATCAGACAGGTTATTATATATACATATATATGCATACGTATATGTGTATATATGTGTATATGTGTGTGTGTGTGTGTGTGTGTATCACACAGTGCCTCTAGAGTGCTGCTGTATTTATATGAGTATGTTTGCAGAGGATAACATCTCATTTAATACAAAATTCACGTCATCTTTCAAGTTCAGTTTTCCAGAGGAGAGGAAAAAAAATCTTGAAGGATACGGAAATCACCTGAGGTCAGTCAAATGTGTCATGAACGCAAAGCAGAAAGACATGCATAAGTAAACCACAGATCAATGACTGATGACCCCCCAGAGCCCTTGGGCAGAGCCCAGGGGGCTCTTACTTTAGTTAGGACTCAAACTGAATCATCTGCATCCTTCAAGACACAGGAGACTGGGGGCCAGGGGTGAGGAAGTGTTAGGGACAGACGCATTTCACAGTTGTTAAGATCTGATATTTTGAAAGTTTAAATATTGATGCTTTAATAAAGACGTCTTTGTCAATAATGTTTAAACAAATGCGTGTATATTTAGTTTGAGGTTTTTTTCATCATTTCACCGAAACATTACATAAGTGGAATAACCTATACATTGATATTGCTGGTTAAATAAAGCAGCTGGTGTTATGCAAATTTTTTCAGGAAAAGTATGAATTATTAAATATAGTTTTCATTAATGACGAAGTCAGCCTCATTCCTATTGATATTTAATTATAACTGAGATACATCAGAAGGATAACTGGAAAAGCTCACCTCTTCCTCACCTCCTGTGAGGAAGTTGATGATCATGAACTGAACTCTTAGAGGTGACAAGAGCTGATTGTCTTTTCTTTAAAAGGCCATATTTAGATTTTGGGAAGAATACATATGTAATAACATGTAACAAATGCAGTATATAGTGCAAGATGAGTTTAGATGAATTTTAGGGAACTGATTTAAAAATACAGTAACCAGGGGCACCTGGGTGGTTCAGTCGGTTAAGCATCTGACTCCTTGTTTTGGCTCAGGTCACAATCTCACAGCTCAAGAGTCCAAGCCAGTATCAGGCTCGGCCAGCATGGAGTCCACGGGGGATTCTCTGTCTCCCTGTCTCTCTGCCCCTCTCCCTCTCACACTCTCGCTGTCTCACAAATAAATAAACATTTTAAAATAATAATAATAATAATAATAATAATAATAATAATAAACGGAGCACCTGGGTGGCCCAGTGGGTTAAACATCCAACTCCAGCTCAGGTCATGATGTCACGGCTCATGAGTTTGAGCCCTGCGTCGGGCTCTGTGCTGACAGCTCAGAGCCTGGAGCCTGCCTCGGATTCTGTGTCTCCCCGTCTCCCTCTGCCCCTCCCCCACTCATGCTCTGTCTCTCTCTCTCTCTCTCTCTCTCTCTCTCTCTCAAAAATAAACATAAAAAATTAAAAACAAATAAAATTAAAAAAATAAAACATGCAATAACCAAAAGGGAAAAAGTCACTGAAAAATCCACTATCCTGAGACAGTGGGAAAAAATATGGTGTTGACTTCTCTTCATCTCTTTCTTCTGTCTCTCGCTCACAAAGTCAAATTGAATACTGCTCTACACACATTTTAACGTGTTTTTTCTTTTAACAAAATACCACGGGCATTCCGTTTGTCAATAAATCTACATTTAAGTGATCATTACTAATGATGTTTTAATATACATGCATATGTACATCCATAATTTACCTTACAAAATGTTTATATTTTCAGATTTGGTTTCTAATTTTAATTTACTTGCAGAACTACCTTTTATTCTTTTCTATCAGCACAATATTCTACAAATGGAAACAATTGGTGGAAGGGAGGTGGTCATTATTTAGCAGGTGGACATTTAGAGAGGACACGTGATGCCCTGGGTGCATCTTACCACCCCTAATGATTTACGTCGCATGAAGGTGGGGTCTGGTGTCATCTATCTCTGTCTGTCTGCCCACTGCCTCTAGCCAAGTGTCTCCCATGAAAAGTGAGGTGTAACCTAAAAATGTTACACCAATCCCTGGCATGTCCAATATGCCCTCAGAGCACATGGGTTTAAACCCTGTAAGATACTCTTTTCGTAGCAAACTATAGGAGATGCCCCCTCCCTTACCAATATTGAAGGGGCAGGTATATCTCGTGGCAGATGGAGAGTGGAGGACGCAGAATTCTAAAGGGCCAGAAACAGCAATGCAGGATGCACAGGAGACCAGACAGAGCTCTCCAATCAGAGGACACAAATGTCTGTGAAAATTAGGGCTGCGTGAGGGACACAGGTGGGAACAAGAGCCATTATGTACTAGGCTCCTAGGGCTTGTAGGAGAATTCAAACAGAGTGAAGAAAACACTGTTGCTTCCGATACCCATTCTCACGGTCTGACGGTGCTTTAGGGTGGACTTCAGGGTCGGGGCACAGTCATGGAAATCCGTAGCTCCTTCAAAGGGGATTCCCGGAGGGACTGCGTGGCACGTGCCATCCAGAAAGAACATGCCTCAGAGAGGCTGGATGCGTGAAGGGCTAGGGAGCAGCTTCTGGTCCCGCCTCTCGGGGCCACTGGGAACCTGGCTTACTTAACTCTCTGTCAGCATCCTTGCACAGGAAGCAAAAAACCAGGGTGTTTTCAAAGCTGTTTAATTATGTTACCATTCTCCAAACACACCATGCTTGCTCACGGCTTTGTGGATATGTCCACAATTCGGGAGACACATCAGCATCACATGCCAGTGTGTTGAGGCTAGGATGCCATCGTCTGAGATCTAATGGTGAAATGACCTTGAACTAATCACTTAACCTCTCTGAGACTCTGATTTTTATTCCGTATATTAGAGTAGCACTAATACCTACCCTCCCAGGCTTAATAAGATACTTGAATGGAAGATATCTGGCAAATACTCATAATGGAACATTGCATACATATGGTAATCTTTAGGTATTAGTATTATCATTTTAACGCAAAGTTTGGCATGATGAAGTTACAGTTGCAGACAAGAGAGTGTCAATACATGTGGGTAACTCCAGATAAAGCAATTCCTATAATTCAATGCTTTGAAGTTGAGTTTTTATCATGTAGACAGAAGAAGTCCCTATAGAAATTCAGGCAAGGAAGGCCCCTGATCAGTTTTGTTGTGTGTTCTAAGCTTTTATTTGCCTAAAGGTCACAAGGTGATTGTTGAAATGCAGAATCTTGGGGAGACTCAGAACCGAAAGGTCTGATGTGGGCTTAGGAGTACGTAGCTGAGGCTAAGTTTGTGTGCACTCACTTTCCCGGGTACAGTGAGCATACGGACCATAGATCCCATCCACAAGCCCCACAGAGGTGCCACACAAGGCTCCTTGACTGCTAAGATCCAATTATTCCCACTTATACAACAGTGAGAGACTTCCTAGTGTGAAATTAAACAGAGTGTACCTAGAAGGTCTTGCTTTAAAAGCTTTCTGGCATAGACTGTGTGCACACAAAGTATACAGGAAGCGCTCAACAAGTGTTAACCATATAGTGATGACCATCTTTCATGGGCCAAGAGGAAATAGAAGAGCCTTAAGAGTAAAGAGACAGGTTTGAATCCTGGTTTGAGCCACCTAACTTCCCAGGGTCTTCGTTACTACTTTTAACCAAGGTCATGGCAAAGGTACGTGGGTAGGGGTTAGCTGGGGCTAAAGCCCGATGTGCAGCTCCTTAGCTCTTACGTTCTGGCTTGGGCTCCATCCATCCAAGGAAGAGGCACCTTCTTGGCCCCACAAAGGCAATTCCATGCCATTCACTGCCCCATGAACCATGAGTTCATGACCTGAGCCGAATGAAGTGTGATGCTTAACTGACTGAGCCACCTAGGCACCCCTTACTTTACTTTATTAAAGAAGAAATTAGTTATATTAGATGCTTCAGGAAGATTTTAAATATTGAAAACAGTTTTAACATTTAAAAACATTTAAACACTGAATATGAGGATTTCATTTATTTTAGAACATGAAAAAATGTTATCTATTCAATGAAAAATGATTCATTAAAGAGCGCCCGGGTGGCTCAGACAGTTAAGCATCCAACCCTTGATTTCGGCTCAGGTCATGATGTCACAGTTTGTGAGTTCGAGCCCAGTGTTGGGCTCTCAGCTGACATTGCAGAGCCTGCTTGGGATTCTCTCGCCCTCTCTCTCTGCCCCTCCCCGGCTCACACTGTCTATCAAACTAAATAAACTTAAAAAAAAATGATTCATTAAATATAAAGTCAGTAACAATGGAGAATGGATATGCAAATTATGTTATGTAACTTTAAGGATCATTACATACAGACTTTAAAGTACTAATCGTGAAATCCATGAGAAATGTGGCAAAATAAAGTAAATGATCAAATATTAAAACCAAAGACCAATAGTACTCATTCTCTCTTAGAAACTACATTGCGACGTGTATACATAGGCTGGCAATACAATCGTGTATAGAAATAAGGTGGTTATGCCACAGAGAAACCATGGTAGATTCCCCCCAACATTCCTTTTAATTAATTTCTATTTCTTTTTTGTTATTTACTTTGAGAGAGAGAGAGAACAATCACACAATGGGGGTGTAAAGACAAAGGGAGAGAGGGAGTGGGAGAGGGGGAGAGAGAGAGAGAGAACGATCACACAATGGGGGTGTAAAGACAGAGGGAGAGAGAGAGAGAGAGTGTGTATGGGAAGGGCAGAGAAAGAAAGAGAGAGAGAGAGAGAGAGAATCCCAAGTAGGTTTCAGCTGTCAGCACAGAGCCTGACGCAGGGTTTGAACTGACGAACCATGAGATCATGACCTGAGTTGAAACCAAGAGCCAACACTTAACTGACTGAGCCACCCAGGCACCCCTGATTTTTTAATTCTTAAATTCCTTTTACCACCTGTAATTCTCAGTCACCTCCTCTGCCACAGATAACCATTTGAATATGTCTAACATGTATTTTGTATTTGTGAAAAATGTGTACTTTGTTATTATAAACAGTCATAAAATTAATTATATTAGCATTCTGTGAGAATTTTTTTTTCACAGAAATGAATTGTGCCTTTTACAGGGCCATGGGATAGGTACAAGTCAGCTCCCTTCCAGCACAGCTGTGAACGCCCCCATAAACTCCTCCACTCGTAGGCCAGTCCCTGTCTGTGCTGGGATTTCATGAACAAGGAAAAGCAAATCGTGGTGGAAGATGTTTTATTTTCTGTAGCTAATTCTTCTGGAATTTGACTTATTTTAACAGTGGGTTTATATTCTACCTGCACGCAGGAGACTTACGTTATATTATAACGTGAAGCTACGTCTCCAGTTCTCAAGTGATTTGAAATGTCGCTCATGCTATTTGCTAGCCTGGTAGATGACGACACTAACGAAACAGAATGTTTTGTATGGGCTTTAGACTACAGTTCTCTGGCAGGAAGCGTTTCAGAGTATCTGATTCAAGTTAAGCAAACCAATACTAGCTCACACATTCTTTTCAAATGTTATCTCATTGAGAAAGCAAGACATAAGAGGATTTTGTCCATCCTTCCAGAATAAGGACTGAGCCCTTGAGTCAACAGGAGGTTCAAAGTAAAGAGAAGCAGAGAAGCTTTTTTTTTGTTTGTTTGTTTTGGTTTTTGGTTTTTGTTTTTTTTTCCAACCCAGATTAAAGCTTTAGTGAACAAAAGCTTCAGCAGGATTACCAAAATAGCCTTGCTCATTACAAGCAGTGTCTCTCCAAGTTGCCTGGGATCAAGTCATTCTAGGCTTGTTATCGCCAGTGGTCATTTAGAGTTGAGATTCAAAGCTATTGGGTACAATCACACAATAATCCCTAGACCAGGGACCTGGGGGCTGGGGGTCATGTGTATGCACACAGACAAGCCTTTGTCACAATTTCATGTTGTACAACTTTATTTTTGATTCTGACACTCCTTTATTGTCAGAATTCAAGGGAGCTACTGTTAACATGTTTTTGTTTTTTTGCCAAGAATACCTTTCTTGTTTTTTCCTCCCTATTCCTTCCTTCCTCCCTCCCTCCCTCCTCCCTCCCTCCTTCTTTTCTTCCACCCAGCACTTCCCTGTTTTATAGTTTCAGAGATAAGAACAACATAATCTCTAGTTAATACTTAGCTGTGCTGAGTTTCCAACGGGCAGCTTATTATTTTAGAAGAGTAATTTGGGAAATAATATAGTAGTTCAAGGACAATGCTGAAAGCAACAACTAATTTTATAAACATAGTTATGCATGTACACCTACAATTTGACTAAGTAAAATATGTGAACGTGATGACCTATGTCACTATTTTTTTAAAATTTAATTATTAAAGACCATGGAGTTTAGAAAGATATTTACCTTCATGGATATCTGACAGGCTTTCAAATATGAGTTGATTTTAAGTTTGGATGAGATTAGACATTATAAGGTCAATTTATTTGACTATTTCATATAATCTAAAATCTATTGAAACCTGAAATATAAAACTAAAAAGAAGTATAGATAATAATTGTTATACAATGCTTTATAATTTGGCATTTGCTAAATGCCAACTGCTTATTTTTTAAGCTATTTTGTGCTAGCCTTAGGGATACTTTTCCCTAAGGAGAGAAACGTAGCCATTACAAAATGGTTTCATTTCTTTAAATAGAAAAAAAAAAAAAAGTACCACTTATGTTACCTCTTTTCCATTATAAGTTCTAAATGCTAGATCTGTTAGTATTGCATCAGTGTATAAGAACTTGCCACACATTTAGCTGCTTAAAACAACACACATTTATTATCTCATACTTCATATGGGTCACGAGTCTGGGTCAGGGGTCCACACAAGGCTGTGATCAAGGTGTTGACTGGGCTCCACTAGGAAAATAATCTGTTTGCAAGCCCATTCAGGTCATGTGGTTGGGACTGTATGCCTGAGGGTCCTGGCTGGACTTCTTACTGACTGTTGGTAGGTGGTCCCATCAGGTTCCAGGCCACTTGACCCTCTCCTTAGTGTACAGGGTCCCTGCTCACTTCCTGAGGGCCAGCAGGAGAAGCTCGTGAGGCTGTGTCCTCGTGACACAAAGCCTTCTCTTCCTCCTGCGACATCCCGTTGGTTAGAAGGTCCAGGGCCCCCCAACTTCAAGGAGAGGGATGATGCAGTAAATAACACCAGCTGGCAGAGATCATGGGCCACCCCAGAATTCTACCTACCTCACTGGGCTGATTCTAATGCACTTAATACATTCAAGTAGACCCAAAATCGTATTGATCTAGGCATGAACAGTAATTTAAGAAAGTAATTAACGGTTCTGAATAGTCAAAGCTTAATTTCAATATTTTTAAAAACATCACAGTTATTAACATATCAAATTATATATTATTTTATCAGAGTAATATATATATATATATATATATATATATATATATATATATATATATATATACATGAAAACTCCCACTAAGATCCAAGCACTTTGATACTTAATTAGTTGAAATATTTAAGACCAGAGTTGTTGAGGAAAATATTTTCAAAAATGAACAGAAAACGTTAAAAGAACCTCAATGTAACCTTAAGCTACATGTAACACAGGCACTTAGGGGTCACACATTGTAGGATATGTAGGGCCTACTATGTATTACATTTTCATATAATTTGATAACATCTCAGGCAATATTTTAATTAAAGTATATTTACTTAGATATATATACAGAGAGAGAGTGAAAGAGAGAGAATTCCAAGAAGGATCCGTGCTGCCATCAGAGTGCCCGACGTGGGGCTCAAACCCACGAACCATGAGATCATGACCTGAGCTGGGTTCGGATGCTTAACCAACTGAGCCATCCAAGCGCCCCAAATCAAATTTTGTTTAAGTAACAGACGTCACACCCAGCATGGACCCCGATGTGGGGCTCCAACCCATGAACCATGAGATCATGACCTGAGCCAAGATCAAGAATTGGATACTTAACTGACTGAGCTACTGAGGCACCACAGGAACTTTTTTTTTTTTTTTTGATATTAAGTAAAAATAAAACTTCAATTAGATTTGTTTTGTTTCCCTGATTTCCATAGAAAATCCCACAGAAGATTACCAACGTATCCTCTTAGATTCCTTGAGCCTAAAGCCTATTACTAAACACAGGTTGTGTGTGTCTAAAATAAATGAATATATAAACACGTATGAGGCTGTTCAATGGGCAATAATGGAATTATTTTGGTCATTTAAAGTTTTCTCCATTAGGTGATAGGAAAAAAAGAGTTTTACAAATCACCTTCATCACTCTGTAACACTGGAGAAATTGGAAGAAATCCTCAGAATAATGTTGTGCTGACTTTTTAATGCTGACTTTTATAGTTATCTACAATTCTAAGATTATAATTTTAAATTCACACACATTTTATATCCTTCAGGAGCCCTAGTCCCAGCAAGTATTAGTTGCTACCTTTACTTATTTATTTATCTTTATTATTTTTTTTTAGTTGGTACTTTCTATACCTGATCCAAGGTTAGAGGTATTTGCATAAATATTATTTTTAGATGAAATAAGACAGATCACGAAGGTTTACTATAACTGAGTCTTGTATTCCTTTAATCTCTGGTTTATACTGGTTTCTCTTTGACTCAGTAATCACAACGTGAATCCATTTCAAAGAGCAGAACGTGGGGAGACATATTTGTCCCCCAGATTTGTAAGGGAGTCCATTCTGTCTGCCCTTTCCTGCCTCTTGCCTCTCCCCCGAAAGCAGTCACAGACCAGGGTGCTGAAGGAAAGCTGACATTCAGTCAAAGCAATGGCCCATCTACCAGGCTTCCCCAAACAAAACTCTGCAGAGGCTGAGTCCACCATTGCCAAGGCCAGTGAGCTGCCTCCCATGATGGAGGTGATGGAGGCCTAGACTGAAAGGAGCTCGCAAATGTCGGGGGAACCAGTCAAGAGCCCAGCCAGTCTCTCTTGAACTCCCACAGTCACCTTTGAGAGCCACTGCTGGCACCTGGATCTTAAAGGATTATGGACAGTTAATTTACTTCTTGGCAATTACCCACATCTCTCCAAGATGTATATTCCTCCTTCAAATCTATATCCTGCTGTAGTGAAGGAATTTATAACTGTTGTACAACTTCATTTAAAAGGGCTTCATAATTTCCATAGCAACAGATTACCACGTCACATATTTTGGAACAAGGTCAAGTTTCAGTCCAGACTCAAAGTGACATGACAGGATAATTCTGCAGTTAATGGAAACATGTAGAAATATAGAAGCAGGGATACCTTCCAAGACATACAGACTTTAAAAAAGATGTTTAATGTTTATTTCGTTTTTGAGAGAGACAGACGGAGCATGAGTGGTAGAGGAGCAGACAGAGGGGGAGACACAGAATTAGAAGCAGGCTCCAGGCTCTGAGCTGTCAGCACAGAGCCGGACGCAGGGCTTGAACGCCCAGACTGGGAGATCATGACCTGAGCTGAAGTGGGACGCTTAACCTACTGAGCCACCCAGGCGCCCTGACACACAGACTTTTAACTACACTCAGCTCTACAGGGAATGTTGATTCAGCTCTACAGGGAATTCAAATAATTGAAAACCAAACAAACAGATTGCACTAAAAAGCCAGGCTAACACTGACAGCCTGAGAAACAGTATTTTTTTTCCTCATCTAGATGATAAAAACCAATATAAGAATGGCCAGAGTAAATGAGTATAAATTACACTGGGGGATATTCTTTGCACATCATCAAGGTGTGAATACTTTTTTTTTTTCAGTATTAGACCACAGTTCTAGCATGTTAGGCAAGCCGTTAGATTCTAGAATTGACCGAGATGGCTGCAATCTGAATCACGCTGTCAACATGCTCTGTGGGCAACATCTTCCTGGATTTAGCTCTCCTTAAACTTATAGGTGAAAATAAAGAAAATATAAAATGCAGTCCATTGACATCACAGATTCTCTCTGTACTTCTCACATAGTCCTGAGTGAATCCATGAATGTTAGCTCTGGGGAAATTCAGAAGGGATGTCCTGGCAAGCAATGAACGTATGTAAATACTGTACCTCTTGGCATCACCATATTAAGTGCCAACATAGTCAATAAAACATTAGAAGCTGAGCACACATATTTCAATAAAATGAGAGTGAGAATCCAGTCTCCTGTGTAGAGGCATGTTGATTACATGCAGATTAGCATACTATTATCTCATTGTCCAAGCTCTCACCTGCTCTTAATCCAGATATACCCTGTATCTGAATGTGTGTTCACTGGATACTGAGTGTTAATGATGGGCCAGGCGAAGGCGTGGGAACCGGCCACAGGGAAGTAAACGGGGCTGCTTTGGGCAGGCATGGAAGAGAGCGGGTATTCCTCAGAATGAGTCTGGATCATAGAAGGAGGGAAAGGAAGGACAGGCGGGTGGTGGACAAGGACATCAGGATGATGTCAGGTTCCTGAAGCCAGAACCCCGCCTTGGAATGGTTAGAGCAAGTCTGAATAAGCTCCATCCAGTCACTTGTGCTATTAGAGGGTATGTTCACTCTAACCACGCGTGCTTGTGCAGTTTGGAGGAAACAATTCTTATATTCGGAGCAGATATCTCTTGGCTTCAATCTGATGAAACTTCTAATATACTTTCTACAGAAAAGTAATACTTTCTTCAATATTTTCTCAAACTATCTGTGTGCTTTAAATAGTCACCAGATGCTCCCCCAGAATAAGCGCTCAGGAAACTCTAGTCAATTTTCAAAAATCAATGATAAACAGAGCCATGGATTTCCTTCACTGTCACCCTCAGGACTCCCGAGACAGGAAGATGTATGTGTAATACGGAGGCATAATACGTCTCGGATTCTCATTCTTCATCTCAGCAGCATTATTGTTAGTATTTTTTTTTTTTTAATTTCCTTCTTTGTATACCCAAGAACAATTCTACCTGTTATCCTGACTCTGGTACTTTCCTTACCAGAGGTGTGAGATGCCACTGGTATACTATCCAAAACATACATTAAGAAGTGTGTGGGACACCTGGGTGGTTCAGTCGGTTGAGTGTCCAAATCTTGACTTCCACTCAGGTCATGATCCCAGGGTCAGGCTCTATGCTGAGTGTGCAGCCTGTTTAAGATTCTCTCCCTCCCTCTGTCTCTGCCCTTCTCTTGCTTGTTCATTCTCTCTCTCTCTCTTAAAAAAAAAAGAGTGTGTGCCTTCTGCATCATCATGTTTTGATGGTTTGGCTGTCCACCTACAATACATGGACCTTATACATCTTCCTAGACATGATATTTTACTTCTAATTCACACACTTGTTAAAAATATGTATGATCACCATTGATCCTTATAAGAAGGGACTTATTAACCCATATTCAATCAATTCCCCCTCCTGAAGGAAAAAACATACATTTATACTACATGAATCATGTATAAAAATGTATTCCAAGAAATCACATAATTTGCTTTAGCTTTGTTGGTACCTAAATCTCCTGAATTGACCCTACTATATTCTAATCTACATTTCAGCCTAAGCAAGGCAAACATAAAGGAAAGTAGTCAAGATCCACCCCCAGAAGGACAGTGAATATGCCCCATTAACAACCTGCATCAACGAGGGATCCTCCTGTGAGTGTGTGCACGGGGGCTCCTCTTTTCACGATGGAAACGGAATTTAGAAGTAAGCTAGTGGTAGTATGGTTTGAATTTGCAACCTAACGGAATCCAAAATAAAATGTGTTTTTGTTTTTTTCCAAAATACAGGCCAATTATTCAGCAAACAGATGTGACGAAAACAAGCTGTTGGCGATCTTCTAACTTTACGGTATTTTAAACCTCAGGGTAATTTAAGAAGAGCCTGGACTTTCTTAGGAAGACAATGACTTTGAAGCACACAGCAATAAGGAAGACAAGAGCAACAGGGATCTGCAGGAAGACGTAAGAAGGAGGGTCCCACTACACATCGTTTGAAAACCGACTTTTGTATAAAATTGTCTTCCTAGTTGTTCTAAATCTTTTTTTAAACGAGCGTCTGACATACGTCGGAACTACTCCTATGAAAAATATACAAAGAAGAAGTGTAACACAATCTTCGGCAAGATAAACAAATCTGAACATTTTCTTCAGACATTTTTTTTTCTTCCTAATAGCATTTTCACATAATTAAATGAAATGTTTTTATCTGAGAAAAACTTCTGAGGGAGAAAGCATAGGCTGTCCAGGAGTCCGCGCACTGACCCCTCTGCATTGACTGGGGTGTACGTATACATATCATTTACTTAACATCATGGAGCATTCCACTTCTGAGTCCCTTTCGCTGTGCAGTTCTGTGGTCTCATTCACTAGGTTGCCGATTTTTATGAAATAGTGCATTCAGCAATAATTCAGTGAAAGCTACATTATTAACATTTTAAAATCCAATCGTATGCTTAGAATACTCTCAGTCAAATCTAAACGTGATTGTCATATGCGTTGAAAGAAATGAATGTGATCACGTGTTCCAGAAACAGTTTTAAAAAGCATGTTTTCTTCAGAATAGGATTTTTTTTCATTTTTTTTAAACTTCACCTCCAACCCTATCCAGCATTTATAAACACACTTCAACAGATTTCAAATTGTTGAGGGTGCATAATTGTAAGTCCTTCTCCAAAGATTAGTTGTATCTTCTTTTAATGTTTATTTATTTTTGAGAGACAAGAGAGAGACTGCATGTGGGCAGAGAGACAGGGAGAGAGAGGGAGAGAAAGAGAATCCCAAGCAAGCTCTGCACTTGTCAGCACGGAGCCCAACCTGAGGTTCGAACCCATGAGCCATGAGATCATGACCTGAGGCGAAATCAAGAGTCAGACACTTAACCCATGAGTCACCCAGGTGCCCCTAAAGTATATCTGCTTAACTGATCCAGACATTAAGATACATCACTAACAGGAGTGATGAAATTTTATGAGAACATCAAATATAAAATATTTTCTTACCACAATCTCAAATATCAAAAGTTATATGTACCCAGATCTTCAAATTTTCTCCCCATATCAGCTCAGAAGGCAAACAAACCAAAAGATCCAGAAAAATAAATAATCAAATAAAGCTATTGGTTATCCCCAGCTACATCATTGTCTCCTCCCTTAAATATCAAACTCTTTGCAAGAAGATCGTCCATACCTCCCATTTACTGTTATATCACTTCAATGTGGATTCCACCACCTACCAAACAACTCACTGCTTCTCGTAGATGTGTTAACAATCACCACTCTCCCCTTCCCTAGCCCTGTCAGTACTTTCTGGGACCTGTGATGCTCTCTTACTAGAGTATCTTGGATTGCCAGAAACCACGCTCTCCTGGTGTCCTTTTGTGCCTTTGCAGTTCCTTTTCACTATCTTTTTAGTGGATCTTTTCCTCCACCTTTAAATTTTAGAAAAACACTTAGATTCTAGCTCAGGCTCTCTTCTCAGTGACGAGCCTCATCTCCCTCCATAGGGTCTGTCCGCTCCAACAGTGGAGCAGATGATTCCCAAGTTTTCACGTCCAGAACACATCTCCATCTCCCATCTGCTTAGTAGATGTCTCCATTTGGATGTGCCCAAAACTCAGAAGAAATGTGAAATCCGTCCATCACCTCCACATTCCCCTACAGTGTTCATGCAGTCAGCGTTCTCCCTTTCCATACAAGACAGCCCTGGGTATGCAGTTGCTTGCATCAGAAATCTGGGAGCAACCTCTCTCGCGACCCGTTCTAACCAAGGACACATCTGTGTTGTTAATCATACCTCCTGAATGTATCTCAGATCTGTTCTCTATTCTCCAACCCGTCTGTACCACAATCATTGCTCTTCAAAACTGGAGCAAGAGACTCTTATTCTCCATATCCATCCCTTCCTCTCTTCAGTCTCTTCTGCATATCACAAAGGGGCATCTGGAAGTGTTTCTGATTAAGTCACTATTGGTGACTTTTTCATGACATTTCTGATATAAGTCACCATTTAGAACCCATACATGTTGTCTGCAATCTCTTCCAATCTGGCCCCATTCTTCTTTGCAGTTACTTCACTGTACTTCTCTCCTTACTATCTACACATCAGTGACTCTGAACACTATTCATGTAATGCTCACAAATGCTATTTTTTCCTGCTGGAATAAAAGATAATGCTTATCTTCAGCCTACACTCTGTACACATATATCTGCCCAACTAATGTTTAGGTATTCCTAAAATCTTAAATATTTCAAGCTCTTGAACAATCAACTTAGCTTATTCTATTATTCTACAAGCTAATTTATATGTGTCCATAACATAACATTCTATATTTTTTTTATTCATTCATACATTTGTTGTTTAGTGTTGATTTTGTCCATGGAACCACAGTGTGATGAGACCAAGAACCAGGTCTCCCTTGCAATCCCAGCGCCTAACATAATGACTGGAAGTATCTGTTTATTTGAATTTATGTTTAAATAATAGTTTTAATTGATTGAGACAGTATGGGAATGTCAACACAGAAAGAAAGTAAGCACGTGTATGTAACATATAATACCTTGTGCAAAAATACCTGTGCATGATTTTTATGTAATTCCCACGATAATCTTTTGATGCGATTGTCTTAGTCAGTTTGGGTACTACAACAAAAACACCATAGTCTGAGAAGCTCGAATAACAAACATTTGTTTCTCATAGATCTGGAGGCATGGTTGGGTTCTTAGTGGAGGCATTCTTCCTGATCTATAGATGGCCACCTTCTTGCTGTATCCTTAAGTGATAGAGGGAAGGAGGGAGGGATTAATGGAGTGGGGGGGGGAGGGAGAGAGGGAGAGGGAGAGAGAGAATATGCAAGGAAGCCAGTGCATGCTCTGGTCCCTTCATCCACTTTTGGGGTAGAATCCCAACCAATCCCAACACAGGGGCTCTACTCTTATGACCTCAGATATATAGACAGATATAAAGCTAGTTACCTCTCAATGCCATCACAGTGGGAATTAGGGTTTCAACAAATAGGTTTTATGGGGAGTCAAACATTCAGTCCATAGCAGCAATCATTATTATTTCCATGATTAGAAAAGAGAAAGCTGAGCTCAGAGAAAAATCATGTTGCAATGCCTTGCAAATAGTAACTGGTAAAGTCCTTCTAACAGCATAATAGGTCTTTTCTGATCCAGCCCACCACTTTCTACAGCAGGAAAAAACTCTCATTGTCCCTTCCCATTCTGTACTTCAGCTGTGCTACATTATTGCTGTTCCCCCACTAAATATGTTCTTGCTTCTGGCTCTACTGACTTGCTTCCTCATCTGACTTAAACACTTTTTCTCTCTTGACTTTCACATCAACTCCTAGATACAGGACATTTTGCTTACTCCTTTGAGTGTTTCACTGCTAGAGGCAGCAATGTGACAGCTTCTTCATCACCCAGTTCTAAGTCAAATGCCCCTCCCATACCCCACGTGAATGCCCAAAACATAGACCCTTTATGAATGTTTACTTGTCTCCTCCATGAACTGCCCCTATGTGTTCTTAAGCTTTATATTCCTGGTACTCAAGGGAGTGCCTGACATGTGGAATATTCTTAATACATATTTACATAGTAGAACATAAATGGATACAAGAGCCGTACTTAAACTCACGTCTGTCTCTTTCATAGCTGACAATTTTGCAGTGCATGCAGGATAGTTGGCGATGGATGGAACTGAAACCTAGTGGATAATTTGAGGGTCTACAAATGCTGACTGAGAAAGAAAGCCTTAATTATTAAGTTAGAATCATTTCAAGGCACTTTATTAGTTGTTTAGGAAACAACTATATCAAAGCACCAGAAGGGTAACATAAATCACTGTGTCAAAACACCAGCCATGCTTGTGAACGTAAAGTTTGTCCAAAGGGAAATGAGAAGCGAAGACTTTTTTATGCCCTTTGATTTATGTGGGCAGGGAAAAAAGGGGGAAAAAAAAACTGTTCTCAACAGTACATTTGGTCATAAACAGAGGCCATAGGAATGTACTTTTATTGGGCCAAAATTAATGAAACAAACATAATATATAAAATTAATGGTAAGTAAATTTGAATGCCTCCCTGCAGGGTAGACATAAGTAGATCTACTATAGGACCATACTGAAATTAAAAAGAAACAAACAAAAAAAAAAAACAAAAACAAAAACAAAAACAACCCCACAAGATTAGAAATATATAACAGAAATCTAGAAATATTCCTTATATGATACAGGATAGATTCTTATATTTATTTATTTTTGACAGAGAGACAGAACATGAATGGGGGAGGGGGAGAGAGAGAGGGAGACATAGAATCGGAAGCAGGCTCCAGGCTGTGAGCCATCAGCTCAGAGCCCGACGCGGGGCTCAAACTCACGGACCGTGAGATCATGACCTGAGCCGAAGTTGGACGCTCAACCGACTGAGCCACCCAGGCGCCCCAAAACAGGATAGATTCTTAAGTAATGATGCCCCTGTTCCTAGTACATGGCTTTATCACCTAGTGGTATAAACTGTGGTAATTTGACAGCTCTGAGCTACACTGACCTTTACAGTTCCCTCCTCTTACTTTGAGATGAAATGCTACCCAATGGAAGTTCATATATTTGCTTTTATCTTAATAAAAGTAAGTCTGCCCTTCTGTATATTCTTTGAATTAACTCGTTAGCTTCTTTGTACTTAACTGAAGTGCAGGCAACCTAAGTCTTAGCTATCATCCATGCAAACCTTTGAATAAGAACCATACTTCGTTGTGATCTACCTCATTAAAATATGATTCAATATATTAAGAAATTGTATTATGGCTCTGACATTAAATATGTGAGCTATATTCAAACAAATTACCAAAAAAATCTGAGAATATAATGCAATAAAACCTTTCTGTGTGTACATGTTCATACTATACCACACTTCAAGAACAGTCTTAGAATCTGTAATCATAATAGAGCTACCTTGTATAAAACAATCATTGTGAATCTTTTAAAGTCAACATTATCATCTCCAATACACAAATGAGGAAATAGAGCCTTAATGATACTAAGTTAACTTCCTGGGATCAAACAGCCCCTAAAAGGTAGAGCGAGATAATCAATCACCCTGTCTCTAAAACCCATATGCTTCATCATCTCTATCAATTGCCTCAATGTTGAAGAAATCCAAAGTGAGTATTAATTTGTCAAAAAGGGACAATTCATCCTGGGGCCGAGCATATCACTTCAATATTGCTGCCCTGGGTCTTTACCACTGAGACAATTCTGTTGGTAAAATTATAAGTGAAATGGTGGAAAGATGAGAAATTTATGGTCATTTCAATCAATTCTTTGCACTGAATCTGTCTTCCAATGAATTACACACTATGCCTTTGGGGTTAGTACGAGGCCCACATATGTCCTTCATGCAATGAATACTTATAAAGCCTGTTCATGATCTCATTTCCATACGTGAAATGCTAAAGTTACCATGAGTATTAACGCACTCACAATGACACCAACACCTGGAAGGTTTTTACATTTCACCAGCCTTACCTAATATCACTTATTACTATTAAAATCCCCTTTATATTCATATATATGTTAAAGGCATGCAATGCATTCTCTCCTGAATTATAATTATTTAAGTGCCTGAACACCTCAGAGGATAGGAAACTGTATGAAGGGAGGGACCATGCTTCATTCTTATTTAAATCTTCCTAGCTCCCAGCATACAACTTAGTACATAGCTGCTAACCCAGAGTCTGGTATATGAACATCTAGAATCCTCTCATATAATCCTTTTTTCATCCTCTCCAATGTTCCACCCACTCATCTATCTGTGTAGCTAGATTATTTTTGTTTAGTTTCATCTATCTATCCATCATAAAGCAGTGATTAATATCTAGCGTAAAATGTTCATATGGCAAGTCTTCATTTAGAATGGAACATGTTGAAGGAAAGGTAGGAAGAGAATCAAACTAATTATTAAGGTCTCTTCAGTAAAATTATTAAGTGATTACTAATTGTGGCAAATCATGTCTTCCAGAGATGCTCACCTCTGTATGAGATGTCTCACCATACGCATTCCTCTTACAACATGTTACTCTTCCTGTTAAGAGTCAATGTGCATGATCTCTGCCCTTGAACCTATGCTGGCTCCTTACTCTGACTCTAGTTGAAGTGACACTATGTGACTTCTGAAACCAGGTGATGAAGGCCCTACAGATTCCATCCAGATCCCTTGTGATGATAATTCAGAATCCTGAACTGTGAGGACATCAGGCAGACAGCCTACAGAAGAGTCTGAGATTATCCAAGACCAAGATGTGCCTGGACCTCTCTCTCACTTCCTGCCTCGCCCCCCATTTGAACTCCTTTTATCATCTGAAAGCAACTTTGAGACTCTGGCCTAGAACTGCTAGCTAAGAACTTCCCAAATGCTTTGACTCTCAGAAACCATGAGAAATAATAAATTTTTTATTGTTGCTTTTAGCTATTACATTTTCAGGTGATTTGTTACACCAGAATAACTAGAACACTGATTTTTCTTAGAATATAAATTCTTTCAGAACAGTATCCAGGGACACAATTAAGTGCCTGCAAGTACTAAAAGAATAAAATAAAATAAAATAAAATAAAATAAAATAAAATAAAATAAAATAAAATAAAACAAAATAAATACTTGCTGATGGTCTGATCAGATTCATTCCATTTAGGACAAGCATAGTCTTTAATATTACATTTTAAAAATTCATGATAACTAATGTAAAGAAAATAGCAGCTCTCATAATCTTATGTGTAAAAAAATAGCATTCAATTAGTCTACCTTATCTTTCTTGCTCATATTTTTGGTCTTTAACTCATAATGCTTATTCACATTCAGTCATGTGTGGTTAGTTGACATCTAAAAACCTGAAATGCTTTGTCATTCTTACAAGTGATAACTGACTTTCATTTAGCAGCATTTATTGGAAAAAAATGAAGCTTATATAATTTCCTCTTTTAAAAAAAAATGTACTGTTTATTTATTTTTGAGAGAGAGAGAGAGAAAGAACGTGAGCAGGGGAGGGGCAGAGAAAAAGAGAGACACAGAATCCGAAGCAAATTCCAGCTCTGAGCTGTCAGTACAGACCCCAACATGGGGCTCAAACTTATAAACCATGAGATCATGACCTGAGCCAAATTCAGACTCTTAACTGACTGAGCCATGCAGGCGCCCCAATTTCCTCTTGTTTTAAAAAAAAAGATTTCTAGATACTACAATGTCCATGTTTTTAGAGATTAGTTTCTCATTAAGGCTCATTAAGTAATAATAAATAAATCATTAGGTAAGGTGTTTTGTATAGTTTTTTTGAAAACATTTTTTAGTTTCACTGTTTCTATGTAATTTTTACCCTCAGGTTAGGCAGCATCCAACAAAATGGAATAAAAGGCATAGACATTACAGAGACTATATACTGTAAGAAATCTATTTTACCCAGGGAAATCATCTCCCTTCCTTGTGTAACTTATATGTGCCCTCAGGAAGTGAGAAGTTCAATACATTTAAATGTCAAACATGTCACGTGACTAAAGTCAATTATAATTTTTCTCCAGAGAAGGAAATACTATAGATTTTTCTAGAATACTTTTTCTATTCCCCTTATGTTTTACAATGCAGATGAATATCCTCTAAACTTGGGAGAAAGCATACTGTGACTGAACTAGTATCAACCAACGCCAGTTTTCTGAAAAAAAATTAAAGTGGTGACTAAGAAATAATTACCAAGGTCTATGAGTACACCAAATACATGACAAGTTCTGCTGTCTTCCCTACAGAGGTCGTTCCAACAGTGACAAGGAACCTCATCTTTGCAGGGCAAGAGGAATTTACTCAAGATCTGTGCAATGTGGTGAGAGGTTTGGGGACCCCCATGTAGATGTGTGCCTGAACACGCGCTCACATTTGGAAACTCTGCACTTGGCTTTCTCAAAGTCATCCTTCTCCAATCACCATGCTCTGCATAAAGTGCTTCGCTCCTTGGGATGAAGAGAAGTTTCTTTCTCAGAGTTCTTGGATATTCCTTTCACTGCCAACTTTACTGCACATCCTTGCTCTTAGCCAGAGAGTGAGTTCCTCTTGGATGGGAGAACGTTCTTCTTGGATGCAAGAACATAACATTCCGTCGTTCTTTCCTCTGGTCCTTTCTTTTGTAAAAGTGGTTCTAGGGGCGCCTGGGGTCTCAGTCAGTTAATGTCCAAACTTGGCTCAGGTCACGATCTCCTGGTTCGTGAGTTCGAGCCCTGCGACGGTCTCTGTGCTGAAAGCTCAGAGCCTGGAGCCTGCTTTGGATTCTGTGTCTCCTTCTCTCTCTGCCTCTCCCCGCCTCGTGCTCTGTCTCTCTCTCTTTGTCTCTCTCAAAAATAAACATTAATTAAAAAAAAACATGGTTCTAAAGTTGAAAGAAATCATGTACTTCAAAATCGGTTCTGCTGGTTCAATAATTTTTGAATGTTTTCAAGACAATAAATAGATTTTAATATTCTTTGCTTTTTTTAGGTTTTGCTGTTTAATTATTGACGTATGGTTGGCACTTAGTGTAATATCCCTTTTAGGTATACAACGTAGTGATTCAACACTTCCATACATTCTTCAATATTCTGCTTTATTGACTTTAAAAATTTTAATTACATAGCTTTTAAAAGACACTATATATACAGTAAAACCTTAGTTTGCGAGCATAATTCGTTCTGGAAACATACTTGCAATCCAAAGCACTCTATATCAAAGTGAATTTCAAGAACATAGGCTCAGCTTGATCATGTGATGTTGGGCATCACGTACCACTCATATCGCAAAATATCACTCGTTTATCAACTTAAATTTTATTAGAAATATTTTCTCGACTTGCAGAACATTCACAGAACAAGTTACTCACATCCCAAGGTTCTACTGTATATGCAAATATTACTCAAATTGAAAATAAATACTTAAATATTGTTGCTCTATCATTTTATTTAGTTTCTGTAAGTATCATAAAGCTATAAGGAGTTTAGGAAACTAAAGTTAGTTGCACCTGAAGTTCCAAGAGGGCCATTCTATAAAGGTATCCTAACAGGGAGATCCACATTTATAGGTAAATCTCAGGTCTTCAATTCAGTCCCCCCAATAATGGGATATATTAATTTTTATATGATAAAATATGCTCAAAGAAAGAAAAAACTTACACATCTTATTACCCCCAAAAGACTTTTAAAAGCATTTTGCTTAATATTTCTTAGACAATTTTAAGGAAATAGCTAAATATTTAAATATGAAATGTGACATATAATACAAAATGTATTTGGCAAATATTTATCTTACCCATGAAACTATTATTATTTATTTGTTCTTCTACTTAGCTGACTTAATTAATTCCAGAGAACTTTGGCGATTAAATACAAAGTACTTGCTTTATGCTTCCCAATCAGGACATGGAGCATGAGTGTGCCTGTTCCATGGGCACACAATCTGTAATTGATAACATCCATACTGGCATGTTCACGTTGTACGTGTGTCTATAGTAAAGTGCTAGAATAAGCATCAAAGCTCCTGATGAATATCAAAATGCGTTGTGTTTTGGGCAAAACTCTATATGACACATTGAGCTAAGTGTATACCTTAGAACCTCAATTTGGTAGGGACTATAGGAGTTCCATGTTGGTAAGACCTAACACTTAGTTTCCTTTCTCTAAAATAAATAAATAAACACACAAACAAATAAATAAATAAATAAATAAATACTTACAAATGTAAAATTAAGAGCAAAAGTAGGGTGCCTGGGTGGCTCAGTCAGTTAAGCGTCTCACCCTTGGTGTCACCTTGGGTCACAACCTCATGGTTCATGGGTTTGAGCCCCGCGTGGGGCTCTGTGCTGACAGTGTGGAGACTGGTTGGGATTCTCTCTATCTCTCTCTACTCCTCCCTTGCTTGTTCTCTCTCTCTTAAAATAAATAAACTTATTTTTTTAAAGGAGCAAAAGTGAACACTTGTTTAACATGAGAAAACAAATCATACCTAATTATATTTTTTAATAGTTGGCATGTCACTAGGATCATGACATCCAGATTTTTTCAAAATAAATGAACACACATGATACATACCTCTAGTACTCATTTTTCTTACATGTTTTGGCCTCATCATGTTTGATTGCTTCTTCTAAGACAGAAATTTTGTCATACTGATATCTCTAGTGATAACTGAAAGATAATTCGGTCTTCTAGTTACTGTGATTTTTCTTGTCGTTGTTATTGATGCCTCAGAGATTTCCTTGGCTGCCCAATTATAAATTCTAAGTACTCTTGTCAACGTTGGTAGGTTCTCCATCACGTTTCTATTTTGGAGGAACTGTAAGATCTTAGGGAATTTAAAGAAGGTATTTTTTGTTTGTTTTTTGTTTTGGTTTTGGTTTTTTTGGGGCATGATGATTAGTCTTAAATATTCTCTGCAGTATTGCTACCTATCAACAACTTGGTCCCAGTCCTTGGAAGGGCCCATGAGATCAGGAGTAAGATCAGACAAGTGAGTGAGGCACTTACCCTGAATACATTTGGGAGACTCCCCAAACTCACTAGTCAAGCCAAATAATAAGATAATATTTTAATGTAACATTTTGAAAAACACAAGCAGATTCATGCACATGTGAGTACACACACACACACACACACACACACACACACACACACCTTGTACATTGGCATTTTGCCTCAGAATCCAGCACGGTTTGGCACGTCATGGTATGGGAGTAAGACGCTCTGTGAGTTTTAGCATCATATTTTGGGGGAAAAATTGAAGCTCATATAATTTCCTCTTTTTTTTAAGAGATTTCTTGATACTACAAGGTCCACAATTTTAGAGGTTATTTTCTCATTAAGGCTCAAGACTAATAAATGACTCATTAGGTAAGGTGTTTTACATAGTATTTTAAAAAAACATTTCTTAGTTTCACTCATGTTTCTATGGAATTTTTACCCTCAGTGTAGGTAGCATCCAACAAAACGGAATAAAAGGCATAGACAGACATCAAAGAGACTGTATACTGTAGGAAATCTCCTTTAATCAGAGGTATTGTCTCCCTTCATTGAGTGACTTATAGGTGGATGCACGTTAAAGCTGCTTCTGAAGGGAGATTACTATGTGTGTTTTCCAGCTGAGGAAACAGACCCACAGTGTCTGCTTAGGAAATGGTAAAGGCGGATGACACTGGTAATTAAGCTCTAAGCTTTTGACGGCTGTTTTGCACCTACTCCCAACAACCGTGTGAAGTACCTATCTTTTGCATTCTTTTTTTTTTTTTTTTCATGCTTAATTAAATGAAACGTAGAGGGGGCTGAGTAATCATATGTAGGAGCATCAGAATTGAATCCAGATTTTTTTTTTTTTTTTGGTTTTCAAATGAGAGCTACTAATGGTTACAGTATCCTGTTGTCTACTAATCATCTGTTTCGTCAATGCCATATAAGCCACGTAACCAATCTTGTACCAAATTGTCCAATTCTGCCTCATGGTATGCAATAGAAGCTCTTTCCTGCATATAATTTTAAAATTAGAAAAACTTAACAGAAGTTGTTTATGTCTCAGGAAAAAAAAGATTTAAAAATACTTGTTTTTGAAAAGCTTCAAACAACGTAAGAAATGATACTTGATTAAATTTTTGTAGAATCCATGTGAACAGTCTATGCCATTTCTCTTCCCTGCATTCTCAGAGTTAGCACAGAAAAAACAAAAGAATCTACGTTTAATGCTTATAAATCTACAACTTGCCAAGCATACTATCAGACCCTGTCATATTCCCACTGTCAAAGTAAGTTAGGACTATCTCTTTATGTTCTTGGGTTTCCATGGAAAGTCTGACATCTTCTGTCTAAATGCCTGTGGAAGAATTTCCACAGGGGTGCTGTCATAAAACTCTAGGGTTTTTATTTCCCTTCCCACCCCCCACCCCCCCAGTTCTCTTAGTCCCTGTATAAAGTTTTCACTTATTTGCGGATCTCAAAGTCCATAGGATTTAAATGTGTGGACTTAGATGCATGGGTAGAAGCCTACTATTGCAGGGAACATTAACTTGTAATTTACTGAATAAGCAAGAAACCAGAAGTAAAAGTCCTTGTTCGAATGAAGTTACTTTCATTTTTCAAGGCCCCTCAGAGAAGAAAACAAACAAAAACCAAAAAATGCAAACCCGAAACAAACAAAACCCAAGACAACTGTGGAAAACATGGCAGGCACCCGGGTGCCTGGTAATGGTTAATTGGGCTTTCTACCCACCTGCTGCCTTGAAGAAAGAACAAGGCCAACCAGGCCTCACCAGCAGGTCAGCAGTCTCTCTCCACCCATTACTGCGATCTCTGGTCTAAATAATGAGGTCCCTGAGGCTCCACTGGCTCCTATCAGGTTTGCGGACGGACAGTTCTTACGACAGAAATGGGAAAGCAGAGGTAAAGAAAACAAGAAGGCAGGTCTTGTGCTGCCAGTTTCCCGCCCTTGTGGACATGACTGAGCGCACATGGCCACCAGCCCAGATGTGCTCTCTTCTCTCCATGGGAAGTAAACATGCAGTAAATCCTCATTGAACCCCATATCTTGGGGAAAATACACAGAGAGAGAATACATGATTTCTCCACATTTTCCCCTTAAAATAGGAAAATGCTATGCTTTGATCTTTTAATTAAAGATACCCTATTTAAACAATTTAAACGTTCTTCATGTCTGGTAAGATCCTAACCCCCGCCTTTTTGACTAATCAGCAGATATTACTGATACATTCAGGGATATCACTAGTATGTTCCATTTTGTGTGCCACAACATGAAATTAATCAATGATACAGACTTGGTCATAGTATACTAAACATGTAAAACATAAAGGAGCACCATATTCTCTGTAATATATTCACTAAGCTTACAGCTCACAGGCTGTTCTTACAACCTCCAATCTTGAATGATTTATTTTAAGTCCATCATGGCATCGGATTAAATTTTTTCAGGGCACTCACAGCTTTTAAATAAAAATTCTATTCCATCCAGAGTATCCCTTTCCAGTAAAACATTGCCTGATGCCTTCACATAGAGTTAGTAATTCTTTCTGTACACTCTACATTATTGTTTAAAATCTTTACCACTTACACAGTAGAGAACTTTTTAGATTTGTATCAGAAGAATCTAGCAAGGGGCCAGGTTTCCTTGTTACAGACTCCATTAATGTTTGTTGACCGAACAAGCTACCAATCAGTCTGTAGGTCCAAAATCTAGGAACTTTCAATCAGCCTTAGATGGCTTTGTGGAGACTCTTCCTGACATTAAGATAGTTCAACACAAGTATGACTAATCACATCAACGCTAATTCTGTTCAACATACACTTAAAATGGTAAATGTGTGAGAAGAATATAAAATGACCAGACACTGGGCGCCTGGGTGGCTCAGTCAATTGGGCATCTGACTTCAGCTCAGGTCATGATCTTGCAGTCTGTGAGTTCAAGCACCGCGTTGGGCTCTGTGCTGACAGCTCAGAGCCTGGAGCCTGCTTCTGATTCTGTGTCTCCCGGTTCCTCACCTGTTCACACTCTGTCTCCCTCTCTCTCTCTCTCAAAAATAAACATTATTTTTTTTAAATGACAAGACACAACTGAAATAAGGAACTGTGAAGTGGGATCAGCCACCGCAAAGAAATAATTTGTAGATCTACTGAAGCACTTTGCCAAATAATATATATGGAATATGAGACAAAGGAAGTTGTAAAAAAATCACATATATGGAATATGCGACAAAGGAACTTTAGTTTATACTTAAAAACAAAATTGTTATGTTGGGGTAAAAACTTCAAGTAAACAGTGAGTCATAATTTTCAACTGTATCATATAAACAGGCTGAAATAAAATGATCTTAAATACATGTCAATCAATAATCACCCTGAATGTAAATTGACTAAATGTCTGTATCAAAAGACATAGTATTAGAATGGATTAAAAAAATCCAAGATCCATCTATATGCTTGCTGCCTATAAGAGACTGATTTTATACCTAAAGACACCTGCAGATTGAAAGTGAGGGTATGGAGAACCATCTATCATGCTACTGGATGTCAAAAGAAAGTTGGAATAGCCATACTTATATCAAACTAGACTTTAATGTTTATTTATTTATTTTGAGAGAGACAGAGAGTGTGAGCAGGGGAGACAGAGAGGAGAGAGAGGATCCCAAGCACCTCCATGTTGTCAGTGCAGAGCCCCTGATGTGAGGATGGATCCCACGAACTGTGAGATCATGACCTGAGCTGAAACCAAGAGTCGGATGCTTCACGGACTGAGCCACTCAGGCAACCCAGACAGACTAGACTTTAAAACAAAGACTGCAACAAGAGACAAAGAAGGGCACCATATAATAATACAGGCAATAACAACATTCATGTTCTTCATCCACACCTTTGTCTCATGTGTAAAGGTCAAAGCTGACAGAAGGGTGATAAACTGAATTAGAAAAGTAGACCTGGTGAAGGGCCATGTGTGATAAATAAAAGAAAGAATTCCCAAGGGAAAAAAAAAGAAGAAGGAAGGAGCAGAAGGAAGGAAGAAAGAAAAATTCCCTGGGTAAAAAAAACAAGGGAAAGGATGTTAAGATAGCTGGACCACCCAAGAAGTCACTAATGGATAGGAAAAAGTCTATAAACACACATAGATCAGAAGCAAAATGAACACACAGAAAAGCTTGATGGGTAAGGAATAAAATGACCTTAGTTTTACTGTAGTTTTGTGGGAGTTTTTTGTATTTTACTTTTTATCATTGTGTTTCTATGTTTCTCTGCCCCCTCCAACTGCCAGGGCCCTGACTTTCCCTGGCTTGTAGAAATAATTCTTTTCTCAACAGTTGTTCTTCGACACTGGTTTCTTACGCTAGGAAAGTTCAAGAAGTCAGAAACAATAAAAAACATAACTGAAGTAAAAAAAACAAAAGCATAAAGTCAAAAATAAATGTCTTTAGATAAAAGCAAATTAAAAAAAAATTGTTGCCTACAGAATTTTATTTCAAAAAAAACATTAAAGGAAATTATTTGGGCTGAAGTAAATGAAAATCATATAGAGACTCTGATCTTTAGGGAACAATGAGGAGCATCAAACTTGCAGACATCCAGGTAAATATAAAGGACTTTTTCCTGTAAGTACATTTGAAACCCTAGATCATATTTAAAATGAAAGCTACGTTTATTTCTTATGGCATGTTTTAACATACATAGATGTAATCCTTCCGAAATCTAAGGCATAAAAAAATGAGGTGGGTGATAAATGGGCTTAAACCAATGTAATGGTTGACATTTTACTTTCAGTAAAGCAATATTCACTCTAAATACATTGAAAATCTAAGAATGCATATTGTAACAAAACAGATTTGAAGCATGTCGAGAAACATCTTTTGCAGCAACAATATGAGTAAGGCACTAAAAAGGTCATCACTTGCCCCCCCTGCTAAATCATAAGAGATAGGATAACACATACCAAGGAAGGCAGATACAAAGTAAGTATATGACCATCTCCCCTCCCTAGGAAATGTAATTAATGCTAGCATTCTTTTCTACTCAACTGGGAAGCCGACTCAGGATTTTAGACACAGTGCTCTCCAGAAACACAAGCGATCACTAGGAGGTGTCTCTGGAGATGAAAGCGATTTACTTTTCCTCCTGAAAACACGACGAGGACTCAGACAGTACTTTTGAGCACGCCAGCAGCTGCGCGCCTAGTACACATATGGGGATACACGTGTTGCGGGGAACGGAAGCCAGGACATGTCTTATGGCAGCAGATGGCCAGATTGCCAGTTCACCTCTGGATGACAGACGTTCTCCAGCCAGAAGGTGCTGTCTGTCCCAGCAATGCCGTTGACATGGCTCAAGTGCTTTCTCAAAGAGCCGCTCCTCAGTACGAAAGTGCTCCAGTGTCTGTAGAGTCCACAAGGCAGAGCACAAATATTTACAATGGCTTTCAAACGTTTGTTCAAGAAACACTGGAGTGAATGCTTCCTTTTTCATAAACTGTCAAACAACAGATGGTAACATCCAATAATCCCAACCTGGGCAACGTTCGAACCAGTCACTCGCAGATGACCCATTAAAAATCATTAGCCTCCTGAGTCTTTCTCTTAAAAGTGTCTTCCTTCTGCTAAATTTACAACATTGTATTCATTATTTAGTGTTAATATTTTTTTCCTTAATTCTGCAAGATAGTGAGACAGAAAGCAATTTTCAGCAGAGAGCCATTTAAATCAAATACATTTCACTCCTTTTTGTCTCTAGTGGGAGAAGAGCCCTGATTTTCAACACAGAAGACCTGGCAGAAAGCAACAGGGTCTTATTAAATTGCCTGCTGGGCTTATTGAAACCTTTGCAATTATTATAGAGCTAATCATCACTCTCATTTCGTTGGTAAAGACAACAGACATTTATTGTATCTACCATGTTCCAAGCTCTCCGAGCATGGTGCTCAACAGTGTATGAGAGACGAGATTTCAATACGGGTGATCTGGGATGGGCAATTCAAACAACTCCCCTACCGACAGTGTAAGAACCTTTGCTATGAATCAGTCACACTCCCCCCCCCACCCAAATACGCTGGGGTTTAAGAATGTATATATGTATGCATACATTTGTAAACCCGAATGGCTTGTTTGGAAAACTTCCTTTTTGCTCTGGATATTTCATGAATGCTGTGGCTTTAGTGATCAACAAGCATTGACTTTGACACTTTTGATTGACTATCAATTAGTTTTCAGGGAAGCCAAGTTTTAGATACAGTTCTCGGTAAAAAATAAATAAATAAATAAATAAATAAATAAATAAATAAATAAATGAATAAATAAATGAATAAATAAATAAATATAAAAATAAAAAATAAAAAAATAAAAATAGTGCATTAGAAGCATTACAATATCCTGCTTTGGATCCATGTTACCTGGTCACGGAGTGTGGGGGAGATTGTAAAATCCAATCACAGTAGTGTGCTTTTGACAAGACTTAGGGAAAAAAGAAATCACCTTCCCAGGGGCACTGAAAACAAGGAAAGCCGGATCCAGAATGGGGATTTAGGATCTTGATAATCTGTACAGCCAAGCCTATTAGTTCATTATAATTTGCCTTATAGGTTCCATAGATTTCATTGTACTTGACTTACATTCTGACCTTTAGCGATAGACTTAACTTCTACTTACTTAACACTTAAGAGATTTTAGTTGGAAAAAAAAGTTTGCTTTTCAAGTTGGAACTTAACTATTCCATCAGATCTTACTGATGTTACACAAGATAGATGTGCATCTGTGTGTGTGTGTGCATGTGTGTGTGCATGCACACTCACATCTATTTCTCTCTGCCCCAAGAAGACCATTTAGTCTTTCATGGGACTGCTGGTGATAATGAATTTTCTATCCTTCTCAGCTGTTGGCTTAAACATGAGTTATCCTAAAATTGCATTCATTCAATTATTTCATTCAGTATTCACTCTGGCATTCATTTAAACAAATAATTATTTTCAGTAGCTCCTACATACCATACACAGTTCTGTGTAATGGGATACAAATACTAAACCATATGTGATACACTGAAACTTATATCCTAACAGTAGAGACAGAAATTAAACAGACATGTGATGCGAGATATAACATATGCTATCAAGAAAAATATAATATGGCAAATGAACAGAGAGAGATTGCAAAGGAGTCAGGGAAGTCCTTTCTCAGATGAGGATTTAAGCAGAGACCTAAATTCCATGACCCTGATGCAGAGAGTCTCTGTCTGGGAGAACTCTCAAGTGCAAAAGCGTCAAACTTCTGTGAACTTAGCACATCTAAGAAGCTGCCGGAAGATGGGATATTATGTGAAAGCCTAAGCACTGGGAAGAGGGACAGAAGACCGGATTTTCAGAACTACTGTTTGTACACAGGCCTTGTAGATAAAAACTTGGATTTTACTCCAGGGATAATTGGTAGGCGTTGGAAGGCTTTCGAAGAATTACTCTGCCTGGTCTGTAGTGAAGAGAGTACTAGTGAATGATACTGGAAAAGTAACAGTGATAAAAGTGAAGAGAGATTTGGTATGAGGTCATTTTGGCGCCTAGATTCTCACCCGACAACTCTAATCACAGAACTGTAAATAATAATGATGCTGATGATGCTACCACCAGGAAAAGTATTCTGGATGAAGCAAATGTCGATTGAGTCACTGATACTTTGCGCTGTCTTAAGTGTAAAATCGTGGGAAATTATCCCATGATACCAGGAATTAGGTACTATTCTTAGACCCATTATTTAGTGGGAAGTTTGAAGTTCAAAGACACTTAATACCTTGCCCAAAGTTGAACATCTAGTAAGCAGTGGGGCCAGGCACTGAATTTAGTCAACCCAACCCAAATTACATTTCTGTTGTCAATTCAAAAGGCATGCCCTAAAGGCCACAAATTGGAACCTGTGCGTCTCCTCACCAGGCTTTGAGCTGCTTGAAGCAAAGAGGGCAATACGCATCAGTTGGGCAGTGGTTAATAAAACCCTCCCTTTCTTCTCAAACGTGTCCAGCTTGATCCTCAATTATATGCCCACTGTGTCTGAAGCTCCTGAGGCTTTTCTGTTGCTGTTGTCGGCTCTGCGTTGTCCTACCTAAAGATGCAGTACAACTTTCAGTGTGCCTCTGCAAGTGGAGGAATGTCTCCATTTGCAAATATCTCTCAGTTCCTCCGCTCCTGCAACTGCAGTGGCTCACGGATGAAGGTTTGCAGAGAGAGTTGTACTAGATTTGTTCAGACCACCTAATTCTGTTATCTCAACATTGAAACACTGAAATCTGTTTGCTTCTAAATTATAATAATGCTTACTACCCCAGGAAAAGCATTCAAACAGGAAGCTATGCCAAACATCTCATCGCACACACCAGAATATTCTCTAATAACAGGGGGGAGCCCAGCAAACAGATTGTCTGCCTTTCCTCAACTTCTAGAACCTCACACAATGAACAGGAAATGGCAGAACAGAACACCTACCAACAAAATCTATGCGATTATACACAAATATGAAATAATGTGTATATCTTAGCAGAGGATGATTGCCCCTATAGACAGTTAATTTACTCTTGAAACAAGTACGTTCTCACTATGTGTATGTACCCAGTGCTTAATTTTACAAATTCTAATAAACATAATCACCTACAGAAGCCCTTCTATTTGAATTCCTGAAAACAGAAATTTAGGATAAAAGATAACTCTGATGGTATTTTTTCATTCCTAAGCTAAAAAAATATTTATATTGACTTTTTACATGCCCTTAGCATTTCATTCGTTGTGATATTTATGGGAGCATCAAATAAAAGAACAGTATTATTAGAATGATAGCAAACACATGTGCAAGAGTTGAAATAATTTGTGCAGTTAAAATAACAAATACATTCACACCTTGAAAATACCAAGAAGGGATAATACTGGATGAGTTTGAAACGGTCACATTTTCCCCCCATATTACGAGTCCTTCAACACGTGGCATCTGCTCACGCGTGGGAGTTCATTGACAGCTTGTTCTGAGGGGAGGTTTCGTTGACTCACCATTCAAGCTGTCAATGCCGGTGTGACCCGCGTCCTGTAGCTTCAGAAACAGACTTGCCAGCTCAGAAACGAACTGGCATTCTGTGAACACGGAGTCATAACCAAAACCTCAATCACACAAGAGGGAAATGAGCCCGAACTCCACATGTCGATGGCTACGTTTTCACTTCTGGGCACAGATCACATTTGAAAGAAAAGTGTAATTAAATGCTCTTCCGTTGAAAGAGTTTAGGGGTTCTATGATCATAAAACATTTAGTTTATTAAGTGGTCAACAGGGCACAGTATTTCGCTAGAGCCCATTAACAGAGAAAAGACAAAAAGACATAGACGGCTTCCAGTCTAAGACAGACACATGGACTTACGTTGGCCGGGGAATAACAAAAACTAAACACAGTTACCTACCGTGCAAACTGAAGTGTATGGACGTCTATGTTCAGTTAGCTGTATTTTCCTTTTAAGCATTTTTAAAATTTTTTAATGTTTATTTATTTTTGAGAGACAGACAGAATGCGAGTGGGGGAGGGACAGATTGAGAGGGAGACACAGAATCCGAAGCAGGCTCCAGGCTCCGAGCTGTCGGCACCGAGCCCGAGAAGGGGCTCGAACTCACGAGGCGTGACATCATGACCTGAGCCGAAGTCGGATACTTAACCGACTGGCCCCCCAGGCGCCCCTCCTTGTAAATGTTCTTAACCCAGGAAAATATGCACTTAATTTTTACAGATTTTTTTTAGTGCTCCCGAAGCATCTACAAATCTAAAGTTTCTTTTCTGTTGCCATCCTCTAACCTGATGCCAAAGTGGGCTCATGAAAAACCTATTCACACAGCTGATGTCCCTGTTGGCTGTGACCATAAAGAGACGGATTTGGAAAAGGCCGGGGAGCCCCAGAAGCAGCTTTGGCAAGGATATTCCATTACTGCCCATCCGCATCAGTCACAGAAGTCCACTCAGACCTGAATTAACTCTGAGCACAAATCATCAATGCTATATGTAAATCAGGCATTGGCTGGCACGTTTGGTAACACGTCTATTTTAAATGCCCATTTTATTTAGATGCATAAACATGGAGACAGTGTGTGAATACGCTTTATCCAGCGAAACAAAACACCACAAATTGGTAACCAATTGCATGTGCAGTATAACCCTGTTAGGAAGTGTTCAGCTCACTTTTGTATTAGTCCTACATTTCCTGGCCCAGGTATGCCTCATCCTGAAAAGCTGATATGCCACTCGGTCCTAACCTTGGCCTGTACGTTTGCACCGAAATAACAAATTGTGTTCCCTAAGGACTGACCTCATTTCCCACAATGCACTTCGGTCACCAGGGCAACCGGACCAGGAAATGTGGATAGTCCAGCTTGAAACTATTCCCACTGATAGGAAAACGAGAACCTTCTTTTGCCCGATCATTAGCGCCATATGATGACAACATCCTTTCTGTCAAGAGATGAATATAGAGATCAGTTAGGAGCTGTATCGATCGTGATGTAAAAAGTGTCGCTGAAATGGTGACACTATGCACTGACGAAACATTGCAGCAAGAAGAGAAGTCAAGGTCTCCTTCTACCACGTGACACGTTTTACAGAGGAGAGGACTGAGGGCTAGGAAGGGAGAGACTACTAGGACTGCAGAACTAATGAGGGCAGGTCTATACTCATCCAAGAAAGGAGACCAGGAAACAGAGAAGCCCCAGAAACGCATATGTACCAGATATAGAAACTATGGGGAACTGTGAATGCTAGGGATGCGTGGGCAGGTATCTATGTATGGAGCATATGCAATACAGGTGTCACCTGTATTAGTGTGTCATTAGGAAATAGGGTGTCAAAAAAGATAAATGACTGTCCCAAGACTGCATCCTTAGTAAGACGCGGATAGTACAAAGATTTACCATTCATTTTCTGTGTCAATTGGGGCAAAACTGACCAGGTGTTTGGACACACACAACTCTAGATGTTGCTGTGAGAACATTTTTTTTTTTACATGCGATCAATATTTATAATCAGTCAGTTGGGTAAAGCGGATTACCCTCCACAATTTGCGTGCACCCTTATCCAATCATTACATGGCCTTAGGAACACAGACTGAGGTTTCCTGAAAAAGAAATTCTGCCTCAAGGCTGTAACAGAGGAATCCTGAGTTTCTAACCTGCCGGCCCTCACTGAGGTGTTGAGACGCAAAACTGCAACAACTCTCACCTGAGTTTCCAACCTGCCTTACATTGTGCGGACATGCTAGTCCCCACCATCGTATAAAGTCAACCAGTATCTCTCTTTCTCAATCTCTCCCCCCATGTCTCTCTTCCTCTCTGTCTCTCCATCTCTCTCTCTCTCTCTCTGTCTCTTCCTTTCCCTCTCTCCTCTCTCTCTTTCTCACCCTCCCTTTCCCTCCCTCCCCCCCTCCCTCCACCTCTCTCTCTCCAGTTTCTGTCTCTCCCCCCATCTCTCTCTTCCCCTCTCTCCCTCCCTCTCCCACTCTCTCTTCCTCTCTCCCTTGTTCTCTCTCTCCCTCCCTCTCTCTTTCCTCCCTCTCTTCCTCTATCCCTGCCTCTCTCTCTTCCTCTTTCTCTCTTCTCTCTCTCTGTCCCCTTCTCCATCTCTCTACCTTCTCTCTCTCCTTCTCTCTATCCCTGCCTCTCTCTTATCCTCTCTCTCTCTCTTTCTCTGCCTCTCCCTCTCTCTCTCCCCTCCCATCCCCCACCCCCATCCTTGACACCTCCTCCCTGGAGAAGTCTGGATAACACACAGGGAATGATAGGAATGTGTTAGCAATCAATATATTGTGACTGCTAGCTAACCAGAATGGACTCCAGTCTTAGTTCCTGGGACTCCTAAAGACTTTCTTTCATACCAAGCCTTCCCCTTCAGTGTTTGATTGTGGGTAGACTGGGGTCCTGAAAAACTGAAGTCATTTAATAATCTATATGACCAAAGTGTTAGAACCTTTGGTTCCAGAACGGAAAAACAAACAAACAAACAAACAAAACTGCTTTGACTCTTCAAATGTCTCTTATAGGTCAGGAAAGTAACCTCACACAGTCTTAATTTCTTCATTTATGAAATGGAACTGTTCACAGCACTCATATATAAAATACTGTAATGGAGAGCTGCTGTTTAACACATGCCTGTTAAGAATCTAAAATAGAAATATATTCACTGCACTACTAGGATTTAAACTCAGATTCTTAAAGATACGAGTGATGCTGACTTGCGGGGGGTGGGCAGTGGAGGAAGAGAGAAAAGAAAGACAAAAAATGAAAGAAAGAAGGAAAGGGAGAAAGAGAGAGAGAAATAAGGAAGGAAGGAAAGAAGAAAGGAAGAGAGAGAGAGAGAAAGGAAGAAAGAAGGAAGTAAAGAAAGAAAAGTTAAGAAAAATCTAAACACAAAACTGAATTTTCTTTTCTTGAATGTTCTTGGAGAGAGAATGTTTAGCATTTTTAAGCTAAATGCTTACTGAAATGTTCTATATCATATTATGTTATTATACTATATTATACTCTATTGAAATAAATGCTCAATACTATAGGTTGCATCCGTGCATAAATGCCTCAGCTTGTGTATTCAGTATACACAGCACTTAGCGATTCGTAATGAACGGAACATTGAAAATACGCTACGACTGCTTTTGTCCTTATTTCCGCAAATGAACTTTTTTTAAAGCTACAATATTCCTTCCACAAGTGTCTGTTTTTTCTGTCCTAGCCTGTATCGTGTTAACCTCTGACCATTTTAGGTTCATGCTGATGCAGCACCCACTGTATTTTCCACTTTTAAAAAATCTGCTGAGGACCTTTATTTCATGCCGCACACGCAATGAGAGTTAAAGGTCAATTAACTGCATCGTTCACACCCAGTGGTTTCTCACTGAGAGTACTCAGATACAAAGGGAGTGAACAACTCTCTCTCGGTGAGGCTCAGTGCCATTACCGTCTAAAGAGCAAAGAGGATGATAGCTTAGTCAGCTGCTAAATTATAATATTATGCTTAACAGAGACAATAGCACAATTAAGGATTTCAAAGAACACTGTCAGTAGACCTGGATGCAGAAAGGATACAAGCGTATCCCAATGATCATAGTTAATTACTTGAGCATTAATACTAGCATCGTTAAAAGAGTCAACATTTATCTCAAAAGCTAGAAACGCAGCATTTATGACATGGCCTTCACCTGTCAGCTTTCTATGGGTTTCCCCAACGTCTGAAGCTTCTGTTCACACAGAAATTCTCTCTCTCACCTCTCCCCCTGCCCACACACACACCAAAAACCGTGTATGCATGTGTACATAGAGCCCCGTGCAAACGTACATGCCCTCCCACACAGATACCCCCATCCATATCCCCACTTTCTAATACACAAAACCCCACAACACACACATCTTCAGCAGCATGCACACCCCCACGCACACATACCCCCGTTCACATAGCCCCCACTCACTTCAAAGCAGAAAGAATGATAAAGGAATCACATTTTAGCATTCATGCAAAACTCATCAAGGTTCAAAGACATTGTTTATAAAATTCTATGTAAAAATCGCATGCATATTTTAAAAATCTCCTTCCAGGAGTAAAATGTCTGAATGTAAGTAAACCATAGAATCTTCTTTCCCTACACATGGTGAATAAACTCTTCCCTATGAAAGAAGGAAAACAGTCAAAAATAAACAAAAACAATTAAGTGAAAACCTCGTGAAAATCAGGAACAGCCCACAAAGGCAAGATTACCAACAGACGTGATACTCCTCAAAGAAACACAGGCATCTGCTGATGCGAGAAACTGGAGAGTTTATCAGAGCACAAGAAGCTCCCGATTTCATCCTCACTTCTCAGAAAGAATTCTGGTTCAAACCGTTTTGGAAATTCATCGCCAGTGTCCTCAAATCTGGAGAGAAAAGCAGAGTTCCTGGGGGTGGCTGGTTAACAAGAAAGACGTGAAGAACAAGAGAGGTTGACTCAATCTGACGGAATTAAAAATTCCTGACTTTACACTCAGCTGACTGATCAGAAACGGAGGGTATCCCCAACCGGGGTAAAACAAACACCAAGGCCGAGGGAAACTTTTTAGAGTAGATTTCATGAAATATCTACAGTAAAGAAAAGAATCCTGGTCTTGTCTCTCTCCGACACACACACCCACGCACACGCGCGTGCAAAGCCACAGAGTCTCACATGAGATTCATCTTCGAAAAAGAGAAATTTCACGTTTGTTTAATAAGTATCCCACGCCGTATTGAGACGCTGGACAGATTTCATATCTACACAAGTAAGTCAAAGTCCTGAAAAACTGTATCTATCTCTCAAGAGAGATGTGAGGAATCCAGGACAGAATAAAACATTATTCTGGCAACAAAAGAATTTATCCTACATGTAATTTTCATATTACTGATGACTTTCCTAATATCATGAATTAAATGAAAAATCATCCCAAGAAAGAAATAATAATAGATTGCAATGAGAAATTGCCAAGTTAATAATTCTAAATGATACCATTGCAGAACTGGCAATGAACAGTATGAAAATTATAGAAGTGACACAGAGAAGGATTTTGAGGTAATCAAAATGAATTTAAGATAGAAAACACAATTAGAGAGAAGTTAATAGTCTGATATTAGAATAATTGTTATCACTGAAGTTAAAAACTCTTAAAACTGCCCAGAGTGAGAATTACTGTGTTCTAGGGCATTTCTTTCCTTTTTTTTTTTAAATTTTTTGAGGACCCTCCTTATTCTTTCTACAGTGGCTGCACCAATTTACATCCCCACAGATACTGCACAACGGTTTTTTCCTCCACATCCTTGTCGACACTTTACTTGTGTTTTTGACCTTAGCCATTCTTAAAGTTGTAAACTGATTTCTCATTGTAGTTTTGATTTGCATTTCCTTGATGATGAGTGATGCTGAGCATCTTATCATGGGTCTGTTGGTCACCTGGATATCTTCTTTGGAGAAATGTCTGTGTCTTCTGCCCATTTTTTTAATTGGGTTATTTGGTTTTAGGTGGTGAGTTGTACACACTCGGTATATATTTTGGATACTAACCCTTTATCGAATATGTCACGTGCATATATATTTTCCCATTCAGCCATTCAGTAGGCTGACTTTTCTTTTGGTTGTTGTTGTTTTTTTTGTTTTTTTTTCCTTTGCTGTGCAGAAGTTTCTTATTTTGATGTTTTCCCAATAGTTTATTTTTCCTTTTGTTTCCATTGCCTCAGGAGATATATCTAGAAAGAAGTTGTTACAGGTAACGTCAGAGACCTTACTGGCTATATTCTTTCCTAAGAGTTAATGGTTTCAGGTCTTTCATCCATTTAGAGCTTATTTTCATGTATGGTGTGAGAAAGTGGTCCAGGTTCATTCTTCTGTGTGTCGCTGTCCAGTTTTCCCAGCACCATTTGCTGAAGAGACTGTCTTTTTCCAACTGGATATTTTTCCTGCTTTGGAAGATTGACCATGTAAGTGTGGGTTTATTTCTTGGCTCTCTATTCTGTTTTTTTTTTTTTTTTTGGTGCCAGTACCATACTGTTTTGATTACTATGACTTTGTAATATATCTTGAAATCTGGGATTGGGATGCCTCCAGCATTATTCTCCTTTCTCAAGATTGCTTTGGCTATTTGGGGTCTTTTCTGGTTCCATACAAATTTTAGTATTATTTGTTTTGTTCTATGAAAAAAAATGTTTTTAGTATTTTGACAGTGGTTGCATTGAATCTATAGGTTGGGCATTTTAACAATACTAATCCTTCCAATCCATGAGCGTGGATATCTTTCCATCTGTGTTGTCTTCATTTCCTCCAACAACGTTTTATAGTTTTCAGAGTACAGGTCTGTCACTCTTTGGTTAAGTGTATTCCTAAACATTTTATTATTTTTGTTGCAAAGGTAAATGAAACTGTTTTCTTAATTTCTCTTTCTGATACTTCAACGTTAGTGTGTAGAAACGTGACTGAATTCTGAGTATTAAATATGTATTCTAAAAATGAACTGAATTCATTTATTACTTCTAACAGCTTTTTGGTGGAGTCTTTAGGGTTTGCTATGTATGGTATCATGACACAAAGAAAACAGGGACGCTAATTCAACAGATATATACAGCATTATGTTTACTGCAACATTCTTTACAGCATCCAAGATATGAAGCAACCTGAGTGTCCTTCACCATAGGGATATATACATTCACTATAGGAATGAAGATATACATATATACATGTATATGTATATACCCGTGTGTGTGTGTGTGTGTGTGTGTCTGTGTGTGTGTGTGTGTGTATGAATACGGTGGGGGGAGAGACAGACAGAGACAGAGACGGGAGAAGCACTATGCATATTACAGAGCCACGAAAAAGGGATGGGCTTTTGCCATTTGTAGCAACACTGATGGGCCTAAACTACATGGAATGAGTCAGCCTGACAAAGACAGATTCCACATGATTTTACTTATATGTGAAATCTAAAATAAATGAAAATAGGTCAACAAATAAAAAGCAGAATCAGACTTATACACAGAGAATCAACTGATGGTTGCCAGATGCAAGAAGGGTACAGGAATGGGGAAAATGGGTGAAGGGGAGAGGGAGGTACAGGCTTACAGTTGTGGGATGACTAAGTCCCAGGGATGAAAGGCACAGCCCAGGGACTACAGTCAACGAGCCTGTAATAGTGCTGTGTGCTGACAGACAGTAGATAAACCTGTGGGAGCACAGCGTAGGGACAGAAATGTTGAGTTACTGTGTTGTACATCTGAACATCTGAAACTAATGTAACATCACAGGTCAACTATACTCAAACAAAAATAATAATAAAATAAAGAACTTATTTAAAAATAACTCTCAGGGCACCTGGGTGGCTCAGTCGGTTGAACACTGGACTTTGGCTCAGGTCATGATCTCATGGTTCGTGAGTCTGAGCCCCACGTTGGGCTCTGTGCTGACAGCACAAAGCCTCATTAGGATCCTCTGTCTCCCTCTCTGCCCCTCTCCCACTCATTCTCATTCTATCTCTCTCAAAAACAAACAATAACAACAAAAATTAGTAACTCTTAAAAATGGATCAAAAAGATGTTCAGAATATTTCAGGGAATTTTTTTTTAAAGAATAAAGAGCAGAATATGAGTTCTGAAACAAAGTATATTGTAGAAAAAGTTGAAAAATTATCTTCTAGAAAAAGTGTGTAATATATTCACATTAAGATATGAAACATCAAAGGGGCGCCTGGGTGGCGCAGTCGGTTAAGAGTCCGACTTCAGCCAGGTCACGATCTCGCGGTCCGTGAGTTCGAGCCCCGCGTCAGGCTCTGGGCTGATGGCTCAGAGCCTGGAGCCTGTTTCCGATTCTGTGTCTCCCTCTCTCTCTGCCCCTCCCCCGTTCATGCTCTGTCTCTCTCTGTCCCAAAAATAAAATAAAACGTTGAAAAAAAATTAAAAAAAAAAAAAGATATGAAACATCAAAAATGAAGAATAATTTTTCTCCAGTTATACAAGCTAAAAAATGAAATCCCCTAAAAACAGTGAAATTTAAGCAGCTTGAGAATTTTCCAAAGTGACAAAGAAAACAAGAAGTCAGCAGACAATGTCCCAAATTTCTAAAGAACAGAAATTATGCCCCGAAGATATACCCGGCCAAGACACTGTTTATGTAGAAAGAAAACAAAAACAATGGAAACATTCTTTTTTTTTTTTTAATTTTTTTTTCAACATTTATTTATTTTTGCGACAGAGAGAGACAGAGCATGAACGGGGGATGGGCAGAGAGAGAGGGAGACACAGAATCGGAAACAGGCTCCAGGCTCTGAGCCATCAGCCCAGAGCCCGACGCGGGGCTCGAACTCCTGGACCGCGAGATCGTGACCTGGCTGAAGTCGGATGCTTAACCGACTGCGCCACCCAGGCGCCCCGGAAACATTCTTAAATATGAAAAAAATTACTAATACAACTACCATGAGTCTTTTATAAACACACACATACATTGAACCAATTAAAAATTAAAAAAAATAGTGAAATCAGGCATCATGGAAAGAACCATGGTTAAAGAGCAAGAAGAGAAAATTTAGTACAAATAAAAACAAACACTGAGAACTCATTGAAAAACTGAATGTAATTATTACTGCACACTGTTATAAGATTAAAAAAACGTGATTCATAAAATTGGGAGAGATAATAATTGGCTATCTTCTCAAATTTTCATATTAAGTAGTCAATCTATACGGTATAATATTAAATTACACAATTAAATATTATGCATTATAAAACAATGGCTTTAACTTAATATTTTTGCGAACTCCTCATTAATCTTAATTGAATCTTTAAAAAATTATCTGAATTTCTTCAACTGCTTTGATTTCCACTTAAATTTTCTTTTCTTAAATGAAAATACATATTTAATATTTTAATTAACTACACATGCATATTACAATCCATTTTCGTAACTACATTTGTCATTTTACTTAACCAATCAATCTTCTATCTATCCCTTTTTCTACATGCACATATGCCTATAAAGATATCTAGACTGATAATTTTCTGATCTAAACCAGTTTATTTTGAATAGGACAGTATGTTAGCTCCGTGTTACTCAACCTCATTTTTACCAAACATACCTTATTTTTACCACAGGGAGAAGAGGGTTAGAATAATGGGAATAAATCATGTCACAGGCGAAGAGCTTGAATTATACCAAGGAACTTGGACTTTGTCTCTTATGTTACCACAAAATTGATGACCTTTCTTCGTGATTTCAAATATGTAAGACAGCAGAAAAAGGTAAAGAGAAATACTGTGTAGGTACGTGTCGATATGGGTGTGTGTCAGAGAGAGAAGGAGACAGCGACAGGTGGAGACAGAAACAGAAAGACACAGAAATAGAGAGAATGAACATATGAGAATTATTTAATTGGAAGAGTCCTTAGACTCTCATAGTTTCTCTCTGTTGAGGCACATTCTTTAAATTATGAGTACCCTTTTCCTTAAGACTGTACCTTTCCTTCAGGTCCCCTTCTGAACATCATTTTCTGTGGTTCTAGTAACTCATGCTTAGTATTTTGTGACTGGCCCTTTATTCCCATTTCTTATAGCAGTGAGTTTTTGCTAATGCATTAAGGTTCAACCCCAGGAGAAAATTTTGCCATTAAGTCCCATAAGGACTTATCAAAGGTTCTAGTTTTAAAGAATATGTTACAGAATTTTGTTAACATACCTCTTTCTGGATTTGTGATGGAGGCACAGATTAGGAATGTGAGTGCTACAACCATGTAAAAGTTGAATTAATCTTGAAAAACAACGTGTGGACTTTACTGTGGTGAACCTGCTTACAGTCCTTCACCCAACGTATAATTTTTAATTTTTTTAAACATTTTAATTTATTTCTGAGAGGCAGAGAGAGACAGAGTGGGAGCAGGGGAAGAGCAGAGAGAGAGGGAGACACAGAATCTGAAGCAGGCTCCAGGCTCTGAGCCATCAGCACAGAGCCCGACGCAGGGCTCGAACCCACGAACTGTGAGATCATGACCTGAGCCGAGGTGGGATGCTTAACTGGCTGAGCCACAGGTGTCCCTCCTTCACCCACTGTATGTAATAACATCAAAGAATCTCTTGTTTATGTTTGTGTATCATCAGTAAAATTAAACTTTATTTTACATTCCATCTTCTCATCTGAACAAAGCTCTTGGAAACAGAACAGACTGTTTCAAACATCTTTTGGATAAATTAAACTCTTTTACTCTTTATGGTACAGAACAAGAGCAGAGAGTGTAGACCATTTTAACTATTTTAGAGAAAGAAATTGGTATCCAGAAATTCTGGAGTAAATAAGGTTTGACGTTACCAAAGAAAGAGGTCAGACCGTATCAGGGGAAATGAAGTGTTATGATACGTAAACGTAATGAAAGTTGATGACTGGAAAGAGGAACATGGATAATATAGCTTAAAAAGCCCACAACAAGTTTTTATCATCATTAGAGAGTCAGAAAAATCCAACATCTATTTCAAACAGTTTGTGAATTATAATAGTGGAGTCTATCCCCTTAGTCAACTTCCAGAAAGCCCTTTCCTGAAGTCTAAGTAAAACACTCCTCTCATTGTTTCTGTATCACCTGGCTTTGGGCACTCCTAAGGAAAGTGGCACAGATAGGGCCGTGCCCTGCTGGTTGGAAGATTGGCAGGGGAACCTCTGGCATCCTGCTTCAAGGCAGAGGCATTTGAGGCAAACAGAGGTACACCTTCTATGAACACGGAAGCTTAACAATCAGGCAAGTCTAATGTGGCCAGACCTCGGGGTCAGAAGATTCGCACTTCTTCCTGACATGCTGGAGCTGGAAGTGAATGCCAAAGAATGTCTCTATAATTAGAAAACAACTTAATTGTGATTTACAGGCATCTGACAGGCTGACACTTGATCTTGCCTTACTCTTTTACTGGCTTAATGTTTCTCTCTATGTCCCGAGAGAGAGACAGAATTCAAATGGAAGGTTTTGCTCACAGACTGGAGACTCTCAAAGTTGCTAGGCTTTCCTATATACCCACGCTTTACTTTTATTCAATCGTCAGATTTTATCATTTCTGTCACATAAAGTGAGTTGCGGTGAGATATTTTGAGGACTGTTGACATGACAAAACTTATTCAACAAGCTTGCTTCAGTGAATGTAGTAAAACTAGTCAAGAAGGGACTCGAGGTTCAGAAATGTTCCCTGATGCACACAGACTCTGAAGATGGGGGTCTGGGTGATGAGTCTCCAGTTTGGAAATATGCATAAAGGGATAAAGAGCACAGAGATAATGCTAATGGTTTGCCTTGTGACTATTTTAGAAAATAACACAGTTCTCGCACAGAACCCAGCCTGTTTTCTCATCATGTAATAGAGTATGGCTGCTGTGACCTTTCACACATACTTCAGGGTTACTCTGCTGAGGTAAGAAAAGCACAATTCAAAAGAGATAAAAATAACTCTATATATTCAACCACTTGTCACCGAGAAGGGATGACGCATGGGACATAATGACATCCAAACAGCCAGTTCCATCTGGCACTCACATACAATGAACTAAGTTACAGAAGATGTGATATGTTAGTGACATGACTCGGAAAACCACAGTAATACTGCAGAAATCTTAACTTTATGGACGGAGAGACAAACTCTACAGAAATCTTAATTATGGACAGAGAGAGAGAGAGAGAGAGAGAGAGACAGACAGAGAGACAGAGAGACAGAGAGAGGGAGAGAGGAGTGTGTGTGTGCAAGTGGGGGACAATGGGAGAGATAACAGTCTTTGTTGAAGTCAAGACTTTAAGACACAGTTTGGGGACATCATGGAACTCAAGAACACCATCTCTTATGAGCTGGAGCCCTGATATACATAGATAGATAGATAGATAGATAGATAGATAGATAGATAGATAGATAGATAGATAGATAGATAGATTGATTTACGCTCCTGAGTCTTTTAGGAGAAATTCAGACATGCGCCTTCCTGCTGCCCTACACATCTCTTTCCCTGACTTTCCCTCTGATAGAAGGCCACCTGTGACCAGAGAAGGACTTCCTTAGGCTTTTTTTTTTTTTGAGGAATAATTATCCGCATCCAGCAGTCACTGATAATACCATGAATATTAAGAAGTTTAGAAACAAAGTTCAATTTTACATCATCAGTGTTATTAAAATACTCTGCAAAGTTTATACATTTTGTGAGAGCTTTCTAATGAACTTCCACAATGAGCCTGATGACTAACATTTTAGGCATTCCATATATTCCAGGAAATTGGGTTAAAATAATCATATAAAAAAATTCAGCCAACTTTAAATGTATCATGGTAATTATCTTAGTTTTAGCCTCAAAGAGCAGGATTAAGGGTAGGGTTAAGTTATTATTGTTCTCTTTTATATTTTTTGCTTATATTATGTTTTTAATTTTTGCTCCTATTATGTTTTTAATTTAAAAATGTGTTTGGATAAAGATTTATATGTTTAATATAAAATCACATTGAATGAGGGATTTTTTTTAAAGGATTCTTTGGGGCACCTGGGTGGTTCAGTCACTTAAGCGTCTGACTTCGGCTCAGGTCATGATTCCATGGTTCTTGAGTTCGAGCCCCACATTGGGCTCTGTGCTGACAGTTCGGAGCCTGGAGCCTGCTTCAAATTCTGTGTCTCCCTCTCTTGGCCTCTCCCCCTCTTACATTCTGTCTCTGTCTCTGTCTCTTTCTCTGAAAAATAAGTACATTAAAAAATAAAAAAAAAATAAAAGGTTCTATGAGCCAAACTTTTTAGGAAAGATAATTTTTTTTTCAGTGTGCTCCATTACCCCTGAATGCATATTTTGTTAATTTTAATTTTTTTTATGTTTTTATTTTACTTTTTAAGAGAGAGACAGAGCATGAGCAAGGGAGGGGCAGAGAGAGAGGGAGACACGGATTCAGAACAGGTTCCAGGTTCTGAGCTGTCAGCACAGAGTCCGATGTGGGGCTCAAACCCACGGACCAGGGGGATCATGACCTGAGCGAAAAGTCCTCCAATGCTTACCTGACTGAGCCACCCAGGTGTCCTTAATTTTGTAATTTTAAATGATGTTTAACTCATTTAAAGAAAATAGTAGGCACAAAGTGGAGTAGTTATTTCCATATCACCACGAAATATGTGGAGGACACGGAGGACTCACTGGTATGGTCTGGCTGTTCATGCCCACTAAGGACTCGGGCTAGGAGGGCAGGGGGACACTGAAATCTAAAGGGACAAGCATGTCCTAGAGCTTGCTCCGCAAGTCTAGGTTGAGTCAACTTAGGAACCGGAACACTTCGTATGAGGTCCACCCAAAAGGCTGGCTGCCTTTGTGAAATGGGGCCCAAGTGCCATTGGGACTAACTGCTACATCACACCCTGTGGTCAAAGTCCTGTGTGTAAGTGCTTAGTGTAAGGACAGGGCCTTATGAGAGTGTTTATCATCTACTGTGTTAACATTCTTGAAGAAGTCTCGAAAGAATTCTCCCACGGCTGTCCAGAATGCAACGCTGAGTAGACGCTGAGACCCATGCTCCGCTCAAGTTTACATTCAGGGGGACACGGCATGGGTGATACTGGAGGTAAAGGGTGTGACATAAACCACAAGAAACCCGAGACAGCACAGCGATCATGTTACTGTCTTCAATACGCAATAGTTTATTTTTACTTTTTTAACATTTCTTTTTGAGAGACAGAAAGAGACAGAGCATGATGGGGGAGAGTCAGACAGAGGGGGAAGACACAGAATCCAAAGCAGGCTCCAGGCTCTGAGCTGTCAGCACAGAGCCTGACATGAGGCTTGAACTCATGGACCGTGAGATCATGACTGAGCCAATGACGGAGCCACCCACACCCCCCTACACAATATTTTTTTTTAATGTTTATTTTTGAGACAGAGAGACAGCACAGGTGGGGCAGGGACACAGAGAGAAGGAGACACAGAATCCGAAGCAGGCCCCAGGCTCTGAGCTGTCAGTACACAGCCTGACGCAGGGCTCGAACTCACAAACTGTGACATCATGACCTGAGCCAAAGTCCAACACTTAATGGACTGAGCCACCCAGGTGCCCCAACACAATATTTTTTGAAGTCAAAATGACTGGGATTTGACCTGAAATAATTAACTTCCTCAGTATTACCTTTTAACTGCTTCCAATGCCCAAGCAGCAGGTAAGGAATTTACAACATAGGAATTTTATCCAACTGCAAAACATTTACCTGAAATGTATTTGGCAGCTGGGGAGAGGCTGGTTAATATTTACATAAATAATCAAGCACATAATGTACTTTCTAAAATAGTTCTATACAACTTTGTATCCTTATACTAATTATTTAATTTTATTGCATGTTGCTAACACCAGAGAAAATCTAGTAATGCCTGAAAATGCTAAAATGTGTTTTTCTCTAACTTCCTTGTTGTCGATGCCGTTTGCTGCATGACCAAAATCACCACCACCTCAGGCTGACATACTGTAAAACAGAGTTTCAGTATAATTAAATCCAGAATGTGGTAAATGTTATTAACATTTTCTGTTACAGTACTCTAATGTGGAAAAATGTGTGGCAGTCAAATAGAAAAATAAGTTTGCAAGATCGTCTATTTAAAATATGTAAATACGTGTTTGCGTGTGTTTCTGGTCTGTACAATTTCAGATTCCTCAGGGTTTGATAAATCTTTGATAAAGGAGTAAGAGATTAATGTAAGAATCTTTCTGCTCTGACTTTAGAGAGCTGTGCACCTCATCTACAATAGGACCTAATTCTTCTAACCTTCTGGAAGGTTTTGCAGGGGTAGGATCATTGAGGCAGCAGGACTAAAAGGATTAACCAGGCTATGGATGCCACACTCAAATTCCTATTCAAAATACATAACTGTTGCTTACCATTTGCTTTCTAACAGTGTAGTTGTGTGTGTGTGTGTGTGTGTGTGTGTGTGTGTGTGTGTGTGTGCATGTTTTAAATAGGGGTTGCAAGGAAAGAGGAGCAGGGCAAGGAAGGACATGTCATCACTGCTAATGAATCAACCTTAGCACCACTTTCTTCCACCTGTATCCAATTATTACGCAAAGCCTTTCCCTGCAGAGATACTAATCGTTTAGGGTAACAGGTCTGGTAAGTGATCCCTGCCCATCCCCTGAATTGGACTCCCAATTCAGGAATGGATGAACTGATGAATGAATGAATGAATGAATGAACAAATGAATAAAACAAAAGTTTAAAAAATTAATTTTTTAATGTTTATTTTTAAGAGAGAGAGCCAGAGTACAAGCGGGGAGAGGCAGAGAGAGAGGGAGACAGAGAATCTGAAGCCGTCTCCAGGCTCCGAGCTGTCAGCACAGAGCCCGACGCAGGGCTCGAACTCATCAACTGTGAGATCATGACCTGAGCCAAAGTCGGATGCTTAGCTGACTGAGCCACCCAGGTGCCCCTTAAAAATTTAATTTTACTTTAAAAACTAAAAGCTATCCGAGTAGATGTGGATGTCACACAACATTCAGATCTGTTATGACACCCAAGCTACACAGTGCCCTGGGTACACACATACTACCTGTCACTTCGTTTTAGGGATCACATGTTACGTCCCCGACTCCACATCAAAGCTTACAGTTTGAAAGGCAATTTCTGTAAGTTTTTTTTCTTTTTTCTGAGAATTCACGGTCTCAACTTCAAACTAGTGACCATTCCTAAAAAGTGTTGTCACTGATATATGCTTTCACGATGTGACTCACTGCTCCCTACTCTGATCCTTCCCGAATGTGTTAAAAACGTGAAGGCCTTGTGTGAACTTCCTGATTCTGAACGGTGAAACCTGAATCGATTTGTTTGCCTTCTGCCGTGCCTTTTAATATAAGCGACGCCCGTTCGTAGTGAAAGATGAGAGCAAAGGCTTCCCATTAGTCTTGCTAAGAGTCTTGCAATAGTACGTGACCTTAACGTATTATTTCACACGCGCTTCATAGACTGAATATGTATTTTAATTGCCTTATATTTTCATTTTTCACCTAGAATTATATTGACTTCTTTTATGAATATCTTACCTTCTCTTTGTCATTAAAACCAGTTTTCCTTTTGTAGTTTAGTTGCACTGTCTCACTACACTCAGAGCCACCCTGGCTGTAAGCTCATACCCTCTAGTTAGAATCTGAGGAACAGATTGCAATTTACCGGGAGACAAATTGAATACTCAAGGTGTTTGTAACACTGCACCCCACAGAGTATACTGGAGGACATCCGCACTTCCACTCCTCAGTACGTAGCATACTAAAACCGTATTAATTGTTACTCCCCTGCAGGGAATGGAACCATTTAAGCACATGGTAGAGAAGCTAACAGAAGGGTGTGTGTGAACGAAAATGGTTACTGCACACCTGCAAACACGTCGGCTTCCACGTTACGCCTCACAGAATTAGGTATAATTCCTCCAACCCCTTCACAGGCGAGAAAACTCATGTGTGGAACTTTCGAGAAAACTGCTCAAGTGAGAGACTGCTGGCCCTTGGCCGTCACGATCGGAACATGCTACCGTGTGATTCTGAACCCCATACGCTTGATGTGATGTAACACTGACCCTGGTGACAACACTGACACGTTTTCAGTGCTCATTACGTGCCTGCATGATCCCACAAACTTCACATACATGCGTTCTCTCAGTCTTCAGAAATGTGCCGTAAAACTGACACACCAGGACTGACTCAGACAAGGGGGTACGAGGAGGTTTTGTGGGAAAGGCAACATTGAAGCTGAGCGCTGCAGCTTTATTAGGAGTTAGCCAAGTGAAATATATTCCAGTGAGAAAGTGCGATATATAAAACTATTTTAATGATCCACAGGACATGGATGTGGCCAGAGCATAAACTCTTTTAGTATCCTACGTATCCTAATTTGCTGCTCTCTGCAAAATAAAAAAAAAATAAAAAAATAAAAATAAAAAAATAAAAAGGAACGCCAAGTTGGGCGATTTATTTTTGAAGAAATTACACATTTTTCCTTTGTTTATTAATATGTATGTTAATGTTGGCTTTGTTGTTTTTAAGATAATGCTCAGCGAAATGTGTAGTGAAGCTTAGTAAATTTTATCTTCTTCTTGAAATGAGAAAAGCTGCCCTTGCTGACTTGCTGTCCGCTTTGGTTTTCAACAAGCCATTAAACCCTCACAAAGATCCTGCTATGACTTCTCCTGCTTACTTTTGAGCCCTGGGATCTGAGCTGTTTGAGTCAAGCCCTTGCAAGAAATGATGGCTTAATTATCTCATCTACATAGTTTTTTTCAATCTCCCCCAAACTCTTTCCAAGTCTCTTGGCTGGTACCCTCTGTCGCACCTCCTAAGTCATCACTTAAATCTCTAGGTCATTCCGCCCTTTCCCAGCTGGCCACTTTCCAAAACAAATGAAAATAAGAAAAGACATTGATACTGCATCAGCGGGATCTTCTGATTCACTGGCCATACATATAATACTAAAAGCAAGCCAATTTTCTAATTCTTGCTTTGATCCTGGGTGCATAGGTTTTCATTTAAAGTCACACTCCTCCCACATCATATTAGATTGGGGTGAAAGCAAAGTTAAGTGTAAGTTCCTCAAAAGCAGGAGGCTTGATTCACGCATGTTTGGTTCTCTAATATTTATCAAATATTTATAATGTGGCTGAGCTTGACTTGTGTTTTTTTTTTTTCCTCAGTTAATAAATACCCTTTGATATCCACAATTACTCAACGATCCCATGACGATTTTGTAGGGCACATCGTGACACGGTCTATGGAAGGATAAAATAAATGTTAGGATTAGGAGAGGCATCAAATACTAAGAAAGAATTTAGAGAAATGATCCCAGAAATTCTAAGCCAATTAGATAAAACTTTGTAACTTCTCTAAATTTTCAAAATTTACCTATTTTCAAACAAAAAGAAATTAAACACTTAAAAATGAAATGCAATTCATAGGGCATAAAATGATTTTAACAGTTTTTAATAATATCTACCAATTTATTGTTGATCAAATGTAATTAGTCTTCTTAGCAGCATTTACATAAATAATCTATTTGTGCAGCTGATGTGGGAAACGAAGGCGGAGGAAATGGCAGATAAAATTATATCCCCTTATAATCTGCAGCCCAATGACAAATTCTTGACACAGGCAGAGTGTGACATTCATCCAGCAACTCCCATGGTCTTAATGTTAATGCTCTGCTGGAGGGAGAAACAACTTTAGTTCACAATGGCCAGGGCTTCAAGATTCTGGGAGTTTTCTTTAGCATATGAAAAATCCCCTTGACTTTACCTCCCCCGTTTCAAGTATGTAATCAATCTCTCCTCACAATCCCTGGGCAACTCTTCCTGCCCACGGGCCCTGTCCCCATGCTTTAATAAAACCTCGTTTTTGCACCGAAGATGTCTTCAAGAATTCTTTCTTGGCCATCAGCTCTGGACCCCAACACTTTTCAAACCTCATTAAGGTTTGAGGAATAAATATTCTTCCTATGAATATATTTACTATATATGACAATGTCTATTTCATAATGTATGTGGAAGCAAAACTTCTCAGTAGACTAGCAACCCTGAATCGGACACATTTGTCATAAATACAACACGGAAGGGGCAGGTTCTGGTCCAGGATGATGACACTGCAGGCTCCTGAACTCATCTCCTGCCAGGGACGGATTTGCTCTACAGGACACGAGGCACAGCTCCTTCTGAAGGAAATCCTGAGTCTGGCTGAGGGACTCCTACTCATCAGGGGACTAAGTAATTACCTCCAAGGGGAGGGGAGGGAAGGCGGAGACACATTCTCTCTGTAATCTCTGCCCCTGGCACAGCAACACGAAATAGGGTGGGGAACTCAAGACTCCCAGCTTCTCCCCAAGGAGGGGACAGTCTGGACCCAATATCGAGCACCCCGATATTCAAGGCTTCCACCACCCAAACATCTAGGTCTGAGAGCAAACGGGGCTCGTGCCCACAGCCCCACAAGACTAAAGAAAGGAACAGTTCCTGGCTGGCTCTCCAGGTGGGGCTCAGCACAGCGGAGGGCACAAAACAGCCCTCCTCCCAGCCCTTCCCCGCAGGAGGCCTGTGTGCTCATCCTGAAGCTGCAGCCAAGGATTAGGGTTCTAATTCTGGATGCATCTAGGACAAACTGCAGTCTTCCCTGGGGAGGTGGAAGCCTGAAGCCAGCAGATACCTTGTCCTATTCTCCCTGTAGCCCAATCCAAATCACCAGTATCTCCCGGGACCGAGGCTTGTGTGCACATCTGGCATCAGGCAGGGGGTGCACCCGTCGATTGCCTCTGGTAGCCAGTGGGGCTTGAGCTCGCGGGTCCCACAGGAGTGCGCCAAGCAAAGAAAACATTCTTAATCTACTACCCTTCCCAGGGCTCTGCACAGAAGGAGGGGGCAGACACACCCAGCCCCCAGGCCAGGTCAATGGTACACTTTAGAGCTGCTGCCTCGGGGCGGGGTCTGGCTGTCAGTCATCCCGCAACTTAGGTGCTGACCTGGGCCCTTCCCTTTGGGACTCTGACAGGTCCTGGGCCACCCTCCACCACAGGGAGCCACTGAGAACCAAGTGTTGACAACACTGCGGATTTGAGAAGCGATCAAAAGCGAGGGCCGGGCTGAACCACAGGCTTTATCGTCTATTTGGGAGTCCTCTGTGAGGAGTGGGGCAGGTGGTGGGCCATTTTCTCTAATTCACAAAACCAACACAGAGTCAAGGGAAAGGAACACACAGAAGAATATGTGCCAAAGAAAAAAGAAAAATAAAACTCCAGAAACAGACCTTAAGGAAATGGACGTCAGGGAATTACTTGATAGAGCGTTCACAAGAATATTCATGAAGATGCTCTCAGGGATGGGAGAACACGGCACGGACAAAGTGAGAACTTCAGTAAGGAGGCAGCCAGTGTAGGAAGAAAGAAAGATAAAATCAAAGAGAAAGGCTCCAACACCATCCCATCAAATTAAAATGCTGAAGTTTCGGTTACTAATCGTTAAAAGTGTAAAACTAAGTCATATACATTCCTTGAGGATTTGGCAAATTACAAGTAAATGCCTACATTTAGATTCCAGGAAAATAATATTCAAAAAACATCCGAAAAGGTCAAAGAAATGGCGGAAACAAGAGCGTGTCAGATGAAATACAAAAATGTTGATTTCTACCAAACAGCAATCAGAATGCATGGTCTTAGAAGCCGAATGCAGAAAGCTTTAACACCAGGGAGTGGGATGATCAAAGCAGGGGAAAGGAAAGGCAAAAGCCCTAGAAGGTGATATATAATAAATTGTGATTAGTAACTTATGTATCCTCCATGAAAAATGATCTTACGGTAAAATGATAGAAACTTGAGGAAGACGGGGGTGCCCCGGTAGCTCAGTTGGTTGAGTGTCTGACTCCTGATCTCTGCTCTGGTCATGATCTCACAGGTTGTGGGTTCCAGCCCTTCATCGGGCTCTGTGTTGACAGCATGGAGCCTGCTTGGGATTCCCCCTCTCCCTCTTTCTGCCCCTACCCTGCTCTCACTCTCTCTCTCTCTCAAAAAAATAAAGTAAAATAAATAAAAAACTTAAAATATTAAGATAAGAATGCTGAAAATATTTTAAAAAGATAAATTATAAAATGATAAAGAGAAATATAATAAAGTTTGACTTCTAGTTATTGTAAATGACAAATTAAGGTTGATCTGCTATTTGAGAAAGTGGCAAGAGAATCCTTGAGATAATTGGAAATTTACAACAAAGGGTAAAAAGTGGATTGGAGAAACTGTCTTTAGATTATTAAACAATAATCGATGTAAATGCACATATGCCCTATGATGTTCTGAACTTTTATTATATTACAAAACATGTTTTTCTGAGTATGATATACATTTACCACAAATTGGGCTGGCTCTCCCACTGAACTAATCCTACTTTTCGTTGCAGTGTATCAGAGCTTAAATGGGAAACACACAATGCTCTTAATCCAGTTGGTAATAGGTTTGCTCTTTTCCAAGGCTCTGTTATTATTTCCAGATTCAGGAAAAGAAGCACTGTAGGTCCACAGTCACAAGTGACAAAAAGGAAGGACCAACGTATTGTTTTTGGTTTCTGGTGAGGTCACAAAGAATGAAAGAAACAGTATAATGTGGATTAAGTGAATTGGCCCGAATGATTCAGTGCCTGTCTGTCTCAGAAAAGGAAGTGGGCACTCAGGGCTGGTGAAATTAGCCCAGGCTACACAGTAAGTGATAGGAAAGGCTCCTGTAGAAAGTACTCGAGTTTTCTATTATAGCCTCTAGAAAAATATGAACCATATTGCAATAAAATACTCAGAGTGGTCCTTTTTTTGGTTTTACAAGTTTAGTATATACCTTATGAATTTATACCTTAATATATACGTAAATAAAAACACTAAGATGCTACTCTAACAACAATTATTTGTACTCCTGAAATCTAAAAGGCTCTGAAAAATTCAAAGTTGTTTTATTTTATTTTTCACTAAGATTGGTTTAAATCTAAAGCCTGAACTGAAGAGACATGTTTATTCGAGAAACCTGAACTGAAATGTTTATTGGACAAATACTGTGTTTGATGATGAAATATTGGTGTAGAACCCACCAGGGGCATTACCTAATGTACTGGGTATGTATCATAATATAAGTACATAATATTTACATATGTACAGAAATATATACATAAAATATTATACACATTATATATATTTCCATATAAATATATATGAATAATATAGTATGTAATATATACACATTATGGGTACATATCAATTACAGGTATCATATATATATATATATATATATATATATATATATATATATAATGCTACATACCCACATATGCGTGCATATGCGTATATTATATACTTCTATAAAGTCTGAGCTTTGCCAGCACATCTAATAGACTCGTATGATACCACAGGATCCCACTTCAAAACACCCTTTGTCACCTTCTACCAAAACATTTTCTCAAATGTGCTGAGGTCGATGACGGGCTCAACGGAATTCCCACTCCAGAGTACCCCTAAATTACTCCGACACTAATTCCAACCAACTACCACAAATGTTCTTTTTTGAGTATCTTTGTATTGCACATCATTAGTCCTGAGTTGTGACTGCAGCAGTAAGAATAATAAACGAGAATTTGAAACTTCACTCCAAGAATAACCTTCCACCCTGAGAAATACGCTCAACCAAGAAAGGTCCAGGACATTACTATGAAAATTTAACCAAGGCTTCTGGTTGTTTTCCCCTCTGTTTACTGTAGCCTCACATAGGTTTCATTCTTTTACAGATTTCTGTGTATCTGAATTTATACATGGCTCTTGAAAGCACAAGATGTGAACCCTGGATATACTGACTATAGATACATGAATATTAGTTAATGATTACTTTCTGGGGAAAAATTACGATTCCCCTCTCTAAGTGGTGTCTCTTCTAGGCAATCAAACTGCTTCATGAACTGAAACATTATCACCTGGGAGTCCTCTCTTCCCTTCCCAGTCCGGGGCAATTGAGGTTCACGTGAACACAGTGCTCTGGTGACTTTGTGGTATGAGGGTTGGGGTCAGAGAAGTTTTTTGACATCAACGCTTTCAGTGGAAAAGACAACATCATCTCACCTCTAACTCAGGAAGCGGTACAGGGCAGGCACCTGCACAGAATAGCACACAAGACAAGCTGTTTAAGACCTAATCAAAAAGCTTCATCTCTGTAAAACTGATAGAAAGTATCCCAAAGATTCAGACTCAAATGGACTTTATATAGCTTCAAAATATATTTTGAAAAGACGACAGTCATAAGTGGCAGTTAGAGAACATGTTGTGCTTAGCTCCTAGCTTCCTTAACCTTCAGCCCTGTAGGAACCAGGAACCTGTTGGTCACAGCACACCTACTTTTCCCTGGAAATGCCCAAACACCACCACCGCCCTGAGCAAGTGAGACCTGACTGATGTTCAAGTGGCCTCATGGTTTGTCACGATCCTTACTGATCTCTCTGCATTGACCACCCACCCCAGCTTGTTCTTTGCTTTTATCCCTAACAAATCCAAATGGCTTCCACTCCAGAATTCTGATTTCTAGCTGTATACCAGCTTCATCAAATGCCCATTTGGTGATCCTATGGGCTTTGTTTCGCCCTTTGTGAGGTTTTTTTGCCCTTTGTGATGTGTCTCAGCTCCTCGGTATCTCCAGCATGTGAATAACCAACATCCCAAGAATCCCAATGATTAGACAAGCTGTGGGAGATTCTGGACTTCATCCTAATGGCTTTGAATGACATCTTCTCTTTAAGTGTTCCTTCCTTCTTTCCTTCCTTCCTTCTCTCCAGTGCTGAATGTTTCTTCCTCATCCTAATGGCTTTGAATGACATCTTCTCTTTAAGTGTTCCTTCCTTCCTTCCTTCCTTCCTTCCTTCCTTCCTTCCTTCCTTCCTTCCTTCCTTCCTTCCTTCCTTCCTTCCTTCCCTCCCTCCCTCCCTCCCTCCCTTTTCCCCAATGCTGAATGTTCCTTCCTCATGCTTGAATCTGAAGTAAAGTGCTGAACCAGGGGCAGGATGTCAGAACTAGCCTGCAGATCTGAAGTGTGCATTCTCTGCACTGTGCCTATCACCCACTAGCTGCCTCGGCACCGTGGGTGAGTGAACAATGAGCTCCCCTCTGCACCCCTATGATTTACATTAGCATCTGTCAAATAAGCATTCAGATATTTGCTAGATAAAAAGGAAAAAAAAACAGGAGTCATAAAATATTTTTTAGAATCATAGATTCTAAACTCTGCAAACTCTGAATTCATAGAGAATAAGAAATTATAAGACATCTTAAAGGACCTGAGAGTACCCCATTTAATTACAACTGAATCCGAGTTACAACCTCAAACTTCTAAATCTTAAATTTAGCAATTCTCTTTAAAATGCTGATTATTTGATTTGATTTAAATGTTTAAATTTGTTTAAGTGTTAAATATATTGCAAAGTTGTTTTTTTTTTCAAATAATTCTACTTTTTAGGGTGTATTTGTTTTTCCTTATTTGTATTGCAATCACGGAACCATTTTAAAATCCATTTTCTGTCCCTGCCTTTAGTGTCCTAGTTTTTCAGATGCGGGTTTGGCTCTGGTGATGGGGATACTCAGCAAACTAAGCTCGAGTATATTTTTACAGCTTACTTTTTGATGTTCTATGGGATTATAGCCCCCATGACTGGGAGCACTTCTCACACACCAGCTCCTGATATCTGCCAGGTGGGTATGGTTACTCTTCTATAAGCTCAGGAATAACAATTTTATTATACTTAGGTTAGCTATCAGATGCTTTTTGATAACACAATTATGTATATGCTTATACACGTGTATTTAAATATGTAACTTGCAGTGGATGACAAGCTCTTTTGTGGCGAGAGGCATGACAGTTCCACGTAGTATGATTTCAGAATAGAACTGCTTACTTGAAAACAATAGCTACCAGCAAACTTCACATATGCTGAATAAGAAAAGAAAATAATAGGACCATAATGGGCTAATTCCTCCTTCTGGGTTTTCTTTAGGTTTAAAAGAGATATATACAGGTAGCTTTATGTATTATGTGATATTAATATGGTAGTTAAATCAGCATGGCCACACGTTAGGAGGGCATCATTATTCCTAAGGGTACAGCCCTCTTTTTATTACCTTCCTCCAGCTATGTCTCTACTGAATTCATATCACCACATTTTCTCTTTATGGCTCTCCCTCGGCTTTTCATTCTTCTTACGTGTGAACAACTATGAAGCTGCTTCTGTTTGTAAAGACACCCTAATAACTCTCATTTATATATCTTACTTTCCTCCAAATTAATATTCATAAATCCGGACTCTAACTAGCGATAGTTCATTTCCATTACAATGAGCATAATCCTTTCATATTTGTCCTTCCTAGCCACACTTTTTATACCTCCTTTTCTCTTTCCCATTCTGTGTACGTGTCCCTAGAAACAGACTTTAAATGCCTTCTCAAAGACTTCCGTGTTCCTTCTGAAAACTCTTTTCAACCTCTTATTGTGAGATTTGTCTTTTTCTCCCTAAAACTTTTGAGTTAACTTTTATCCTGTTTTGCACATGAACTTGACTGAGAAAGGATCCACTGGGTCCTGCGACCCTACCACTCCCAGGTCTCAATCAGGTAGTTCTATATTTCAGTCAAATATAAAAAGGTAACGGTGCCCCTATGTGCTTGTGATACTAAATCTCCATCTTACAAAGAAAGGTTAACTTCTTCAAATCTCAGAAAGATGAAGTATGCTTGACCCTTGAGTCACATGGGGGGTTACGGGCACCAACCATCCCCACCATCCACTCTCCTCAGTCAAAATTCTGTCTGTAACTTCTGACCACCCCCCCACCCCCCAAAAAAATTTAACTACTAATAGCTTACCCATGACTGGAAGCCTTACCAATGACATAAACAGTTAACACATATTTTGTAGGTTATATGCATTATATACTGCATTTTTACAATAAAGTTAGAGGAAAAAATGTCATTTAAAAAATCATAAGGGAGAGAAAATGCATTTATAGTACTGTACCATGTTTATAAAAAAAAAATCCACATGTAGGTGGACCCATGAAGCTCAAAGTCACGTTCAACTTTAACTTGTTCATGTACATGACCTACAAATGCCTAGTGCTGAATACAGTAATATAAAGCTGCAATATTATTCATATTTCTCTCCTTTTTTGTAAATATCTGCTTTTTATGTTTCAACTAATGTGATTTTCTGGACTTTTTCTAAATTGGTCAGACTCTTCAGTGTGTGCTCCCATAAGCTGATGCATTTTAATTTTTTTTTTAACATTTATTTACTTTTGAGAGACAGAGACAGTGTGAGTGGGCGAGGGGCAGGGAGAGAGAGGGAGACACAGCATCTGAAGCAGGCTCCAGGCTCCGAGCTGTCAGCACAGAGACCAACGCGGGGCTTGAACTCATGAACCGCAAGGTCATGACCTGAGCCAAAGTCAGATGCTTAAAGGACTGAGCCACCCAGAAGGCCCCTCCAATACATTTTATATAAAATAATGACATCTCAAACACAACACACAACTCCTGACATAATCTGATCAGAGCAGGGCAAAAATAATTTGTTTCTTCTCTTCACTAGTTTTGGACGACACACACTTATTTACATGTTTTTTTTTTTCTTGCTCCAGGGAAGATTTGAAACAGATTTTATCAACTTTGTCTAATAGATTATTTTCTCAATATATTGGTACTTTGTCTGTGTAGATTATTCGCAGACTTAGGTCATTATTTGTTTAGATTAACCTCAAGGTAATTGAGGACTTTTGTCACATGATGATCGTTAGGGTTATTCTCTCTCAACTTTTCCACACAGAACTGACTTTACTAAACCCAAATATAAAATCTTCTATTTAATACCTTTTCACTTGATTGTTAAATTACAACACTTTAATCAAATTTGCTCCACGCATCTGATTCGTTTATTTTATTTATATTGAGAGGTCTGGGTGTCCTTTTTCCTTAATCTGGAGAAAACTAACTGGAATAACAGTTTTTTGTTTGTTTGTTTTTTAATGTCATTTTTCCTGAAAGGATTTGAAATTCATCCTCCCTTTTAAGTTTCCGCGGCTGGTCTCCTGGAGTAGAAGTCACAGGAACCAAAGCAAAGGGACAGCAAGTGTGCTTTGCAGTTGCCCCTGTAGGGGCAACCCTCATGGGACCCCGCTGTGATGGCATAATTACATGACTGTCACCTAGCTTAGGGAGTGGGTTTGCCCACAAACTGAGAACGTAACAACTTTCAGGGAGTCTCCAGAGAGAAAACACGTATAATACTCTGTGCTACTGATATGTCTTTATATAATACACGTCACTTTTGTGTGAAAGTGAGATTTAAGCAATGAATACAGGCAATTGTAGACAAATTCAATGTAAATGAAAACACTAGGATCAGCATCCGTAATCGTTGCTAGAAAATATTTGACTCAATGTGTTATGGTTTGTCTTGAGTAGAGGGAACGGAACGATTTCAAATAACTGGAAAGTTTATAGTCCATATTTGGTAAAAGGCTGAAAAAAAAAACATGTTAGTTGTAACAACAGAAATTTCACATTTGGTCAAATAGCTTGTCAATCAAAAGTAGTGGAGAATTTAGGGAAGAACCTGTTTGATTTCACATGAGGAGATGTGAGCAAATTTTACACCCGTTTTAATCATAGTGAGCCTTTTCTGAAAAGCGTAGAAATAAACTTTTATCTATAGCAATTATAATAGAGATACCTAAGTAGTTGATTTATCTTTTCATATTCTACTTTCCCATATTCTTTTTTTTTTTTTTAATGTTTATTTTTGAGCACGAGAGAGAGACAGAGACAGAGCATGAGCAGGGGAGGGCAGAGAGAGAGAGAGAGGGAGACACAGAATCCGAAGTGGGCTCCAGGCTCTGAGTTGTCAGCACAGAGCCTGACGCAGGGCTTGAACCCACGAACCATGAGATCATGACCTGAGCCGAAGTTGGATGCTCAACCAACTGAGCCACCCAGGCATCCCTCCAATTTCCCATATTCTTATCACTAATGTTCAACAAGATGTGCTTAGGCCCCATATTTCATGAAACTTTTGATCTTATTTCCATCTCTTTTAGATGATTTAAGTTATAATGATACTTCTTCCACTGACATTATAACATTGTTTTCCTATACGTGATCAACAGCTGGCATTGAAAAAGAGTCTCTAGGGGCGCCTGGGTGGCGCAGTCGGTTAAGCGTCCGACTTCAGCCAGGTCACGATCTCGCGGTCCGTGAGTTCGAGCCCCGCGTCGGGCTCTGGGCTGATGGCTCGGAGCCTGGAGCCTGTTTCCGATTCTGTGTCTCCCTCTCTCTCTGCCCCTCGCCCGTTCATGCTCTGTCTCTCTCTGTCCCAAAAATAAAATAAAAAACGTTGAAAAAAAAATTTAAAAAAGAAAAAGAGTCTCTATTTTTTTAAGATTTATTTTTATAAACGTATTGTGTTTCGTTGAACGCTGACCTACAAGAACTATGAGTGAACCATCCCTTTTCCCTAATGAGAAAGGAAGAGCCAGAATTAAGAACTGTTGTTTTTATCTAGAGGGGACCCAAACTGTGGGGGTACAGATACTGCAGGAGGAGAAGAGGGAGATTTAAAGCTGCATTTGTCGAGCTTCATTCTTTTTGACGGGCTATGTCAGAATCAGGGTTAGCACTGACTGAAACTCCAGTCAGAAAAAAAGTTGTAGACTTGTGCAGGAGGCTGCGTGGAGGACAGAACCAAACTCTGAGTGATAGTTCCTCAATTGTAATAATTTTTAATGATGTCAAAACGGTAGCGGTAATGTTTGAATACTTGGCTAATTGGACTTAATCAGTTAAACAAGCTATCATGTTTAAAGCTCTCCTTAATGAAATCTCTTTAAAAATCCATCATCCCGTGCGGATCAGTGCAAACCCAGAGAAGGATTTTCAGAGGAGTGGGCAACTCCCATGAAGGCTAACACAGGAAAGTTTTATAGATTCAGCAAGATGGGGACACCACTGAGAAGCAGAGAGAAATGGCTTGTCTGTGATAGTTTCATATACATGGAATGTTTTGCATACAGGAGATAAACACATCAGAAAGAGAAACCTAACAGCCACAAATTAGTGGCCTCGCAGACAGAAGATACAGGTGACTGCAGGGTGTGACGTGGAAATTAGGAGAAAGAGACCAAGGACAAGAAAGACACAAAGCTGAAATCATGTCGTGTTGTACAAGATGGTTTCCATGTGCAATTTCTTTCTTTTTTTGTTTTTCATTTTTCTTCCTCCCTCCCTCTCTCTCCCTCCCTTTCTTTCCTTCCTTCCTTCCTTTCTCTTTCTTTCTTCTTTCTTTCTTTCCTTCCTCTTTCTTTCTTTCTTTCTTTCTTTCTTTCTTTCTTTCTTTCTTTCTTTCTTTCGAGAAAGAGAGAGAAAGCGCATGAGTAGGGGAGAGGAGCAGAGGGAGAAACACAGAAGCAGCTCTCATGCTCTCAGCATGGGTCCCGACAAGGGGTTCAATCATCTCATGAACCGTGAGATCATGATCGGAGAGAAAATCAAGACTCAGATGCTCAACCCATTGAGCCACCCACCTGCCCCACATGGGGAAAAGGAAGGAAACTACAACAGGCAGAAACAGCAGAAGCTGAAAGGAAGGACGTGACTCAAAATATGGAGATGCTAGGGCAAAATCAAGGGAATCTCCACATCAAGGACAGATGCATTGAGTGTCTATTGCTGTGTAACAAGTTGTCCCAAACTTAGTGGCTTAACAACGGCAGACTTATTATCTCAGTTCCTGTGGGTCAGGAATCCTAGATTGGCTAAATCTGCATCGAGCTTTCTGGGAAGGCTGCAGGTGACCACATGGACTGTGGCTGCAGTCTCCTGTGAAGGCTGTACCGGTGGCCGTGGACACGAGTGTAACCTCAGCCCCAGTCTCTCGCCATCCGTGCTTCTCCACCGTGCTGCTTTTACAGCCTGTCCACCGACCGCCCCCAGAATGAGCAGTGCTGACAAAGAGCCAGCGAGAGAGTTCCAGGGAGGCTGCCACTGTCCTCACGCACCCTAATCGCACAAGGGACACTCCATCACTTCAATTGTAGCCTGTTCATGAGAATCATCAATTCGTTATGTCCAGCCTACATCCAAGAGGAGGGAATTAAACACGGTGTAAGTACGGGAGGCAGTGGTCACACCTGGCTATCACAGAGCCTGCCTCTCCCTGTAGACATTAGTAAACACCTCTGAATTGTGCTGTAAACAATTTTACAGTAACAGGAATTGGGGCATCTTAATGGCTCAGTCAGGTAAGCCTCTGACTCTTGGTTTTGGCTCAGGTCATGATCTCACAGATTATGGGTTCAAGCCCCGTGTCAGAGTCAGAACTGACAGCACAGAGCCTGTTTGGGATTCTCTCTCCCTCTCTCTCTGCCCCTTCTACTCCCCCCATGAATAAATAAGCTTAAAAAAATTTAAACTAACAGAGTAACCAAAGCTAGCGGAGAAAAATGAACCTAGAAATGTGGGCGGCACATGAGAAAACAATGCTGAATTAGAAAAATGAACAGAATGCTAACCCAATAATATAATCCAATAATATCATGATTTAGATACATGAGATAAAGAAGAAAGAAAATATAGAGCTGTTCTGAGGTGACTAATGGAGGGCAATCTCACTGTATACTTCAGTGAGGCCAGGGAAAAAGAATTCTGGCAAAAAAGTAACACTTCTGCTCAATGGCTCAGTCTTACAACCAGAATTAGGAAGATATAGCACATAAAAATACCAGAAGGGTACAGGCTGGATGTGATCACGGTATTTATGATGGTTCTGAGAAATAAAAAAACTTCTCTCAAAAATTAAACATAGGATTTGGCATCAACTGGAGAGGAGTTTGAGAATCACACAACACTTTCAAGAATACTAACTATGCACTAAACCCCGATAGTGTTCCAGGCATAATTCTGAATATTTTAGTTCTCTCATTTAATTAGAACATTAATTCAAAGGAGTGTTATTATAGAAGGCATTGTGTTCCACTTCCTAACACCATCATTACCCCAGTAGATTAATTTAAGCCAATTATTGTAACTCCCACTCCTTTGCTGACTGGGTTATGATCCATGTTTGGAGAATGATTTCTGAGAAGTTTGCCACAGTCATCTGGAACAGGCATTTTCTTTCCTAAGAGAAAGTCAGTGGGAAAAACAAGATGTCTCTTCTTCTACTCGACTTTGTCAAGTTTGCATAAAACATTTTTAAAAACTCTATCTTGTCATGAGTCAGGAAATGAACTGAACACCAAAGATGAGAAGTATTTTCTAATTATTTTTTTGCTTTCCTTAATGTTACATTAGTTTCAGATGTTCAGTGTAGTGACTGGATGGGTCTATGTGCCATGCGATGCTCTAGTCATCATACGATGCTGTGTCTTATACTTATCAATTCTATAGTAATACTTTCAGAATCAACGCATTCCGAGATGAAAACATCTTGCCAATTCTCAATTTTGAAAAAAAAATCCAGAATTTATATTTAAAACTCATTTTCCTTTCCTTCTTTTTTTTCACTAATTCTGAAAGGAAGAAAGTTGAACAGAATCCCAGATATGTGAACTTTTTTTTCTCTTTTCTTGTAAGAAATAAAATTATATATATACATATATATATGCCACAGCCCTTTCACCTCTACACAGAGAAAGATATGCAAAAATGGAAAGCCAGTAGACCAGAGCTATGAAATGAATGACTTGGCATCTGTGGCAGATATCTACTCACCGCCAAACGTTTACCCAAAGAAAAACATTCTCTGTCAAATTTTATTAGAGTTTGCACCGAACAAGAAAAAGGTCTCTTAGGAATATTTCTTGTTTGACAAGAAGTGAACACGGTGTCATTTTGTTTTCTGTTTGTGGAAAGACAAAAACAAACACTTATCCAGTAATTGTGATATCTTCGGAGTTCAGACACTCTACCTATCAAAACTAAACCGTGGGATAGGCTACAGGATCAAGTAACAACTGCAGCTACCCACCGCCGGTTCCTAGGTATTCCGAGAGGCAGGATGCGGAGCTGAGGAGGTGCGGGGGTGTCAGTCCTGACAGCAGTGGGGGAATGAAAATGAACAGCACGCTCACTGCAGCATGTGAGAGCTTGCCTGGTACAATGCGGTGCACTGGGACTCGGTCTCTGGAGAATTTGAGCTGTCATCTCTCCGAACACGGTCACTCGTGGCCCTCCTGTTTGCTATTCTGTGGGTGACTGTTTAACTTTGGATTACTTTCAACCACGCGGCAAACAGTTACTGGAGGTCTACTGTGTGCAAGCTATTGTAATAGGCGGATCCTAATTCCAGGCATTTCTGCATTTCCCCCTCCTCTTGTTTGATGTTATCTAAGAGACACATTCATTTTGGGCAGTGCACAGATCTAAACAGAGGATGGCAGGGGGAGTCAGAAGTTAATGTCAAATCTTTTATGTCCAAGGATATGTGAACTCTAAATAGCACATACTCTCTAATGAATGGGGATAAATATAATGATTATCAATAATACTATGATATTTTAATATTCTACAATTATTTCTCTCTTCCTGCTCATTCATGGAGAAACGTGCTAGAGTAGGGAACAGTTAGGGTACACAAAAAAAAAAAGGAAAAACAAACATACAAAGATAGTTTTTCCATAGTTTGCACCCTAATAGCTATGCTACTGGCCAGACCAATACCCTTGTCTTCTAGCTCAAGAGTATGATAGATACTGCGAGCTCTGGATCCCCAAAGATCACGATCCCTAACTTCAGGGTACAGGTTGTTCTTATGTCTTTCGATGCGCCTGCCTACCTAACATCACAGTCTTCGGTTGTTGAGGACTCTACATGGATACCTATTCCTCTAAAGCACCCATACTATTTTTTCTTGGATAAGCAGTCTTTGAAGAAATGACTTAATTCCACCTTCCTTGAATCCCTTTCCCTTCCCTCTTGCCCTGCTCCTAAAAATGAGCTGTAACTTTCCAATTTCCTTCCATCTTAGAGTGTTAAGACCCTGGGTTCTTCATCAGATCACATTCCACATTCTAGACAAACTTGGAACAATTTTGATTTCCTTCTCACTTTGCCTCATCATATTTCTAGTCTCCATCCAATATTATAAATAACCATTTTCTTCCTTTACACAGTAAATCATGACACCCCTTTCTCCAAACCTCCTACTCGGCAAAATTGTTCCCCATATTTTTATCACCATCAGGGCATCTCAGAGACAGTGAAGCTTCATGGAAGAAGTTGAGTGTGGACTTTGGAAAGAGCTAGGGAGCAATCAATGTTATTGTTTTTAATGTTTATTTATCTCTGAGACAGAGAGACAAAGCACAAGCAGAGGAAGGGAAAAGAAAGGGGGACACAGGCTCCAAAGGAGGCTCTAAGCTCCAAGATGTCAGCACAGAGCCCCATGCAGGGCTCAAACCCATGAACTAGAAGATCATGACCTGAGTCAAAGTTGGACACTTAACTGACTGAGCCACCCAGGTGTCCCAATGTTGTTATTTTCATACTATTAATCAGAACTGTTAGCGGAGGTCTGCCATACAGAAATGCCTTGTCTCAGTAGATCTGTAAGATATGAAAGAAGTGAGACACAGTCTACTGTATAGTGAGTATGCTCCACTCCCCACTCTGTTCCTCCTCAAAATGTTACAGAAATCACAGGAGGCATGGTATGAAAAAAGAATAAAAAGATGAGTATTTCAGCGGAAATCTGACATTGGAGCTAAGGCTGAGTAGCAGAAATAAAAGCCCATACACCGTCACATGGCTTCAAAGTTTGCAGAGGCACTGACGGCTAGTTGGCTTGAGCAGTGCTCCTCCCACACTAGTGCACCTCTTCCCCCGGGGGGCAAAAATATCATGTCTATCATGTCTACTGGGAAAGCCTGAATGTGACCTCAGTTGAAGACGCATTCTTTGCAAATGTAACAGAATTAAGATGTGGTCACACTGGATTAAGGTGGGCCCTAATCCAGTGACTAGTTTTCTTACCATAAGAGGGAAAACTTGAGACAGAAACACAGGAAAACTGCCAGATGACAGTGAAAGCAGTGTGGCTGCACACAAGAAAGGCCAAGACAATGTACCACAGCTTCAACAAGGGTCACACCACCAAGGCGTCAGAGGAATCACAGCCTTGCCGACACTGTGATTTCAAACTTCTGACCTCCATGTGCAGGAGAGAACAGATCTCTGTGGCCCCAGACCCCCTCGTGAGTAGTAACAGCCACAGGAAATGGATTCGAGTGCGGGGAGTCATTCTGTACTGAGGAGTACTGGTCTACCTACAGAATAGTGTGCGGATTCTGAATCAAAGAGAAGGGCTTGTATCTCTGCTCTTCAGCTAAGTAGTGTGGCTGTGGGCAAGGTATTCATGCTCTTCCAACCTCAATTTCCTGTCGTGAAAAGTGGAAATAAAAACCATATCTTCTTCATTGGACCGTAGCACGAGAAAATAACAATGCCCGTAAAGCACATGTCACTTTGCGCAACGTACTGCAAGACTCTGTAACTGTTAGCTACGTATCTCCCCAAACATGATGGCCTCCTGAGTGTGACCCTACAGGTGAGAGGCACACCCAGTGAAGTGCCGCTTAAGATTTCAACATGACCAACACACGTTTGTTCTCTTACACGGAACAGCCATTGCCTCTCATAAGAATGTGCTCTCGGGGCACCAGGGTGGTGCAGTCGGTTAAGCGTCTGACTTCAGCCAGGTCACGATCTCGCGGTCCGTGAGTTAGAGCCCCGCGTTGGGCTCTGGGCTGATGGCTCAGAGCCTGGAGCCTGTTTCCGATTCTGTGTCTCCCTCTCTCTCTGCCCCTCCCCCGTTCATGCTCTGTCTCTCTTTGTCCCAAAAATAAATAAAAACGTTGAAAAAAAAATTTTAAGAATGTGCTCTCCACGCTGACACGTTCTCCTATGAAGTCACCCCAACTGCCAGCATTTCAGGAGCACTGAGATGCATATAATTCTCCCTAGCAACACTCCATCCTGTTGAACATGGGGAGTTACACAATACACATGGTATTCCATACCCGTCGTACACGCGTAGGCTGAGGTGAGTGAGTCACTTTGAGCAGCCCTTTTGAACCTCTGCAGTAACACCACCACTGAACTAATGAGACACGTATTTTCCTGATCTGTGTATTTGCCCAGTGAGCACACTGCCTTGCTGATACTTGAATCCCAATAATCTGTGGAACAGGAAAGAAGATCTCCATAAGATTCAAATCTACAGGCTGGCCTTACTCGGGGATGCTCTGCTATAAGAAGCAGGAAGAGCCCCCTGGTGTGCCCATCAGAGCTTGAGCTGACGACATCGGTGAGTCTTGCCCTGAGTGTTTCTGAAATGACGTGGAAAGCCTGCCTCCCGCCCTCCAGAGATTAGGATACAGGAGTCAGATTCGGGACCCAGGAATTTCACAGTGCACCATGTGCCCAGAAGGTACTGCTATGGACGGTCTGAGAGTCACATTTTGAGAAACACTGGTCGTCATGGAACGGCCATCTATTAAAGCCCAATGGTTTTGTTTTAGGGTTATTTTTGGAACATATCTGAAGGAATTAACATGTAAAATCTCCCAGTTTGGTTTCTAGTGCTTAGATCAAACTTCTACATAAAAACTTCTCATACACCATTCTTTCTTCCTACCCCCCATGCAGCTAAACTAGATGTACCAAAATAAACAAGGGAGGGGGGTCTTCAAACTGTTATGTACATGGCTACTTTCTGAAAACTATTACTTATTTTTCTTAATGTTTTAAAAGTTTTTATTCATTTTTTGAGAGACACAGTACGAGCGAGGAGGGACAGAGAGAGAGGGAGACACAGAATCTGAAGCAGGCTCCAGGCTCTGAGCTGTCAGCACAGAGCCCGACGCTCAAACCCACAAGCCGTGAGATCATGACCTGAGCCAACATCGGACACTTAACTGACTGAGCCCCCCAGGCACCCCTGAAAGTATTCACTTATTTTGAAAATAAGCCTTTGAGCTCTGGGTTCCAGAATTATGTGTGGAGTATTAAAATAGCCACACCTCAGACCAGTTAGATCAGAATCTCTAGGTCAGTTTCAAGACATAGAGATCTCTAAATCAAGTCCCACGCACAGCCAGGTTGAGTACCACTGCTTGGAATGAACAGACTCTTCAGGGGTGGACGGCTGAGGTCTCTGGCCTGACAATGATAAGAAAACATCCCTGATTCTGAGCCCTCTGGTTCTCTGGAGCTTGGATACCTTCAAGATTCTTTAAAGAATATTCATATAAACCCGAGATTACAGACAAGGAGATCAGCAATTCTTACGCATTTCAAATTTCAGAAACAAAGAATTAGAAAACAAAGCAGCCTACCACAGAAGTCTAAGAGGAAGGACATACTATCACCCACATATAATTAGCCCGGCATCCCAAGAACTGGTGCCTATCGAGAAACAAGAGAAAATCCAACAGAACTCTAGTCCGCCTGAGACCATGTTTTTAACAGAATGAAGTGAGCAAATGGGAAGCTTCTGTTTTAAAAAGGCATACTCTGAGGGGCGCCTGGTGGCTCAGTCGGTTAAGCGTCCGACTTCAGCTCAGGTCATGATCTCGTGGTCCGTGAGTTCAAGCCCCGCGTCGGGCTCTGCACTGATGGCTCAGAGCCTGGAGCCTGCTTCCAATTCTGTGTCTCCTTCTCTCTCTGCCCCTCCCCCATTCATGCTCTGTCTCTCTCTGCCTCAAAAATAAATAAAGGGTAAAAAAAATTTAAAAAAAGGCATACTCTGTATGCTTAGGTTTACATAACTGAATATTTTTGGCTTAGAATACATTGTCTGTATTAAACAATTCTGTAACCTTACACTACTGAGACCAAGGTTTATAAATTATTTTGGTTCCTAATTTTCACTCTCTTTTCATTCTCTTTAAGATTAAAAGTTTAGTCTATCATGACTGAAAGCCTGCCCCTGGCTCTGTCTGCCCAAATACCCATACACCTTTTCATATCTGTTCATAACAGCATCTGAATAAAAATAAGCTAGCAATAAACTCTTCTGAGTGTAACAATTTCAGGATAAGATGAGCAAGGAAAGAATTGATCGTGCTACAATGGACTAGACTAAGCAAGGCGGGAGCCCAGCTGTGTGTCAGAAAGAGCGTTTAGACATCCAGCCCACTCAGTCTAGTGACATCAGATCAAAGCAAGTAGTCATGTTTAAGAAGGCTTGGGATAAATCGTCTTTAACCCTTTCACGTAGTTAGAGGTTGTTATCCTCACATAATTTTCCTTTTCACCCAGAACAAGCAGATATTTATTTATGAGCAGATTATTTATTATAAATAAGCAGAAGGGAGAGACATTATAAATGTTACGTACAATGAGAAAGCGACTTCCTGATGTTTTCATTAATTTCTTCTACTTACAAGAAAAAGAGAAGTACTTTGTCTTAGAAAATACTGGGCCTAGGGGCACCTGGGTGTCTCAGTTGGTTAAGCGACTGACTTGGGTTCAGGTTCATCTCACGGTTCATGAGTTCAAGCCCCGCATCAGTCTCTCTGTTGTCAGCACAGAGCCCACTTCAGATCCTCTGTCCCCTTCTCTCTCTGCCCCCAGATTCTCTCTCTCTCTCTCAAAAATGAATACACATTAAATAAAAAAAAAGAAAAAGAAAGAAAGAAATTTCTCAGCCTGGATGACTGCATAGAAACTTTCTGAAAGCAGAGTTCACAAGTAAAATTTTCAAAGAAAATCTATATCTATGTATGTACTTTAAACCAATTTATATCTACTTGATATATTGATCAAACACATTAGTGAATAAATCATTTGGGGATATTTATAAATCTCCATCTGGACTATTTTGGCATAACTGACATATATATTTTAATATAACTCATTCATTGGTTCTAGATGATTCCATCTGATTAAGTGGTAGTGAAGCTTTGACTCATCATCTGATGGAGCACTACAAGGGGCTTCTGAAGAAGTTGAACAGCCACCGTTTTAGTCATGATGAAGACGGTACAAACTCTGATTCCCTCAGCGACAAATATCCACGCATCTCGGTAGGTAGAGTTAGATTATAAGCTGGACTATTTCTTGGAGTCACTAAGTGTCTTGAAACTACAGGAATTTAGAAAACAATCACATGAGCAAGTCTTCAATCTCTGATAAGCCAAATATGTCAAGGAAAGCATAGTCTAGAAAATATGATATTTGACATCTCATCTCTAAGAACTCTATGGAAGAGAAATGCTTCAGCGTCCATTGCTAGCCAAGCGGAGCTCACAGCACTGAGGTACCCAACCAAGGTCTCAGAGGACAAACCTGCCACATTGGAAATGTTCTAAGACTATTCTACAAATTCTAAAAGCTAAAGAAAAAAGTGAACTGATTTTCTAGAGGTGAGGAATTCCCTAAGTCACACCAATTTGCTGCCAGCTTTGTCTCCAACAAATGGTAAATTTGACCTTTTAGGTTACAAATGCTACCAACTCTGAAACAAACTGAAACTCACTTTTTAGGCATACTTTTTAATATATAAATCTACAGAGGTATATATTGTTGTCAGGTATTTTAGTCTAAAATCATTGTATATCTCTATAATTACACCCTAACAAGATCAGGAGTAGTAATAAACTTTAATGGGGATGTCAGTTGGTGACATCTACCTAAACAAAAATTACTATGTGAAGTTTGGTGAAATGTTAAAAGGACTAAATATAATTGTGTTAAACAGCTTCTACAAAATGCATAGTCTTCCCCTGTTTCCCAGAAAATTACCTTGAGGCAATAGTTTTGTGATTGAAATGTAAAGAAACCCATCTCATTTTATTTCCTATATAAGCTGGCTCTGCAGATCCAAGTAGAAGAATTTGCTAATCAAGTGGGCATTCTACACCTTAGCCAAGTGCTCATCTGCACAGTTCAGACAATAAATAGATTTGGAAAATTTATGCTAATAAATAAATTATAACCTCGCTGGGCTCAGTTCTTTTTAAATAAAATGCTTAGGGAAAAAACAAAACAAAACACTATGGGAAGAAGATGTTGCCTAAAATTTTGTTTAAGATTTAGAATGCAAATCACAGTATCTTAGAAAATTAAATCATTATCCAATGGAAATGATAATCATCCTAAATTCCCAATGTAGTGTTATACTTAATCTATTCACAACCTTAGCCCCTTATCACTTGATATTTTACAGTTTGAAAATTTTTTCATGTGGTTTATATTTTATTCTAATAAAGACACAGCTGTAAGCAATCTAGTTGTTTATTGAAAGAAACTTGGAAATTTCCATTGTATAATCTCAATTTGATTTTAGTCAGATTTGCAAAGTGCTGATTGACTATAAAGCTGATTTATAGTCTACATTTTTTCAAATTCAGCATCTAATGAAAATAACTATGTATAGATTAGGGATATAATTATCAAACTTCTATAAAACCAAGTAAAAATATAAGCTCTATGGTAAGGCGTTGGCCCATGGGTATGATGTATTTTTTTTTTTTTTTTTTACCAATTTACTTGCGACCAAAGCATCTCTGCCTGATCAATTATATCGGAGGTCAATGGATGATCGATATTTTCAAAAACACAATTTCCTGCACTATTAAACGTTAAGCATCTCAAGGAAACAAATAATTTACTACTTTTCAATAAAGATGCAAGTATATATTCATATAGAAACCAGTCTGCATAAAATATATGCATTTTTAACTCAAATACGATTTTTGGGGAGATTGACTGGAGAGGACATCTGCATTTTGACTCAGACAAAATCAGTAATATCTCTCCCATCACCAGGTCCTTCTTCAAAGGTCACCATTGTTAACAGTTTCTTGAGAATTATACTAACAGTTTTAAGCATTATATAAGACCCGAGACATACTGAACAGCAATTATTTGTTCTGTAAAAAATAAAACAATATAATAAGATGTTGAACATTTACCTCAAAGAGCTTCTAATCGTGCAATCATAGGGGCAAAATGATTTACAAAGTGTTTACCATCTACACATACTTCCTTATCACTTGGACACAGTATTGTTGTCTATTGCTGTTTATAAGTACAAAGATACTCCTTAGGGAGAGTCAGAACCTCCGTGACTTGACCAACCTCAGACTACCCTCCATTGCTAGTTATCCTAAAAGAGCTCATCCCATTGCTTCCATTTTGAAGGGTTTAAAGAAACACTCAAGTCTTTAAAACCAGTTAAAACTCTCAAAATTAACCAAACTCTCTGTCGCTTAGATGTTTCTTTCCTAATATTGGTATGATAATAACACCTACATGATAGAGATGTGAGTTGAGGTTAAAATAATGTATTTATAATGCTTGAGCCTCATACATATTAAATGTTCAGTACATGTTTCTCATGTTATACTCTGAACAAATATTATTTTTATTATAAAACTATGTCCTAACATCAAAATGACAGGTGATGAAGAACAACAAACAGAATATAACGTTATGTTAATATTTGGCAATTGAAATAAATAGGTCTCTATGAACTTTGCATTCAAAGGCAACTTCATGTATATGAGGTTCTAAGAGAAAACAGTAGACCCTATACACGTAGAGGTGTACATGTGTGTTTAGTTTGCACTCAGGGACAATGGGAACAGTTGTTAAAGACAGCAGTAACCATGTCTTGTTTGTTCAAGGTGTCTTAAACATATACCATTGGCATTTTACTTAGAATATCTCAACAGCATCTTAACACAACATTCCAGCAGGTATTTCTACACTCATCTTGCACCTGAAGTAATTAAAGCTCACCAAGTTTAACTGGCTTTTCCAATGACACATACTTAGAAGGTGGTAAAGATTGGGTCAAATTAAGGGCTGTCTGGTTCCTAAAGATATGTTTTACATAATACAACATGAAAACAGGAAACTGTAATATAGTATTCAGTACTAGTACAGTTTATAGTAAAATAAACTGTAATGGTAAAATGCCATTATGAGTGCACAGGACAGTATGATTTACATATGCTGATGTTGGGAAAGTCCAGTGGATGTTGGTTTCCTTTTTAATTTTAAAAAATTAACCTAATTAGCTACATTAACACTCTCACTTATAAAATATATTTCATAAAGAAATGCAGATTCATACTTCATTATATGTAACCTAACATATGTTTGTATAAAGCCACAAATAGACATGAATCTGTTGATTTTAAATTTATAGCTGTTGAATTTCAGTATTTCTTTTTTTTTTTAAGTTTGTGTTTATTTTGAGAGACAATGTGAGCAGGGGGAAGGACAGAGAAAGAGCGAGAGAGAACCCCAAGTAGGCTCCACACCATGAGTGCGGAGCCAGATGTGGGGCTCGAACTCACGAACTATGAGATCATGACTGAGCTGAAACCAAGAGTTGGAGGCCTAACCAACTATAGAACCACCCAGACACCCCTGAATTTTAATATTTCTTGGGGAAATTTTGCAGATTAATATTATAACTACCATGATGTATCTCTTAATGTTATCATTTTCCAAATTGGCTTCTGATCTCATTAAAAATAAGACAGAATACAATATGATACGATACAATAAGATGAAATTTAAAAGAAACAACAAAGATAGTAAAAATAAAACAACGACAAAGAAGATGAAAAAAAAAAAAAGATTCAGCTAAAGTCATGTGCTTCTCCATTTCTCCAGTTTCCTGAAGTTTTACATATGAAGGAGCTCCAGGCATGTTTAGGATAAATCCCAAATCCTGATTGGGTATTCTAGAACCATGGACCCAGACTGCACGTTAATTGCTCACATGCCACACCTCTCATTACCATCAGCCAACAACACTAAAAGAACATGCTGCACATAGCCCCTCAAGCAGCTACTGAGGTGGCCACCTGGAGGGGAACTGGCTCCTGGCTTCTTATCTCACAGATTAACATTGGGTACAATGTAGGGTGCCTGGGGGGTTCAGTGGGCTAAGTGTCTGACTTTGGCTCAGGTCAGAATCCGCCCGCCCCCTCCCCTCCCTCCTGGTCTGATGGTTAGAGCTCCGCCATCAGGGGACAGCTCAGCGCTTGGAGCCTGGAGGATTCTGTGTCTCCCTCTCTCTCTGCCCCTCCCCCCTTGTGCTTTGTCTCTCTCTCAAAAATAAACATTTAAAAATTAAAACAAAATTGGGTACAATAATCAAAATGTGTAATGATGGCCCTAAATCAGGAAGAAAATGTTAATTTATACATTTCCATATAAGGAATTAGAGAGGCACATACTACATTTTAGTAATATTTATATTAAAACAACGCATGTTAAAGAAAACTTTGTCTTTAATGGGATAAAATACAGAATTAAAAAAACACATTTGGGGCGCCTGGGTGGCGCAGTCGGTTAAGCATCTGACTTCAGCCAGGTCACGATCTCGCAGTCCGTGAGTTCGAGCCCCGCGTCGGGCTCTGGGCTGATGGCTCAGAGCCTGGAGCCTGTTTCCGATTCTGTGTCTCCCTCTCTCTCTGCCCCTCCCCCGTTCATGCTCTGTCTCTCTCTGTCCCAAAAATAAATAAACGTTGAAAAAAAAAATTAAAAAAAAAACACATTTATGTAGCATTTGGCTGACTTTCTGTTGATGCTGTCATTTACAAATACATTTTTCTGTACTTTTTAACAAAAATTTAATGTTTATTTTTGAGACAGAGAGACAGAGTGTGAGCAGAGGAGGGGCAGACAGAGAGGGAGACACAGAATCGGAAGCAGGCTCCAGACTCTGAGCCTTCAGCACAGAGCCCCACGCGGGGCTCGAACTCACAAACTGCGAGATCATGACCTGAGCTGAAGTCAGAGGCCCAACCGACTAAGCCACCCAGGTGGCCTTTTTGTACGTACTTTAAAGGCATTATATCAAAGGGAAAAAAAAAAAATTCTTTGAATTAGTGTGTTTGTATTTTCTGGATGAAACTAGAGAATGTAATGCTAAGTGAATAAGTCAGTCAAAGAAAGACAAATACCGTATGATTTTACTCACTTGTAGTATTTAAGAAACAAAACAAACAATAAAGAAACAAAGAGAGGGGCGCCTGGGTGGCGCAGTCGGTTAAGCATCCGATTTCAGCCAGGTCACAATCTCGCGGTCCGTGAGTTCGAGCCCCGCGTCAGGCTCTGGGCTGATGGCTCAGAGCTGGAGCCTGTTTCTGCTTCTGTGTCTCCCTCTCTCTCTGCCCCTCCCCTGTTCATGCTCTGTCTCTCTCTGTCCCAAAAATAAATAAACGTTGAAAAAAAAATTAAAAAAAAAAAAGAAACAAAGAGAGAGGTAAACCAAGAAACAGACTCTTGACTACAGAGAACACACTGATGGTCACCAGAGGGGAGGGGGGTATGGAGATGGGTCAAATAGATGCTGGGGTTTGACTAACTAGTGTACGTGTTGTGAAGCGACTGGGTGATGGAGGGAAGAGCTGAGTCAGTTTATTGCACACCTGAAACTAATATCACACTGTATATTAACTACACTGGAATCAAAATTAAAACCTTAATACAAAAAGAATAATCCTCGCCAAGAATATTTTACATCTGTGATAAAGGTTCCACTGATATTTCGGATGGAGATACACAGGCAGGGTTAAATGAAAATACTGCATTGACTTCACTATCTTCTCCGACTTTTAAACAGCACTCGGAAAAATGGGGAAATAAAGAAGGAAAGACGCTGTACTTTGTGGTGGTTTTAAATGTCTGTGATACTTTTGGGTTTCTTCCAGGGTAAAATGAGCACATAGATTGGTCGCCAGGTGGGCTCAGCAGCTTTGCAACAGGGGCCCTTTGAGGAGTAACTCAGTGGGGTCAGTAGGAAGGAAGGGGAGTCACAAAGGGACCTGCACCCCCCGGGGAGAATGAAGGGAAAGACATGGCTTTGTTTCTTCTTTGCATTAAGGCATATGGATGTGGTCATACAGGAGTTTTTCAGAAACAATATTTAATTACCTTTCTATTTGACTTCAGAGACAGAGGTACTGAGTTAACAGTTTAAAGGATGTACTTTTATTTTCTTTATTAATAATATAATTTGAAAGTCTCACACATGTTAGGTATAGAAATAGCATAAAGCCTCTCACAAAGTTTACCAAAAGCACGTTCTCTCTCTCTCCCTCTCCTTTCTTTTAAAACTTCTTTTCTCTTACTTCCCAATTTGGATGCCTGATGCAAATACCTCAAAGTTAACTGACTATGTGAAGCACCATGACTGGGAGTCACCTGTAGTTATGGATGTTATTTTCCACTTCAAAAGTCAGGGTAACCAGGAGCCTCGGAACCAAGAACAGAAAGAGACGACATTCCACCTCCATCTTTAAAGCTTAATTCAAATCATCAGGATGATGTGGAATCTAATTCAGTTGATTGGTGGTACTGTTTCACATGTCTGTCTTAAAGCCAAAGTTTTAAAAATAATGTATCATTTTACTTTTATTTTTTAAAATGTTTATTTTATTGATTTTGAGGGAGTGGGCGAGTGCAGAGGAGGGGCAGGGAGAGAGGAAAGGAGAGAGAATCCCAAGCAGATGCCATGCTGTCACTGAAGGGCCCGATCTGGCTGGAAACCATGAACAATGAGATCGTGACGTGAGCCAAAGTCAAGAGTCAGATGCTTAACTGACTGAGCCACCCGGTGCCCCTCATTTTATTTTTATTTGTCATCTCAAAGGTGGTTTGAAGCCATGGGCAAGAATATTCCCAGTTTTAAATGTTTTCAATTAAATAAACACATCAGTAATAGGAACTGGAAAACACCAGTACTGCTTACGTGAAAGTTCCTAGGAGGCAGGTTCCTCCCTGCTTAATTAATTCCTGACTGTGCCCTCAGAGTCTCGCACAGGGAATGGGTCCTGGTGGCCTTCACTTCCTGAATGGCTGCCTCTGCATTATTTTGGTTGCAAATATATAAGACAAAGTTTTATTTCAGCATTAGAAAAACAATTTTTAAAAAACCCATTAAAGAAAGGGTCTCATATCTTTATTAGCAATAGATTTAAGAAATGGACTTTTAACAGTATCATTTTTCTTAGTGTTGTTAATAGACAATACTAGACAATTATTTTTACCTTCATAGCTAAAATAATTAAAATTTGTGTCATAGAGCCGACTATATATAGTTTCACATGTTTACCTTTAAAAGTAATATCATAGGGACCATGTCTTAAGTGTTGAATTTTCCCCACAGCATCCAACTCAGAAAACACCCACTTTCTCACAGTTATGTTCTTACTAATGTTGTAAAGAGTCAGCAAAGGATTAGAAAAATCACCTTATTAAATACAAGCAAACAGAAAACACTGCAGAACTTAATTAAATCTCTCCTAACACCTCAAGAGGGCAGTGAATAAAATAAAATATCACCGCTGGTCCCCAAATTGATCAGACTTCCATATACACATTCTAGTATTAGAAATCATATTCTTTCTAAGGATATATTATATATACACATATACACATTCTAGTATTAGAAATCATATTCTTTCTAATGATATATTACCCAAAATAAATACTTTTATTTTAACAATATTTTCTTTTATGAAAAAAAAAATGATGTGAAATGTGTTTACTAAGCTTCTGTTTTAATGTAAAGCCAGTCCTCAAAAAAAAAAAAATCCTGTTTAAAACGGTGATATGATCATCTGGCTAATAAAAAATAAAGCAACCCAAATACCTCTTGTTGCAGTCCTGACAGTTAGTGCCACTTTTAGTGGACCTAAAAGTGAACTAGTAGGAGGTATTGTCACCATAGCCATGAACAGTCAGTTTATAGGTCTCACCAGAGTGTGAGATCCAGAGTGTTGCTGTCCTCAGAGTAAATGTAGTTCATGCCAGATTGATTTGATTTCTAACGTAGCTCAACAAGATGCAAGGGAACCCACAGAAAATCAGCTTCAAATGATGCTGTCAAGGGAACTTCTCTGTTATATATTCTGACTTATCAAGTTGGAGTTTAAGGCCACAGAGGAATGTTTTTTGTTTTCATTTTTTGTTTGTTTGTTTTGTTCTTATTTCTTCTCTATCTAGACCTAAACTTATCAAGTAATCACCCCAGGGAAGACTGGAGCTCCCAGCTACCCTCTTGAATTTATTCTGGTTTATATTTCAAAACTACACTGCAGTCTTTTAAAAGTACTTAAGCTTCATTTGATGAAAAGCTTTGGAATAAAATAAATAAATGTGTTCCAAAATATTGCTTCCAAATAAAAGCAAAATCAATTTCAGAATTTCTAACATACACACTGCATGACTATCCTAAAGAAAATGAATTTTAGAAAATATTTCTACTAGATCCTTTTACGGGATGAATGTTCTAAATGTATATATTATTGTATTTTAGTGTGAGTACCCTAAAATCTAATTTAGTTAAATTTGGAGGGTTTTCTCCAGACAGTATAAAAGGGATGAATAATGTCTCCAATCGAATTTTATACTTAGATGACAGGAGGTATTTTCAGAAAATATGGCTATCTAAAAAGTGCTCATCTGGATATTTATATATCCCAGCAGATGTATACCTATGAAAAAATTACCTTCAGGGAAAGGTGGAAGACTAAAGTATAAAGTGGATTCTAGCATTTTTACGTGTTATCAAATCTCATTATGCCATAGAGATTCTCAATGTAGAAAGAAAGATATTTTAAAATGTTATATCAAATAAGAAATGTGTAGCTTTCAAATTATTTTTCCTAGCCATGACTTTCCTCAGCAATCAATCAATAAAATAGATTGCCGGTTTTTCATAGTGGTATATTCTAAAAGAAAACACAAAATGAGTAAATTGTCAGCGTGGTTTTGTTTCAAGCAGGATGACTTTATAGAAGTGGAAAATATGTAGGAAGTGGTCCTCATTGGTGGAAAGTTAATTTATGTTTCAGCTTAATTTATTACCTGGAGATAAATTCCTTTATCGATCATCTAGTTACACATTATTTGGAATAAAAATAAGGGGCGCCTGGGTGGCGCAGTCGGTTAAGCGTCCAACTTCAGCCAGGTCACGATCTCGCGGTGAGTTCGAGCCCCGCGTCAGGCTCTGGGCTGATGGCTCGGAGCCTGGAGCCTGTTTCTGATTCTGTGTCTCCCTCTCTCTCTGCCCCTCCCCTGTTCATGCTCTGTCTCTGTCCCAAAAATAAATAAACGTTGAAAAAAAAATTAAAAAAAAAATGAGGTAGCACTGAGGTTTATTACCTGGCATGGCTCCAGAAGGTATGAGTGTCTACTCAAATCCGTTCTCCTACTATCGTCAAAGCTTGAACTTTGAGGTCCTAAGTCTAAGAGTCACAAGAAAGCAGTGAAAAAGGATGCCTTGAGAAACTTTTTTTAAATTTTTTTTAATGTTTTATTTATTTTTGAGACAGAGAGACAGAGCACGAACAGGGGAGGGTCAGAGAGAGAGGGAGACACAGAATCCAAAGCAGGCTCCAGGCTCTGAGCTGTCAGCACAGAGCCCGACACGGGGATCGAACCCACAGACTGTGAGATCATGACCTGAGCCGAAGTCGGATGCTCAACCGACTGAGCCACCCAGACGCCCCAAGAGAAACTTTTTTTTAAATGAATAATATTCTTGTAGCTATGAGATTCTCTATGTTGGAATGTTGGCCAGTTTAGGGGGTAGATATGTACAGTTTAGGGGGTAGATTTGCCTGCTGAACGAAGGCAAATACCAACTGAGAACAGAACAGAACAGAAAAGGTCTATTGACACAAAATGTAAAGAGACACCTTAAATCAAATAAGCACACTAATTTATATTTTACCTTGTAATAACGTTTGGAGGAGTGAAGCCAAAAGCAACGACGTTTCACTGGATTAGTACAATTTCCCTTAAAACAAAAAGTAGAGTGAAAACAGAAACTATACTGAGCCATGATGGGCCGAACACTAAAATGGGTATTTGTGTGTGTGCATATTTATGACTTCTATCAAATCCTTCTTAGAGATATGTGGTCCTGCAAGACCAGAATATCAAAGGAATGGATTCTCTAAATGGTGTCTGATACACGATGGGCCAAGGCTTGAAGCTCCCCGTGTCAGACCATCTACAGACAGAAGCCACCTTCATGAGTCTGTGGGACAACAAAGAGATGCACTGAAGCCATTAAACAAATTATTTCAGATGTTTTGGAAGTAATAGTTTTCTCAGTGCAACATGAATTTAAAACAAATATGATTCCAGCGCTCTGAGAACCAAAGCTAAATCCTATTATTTGCATATCAATGGGCTCATTTCATCATTTCCACGTTGTTAAATACAGATTGAAGTCTTCATTCAATTACATATCTGATTTTAAATGAAGTATTGATATTCTTCAATTTCATACAAAATAGCAGCCTAGGACTCTATTTGCTTTATGCTGTGTATTTGCCCTAAGAACTCTAATAATTATATACATGAATATCTGTACATAAAAACATTACAATGTGTATTGATTCGTTTTCCTCTCTTCCCTCCAAGAATGTCAACCTCTTAAGAGCATAGGCTTTCTTAGATACCATATGGTTTCACTCTTATGTGTATCCTGAGAAACTTAACAGAAACCCATGGGGGAGGAGAAGGAAAAAAAAAAAAAGAGGTTAGAGTGGGAGAGAGCCAAAGCATAAGAGACTCTTAAAAACTGAGAACAAACTGAGGGTTGTTGGGGGGTGGGAGGGCGGGGAGGGTGGGTGATGGGCACTGAGGAGGGCACCTGTTGGGATGAGCACTGGGTCTTGTATGGAAACCAATTTGACAATAAATTTCATACATTGAAAAAAAAAAGAGCATAGGCTTTCTTGTTTGCGCTACTCACAGCAACTGGCACAATAGATGAGTGAATGAACTGAAAAATTAAATAGTTAAGTGAATATGACTGAGAAAGAGCCTCTGAATCTGAGGCTAAGGGCAGATGCCCCAGACCAGTCCTCTTCCCAGGCAAGGTGCTGGAGAGAAATTCCATACTCAGGCAGGCTTCAAGACAGGAGACAAAAGAAAGGAGTCTGAGCACTTGACTCTCACAGCCCTGAGATCAGTGAACTCTAGACAGGAAAAACAGAGGCTATTTGGAAAACGTTTGAATTTTATCACAAGGTAAAGCTATCATACCAAAAGCAGACCACAAGAAGCTATTGAGACTGGCAGTGAAAAGAGAGTTTCATTTTATAACTACCCCACTAGGAAGAAAGTGATGATGTAATGTATCATTGTATTGATTGATTGATTGATTTTTTATTTTTGAGAGACTGAGAGAGACAGAGAGAAAGGGAGACACAGAATCCTGAGCATGCTCCAGGCTCGGAGCTGTTAACACAAAGCCCAACACCGGGCTCGAACCCATGAACCATGAGATAATGACCTGAGCTGAAGTTGGACACTTGACCCACTGAGTCACCCAGGCGCCCGAAAGTGACGGTTTAGAACATGTGGGCTTTTGCTAGCTTTGGTCACAAGATCAGCAGAATGAAAACCGAACCCAGCAGGGACGGATAAAAGAAGAAACAAGGGGAAGAGTAATAGATAAGGTCCCTCCAGTTACTTTGATAAGGCATAAAAAACACAGTAAAATGTATAATTAATACAGAAACAATACAATTTTAAAATAATTGTACAATCATGTAGACGCTAACTGTGTTTGCTTTTGGCTAAACGTAAGACAGACGGGGTACTTCTCGGTAGTGCTTTTGTTTCTCACAATTCCCTAAGTTCTGGATCTGACAGAACAGGGAGAGCAATCCCTTGGTGGGGACCAAGCCCCTGAATAAAGGAATACCAAGACCTCAAGGACATGACGCTTTGCGTGTGAAAGGGAATGTGAATGCAATTTCCTCCCTGGTTGATAGGTTGGATCATCCAGCTACACTTACCTTAAAAAAGACAAAAAAGAACTTCACACTCACACCTTTTCAACAGTTCAGAGTATTGAGGGCATGGCGGGCGCCCCCTAGAGGTACCCAACACAAGAACCCAGAACCTGCCTAGGCAATCTCCCTCACCCCACCCGTGTGTGTTCCTGTGTCTCTGTGTCCCTTAGGACCAGCTGTTTAATTTCACAACAGATTGTTTTCAGTGAGTTGTATTCTCTAGTATGTTTATACATTGCAAATATAGAAACAGGTCATTAAGCTGTAAGTTAAGTGAAACTCACATGGATGCCCGTAAATTAAAGATCCATATAAATATGACAATCTGTTGACAGCTAAAAATGGCAAAATACCCCATCTTTATGTTACTTTTTAAAAGTTGGAATAGCTTTGCCTCATGCATAAAAATGTCTTTAAATTGATTTCTAAGCTTACAGGACCAAATGATTTGGCTTTTTTTTCATTAACTGTCTACTGTAGGACTTAAGAGAAATGTCAACCTCCTGTTTTTATACTTCTGCACCAGGGAAGATATCTAAGAATTATTGATATTTTGTAGTTATTTATTCCAGTAACCTATTTATCTCAAGAATTATCCAGCTGTAGGAAATAAAATAAAAAATAAAAAAGAATGATTTAGCTCTAATATTTACCAGGTTTTTGTCCCCTCTGTATTCTACTTACTTTGGGAAGACATCTTTTGAGGAACTAAACAGGTTTTGCTATTTCTGTCCACATTTCTAAAGTAACAGAGAAAACTGTGTATCTTAAGTTATGAATTCAATGTGTATGTAAACATATAATATTATGTATTTTAAATGATAAAATATTCAGAATTTATAAATCTCTTGAATAAGAGTCTTTTAAGGCTTGCTCTATTAAAAATTAAAGATATCCTATGTACTGAGCTTATAACTTTGGAACTTCAAATTGCTAAAAAATTCCCAAGAGGGCTACCAAGGAAGTGGGGTGGGGCAGGGCTCAGCCAAGTATACTGCTCGTCTTTATATCTGACTGAGAGGTTATCAGACAGCTAGAAATAGGCAGAGAATCAATTAGGACACCACCTCATCTGAACTTCTGGACCGAATTCAATTCTGCCAAAACATCTAAATTGATAAATCATAAGTCTCTATATCTGCTTTCCTCCCCTTGGGATCTTTTGGGAACACATTACAACAACAGATCTTTGTAATTATTAATGACTTACATGAAAATTTCTATGGTGAAGAGATAAGAAAATATGCATGTCTACAATTCTTATTGTATAAAGATTTACATAAAGGGACTTGATATAAAGGAAGTGTTTAGTTGTTTACCCCTTGAAATTCTAACTACATTCCTCTTCTGCTCCCCATTAACTGATTCATATGCAAATCCATTTACATCCAAATCTGCACGGTCTATGTCAATGCTGTTTTAACAGAACATAAAGAAAATATAAATAAAAAAAATAATGCAGTACAATTTTAAATTAAATGGAAATAAATTATAAAATGCTGCCTAAATATTAAACACACCAAAAATAAATTCATTTGGGGGAATTAAGAACGATTTAGATATTTAGATAAATATTTAAATAGAAATATTTCTATTTCTAGAAATAGGAATTAATTTCATTTGAATATTTGCAATGATTATCATGTAATGCTATTTGAAAGTGATGAATTTCATATATAAGGATAGAGGGTTGGTCTTTTCTTGTTTAGGCTTAGTTTTTTTTTTCTTCAATGTACTACTATACGAAAAGAAAATCAAATTGTACATACTCCAGGAAAAATGACAAATTATTTCCACTCAATAATGGAAAATAATTAATTTTTACTTTATCACCTTGTATGTTTTTGTTTATTTTGTAATTCCCAACTAGAATTCAGTCTCCTTTTCCACAACCAAGATTTGGTATTTAAGGATTCCATTTGGAATTTTTGTCCATGTCACTGGTATTTTAAACACCATACATTTTAGGTAGCTTTGTTGAGTCTTGATTGTTGAGTTTTAACTGACATACAATGTATTTCACATATGTAAAGTACGTAATTTGACAAGTTTAACATATGTAAATGCCATGAAATGGTCATCACCACCAAGATAACAAATATCCATCATCCCCAGAGGCTCCCCTATCTCCTCTGTCATTATAAACTAGTTTATGATTTCTAGAATTATCCACCCATGGGAACATAGAACATGTGCTATTATTTTTGTCCGGCTTTATCCACTCTGCTTGATTATTTTGAGATTTAGCCACGTTGTTCGGCATATCAAGATTTTATTTCCTTTTATTTTTTAATATGCTGTTGAATTGATATACCACAATGTTTATATGTTCATTGACTACTGATAGGCAACATTGGGTTGTTCCTCATTTGATGCTATTACAACTAAAACTGCTGTGAACATTCATGTACAAATCTTTATGTGAGCATATGCTTTTATTTCCTTTTTAGATTTTATTTTTTACATTTATTGATTTATTTTTGAGAGACAGAGAGACAGAGCACAAGTGGGGGATGGGCAGAGAGAGGAGACACAGAATCTGAAGCAGGCCCCAGGCTCCGAGCTGTCAGCACAAAACCCGACAAGGGGCTCGAACTCACAGACCATGAGATCATGATCTGAGCTGAAGTCGGACGCTCAACTGACTAAATCACCCAGGCGCCCCTGCTTTTATTTCTTTTAGGTAAATATTTAAGAATGAAATGGCAGGGTCTTATGGTGGGTATAAGTTTAATTTTTTTTTTTAATTGCCAAGTTGATTTCTAGAAACCATTGTGCCATTTTATTAATTTTAGATTTAAAAAAAAATTTTAATGTTTATTTATTTCTGAGAGAGAGAGAGAGAGAGAGCATGAGCAGGGGAGGGGCAGAGAGAGAGGGAGAGAAAATCCGAAGCAGGCTGCAAGCTCTGAACTGACAGCACAGAGCCCAATGCGGGGCTGGAACCCATGAGCTGCGAGATCATGACCTGAGCTGAAGTCAGACGTTCAAGCAACTGAGCCACCCAGATGCCCCATTAATTTTAGAATTTTTAATAAGTGTGTAGATGGACCTCATTGTGGTTTTAATTTGCATCTCTCTAATGACGTGGAACATGTTTTGGTGTTCTAATTTTTTATCTGTGCATTTTTCTGGGGGTAGAGTGATTGATATTTTTCTTCTATTTTATTGGGTTCTCTCATTATTGAATTTTCAGGGTTCTTTATATATTCTGAATACGTGTCCTTTTTCAGATGCATGACTTGTAAAGGATTTCTTCTAGATGCTGGTTTGACTTGAATCCTTTTAATTGTATTATGAGAATATAATGGGATACGGTCTATCTTGTTAAATGTTCCATGTGGTGCACAAGACACAGTGTGTCATGAATAATGTTTCCAATAAGCTATATATATTAATATAACTACATCGCAAAGAGAAGTCCAGTTATTGTGTAATATGCATCAGTGACTTGGATCATTGAAAAATCGATGACTCTCCAAATCTAGGAACTCCCGTATTTTTACTGCTAGCACAGTTAATCACCAGCAAAGTAAAACTGGGGAGAAACGGTCCTTGATGTGAGACACACCCTTGTGTAATATCAGTTCTGCTAATCCAGTATAATTCTGTCTACTTCCCTTACAGGCATTGGAGGGGAAATAACACCTCCTCTATGGATCGTTAGGGAGACTGAATAATGTCACTGATGTGTAAGCACTCACCTCATTCTAGGTACTTGCTAATATTATTGGTAGCTTATTCAATTCTGCCTCAAACATGAACACACAAATAGATAATTCGCATAAAAAAAAAGTCAGACAGATGTGAATTGCAAAGTATCTCAATTAGCTAGTTGGGAAGATCAGCCATGAAGTGGGTATATAAAATCAGAATATCACAAAGAGATGCTCACTCTCTTTTCCTGCATATAAGAAAGACTGCTATTAGTCAAATCCGTACAGGGAAGAGTCGCCTTAGCCTCCTGAAATAACTACTTGGAATCCTCAAGGACTCTAAAAAATTCTGATACTTTATCTGCAATGATGTAGGTCATAAAAAAATGATCCTGAGAAACTTGAGAAGCAGACATGAGAGCCTGCATAGATAAGATTTTTAATACATTAAATATATTTGAATAAATAGTTCTTAAAAATTAAAAAAAACACAATATGAACAAATGAACAATACTTTAAGTATTGTGAAAATAAATAAAATCCTGGGGAAAACCACTAAGGTTTCAAAATATCATTCATATAAGGGAGAGCAAGGCACTTCACAGTCAAACTTTAACAGTACTCAATAGTATCTTAAAATAAAATTAGAGAAAGATTAACTATTGAGCCAACCCACATCATTTTTTAATCTTTCACTTATTGAACAATTGATTAAAGTAACAAAACTCATTTTCGAAATATTGCCCTTGGTAATACTGTTTGGATGAAGGGAATACACGGACTCAGAGAAACGCACGACGTACTCACTGAATGGAAAACACAGTTGAAGGCAGTCTCTGGTCTTTGGACTGAAAAGATCACTTGGATTAACTTAAATAATATGCAATTAACGTGATTATGAATCCTTAGCAAAGGGTTTCAAAACAAAATATTGCCAATTATCAAGTTACCCTGGAAAAAAAATATAACCGTTTTTCATAAATAGAGATGAAAAGAAGAAAGCTGATGTACCACTAAATATATCTGTTTAAGAAATAGGATGAAGGCCATAGAATGTCAAAAGTATTCAAGAACCGGGGTGCCTGGGTGGCTCAGTTGCTTAAGTGCCCAACTTTGGCTCAGGTCATGATCTTACCATTCCTGAGTTCAAGGCCCGCGTCAGGCTCTGTGTTGACACCTCAGAGCTTGGAGCCTGCTTCGGATTCTATGTCTCCCTCTCTCTGCCCCTCCCCCACTCACACTCTGTCTCTGTCTCTGTCTCTCTCAAAAATAAATACACGTTAAAAATACACGTTAAAAAAATAAAAAAAAATCTTCAAGAACTGTGAGATTATCTGACTGAGTTTAGCATCTAGCTTGGCACATACAACAAAACAGCGAAAAAAAACCCAACATGTAAATAAGATTTAACATTTAATGAAGAATAAAGCCATGCACTCGTGCTTAAATATATGCCTGGCACAATGCACCCACATTCGTGCTTAAATATATGCCTGGCACAATCCACCTACAATGTGGAATTCGTGCTTGTATTAAGTTGGGGAAAACACTGGAGGAAGGTTTCTGGGCCCTACGTGCTAACTTAGTGGAGAGAACATCTCCCTCAGGTTACCTGATTGGCCATCACAAATCTTTAGAAAGTCAAGGGCAGAAGAATAGAACCATCCATGAGATGGATAGGAGGTAGCACACTACCTGAGACACCATTTGTATGTGTCTATTGAAAATATTCATAATCTCCCAGCATCACATACAGGGTTGGACTGGCATAGGTGATCATCTAAACTGACTCTAGTTTTGACTTTCATGCTTAGAACTGCTCTCAAAAGATTTTCTTGCAACTCATCTGGACCTAAAACTTTCTGTCTCTGAAAGATTACAGCTGTAAAACATCCAATGTTAGATGAAACACACCTTCACTTCTCCTTAATTATACATTAAAAATATGAAAACACTTCTTCATGGTCAAAAAGATGAACAAGTCAAGAAAGGAAAGGGAGTGTGTCAGGAAAACTGCTATCAGAAAGAGGGACAACATCTCATAGTAGAAATGAGTGTTCCTTTTGACACTGATTCACTACAGGAAATAGAAGAGGGGATTGAAAAATAAATAATTCACACTGGCTACAAAATTCATGAGACAACTGAATATTATTTATGAGCTTCTCTCATGTCTTCTGGGTACCAGAGCACCACTTCTAGTCTACCCAACACATCAGTATGTCTGAGAAAGATGGGAATAGATTTTAGATTGCCATGCTGAGAGAAGGAATAAGAATTTCAGCTTCTCACTTGCAAATCAGCCTGATAGAACGAGTCGCCTTGCAAATTGGGTCACTGTATTGGGAGAATGGTGTTCACACTCGATTGAGCATAAAAGCCACCAGACACAAGGATTCGGGTCTAGTGACCCCCACTTCTGATTATTACTGCTCCTACAGCTGGCTAGTACAGAGAACAGATGAGAAATATAAGCTTGGTCTCCCCCATTTCTAGACTATGAGATTTGTAAGAGGACAGTAGAGTGACAAATGCAGACAAACCCACAGAAGGAAGGTTTGTTATGTAAGAGAGGATAACACCAACAGCAGAGTACGGTCTCTTGCCCTGATATACCCTTGAGGACTGTGAAAGCTCCATCACAAAAAAAAAAAAAAAAAAAAAAAAAAAAAAAAAGGAAAGGAAAGGAAAGGAAAGGAAAAAAGAAGAAAAGAAGGGAAAAAATTCTTATCAGGGAGAAGGGGGCTCTAAATTGTAGCTTTTTTTTAGTGTCATAAGCATCCTTTTACTGAGAATCTAGCTAAGGAGTGAATCTTCACAGAGGACCACAGAGTGTGCCTCATTCTTCACAGCCAATGGACCTCAGAGTAAGACTTCACCACAGGGAAGGTGTGGGTCACCACTAGCACCTATTCAAGACCACAGACCACTCAGATTTCAGATGAAAAGACTCAGGGCAAGAGGAATGTCATTAAACAGTAGAGGAAGCTGAGCGCCTAAAGCCACATTTTCTCTTATGTCATCGTGAGGTCGGTACAGTTACACTATCCTCCATGCAGCTCACTCTGCACACTGCCGCCCCCACAAACACACACAAAGAGACCTTCTCTAGGGGAGAAGCGGGAGGAGAGGGTGGTGTCACCGAAACACTCAGTTTTTCATTTTCGTTTGTTTTTATCCAAGAAAGACTGGAACTGCACAGTTGGGAAAATTAAATTTGGATTGGTTTATTTATTTATGGGTTTCTTCCTTCTAACTAATAAGATATGGAGGCTTAAGATGTAGTTCATAATAGTGACATCCTAGGGAGAAGGAATTTTCATTTTCTCTGAAGATCCAATACTCAATTTTGTCAATAAAATCATGTGATCTAACTATAAGAATAACGTAAACTCATGAAGGATAATGTGACAAAGGAAAACACAATTGCCAAATTAAAAATGAAGAAAAAACAATAAATAACAGTTGGAAGAAGGGACACAATCATTTACATTAATAGAAGATAAGGCAGTAAAATTTCCCAGAAATTCAAAGTAATAGGGCAGAGAAGAAAGCAACAAACGAGGGGAGAAAGTGATGGAAAACTGATCTGGAAGACTCATTCTATAATTGGAGAAAGTAAAGAAAAAGGGAGCAGAAAAAAAGAATATGGAAAAAATAATTATAAAAGAAACTTTCCTAAAGAAGATCACATTTAAAAAATTGAGTGTCTCCAGACTAACCCGATGAGTGTTACACAAGACATATCCTTCTGGAATTTCCAAAGGTTAATGACAAAGAAAGAAATGTTTGAGAGGGAAGAACACCCAGATAAGAATTAGATTGGCCCCTAAACTGTCTACATCATTAAACACTGGGATTTATTAGACAACCATATACAGAACTCATAAGGGGAAAAAGTTGCAGCTTGAAAATGTTACTCCAGCAAATATGTCATTGTGCTAAGAGAAAAGACATTTTGAGATATATAAGGAACCAGAAATAAAAGGAAAAGTTATCCTTTCTAAAAACTCTACATGAAAAGAAAGGTAATTAATAATCAAGAATTTAAAAATAATAAAAATATGTGCCATGATGCCCTGAACATGAGAATTTTAACAATGCTTATGTGACTGCTATTCATTCACTGTTTAGTAAGTACTTACTAAGTGCTGGACATTTTGTTAAGCTCTTTAGTGATAGTTACATAGTCAATCTGTAGTGAGTTCTTTGGGGTAAGTACTCATAGACCTAATTCCCTGCAGATGGTCTCACTGATGGCTTACAGCTATTGAGTAACTTCTTGAGCAGCATAACTAACCTTTGTGTGTGTGTGTGTGTGTGTGTGTGTGTGTGTGTGTGTGTATTTCTGTGAAAAGGTTTATAAATATTAGTAAAAAAATAAAGTTTATAACCCCAAATTAATAAATACTAAAAAGGAGCTGGTAGGTACACATTTCTATTCCCCATTTTACAAAATAAAGAGTAAAAACTTCCATGATTATATAAAATACATGAATCCGTATTTTCACTGGCAAAAATGTTATGGGATTTCTGGATATGGGCAGAACTCCAAGGAGGCAGTCAACTCAAATCAGGTTCTGGACAGATGCTTAGGATGTAACTTTATAGGGAAGAAAACCAGTTTATAAATTCTAGATAAGCTATTTTGTTGTCATCAGTCGAACACATGTGCTCTCAATGCAGCCTTGCATGTCTGATCACTGCAAAACCAAATGTATAAGAACCTTCTGGTCTGCTTCTCTTAAGAAGACACCTCCTTTAATAAATTATCTATTTCTTAACAGGTACTTTTGTAAAGCACATGCCTAGGACATGGCCACTTGGAATATTTTGATTCAGAGTGTTTTATTTCATCTCTCTATTCTCAAAAAAAAAAAAACAAGAAAAAAACAAAAACAACTTGGTCAATCCCACTAGAAAAAGTTTCCTTCTAGATGGGGAGAGGACATTAGTACAAAACAGAGTCAGTGGAAAACAATGTGCATTAATAAAGTAATGTACTGTTCAGTGCTATTAGAAGACAAAGGATTTATAACGTGTAGTTATTTACAGAGTGTACATGATGAGGGTAAAATGACTTCGGGTTAGTGAGGTTGCAATGGGTAGGAGCGAAGTTAAAAATCAGGTTTGAATGAGCCCTCAAGTGGTGGGTGGTGTGGATGTAGACGAATCGAGAAGTCACCACACAAACAACAGAAGCCATCGCAAAGGTAATGTGGGCTGGCCACACTTAGGGGTGGATGATATAACCCAGAAAAAGAGAGACACAGAATCAAGGGCTAATTCAGACTGACCCGGAGGTTGAACTTCGAAGTCAAAACATTCTGGAGTTCAAGCATCTGGTATGTTATTATTGTCTGTATTGCAACTGGTAACTAGCACGATATGAGATGGGTTTTTATTTGGATTAAAATCCAGTTATCCTAACCGCCAACTAGAAACCTAGGTCCATAAAGAAATGAAAGATATGACACCTGAATGAAGGATCTTTGTAATGAAACATTCCAAAAATGGGACAGGTGGAATTAGCCAAAGCAGTCACCTTCTGCTTGGTTAATATCCTCTGGGCTCGCACATAAGAAGGAGTCAATGTCAAATATTCCAAAAAGCTCTGTAAGCCTGCCTCACGAAGCACTGATTAAAAGAACTGAATACCAAATGTAACCAACAGATTTCCTTTTCATTTATCTGTTACTGAGAATACTAAGTATTTCCTTATCTCCGCCACTTTCAGAAGCTCTCTTGCTATGTGCCTATCTATACATATTCATCACTCTGACAGCAGCATCAAGAATAAAAATTCAGATAAGAAAACATGATGTGCATTGCTTTATCTTTTAAATATGGGACATACATAAAAATAGACATACAAAGACAGCCCCTTAGAATGAACAGTAAAAATAAGCACACCGTATCTTCATTTTTATCCTGATAAGCATACAGCAAAGGCACATACCGATCATTTGGGTTGGGGATATTCTTAATTCTTCTTTCTTCTCCTAAAAGTCAATAACAAGAGAGCACATCTAAAAGGAATCCTAGATTTATTGCCTCGGCGATTACACTTCTACAGATTATTCATACCCCACCACCACCCAGGCAGTGAAAACACTGGTCCAAACACACAGAAGACTTAAGTCATAGCAATTCTTGAGCTGAGTGTCTGGATGAGCCTTCATTGGAAACTCAGACAAATACCTCAAAGACAAGGGACGAGTTCAATACTGAGTAAATTCTTTCTTTTACAATTATGGTACTTTTATAATTCCTGTTCTCTGAATAACACCTTAAAGAAAGCTTTGCCACTCTGCATTCCTTATTGGATTTCATTCATGAAACTAGTAAAACTATTTTAAAGTTTAACTGTATTATACCACTAATAGGATTCCTGAAGAAGGCAAAATCTGGATTAATTGAGATTGTTTTCTTGCAAGATGTTTTTCTACTTTTGTTATCAACCATGTCAAGGATTGAAGGAATAATTAGTTCTTATTATTTTAAGGTATAGGTCCCTAGAAAAGACAAGCTTAATATGTTCAGGGCCTTTTTTTTTTTTTAATTACACATATTATTCTGTTCTCCTAAATTTATATGATCAACAGTGATAAATTAATTGAAAAAAATATCTTATGGTATCAAAGGGTATTTTTCAAGAAGCAAAACAATTGATTATAAATACAAATTAATTATTTTTCTTTCAACTTTCAAGTTTGTTATATTCAATTACAAATACGTGTATTCGCACCTAATTCCACCTCCCTCCAAAACCAGAGGAGAAAAGGCTGAGACACACAAGGCTTAAAAAGATTCCAGATTCTTCTCCCCAGCTGTTGACTTCTTTGGAAGTCCTGGAGAGAAGCTAAAGTATGCAAACATGACTAAAATACTCAACTGTGACACTTGTCCCTTGATTCATTTCTGAGACTAAGATGTAATAACTTGCTTTCTGAGCAATAAAGTAGCTCTGGTCCTTGTAACTGGGACCCCAAGTCACTCCAACAAGACCTTTCAAAGTCACCCGTTTCCTGGCATTCAACTCTCAGAGAAGCCATGGACTCATGGTGGGGGAACCGGGGGTGGGGGGCAGTCACCGGCACTGCCTTCTCCTGCGACAACACATCTCTGCCCTGCCCACCTCCTTCCTCTCAGCAGATGCACAGCCAGAAATGTGCAGACAAGGGTGTCTTCAGAGAGAAAACAATGCCAAGAGAATGGGTCTACACCTCAAAATGCTTTTGTTGTTAAATACAAAATTTGCCTCCTATGTATATAAAGGTATAAACAAAATAACTACATTAATCTATAGTCTCAGATAATATGTAAGTTCAATTTGACATTGCTCACTTTATCATGACTCAGATAAAACAACATAACACCTGAGAATAAAGAACTATGCATTTTTTTGAGTGGATTCTTTTCACTTTGTTAACACTGCTCCAGACTCCCAATTTCAGATTTCATGTTTCTCCAGACACTGGTGAGTGTACACTTCCCCTGCTTTTGTCCTCGCAGAGGTTGGGGTTGGACAGGTGTTTCTGCATGAGGTCCTTACAGTGGGTCAATGCCACATCACAGCTGCCTCATGATGCTTCACAAGGAAGTCTTTGTTGGACGGCACAGAAACTAAGTCAATCAAATGTGTTTATCTTGCTGCAAACAACTAATAATCAAAAGAAGCACCAAATGGTAAATATCTCATTACATGTGAGTTTTAAGAAAACAAGAGAACAGCCACAAATTGCCAACATTATCGATGATGACCGTAACTTGCATCCCCACACCAACTGACATTTGATTCTCTTTATGACATACAACTCCCAGTTACTCAACTATTGACGAGAGTCTGTGTAAGTACACCTTGAAATAAAATAAAATGCGTGGTACCTTACCTTATTTGTAGGTCTTCTGCCCAGTATTCAGGAACATGACACTGAAAATCCCTGTAAATAAAAAGAATCGATGAGTCCAAGGCGCTTTCGAAGGTGAATCTGAGCAATAGTTACACAATTACGGCAAAACTATCAACCACCAAATATTTCATTACAACTGCTGGTAATCATACAATTTTTATACAATTTTTAAAAATCACCCTACCGACTTTCACAAATATAATGCATGACTTTTTCATTAAAAATTGTTATTTCTAATTAAATTTCCATTAACAATACTTTCGATGTATTTTAGCTCCAGATACGATTGGATCATTTGAAAGCTAATTCTTCCAATTTCATAAGGAATATGGAGATGATGCATCAGGAATGTTGTGGTTAGTTTTGATAAACAAGATGTTTTAACCAGTCTGGGTGGTAAATAAATTTAAATATATATACTCAACACGTATACAGTGGTTACACCTGAGGAATCAAATCATTTACATGAAAAGTCCTTCTTCCTATACATATTCAGTATGTTCATTTAATCAAAATGTAAGGGTAGTATATTTTGCATTGCAATAATCTGGCTTTTTGGAAAAGACTGAAATTTTTAAAAAAGACTGAAATAAAGTTTGGGGAAAATAATTGAAACATTAATAATGTGTTTAGTATTATATCTCCCATATTGAAAAATGTAGTTTATCGTGCTGGCTTTGGGACAAGATATCTAAGTGAATATTTGGGACAAGATAACTAAGTTATCATCTAAACTAATATTAACAATATATTTTCTTTAAATTTGTCAGTTTCTTAGCAACTTTAACTTTTCTCAGTAAATGAGACACTGGAAGTAAAATACCCAATTCAGTGCTGAGAACGTGGCAGACTTCTGGAAAATAAAGTGAGAGTACAGTTCCAAGCAAACCAGAAGAGAAGTATTTTATATATTTAATATATCTTTAATATATAAGGTACATATTTATAAATATAACGTATCTTTTATAAAAGACATCTGTAGTATATAGTAGAGCATAATATATGATAGGCAGTATCTTTAATAGATTGATAATATATGAGATTATGTTTAATTCTAAAAGTAACCAATATAACACATTCATCTCTTCTAAATGCAGAAGCGGCAAACTAAAAGTAGATCCAGACATATTGGTTAATACTAAGTGCTTTAATATAAAAACAAGATCACATGTAATAGAATAAGATCACATCAATGATCTCACACAATCAGAGAAGTAGAAAGAACCTTGGAGGCATGCAGAATGAACCCCTATTTTGGGGGGGGGTATAAAATGATGTCCTGAAAGTCAGGGTACTGTTTAAGGTCATGTAGCGCATCTGTACGACAGCTGGAATTAGACCCCGTCATAAAAGGAGTACTGTCACTTTAAAAGATATTACATGAAAAGAAATTCATCTGTGTGAAGTTCCTATAAATAATTCACTTGCTGGACTTAGAATATTTATTTGTGGAAATCAAATGAATATAAAGTGAATCTAAGTTATGCCCCAATATGTTAAAATGATGCACAGGTCTGATGCTAAAATTGTTCTCTCAAGATGTTTTAAAAATCTTTAGTATTTTCCAATTTTATTATTCATCAGGAGGATACAAAAATAAATGTTCATCTATGATTCAATGGTGCTATCTTTGTTCTTCAGCTGCACAAAAATGAGAAATATAGATTTCTAAGTTTGTAAGTCCAAACCAGAATTGTTTTACTGTTAGTTTATAATTGAAAATAATTTAATGTCTATCTGTATTCTTCACATAACCATTTATCCAAAAATTGACGTATTTCCAAATATGAATTCTCAGCGAAAACAGACAAACTTCTGAGGTTCTTAAGCGTGCTGGGTTGTTGCTATTAAGTGCATCGACATTTAACGTGTTCATTGAATACATATTTATTGGTCACTCTGTAGCTTGTGTATTTGGCATTTTTCTAGGCACCTGGAATATAACGGCAAGCAAATGTTTTAAAAATCTTGTACTCTGGCAATTATAATAAAGCAATACACAGTGAATAAGCAACAAGCATAAAACAAGCAGGCTATATTTTAGAAAGTGGTCAGAATGAAAAACGGTCAGGGAGGGAAAGCGGATTGTGAGTGGGGCGGCAGTAACTTGCAATCCCGAGTAGGGCGGCCAGGGGAAGATTTGAGCAAAGCCTTTGAGTCTTTGCTTAATTCATCTAAAGTCTAATAAAGCTTGCTAGCTTTTGGTTAAGATACTATCTAAATTAGTAAAAATAATTAACTTTGTTTGAATTTCAAAAAGAAGAGATTAATTGTTCTGTTACATTTCCACCGGAAAATATCTGTGTACTTCCCATTCTGCAGACATCTTTAGGATTGCCTTTGACATGCTGTCACCTTTATTACTATTGTTTCACACAAACACATCACCAATCTGTATCCCTGTCTGCTTCAACGAGGAGGGTATGTATGGAGATGGATAAAATGGCAGCAATACGTCACTCAAGGAATCGGGTCACTGCCGTGGAGGAACATGGGATACAACTTAATTCTTCGTGGCTCAGTTCAGTTCGTGCCTCTGTCCCAGTGCGGGAAAGTTCTCTCACAAAACATCCTGCCTTCAGAATAACCACGCTAAGAAGCTCCTTAGAAGCCCTCCCCTTTAGCTCGTCATGAGAAAATTAGGGTGGTGTCAGTCAGTCATCACAGAGTGCTCTGGTTGCTTCAGGGATTAATTAGTCAAAGAGGCAGCACAGATTTTGATATCCATTAAGATATCATTTGTGCTCTAGGCTTTGTGATGACAACCATCAAGTGGATGTTAAAATAGAACACAGCGACAGGTGAATGGGGGGTGAAGATTTCCTCAATTGTTCATTTAGTGAAATTTTTCCTGCACAGACTTATCAGGCAGTATGAAGCCTCTAGGAATTATCTCTAGAACTGCGTTCAAATCTACATTTCAGTGTTTCTAAGAGGTAATTTTATCATCTCATGATGATATACACGCCAGTAATCTAATTTATCCAAGAATATGGATTACATGGGCACCTGGGTGGCTCAGTTGGTTAAGCGTCTGACTTGGGCTCAGGTCATGAGCTCATAGTTTGTGAGTTTGAGTTCCGCATCAGGCTCTGTGCTGACAGCTCAGAGCCTGGAACCACTTCGGATTCTGTGTGTCCCTCTCTCTCTGCCCCTCCCCCACTCACTCTCTGTCTCTCTCTCTCAAAAATAAACAAACATTAACAAAATTAAAAAAAAAGACTGTGGAGCTCAATCCCGCAAACCGTGAGATCATGACCTGAGCCCAAATTAAGAGTCACAGGCTTAACCGACAGAGCCACTCAGGCCCCCAGACAAAATCTTTTTGATAATACTCCACATTCTGTAAAAAGTTGATAAGCCCCAGTCACAAATTCACCAACAACAGTTTAATGTAACTGAAACAAAGCCTCTCTCATTTATATCACAACAATAGATTACATTTTATATCTTGATATTGAGTTGTTGGGGTTAATCAATAACCTTCCAACTTGCTTTCCTGTATCATCAGGTACATCAAATGTAGATGCAGGTCTTGCTACCTTATTTAAGGAGCAGGTAGAATGACACCACCAACCAGGAGATGTGGTAACTGCAACGGTAAAATCTCACATGCCTTCACTGGGGGAGCACAGTTCCCCACTCCCTAGAGGTGGTTGTCAATCTGCTCTCGATGTACAATAAGTTCATTGCAGGTGTGGGCTCAGCGGCGCTTGACCATTAGGTCCTTGTTCCCATAAACTGAGAGGGAAGGAAGGAGCCTGGGCTTTAGACAGCCCCAGACGCACACTTGTGTGCTGAGCTCTGCTCAGTGCTCTGGGATTTGTGCACTTGGCTGAGCTGCCTCACCTCCCCGACTTGCGGGTTCTTCTTTCAGTGTATTAGGAAGGCTATCTTTGCAGCACACAACCCAGCTCGCTCAACAACTAATAGCTTGTATCTCTCATCTTTGGAATTATACTTCCTTCTCTTCTTGGACAAATACCTGTAAGTATTTTCATTGCCCTTCCCTTACTCAAATTCAGGGGGGCGGGGGGGGGAGTGTTCTTCCTAAAGATGTCAGTGGGTGGTACCAAGGAAGAGAGGTTGGTGTTTGAAAGCAGGAACATCCGGACAGCAAAATGAACACTGTGGCGTGTCTTGGGTGGGAAGTGGCTACATCATCAAATAGCTGAAGATGCAAAAGTAAGATGTCAGACCGTATAACCTGCCAAGTGTTTAACTTAACGGTCGCAAACCATAATGAATCATCTCCACGGGAATGGAAGCTAACTTCTTTATTCATCAGTGAAGGAAAATCTGTAAAATTCATGGCCATTCAGACATCCAAATAAAATGGCTAAGAACCTTACAGTGGCTTTGTCTCATCTCCAGAGTGTTCTTCTGTGTACAGGCTGCATATGGGACTGTTCCTCAAGAGCAAAAATGAAATTTAAAACATACAAATAAAAATGAAAGACAAAACAGAATTTGGGCAAAGTCATATTTGCATAAACACAATGTTCTGCACATGTTCCTTTTATGGCAGCGTTTCAGCAGTTATTTAAGTGATCTAGCCATTTGTGTGGACAGAAATGAAGTGCAGGGTCCCTCCCGAGGTGCCAATAAAACCAGGCTGCCAAGCCCAGGTGTACAATTGATAATAGGGGGGCCTTTATCCTCAGGGCTCTTGAGCCAATCAGATGGCATTACTGTGATGGCACAAATAATAGTCACCTTTTCTGAACATACGTTTGCCCACTTTTCAATTTTTTTTAATGTTTATTATTTATTTTTGAGAGAGAGATAATATGAATGAGGAAGCGTAGAGAGAGAGGGAGACACAGAATCCAAAACAGGCTCCAGGCCCTGAGCTGTCAGCACAGAGCCCTACTTGGGGCTCAAACCCACCAACGGTGAGATCATGACCTGAGCCGAAGTCGAACGCTTAACCGACTGAGCCACCCAGGAGCCCGTTTGCCCATTTTTAATTACGATGCTATTCTATTTCTTTCAACAAGAAATTGATACCCTCAGTTTATCACTTCTATTGAATTTGATACAGGTCAGGGAAGTTATTTCATGCTTTCAAATTAAAGACAGAAACAAAACAAAACTAGAAATCCTTGCCCTTCGGGGCTTTTTTCCCCTTCTTCATTTAAACTTTAACTTTATAAAATTGTTAGATGATTTGCAATGGAACTACATTTAATGCTATTTTCTTAGAATTATTGTATTTTCATTTTAAATCTTAAGGTGGAAGGAAACTCTGAAAGAATTGATTTCTTGCCATTTATGTAAGGCTGCACTTTAGATGGTACATCTGGTAGAATGTTATCCCATTTAAACATAACCAGAGAAAGGGATAACAAATTACAAGTCTATCTTTGACTGTACAGCAATTTATTTTAATGACTATTCTAAATATTTTCCCTCCTAAATTAACCTGGTGTAAGTTTAATGATATGGTGATTTAAAAAAATCTCACATTGAAACAAAATCTACATAACAGAGTGGCAAAATAGTTTCATAACCATTCCAATTAGAAGTTCCTCCAAGGTACATTTGAGATGATACAGCTACATAACAGCATAATGGATAAGAAGAGAGAGTTCCTTGCCTTGCTCTGCTATCAAAGTGGACTATGGCCTCTGGTGACTTAAAGAAAAACTAAAAATAAACTACAAATCAAGTAGTAGCTTTGACAAATCATGAAAGAATATCAAGTGGAAAAAAGACAGTCTCGTCAACAAATGGTGCTGGGAAAACTGGACAGCGACATGCAGAAGAATGAACCTGGAACAGTTGCTGACACGATACACAAAAATACACTCAAAATGGGTTAAAGACCTAAATGTGAGACAAGAAACCATTAAAATCCTAGAGAACACAGACAGCAACCTCTTTGACCTAGGCCATAGCAACTGTTTATTAGACATGTCTCTGGAGGCAAGGGAAACAAAAGCAAAAATGAACTACTGGGACCTCATCATGACAAAAAGCTTCTGCACAGCAAAGTAAACAACCGATAAAACTAAAATGCAACCTACTGAATGGAAGAAGACATTTGCAAGTGACATATTTGATAAAATGTTAGCATCCAAAATCTATAAAAACTTATCAAACTCAATGGCCGCAAAATAAGTAACTCAGGAATGGCAGAAGATATGAATAGACATTTTTCCAAAGAAGACATACAGACATCTAACAGACACATGAAAAGATGCTCAACATGACTCATCATCAGGGAAATAATACAAATCAAAACCACGATGAGATACCACCTCACACCTGTCTGAATGGCTAAAATCAACGACCCAAGAAACAACAGATGTTGGCAAGGATGTTCCCACTGTCGGTGGGAATGCAAACTGGTGCAGCCACTCTGGAGAACAGTACGGAGGTTCCTCAAACAGTTAAAAATAGATCTACCCTATGACCCAGCAATAGCACTGCTAGGAATTTACCCAAGGGATACCATAATGATGATTCAAACAGGCACAGGAACCCCAATGTTTACAGCAGCACTATCAGCAACTGGCAAACTATGAAGAGAGCCCAAGTGCTATATACACACAATGGAATGTTACCCAACCATAGCAAAGAATGTAGTCCTGTCTTTTGTGACAACATGGATGGAGACAGACAGTTTCATGCTAAGTGAAGTCAGAGAAAGATAGGATATGATTTCACTCATGTGTGGAATTTAAGAAACAAAACAGATGAACATGTGGAAGGGTGGGGGGTAAAAGAGAGAGAGGGAAACACACCATGAGAGACTCTTAAAGATAGAGAACTATGGGTTGATTGAGGGAGAAGAGTGAGTGATGGGTACGAAGGAGGACATTTGTTGGGATGAGCACTGGGTGTTGTATGTAAGTGATGAATAACTCATTTCTACTCCTGAAACCAGTATTATACTACATGCTAACTAACAGAATTTATATAAAAACTTGGAGAAAAAAAAAAGATCTTTAGGACTATTCCAAAATTTGTTTATCATGATCCCTGTATTTTTCCCAAAACTTTATTCTACAGTTTTATTTTTAATTTTAAGGATCAGAATAATTATGGAATATATGTTTTCACATGTAGTATTAGTCTGCCTGGAAGAGAAATGGAGGTGTTCAATTTTGTGAAAAGGGGGGGTATACAGTACTGTGCACTCCCTCTGAGAGTGAAGAAATTCTCTTTCTAAACAAGCTTTCTGTTTACCTTTCTGTAGTACGACCAGCCGAGGACAATCATATTTTCATAGAGGAATTCAAAAGAACAAAGAAAAAAAAAGTAGTAGAGACTGTGAGAGTGAGTCTGTTCTAAACCAGGAAAAGGCATAGGCAGGCAGTTCCTTGAATATTTATAAAGTCAATTTATTTACTTTTATTTTGGTAATGCTTATTTATTTTTGAGAGAGAGAGAGAGAGAGAGAATGAGCTGAGGAGGGGCACAGAGAGAAGGAGAGAGAGAATCTAAGTAGGCTCCGTGCTATCAGCACAGAGCTCGACTCGGGGCTCCAATTTATGAACCAGGAGATCATGACCTGAACCAAAGTTGGACACTCAACCAACTGAGCCACCCATGTGCCGCTGTAAAGTCAATTTCTTAAACCTCCATTAGCCACTGCTATAAAATACCAAAAGAATAAAGTTCATGTAATATTCTTTCATAATTTGGTGATGTGTTTAATAGATTGAAAGTAATTGATAATTTTATCATAGAAAGAACCATGGTCAGAAAAAAAAAAAAAAACCTGCTAAACCTATTCATTCATTAAAGTACAAATCAAAAAAACAAAACAAAACAAAACAAAAAAACAAAAAAAAAAACAAAATAAAAAACTGAATGATTTTCAAGCCATCCTCAAGTCTGATCACATCATTCCAGTCCCCAACTTTCTTACCTGTGATAAATTTCTATGTGCTGTTTCTGGTACTGTGGCTCATTACAAGGGCAAGTGGTAGTGTGGAGGCAACCCAAGAGGGTGGGTGTACAGAAAAAAACAAAACAAAACAAAACACAATACAAAAAGGATTAGGATAAAATATGGGGGAGATTTATTTATTTTTTTAATGAACTTTTGCGGGGCGCCTGGGTGGCTCAGTCATTTAAGCCTCAGACTTCAGCTCAGGTCATGATCTCATGGCCCATGAGTTCAAGTCCTGAATTGGGCTCTGTGCTGACAGCTCAGAGCCTGGAGCCTACTTCAGATTCTGTGTCCCCCACTCTCTCTGCCCCTCCCCTGCTCACACTCTGTCTCCCTCTCTCTCAAAAATAAATAAATGTTAAAAAACTTAAATGAGCTTTTGCCTACTGAGTATTTATCACACAATAGGCATTTTGTATTAATTTCCTGCGTTGGTTTGGACCCCATGGTTGGTTTTGGCCCCACTAAGAGGCAGGGATCACTACCACTAGGTCAGACTCCTACGAGGAAAGCGGTGCTCAGAGCTGTCTGAGGTCCCATAGTGCAACAGTAAGTGGCAGAGAGGGTGTCTGGCCTCAAAGCCCAAGCTCTTCTCAGCTGTACAAGTGCCATTTTTCAGAGATGTTGTTGACACAGTGAAATAGAAGAACTATACCCAAAGCATTTCTTTTCCTTTTTTTCTTCTTTTTTTCTTTCTTTTTTTTTTTTTCCTTGAGCAAGGATTTAACAAAAACTTGAAGTTGGACACAGGCTTTAATCCCTTCAATTCTTTTAGCCATTATTTTGTCATCATAACACAATATTGTATTCCTTTCACCAAAATGCACAAAATCCTAGCATAACCAATGATTTCAGTTGAGAAATTATGTAATGAACGCAGCAAATATAGTTTCCAAAATGCTGTCAAAGAAACAAAATCATGCAATTATAAATTCTTCCATGTCATCTTTCATTTCTAATGCAATGTGTATTTCTGGATTATTTCTGAGGCTTAGCAACGGTTCAGACAACATCAGATTACTTGCAAACATAAGGAATCTCAGGTCCTAGGACAGTCTCAGGGAGTCTGAGAAGGCAAGGCTTTTCAAGGAAACTAGGTCATGGAAGAGAGTACCGCCATAATCCTTAGAAAGCTGGACACCATTGTCTTTTCTAGAAGGATATGTGGTACAATTCTCCCCTGTGGGGAAGCAATAGGGATAGAAATCTCTGGTTCAACCAAAGCTGTTCTGTTGGAACTATGTTGCATGTATATTAAGAATACAGAATTTGTTCCCTCTCAACTTTTCATTTTGAATATAATAAGCCATTTTAATGCAGATTAACAGATTTACTTTCTAAATATACTCAGATTAAGCTAATTTGGCCAATCCAATTCAGCCTCCCACGTGGTGACAATGCACACTCCAGAGGTTTTAAAAAAAGGGAAGTCACCAATGAGGACAAAGGAGGAAGAGGCACCTCTGACCCTCCACCCCAAGGTCAGACTCAGCTTCCTGCCCATGCCAAACTACCAAAGAACTAAACCCAGTACTCCCTATGCAACAGTGGACAGAAATCAAAACCCAGTGGTTCGGAATTTTCCAGGTCTCAAAGAGAATTTGATGCCTAATTTGTACTGAAATAATGTCAGAATATTATCCACATCAGTGAAAGTCTGTGCCCTATCAACAGTGGGGGACCCCGGTGTCCATTCTCTCCAGACATGGTCTTTAACACACAACCCTGGGGCTCCTGGGTGGCTCGGTGGGTTAAGCGTAGGACTCTTGATTTAGTTCAGGTGGCGATCACATGGTTTGTGGGATCAAGCCCCCTGCTGGGCTCTGCACTGAGCATGGAGCCTACTTGGGATTCTCCCTCCCTCTCTCTGCCCCTCCCCTGTTCAAGCAAGTGTACACGCTATTGCTCTCTCGTTCTCTCTCTCTCAAAATAAATGGTAAAAATTGATTAGGTCATTTTAGTTTCCTCCCCACTTTATTTACTTATTTAAAAATTTTTTAATGTTTATTCTTAAAGAGAGAGAGAGAGAGAGAGAGAAAGAGAGAAAGCGAGCATGAGTGGGGGAGGGGCAGAGAGAGAGAGGGAGACACAGAATCCGAAGCAGGCTCCAGGCTCTGAGCTGTCAGCACAGAGCCCGACGCACGGCTCAAACCCATGAACTGTAAGATCATGACCTGAGCTGAAGTTGGACACTTAACCAACTGAGCCACCCAGGTGCCCCTCCTCTCCACTTTTAATTTCAACTACAACAATTAAAGTGTACCTCCATCCCAAAAATCCTAGTAATTCTACCAAACTAAATTATAAAGAAAATAAATGCATACCTGCCTAAATGCATACATACATTCATAAATCAGAAATCAAAGATTTCAAGTTTTATTCCATTTTTTCCTTGTCCAATTTCAGAATTAAGGCTACTGGATTTGTGTCAGGGGATTGTAACAGATGATGTATGTCAGATGCTTAGCACAGGGCTAGGCCCTTAACTGATTCTCACAGATGGTCTTCCTCCATCATCCCCTAGCCCGTTTGCTGGGGAAATAACCCAGAGGACCCGGAGGAGAGTTACAGAGAGCACAGCACTTTTGGAAATACAAAAGATAAGGGCACTGACTTATAAAGGTGCACGTGGGCATACTATACCAGAAAGAATACAGTAACTAGCACCTTTGCATAGGATATTATGTCATTCGCTATCGTCTTTGGGGACACAACATTCCCCTTCTATCACATGCATAGGAACAATTCAAATGACTTTCCTTTTTCATTTTTTTCTGTTTTGGCTGAGAAATCTTCAAAATCCCACCATTAATCCCTCCATCTCTGAAGCATCAGTCTCTAGCTCATACAGCCAGCTATGCATGCAGTGAGTTATGGGAATGTCTGTTTTCTCATAAGATTTTTAGGTCCTAAGGTGCAGAGGGCATGGTCTAATAATTGTTGTCTCCTCAGATGTTGGCATATTATCTGGAAAATAGCCAGGTATCTAATAAATGTGAGTACAATGGCAATATACAGCCAACAGACCCATAGATCCATGGTGGGCCTTGTAGCCTTTCATGTTCTGATTTTTGTGGGCCATGTGAATTCCCTCATAATGGCAGAAGTCACACACAAAACTTTCCATGGGTGTACACATCACTAGCTATTCAATTATAATACAAAAGCATATTTTGCCCTCTTAAAAATAGGGTTTGGAGGGGCGCCTGGGTGGCGCAGTCAGTTAAGCGTCCGACTTCAGCCAGGTCACGATCTCACGGTCCGTGAGTTCGAGCCCCACGTCAGGCTCTGGGCTGATGGCTCAGAGCCTGGAGCCTGTTTCCGATTCTGTGTCTCCCTCTCTCTCTGCCCCTCGCCCGTTCATGCTCTGTCTCTCTCTGTCCCAAAAATAAATAAACGTTGAAAAAAATTTAAAAAAAAATAGGGTTTGGGGCACCTGGGTGGCTCAGTCAGTTAAGCATCTGACTCTTGATTTCAGCTCAGGTCATGATCTCACAGAATGAGATTGAGCCCAAGTCAGCTCTGCACTTGACAATGTGAGCCTGCTTGGGTCTCTCTCTCTCTCTCTCTCTCTCTCTCTCTCTCTGCTCCTCCCCCTGATTGTTTTCTTTTCCTCTGTCAAAATAAATAAATAAATAAATAAATAAATAAATAAATAAATAAACAAACAAACACATAAATACATACATACTTTAAAAAATTGGATAGAATTACCAAACAAGAAAGACAAAAGTGGTTAGAATAATTATTACATAGCCTGCTAAATAAAGCCCAAATATATCCCAGGTATGTTTCCAAAAGAGTGACTGGGAATCTCTGATTTCCACTCAATGTATAGTCATACAGTGTCTTTTCCTTTCCTCCTTTGCTTTTATTCTTGAAAGTACAGTGAGAAGAATATGAACGAGAAAGCCCCCTTTGCTCCAAGTGCACTAAATTTCCCTCCAAACCTTTCTCAGCATTTTAACTTTTGACAATTACTCCACAACGCACTGTCATGCGGTAAAGTCTTCAGATGCTGAACTCAGTCGTTATTTAAAGTCTCTGCCGTGTTGATAACCATCTGGTGTACTGGTCTGTGCCCTCATGTGCCTCAACATTAACCTTGTCATTGTTACGGTTGTTGCTGTTAGTAGCATTAAGGTTGCCTGGAAATACATGCTTTTGTGGAGCTGGTACTTCCAAGAATGTATGAAACTGATTCTCCTTGGTCCCCAAACTGTCCCTTAAGTTTATGACTATGAAGTACAGTAATAAATCAAATGGTGTATATTTATGATTATGCAATGGTAGGATTTAGGCACGATTGGATTTTGTACTGTAAGTTTTTGGATTCGTAGTAAGAGAATTTTCAAGAATCAGTGAGGAATTATATCCCTATATCAGTCTGTGAGAACTGGGCATTCTCCATCAAAGGCAGCTCAACCCTGAGCTGGTCCCAGGAAGTGAAGGACCCTGGGACCTTTCTCAAGAGGTCTGCCGGTGGGTTAGTGGGATCCTCTGACAGAAGGATCCGTTCTCTTTCTAAAGAGGCAGATCCAGGATTCCTTGGGAACCCAAAGGCTCTAGAGACACCCCAAACACCTGCTGTCCTCATCAGTACAGTGTCCCCCACACCACATGGGGAGACTTGGGTCTTCCTGAGCAAAGGCCTCGATCCCCTTCTCACTATAGCTCTGAAGGGTGGCATTATAAATATATTTTGTTTTCCTTCTACCTGGGTGTCTCGGTGCTTTGCTTAATGGCCTGCTTGATTAGAAAAAAAGTGAAATTTTTGTTAGCTTCATCCTTCACAGAGCTAAACGACTCTTTGATCAGACTAAACTAGATGGTACCTTTGAGAACCCAGGGCTGACACTCAGGGTTGAGATCAGAATTCTCACTGCCTCCTGGGAACCATACATTTACCCTTGTTGGAGCGCCTATCCACAATGAAAATGCAGCTAACTATCCCTCCATTTTACTAAAGAGGTCCTGATAATAGGTAGCATGTCTTTTCTTCCTGATTTTATCCTCAGTATCCAGCAAAGAGCATGCAAAAGAATGGGTTTTTATTCAACGCTTATTGAATAAATAAATACATGAAATGTTCACTATCTGCTGAGTAAGTAAGTGAGTGAACAAACAAGTCACAAGACAGGAACTACAGAGACAGGATTCTTGGAGGCCAGTTCTCAGCAACGGATGGGACTGCAGTGTGTGGTCCGGGTCCACCAGCCTTCCCAGTGCTCGGGTGAGCAGGACTGGTCCACAGGCCTGTAATTACCTACTCAGACAGCGGAGCACGAACACTTGTCAGAGCTGGGGACAGTGCTCAGCTAACAGGACAGGACCTGTTCAGAGGCATGGAATAATAATGAAAGAATGAAGAAAATAAGCATTAATCCGAAGGATGTAGTAAAGCATCTCCTTAGCACTTGGTACCCTGTCTATTTTTCATCCTTCCAGCTCTTTCTGGCAGCTCTGTTCTGAAGCAGCTCATTCGGGCCTGAGATACAGTTCCACTAGATAAGCGTACATCCCATAGAAGGAGCTCAGTTCCCACCATGCTTACTTTTAGAGGAAGAGACAGGTTCTCCAACACAGCTAGATTTCAGCTGGCCATGTATCAATTAGGACGAATTTTTGTTGTAAATGACAGAAATCCTTAAATGAAACTGACTTAAGAAGGAGGCGGGCGGATATAAATAAAAAGTGGAGACATGGTTCAAAGATGAGCTCAAGAGACAATACCGGAACTTGGAAGAAAATGCTAACAGTGGAAAGGAAGCCCAAAGAGACAGAAATATCGGAGTTTCCAGACACAGACTTTAAAATCTCCCTTCTAAAACCATGCAATAGCTCTACTGTGTATTCTCATTTTGCAGGTGGAGCATAATTAGGTCCAGATAGGCTAACTCAGTCTCCCACCCGCACCCCTGCTCTGGCTCGTGCGGTTACCAGATGAGCCAGAGTGAAATGCTGAGCTTACTACAGACCCCACTCACTCTCCCCAGCTCACTGCCCTGTTTACTAAGCGATTAGAGGAAGCGCAGGAAATAAAAATGAGAGAAATGAGGACACAGAGAAAACCTGCGCACAGGGAATCAAACCCAGGAGTGACCATGAAGTTCCCCCACTGTGGGAACAGTCACATTCTGTTCAGCCAGTATCTCCTCTGCTGAAAAAGAGCTAACCCACCAACCCCCCACCAGCCCCGCTTCTCACAATTGTACCTCCCACTTCTTCAGCACTTGACTCTGTGCTTTTATTATTATTATTTATTTATTCTCCTGTTAACGTACAGTATAGTACAGGTTTCTGGAAGGGAACCCAGTGATTGATCATTTACATACAACACGCAGTGCTCATCCCAACAAGTGCCCTCCTTAATGCCCATCACCCATCTACCCCATCCCCCCACTGACCTCTGTCCAGCAACCCTCAGTTTGTTCTCTAAGTCTTTTATGGTTTCTCTCCCTCTATGCTTTTATCTTATTTGCCTTTCCCTTTTCCTATGTTCATCTGTTGTGTTTCTTAAATTCCACATATGACTGAAGTCATATGATATCTTTCTTTCTTTGCCTGACTTATTTTGCTTAGCACAACACAGTCTAGTTCCATCCTTGTCATTGCAAATGGCAAGATTTCATTCTTTTTTATCGCCGAGTAGTGTTCCATTGTGTGTGTGTGTGTGTGTGTGTGTGTGTGTGTGTGTGTGTGTGTGACACATCTTTTTTTTTTTTCTTAACTTTACTTATTCTCAGGTTAGTTAACATACAGTGTAGTCTTGGTTTCAGGAGTAGAATACAGTGATTCACCACCTACATGGAACACCCAGTGCTCATCCCAACAAGTGCCCTCCTTAATGCCCATCACCCATCTAGCCCATCCCCACCCACCTCACTCCATCAACCCTCAGTTTGTTCTCTGTATTTATGGGGGGGGGGAAGGAAAGTCAGAGCACAAAAACAACCCAAGGCACAACATCCTGGAGAATTAAAAATAAACATAAGCAATCGGGGAAAGGGAGGGGTGGAAACTGGTGGGTTTTGAAGTCAGAGAAAAGGAAACTCTAAGAGCAATGGCCACAGAGAAGATCAATAAAGACCAGATCCCAGCAGCCAAATCCCAAAGGAGGCTTCAGTACATTTAGCAAGTGAGGTCTCTAAAAAGATTAGGGAAAGTGTCTTGAATGAAGAATATCCACAAGCCAATAAACTACAAGATAAAAGTACACAATGTGTATTAAGAGCATAATTCAAATACAGTAAGTTAAGGACAGAAAGAGCCCAGTAGGAAAGAGACACGATAAAAACAATGATAAAAATTTAACTGAAACACATTGCTAACTTTTTGCCAAATTGTGCCAGATTTTATGTGTTAATCATCCATTGGTCTTTAACTGTAACAATCCGTGCTTTTAATAATCATTATTAATTATATTTTTGCAGGATGTGGGAAGAGCAGACGATGCATTAACCCTAAATCTTTTTTTTTATTTAAAAAAAATTTTTTTAACGTTTTATTTATTTTTGAGACAGAGAGAGACAGAGGATGAACGGGGGAGGGGCAGAGAGAAAGGGAGACACAGAATTGGAAGCAGGCCCCAGGCTCTGAGCCATCAGCCCAGAGCCTGACGCGGGGCTCGAACTCACGGACCGCGAGATCGTGACCTGAGCCGAAGTCGGCCGCCCAAGCGACTGAGCCACCCAGGCACCCCACCTAAATCTTAATAATATCAATTTTTTTTCATCTTTGTCCAGGATCTTCAATTTCCTGTTTATCTGTCATTATATAGTGTCATTGCATAGTGAAATCTTAAGGATTTTCACCCCAATATCTTTCAATATTACAACAGAAACACTATATTAGTTAAAAGTATGCATTTCCCAATGTGAAAATCTGAATTATATTGTGCACCTTAAAAGTTAGACGATGTTATATGTCAATTATATCTCAATAAAACTGAGAAAAAAATAACGAGAAAAAATCGAATACGCTTTCAAAATGAAACAAAACAAAAAAACCAAAAAACAAAAACAGCACCATGCCAACATTGGAGCCCAACACAAGAGCAAATAAGTGATATGGTCCTGTCTTTGTTTAAACTGTTGATGCTCTGTTCCTTGGGGATATTTTCCATTAATTTTGATTTTTCATATATTGCATTAATATGTCATTTTGGAAACAGTTAAGTTTTATAATATTATTTTTTAACTTTGTATTTATTTTAGGGAGAAAGAAAGAGAGTGAGTGTAAGGGGAGCAAAGGAGAGGCAGAGAAAGAATCCCAAGTAGGCCCCCACTCAGCATGGAACCCGATGTGGGGCTCAAACTCACTACCCTGGAATCATGATTTGAGCCGAAATCAAGAATCAGATGTTCAACCAACTGAGCGACCCTGCACCCCAAGTTTTCTATTATTATTAATAAAACAGGACTACTGCTTACGAAAATGAAGATACACAATTCAACAAGTTTAGATATGCAAAAAAATGCTTGTCCATTGTCATAAAAGATTTTTGTCCCTTTTGAGGAAAGTAAGCTGATTAGTTTTCTAATACCTGGAGACAAGAGTGGGTGGGTCACTATGTGCATAAACTTAAAAATCTAATTCTATCCAGCATCTTAGTCTACCTATCTGCACACTATTTCCATTCATTATTTGAATAAATTGAGCTCTTAATTTTCTCGGCATTAAGCAGCATTTGTTTTTATTTACTTATTTATTTATGGGAAAGATAGAGACAGAAGGCAAGTGGGGGAGGGGCAGAGAGAGAGGGAGACACAGAATCTGAAGCAGGCTCCAGGCTCTCAGCTGTCAGCACAGAGCCCCGCATAGGGTTTGAACTCACGGGTTGTGAGATCATGTCTTGAGCTGAAATCAGGTGCTTAACCACTGAGCCACCCAGGTGCCCCAGCATTATGCAACATTTGAAACTGGACTCCACTATTTGTAAGGGTTTCATTCTAACATGTGTCAACATTTAACAGAAATGCTATATTAATTTGAAACGTGCATTTCCCAATGATGTGAAAAGTTGAGTTACATTGTACACCTTAAGTTTTGTTTTAGTGACTTTCATTTTGGTTTGACACTGTGGTGTGTGTGTGTGTGTGTGTGTGTGTGTGTGTGTGTGTGAGAGAGAGAGAGAGAGAGAGAGAGAGAGAGAGAGAGAGGAGTGTGTGCACCTGGGTAAGAATGCAGGCCAGCTGAGGAGGCACTGGAGAGAGAACTCATCCCATCTTGGACAAGCTTCCTAATCTATAGAGGGCTCATCAGTTTCCTTTTGATGATCTTTGTTGTTACCATCACTAGAAAGTCCTATTACTTAAATTAAGCGTTTAGAGGATAAGCTATGGCAGTTAAAGATCCATATGAATAGTCTAGAAAGTGAAATGTGAAGAATGAGATTAATCGTAAACCCTGCCTTAGTTTCGTGTAATGAATCCTGCTAATAATCATTCTCTGCATTTCATCATCCTTAAATCGAATGTCTCAAGGCAAGTCTATAATCACATTGCTCTAGGCTAGAACCTGGGTGGGAGAATAGTAAGTTATGGGAAACAGAGAGTGTGTATCTCCATCGTTTATTTAATATTCAACTACCAGAAACTGATGGAAAAAAAGTGAGGGGTGAAAGCCTCATGCTGTTCACAGCAGCGCTAAATTAGGCAGGGAAAATACAATTTATTAAGCATATGACTTGTATCAGCTCGTGAGGCACTTATATCCCGTCTCCAGCAAATCACAGCTGAGAGTATATTCAGAAACTCAAGAACATTCTACCTAAGATGCCTTCCAAGATATTAAGCATAACATTTGATTTACATAAGGATTATGTCCACATCTGAATTGGTTCTATAGAGATAGGCCCTTTCAAAGGGGCACTTGGGGTATCCAGTAATATAAGCAATTAGTGAGAAAAAAATGTGTATGTGTGTATATAGTTCCCACAGAAAGTGTACTGTATATAAAATTTCTTGTTGAGTTGACACAAGGGTGAATACAACATTAGATTTCTACTAAATTTTTAATCTGTACACCTTCTGGGCTATAAAACAGACTGAAAGAAATAGTAACTTTTTTAGAGCAGAAATTCAAAATTGGTAATAACATATTTTAGAAAATCTATGTGAAAAACTGATGCCATCTAACATTAAAAGTTATTTATTGCTTCAATTATTTAACTGTCACGCCATAGCTTGATAATATTTATGTTGAGAAGACCAGAAAAGTTTTATTTTATCTCCATCTGAGCCTATCATGTGCTAAAAGGTAGCAATCCAATCTGAGATCTCCTTAATAAATATATACAAACAAGATCACATTCTGTTTCCATGAAACTTCGTAGTAGAACGAATCTGAAATAGTGGATCTCATTCTAGAAATTTTAATGTAGCTCCTAGTTATCCACCATAGGACATTAGGAAATGTCTTAAATCCCTCTGAGCCTCAGTTCTTCTTTGAAAAGTGACAAAAATTGGGCTTACTTTATTGATTTATGCCAAATGTTACATTCAAAAATGTACACGTACCACCTATTCAGTTATTCATAAATTAGCCAGCTTTTCCCAGATTTTGCTGGGATAGATTAAAGCCCTCATATGTCAGTGGCATGACAAGAAAGACTTGTCCTTCATGATACTTGGGCATAGTGACTGCTGTTCTCCATCTGATATCTTCACTCAGAGATCTGAAGAGCATTCCTGATTTGGGATGTGGTGTCGTTGTGGCAGAGGAGACGAACAAAGATGGCACCTGATGATGGCTGCCTTGGATGTGCCCTATGTCACTCTTGACCCCATACCACTAGGCAAAGCAAGACATTTAGACAAGCTAGGTATCATAGGCATGATCGTCAAATAATATGGAACAATCAAACCACTTACCACAGTGTTCAATTATCATTTTCATTGTTAATATGTGAACGATTATTTTTATTATATGAATAAAAAGATGACCAAAATGTTTATCGTTCTGGAAATAATGACACGTAAGAAACAAACTAGACAGAAGGCTGTCATAAATGGGGCCCATGTCTAAGATCTAGAGATCCCTCAGCACACACTATTAGTGGACTGACCAACAACTCTCCACAACTCCATTTTTCAGCCAATGTAAAAGCAACTGGAAGGCCTTTTTTGGAATCCAGCGTAAGCCTTTGCTTTCTTTGTTTAGGTGAGAACATTCCTCCTTCCTCCTTCTCTGAAATGTAGATTCAATGCTAGGAGCTGCAATGGTCATCTTGTACACATGAAATAGAAGCCAGAAGATCCACGCAAGCTGTAGTGCTCATACTATTGAGACTTCAACGGAAGCCTGCAACTAATTCTTTAGGAGCAGTTAAGTCACTGTAGTTTTTCCTTTGGTTTTGTTTTGTTTTTGTTTTCCTTTCAGTTAAAGCTACTCTTGAAGGATAAAACCTATGTTCTCATCTCAACTCTTTTACTACCTAGGTGTATAAATACCAGCAAATTACTATTTATTTTCTCCAAGACTAGTCACACCTAAGACTACATAGTCCTTAGGCCTTTTTATTTGCTAATAAAACTGATGATTAAAGCATTAGGGCTACTAAGTTGGTAGAGAGAATAATGTGTAGACTCAGGACAGGTGTTTCCAAACATCCACAACATTGTCAAAAGAATCAAGACTTACTTTTATGTCACTCTCCAGAAGAAAATTAGCTATTATGCAATAAATTTAAGCTAACTGTAAGGAAGAAAAACATTTTTTAAGGAAGAAAAATTTTAACAGTCATGCTTTACAATAGAACTGTCGGCTGTGTGAAGCTGTAAGGTACTTATCACCGGAAATAATCAAGAGGATGCTGGAAAAGCGTATATTAAAATTGCAGAAGCACTGAGTCCTGGACTTTTAATAACGCTGAATTCAATAACATTTTCGACTCAATATGTCACCTAATCCATATCTTTCTCATATAATTATAAAACTTAATTATTCTATTTCTCCACTGCCATTTCACATTTTCATTTCAATTCATTTATTCCATCAGCAAACTTTTGTGATTTCACAATCTGTTTCAGATATTATGATATGTAAGAAAAAAAACCTCTAAAATTGTATAAAGGAGTCCATGAGAAAGAAGAGGGTTTTCATAGATATGGATCTTATCAGAAGCTTTGAGGTTTTCCTGTTCCGGGGGGGGGGGGGATCACATACTCATTAAGTAATCCATGGATTACAAATAAATTGAGACTCCATAATGTGTCACGCACAGGACTCTTCAGAGAATGCGTCTTCGCTGGGATGGCGGTACGTGACGTTGTTGTGCATGGCCTGAGAGTTTCATCTTGAGAAACACAGGCTTGTATGAAATAGTCATCTACTACCGTCCACATAAAGTATAAGCACTGATAGAACATTTTACACGCAAAAAATGTGCCATTTGAATAAATTTTGAAAATATATCTCAAGGACAAGCTGCTTCAAAGCCAGCAGGAAAATTTCTGGTTTTGGACAAAATTATCTGCATTATCAGTATTTCTATCCCATCCTGAAACATCCTAAATCACTCTTCAAGGCACTAGAATTTGTGTGCATTAGACATCTTGAGACTACCCATTTTTCATTCATTTTCATTTAGCTAAAAATATGTATTTTCTCCCCAGAAGTGCACATACGCAATAACTAAACAATTTGACCTGTATAAGCTTCCTCTTTTTAATACATTTTTGGTGTAAAGGTGACTAGAGCAAAAGTGGAGTTCTAGTTCAAATATGAATGGAGTGTATTATCATTCCCAGCTGGCATCTAAGTAAGCATCTATAGCTACCAAATCTAGGTTTGCCTTAAGTAATAAGGTTAACAGGATGATTTATTTAAAAAGAAAAAAAAATAAGTGTGTCTGTGTTTTGGAAGCTGTGGGAGTAATTTTTGAGGAAACAATAAATCATACACTACCCCCCCCCCATCTTCTGTTCTGAGAAGCACAAGCCATCATCATTTATCTTAAGATCTGAAATCACCTTACATGTCCTATGTATGTCATACTTCCTCCAAATAAGTAATTAATTTTTAAGCCCATTTGATCCATTGACAAGGATCAAACCAGTGTTTGCCAAGTTGGAAGAAGAAAAAAATGTGCCTTTTGAGTTGAATAGACAGCACCACAACCCCTGATTTATTCTATTTCCTGAAAGTGGGGCAGAGGTGATTCTTGGGATTTTTCTCATGCAGTGGAACCAGTAGGTGGCTTGCATCATGGCAAATAATGCTACCCACCAGCCACATGACCCCAGTAGGAAGAGGACTTTGAGTGGCAAACAGTCATAATAAGAAAAGTAAAGAGAAGGTAAGTGTAGAGTGGGCGTCTCTCCACCAAGAGGTAAGATACTTAGAAGATCTGTGTTGCCCATACAAGAGCGATGGACAGAACCAATCAGAAACGAAACCTCACCAGTCTGGGTTAGTGCATCCATCTGACAATACGCATGCAGTATGCACTTGGCTAGGAGGTGCATTAGCTACAATCAAGAAGTTACATACGCATGGCAGGAATTCGTTCCTGTGTTTAGTAGACATAGAATGTAACAATTTAGTGTTATTTTTTTAATAATTAGGCATTTTTTTAATTTTAATGTTTACTTACTTATTTTGAGAGAGAGGGGGAGAGGGAGAGGGAGAGGGAGAGGGAGAGGGAGAGGGAGAGGGAGAGGGAGAGGGAGAGGGAGAGGGAGAGGGAGAGAGAGAGAGAGAGAGCGAGCACGCGAGCCTGAGTGGGGGAGTGGCAGAGAGAGGGAGAGAGAGAGAAAATCCCAAGCAGCCTCCATGCTGTCAGCCCACAAACCGTGAGAACATGACCTGAGCAGAAATTAAGAGTCAGATACTTAACCGACTGAGCCACCCAGGTGCCCCCAAAATTAGAGCATTCAGCAAGTAATTTCCGTGTCAGAAAATATGAAGATAAGATAGAGAGAAGAGTCTACATTCCTGAAACTGTATGGATTCCTTGTTCAAAGAACACAGAAACATATGAAGAAATAGGCAAACACGTCTATCGAGAACAGAATAGCATGCACCTCTCACTCCGAAGTGACTCACTTAAGGGACTCCTCACTTACATCAACAATGTAATGAAGAGTAAGACAAATCACATGCACAACAAACCACTTGGAAATCACATAATCTGAAAATGACCTCCCTTGTGTACTGTGCCACAATTTCTGCCCCTGCAACTTGTATTAAGTCAAGTGCATGTAGAGAACATAGTTCAAGTAAGGCAGCTTCTGGGAAACCAAGAACTATACTCAGTGACTTGAATAATGCATGTGTCCAAACTTGCCTCTAAAGGTCAAGGAGCATCAGCACCTGATACGATGAAGAGCTTCACATAAGAAGTGGTTTCCCAAATTTTTAGTTGATTTAAATTCAGGGTTCCTGGGGCACCTGGGTGAATCAGGGGGTTAAGCATCCAACTTTTGACTTCGGATCAGGTCATCATTTCACAGTTCATGAGTTCGAGCTCTGCATGGGCCTCTGTGCTGACAGTGAGGAGTCTGTTTGGTATTCTCTCTCTCTCTCTCTCTCTCTCTGCCCCTCCCCTGCTCACTCTAAGCCAAAATAAATAAATAAACTTTTAAAAAAAGAGAACTATTTTTTAAAAAAGTGACTGTGTCTGTTTCCTTGACAGATCAAGTTGTTGAGCTTAGGCATATTCAGTAATACATTTTTACTGCTAAGTGTTCGAGGAGGATAGCAATACTAATTCCCTCAGTATATACTTTCATGGGATTATTATACACCTATGCCTTTTTGCGGTAAACTTCTATTTAAAATTCTCCCACCTATGATAATAACCTTCATTGTTTTATGCAAAGCTTTCTTTTGCTCCATACTTGCAAGTTTCTGGTTTGTTCATTATATATGCTAAAAGCCATTAGATCCAAACAATGGATTTCATCTAATCCATTGTTTGCAAGCATCCATACTGCTCTCATTCTTGAGTTGAACAATATAAGTATGTATCTCTCATGTTCTCTACACTCTCCCATTTTTTCAAGGCATTCATTTCTTCAGACTGACACAACAATGGAAAATATTATAAAGTAAAAATGTCTTGGTGTACACAAGTATTAGGTGATGGGAGAATCCAGATGTTAACAGACAATTAAAATAGGATGTATGGCTTTGCAGTACTGAAAATGGCTGTCTACAAATTAGCATCAGTCTTGGTCTTCTCAAAGAATTTCCATCCACCCCTGAAGCTTCATCTTTTTCAAAAAGGAAACCAAGTATGACATCTTTGCAGTGCAAGACACAAATTTTCACTAACAATTATGGGCTGATAATTGTGAATTTCTACTTTGGAAACAAGATCAGTGAGTAAGAATCTCAGCGTAAACCCAGAGGCTCTGCTATCTATTAGTAAGCATGCAATTTTACCAGAATGGAACACAATAGAATTTTTCTCCAAACAACAGGGAGTTGGAAACTGACAAATTCAAAGCTTTACCTGAACTTTGCCAATTCAATGGTGAATTACTTTTTGTGTAATTAGTTCAATGTCTGCTTAATGATGACTATCATATCACCAGAAATAACAATATAAATGCCTTAAATGTCTACTACCGGTCACGGAAGCCTCATTATTCTCATGAATGGATCTTTGGTATTTCTTCTTCTGCTGTGCCCCTTGTTTAATATGTCGGTGTGTAACTTAAGCCTTGCGTGGAGACTCATGTTGCAAGGGATGCTCCCTTATACCTTTCTAAGATATAGTAAAAGGTCCTTATCCATTACTTAGAGGAGTTAAACATTTGTATCTAACCTCTCTCAATTTTTTTTTGGCTGGTTAGAGTATTAAGTTTTCCAAATTCATACAGAAGCTTGTCCATATTTCATATTCTATTACTTTTATGTTTGTTTCCTAGTTCTATATTTCAAATATATCCTCATGTACTTCTTTTTTCTTATATACAATTTTTTGATTTCTTGAAGTTGAAGAGAGATTTTTGTGTAGACAGGAGTTTTCATAGTTAAGCGGTCGGTAGAAACACTGGTAAGTCTTATATCCCAAACGAACTTATGCTTTTATTTACCATAGTTCCTGATTATAGTAGAGTTTGAAAATTGTGGCCCATGCACCAAATTTGGTCAACAGACATACATCATGTGGCCTTTTAAAAATAGTTAATAGGGGCACCTGGGTGGCTCAGTCAGTTAAGCACCTGACTCTTAATTTTGACTCAGATTGTGATCTCACAGTTGGGAGTTCAAGCCCCGTGTCGTGTTCCATGCTGGGCATGAAGGCTTCTTGGGATTCTCTCTCCCTGTCTCTCTGCCCTTCCCCACTAGTGCTCGCTCGCTTGCGCTCTCTCCCTCTCAAAACAAATTTTTGTTTAAAAAAAACTAAAAAATTAAATGGTTAATAAAATTATTAGATGAGTTACCAATATTTTAAATGAAATTTTTACACAAAAGTCTGAATATCCGGCCTTTCTGGAAAATGTCAGAACATATGGCATCAGTGAGTTTGCAATTTCGTGTGGCAGCCAACACCTGGAACTGCATGAGGTGTCTGCTCTTCAGTAAAATTTCCAACACTCCTGCTTTCTGTTATCTGCTCTACCATTTGTCCATTTCTGGTCTTCCTTTCACTGGCACCTCTGAGTTCAACACAAGTATGACCTCTTTGGCAAGCCTACCTGACGCCCTTTGTTTGGTTTAGATGTCTTCTTAGTGACTCTGTATCTAGCACTTTACTTTTCATTATTATAGACATTATAAGCCTTGCAATTATATATTGTATCTATCCATTAATATTCTTATATTAACATTCCATCAATATGGCAGGCTTTCTGAAGTCCTAGGCTGAGCTCTTCTTTACATTACAAATACCTGATAGGGAATAAGAATTCAATTACTATTTCTTGATTGATTGAATGAACAAACCTTCTAATAAGATACAACATTTAAGAAGACAGATGTAATCAATTGTATATGGATTCCTTAACTGAATAATAAAAGGTTTTGACAATTGCTATCCCTTATGAATACCATGCAATGTTGCTGTCAGGATTATGTATTAGTAACACTACCGGCAAAATTATATATTATATATTTACTTAATTTCCTTTGGAATTGCATTCCATTTTTCTACAGTATTTTATTTTCCAACTAGAAGCCCACGTTATCAAATCACAATTTAATGCTTATTTTAGATACATAAAATTATTTCAAAATCATATTTATGAGTATTTGAAAAGTGTTATGAAGAGTTATAGTGATGAGCTATATTATCTTCTGACTTCAATCTTTCTGATAGATTTCTGCCTGTCATTTTGCAAATGTTTCCTGGAAGATACTCTGTTGAACAGAAAGAGGTCATTTATTTCAAATGAATCATTGTGTGACTTTGTAGTTACTTTCAAAATATCACCAAACAAACAAACAAAAAAAAAACCAGCAAAAAAACTCCTCCAAATTCCAAAGCAAATGCAACCATAGTGATGATGATAGCAATAGTAACAATAATAATAATGCAATTTGTAAAACACTGAGTGACTTATGATGTTGCTTGCATAAATACTCTTTCTCTTAAGCTTCACCAAGACCCTCTAAAGGATTTTAACTCTCCCCACTGTGCTGGTCAAGCAAAGGAAGGCAAAGACAGGTTAAATGATTTTCCTAGGGTCATGACAATTTTCACAACTGGAAAGTAAATCGTGTCTTTGGGTCTTAAAGTTTTTATTCCTTTGCCATACTACTCTAATTTGACATTGGCATATACTGTTCTCAACCATGATTAGTCTCCAAGAACTAAGTCTCTTTTGTTCAGTTGAGGAGGGAGTAAGTCAGCACATATGCCCCTGCAGTGTGGTGTTAAACCCCATGGGGTAACACTTTGAAGTGCAGATTTCTGCCTCTTACCCCAAGCCTATGAAGTCAGGTTCCCCAGGATACTCTCTTACTTGCAGGGGAAGTTTTCTACCCCCCACTAGTGGTCAATGAATGGATTATAATTCTCCTGAATTGCCGGTCCCCTTGATTCCCCAGAGCAAACAGCCAACTAGAGTCTAAGCAGCCTTGCACATTTTCTTCAATAAACCTTACAGATAGTATAATTTCTACGTATAGCACATTTTTATAACAGGGTGGGAATCACTGCTATCTTTCCTAAATTTTGAGAAGCACTGATACTGGGAGAGAGAAATAAAGATGCAACAGTTAAGATATCCCCCACTTTTTGTGAGTATACAACCTTTTGTACTTTTTACATGTGTCACATTAACCCAAAAGCAGGTATCACGCTTCATACATTCAGAACTCATTTAATGTATGTTGTCCCATTTGCTTTCCCTAGTTCAAACAGGCTCAGGATATTGTCCACAACTCTTCAGTAAAGAGCAAAACAGGAGTTTCAATCCAAGTCTTGGACAGGGAGGACAGCGAAATGTTCATGACCATTCTGCATTCACATTCATCTTAAACTATGCATAACTGATTACCCACCAAAAGGTCAGTAATTGCAAGTAGTTATGAATTAGAGCTTTCAGTGGATTTGATATAAGTGAAGTGTTTCATATTGCTTCCTGGTCCTGACCTCTCTCCTTTTCTCTTCCCCCACCAACTGCAAAGAACAGCAGGTACGAAATAGAAAACTTGATTATTCTTGAAGGGTTGATGAGAAAGATTCAAGTTCCTATCTTACATCCCGATACACACACAGGGACAGAAGAGTAAAGGAGAAGTGAGGGCGTCACGCTGCTCTAGACTTGAAACATTTTCTGATACAGGAAATTCAGCAGCATCAGGCCAACTGTCAGCTTGAGACTTAACAAACTTACTGGCTTCCCTTAATTAGTACCCTCTTCCCGCTAAGGAAATCTTGATAAAATCCCTTACAAAGCTGGCCTCTTTTAAACTCATGTACCATAGGTGAGCAATATTAATTGGATATTTTAATTATGGATTCTGTGTGCCAGCTTCACCAATGAACAACTCTTATTACACTGTAGTACTCTCAATTTTAAAATGAGTCTGTAATAACTCTGAAACCTATGTAAAGTAAAATTAAATCCTTATCCATAGACAACTGCTTTAGCACTTGTTCCTGTGTTCAGAAAGTACCAAGGTTAGGTTATTATTCATTTTGAATATAAATTAAAAGCTCCATTTATTTGCATTTTTATTCCAATGTATCCTGAATGCAAAGAATTAAGATGTAGAAAGACAATCATAATTGTAGCGGCAAATAACGGGAAGGGACTTCTTAAAATAACTTTTCTACATCAACTGCAAATCAGACTTTTAGGTACTCAACTCGCCATTAAGAAATGAACCTGTGATTTAATATCTACAGTACGTCACAATTTGTGAGGTATTTTCTGTTCCATTGTTTGTTTGTTTTTTTAGTTTCCTTGTATGTTACTAAGAACACAAATTTTAGCTTCACATGAACTTAAATTTATCTCCAAACTTAAAATAATTTAAACACACGGCATGAGAGAGGATCATAAAATAGTACTGTGGACATATGAAGAAATGATATTAAGAGTGATATATCATCAACAGGGTGGCTATATTGTCTATAAATGTAGAAAAAAATGTATCTTTTGAAACCTCATCTTTTCTGCTGGAGCATGCTTAATGTGCAGGGCCATCAGTAAAAATGAGAGACAAAAATCATCTTAGGTAACATCACAGATGTTTACGCACAGATAAACGAAAATACCGCATTAATGCACTATGTTCAATGCAACTTTTGAGAATACATTAAAACAAGGCATTGGTGCCAAGGGACAATACATCAGCAGAACCTTTTACTGTGAACCATTTATTAGATATATGTGCCCATGCTTCCAGACGTGAAGGCCACATTGTATAATGGAGTTTCTAAGAGTATGGTTGCTTAAAATACACCCTTCAAATGCATTAGCATTATTACAATTGAGTTGGATCCTAAAACCAATTAAATATTGAATGGATCACTAGTGTGCCCACCTCTGCTACCACCATTTTTCTCCCCTCATGAATCTGTGCTTCAAATTATACACAAAAGAAAACACAAACTCTTTGTCCTTGGCAGTTTTCCCATCTAAATTTTACTCACATGTTAACTTCCTCAACTTACTGATCATGATTTTCATCCATGTTTCTTCCATCCCCCACCATAGGATGACACACTATTTGCCACCTAATTCCTGCTCATTTCGGCCTCTTCATTTTTGCCTGCAGTGATTACTTTAACCGGAATTAAAATTCTTAAGTTAAACAAAGCTGTTTTTAAGATCCGTAAGCATAAACACGACCCCAAAGAGATGAAACCACTCCTTTCGTGTCCTCAAAGCATTTTTAAAAGATGGATTGATACATAGCTCACATACAATTCAATTCACCAACTGACAGTGCACAGTTTAGCGTTTTGTAGGCTATTAACAGACCTTTGCAGCCATCACCAAAGTCCTTTTATAGCATTTTCTTCAAATCCAGAAGAAAGTCCATACCCATTAGTAATTACTCCTTACTCTCCCCTTCTTCAACCTTCAGGTCTAGGCGACCACAAATATGCCTTCTGTCTCTATAGATTCACCTAGTCAACACATGGCATCTAAGTGGGCTCATACCACACATGGTCTTTGATGCCTGGCTTAATTCATTTAGCATAATGTTTTCAAGATTTACTCATGTTGCAGCATACATATTGATTTATTTTACTGCTGTATTACATCCCCTTGTGTGGATATACCACATTATACTTGTCTATCATTTGATGGACAATTGGCTTATTCCTATTTTGGTTATACTATTAATAATGTGGGGGCGCCTGGGTGGCTCAGTCGGTTAAGCGGCTGACTTTGGCTCAGGTCATGATCTCGCGGTCCGTGAGTTCAAGCCCCACGTCGGGCTCTGTGCTGACAGCTCAGAGCCTGGAGCCTGTTTCGGATTCTGTGTCTCCCTCTCTCTGATCCTCCCCCATTCATGCTCTGTCTCTCTCTGTCTCAAAAATAAATAAACGTTAAAAAAATAAAAAATAAATAAATAATGTGTACAACTTTTTGTAAAACCGTAAGGTTTTCTTTCTCTTGGGCATATACCTGAGTGGAATTTCTATATCACATGGTCACTTTTAGTTTAACATTTTGAGTAACTGACAAAATGTGTTCTGGAGTATTTAAACTATTTTATATTCCCACTAGCACTGTAATGGGATACTAATTTCTTCACATTTGACATTTAATCTTTTATATTATAGTCTTCCTTGTGTATATGAATCTATATCTTATTATGGTTTTGATTTGTCTTTCCCTCATGGCTAATTAAGTCATATTTTCAGGTGTTTATCAGATTTTTTTAATACTTTTTCTCAACCATTTTACTTATTCACCTTTGGAGAAATGTCAATTCTCATTTATACCTTTTTAAGAGTTTTTCTTCATATTATCGAGTTTTGAGAGTTCTTTCCTACATACCTAAGATACAAGGTCATCATCACATACATAAGTGGTCATTTTTTTTCCCAATATGTTGGTTATCTTTCCACTTTTTTGATGATGTCCTCTGAGGCACGAAAGTTTCAATTCTGATGAAGCAAATTTATGTGTTTTTCTTTTGTTTGTGTTTTTGTGGGATTGCTGGATTCTATGGTAGATCTATTTTTAATTTTTTAAGAAACCTGCATACTGTTTTCCAAAATACTGTACAAATTTGTACCTCTAACAACAGTGTAGTGCAAGGATTCCCTTTTCTCCGCATACCTGCTCTTATCTTTTTGATATGTCATTTGAACATATTTGTAATGGACACTCTGAAGATTCTGTCTGCTAAACTCAACATCTCGGCCTCCTCAAAGCAGTTTCTCTGCTTATTTGTTTTTTTGTTTTTCTTTTAACCTGCATTTGGTCATACTTTATTATTTACTCGCATAACTTATAATTTTTTTTTTTTTTTGCTAAAAAACTAGAGATTTTACAAGATACATTGTAAGAAACTTGGGTGCTGATTCCCCACGCCTTACCAGGGTTTATTTCTTTACTGACTTGAATGGACTATTTTAGTGAAGCCATTTCCTCCACAGCACACAGTCTCTGATGTTGGTCTGCAAAGAGCACAGCCCTGGGAATGCACAGTCTCTCTGGGCTGCAGTTCTAGTGCAACAATCTTTAATTATTTCCTCCCCTTTATTTCTCTCGCTCTGCAGGTGCCACGGTCAGCTGCTCCCCTCCACTAATTCCTCGCTAATTATTCTGTTTTTCTGGACAGTGCTCAGGGGGTTGACTCCTTTCACAGTTTCATCCATTGCATTTGGACCACTTTCAAGGGCAGTCGTCACAGCCAGTCCCAGAGGATCGTTCTGACCCTAGGTACGCTGTTCTCTCTTTTCCTGTTTCTGTAGATAAACTTCTAGCTGGTTCATGGTTTTAACTATTTGTTCTCATGAAGCTATGACTCCCGGCCCCTTTTAAACGTTCACCATGGGGGTGAACCACTGGGTGGCTCAGTCGGTTGAGCGTTCAACTTCGGCTCAGGTCATGATCTCACAGCTTGTGAGTTCGAGCCCTGTGTCGGGATCTGTGCCGACAGCTCAGAGCCTGGAGCCTGGTTTGGATTCTGTGTCTCCCTCTCTCTGCCCCTCCCCCACTCATGGTCTGTCAAAACTTAATAAACATTAAAAAAAATTTTTTAAAGGCTTACCACCAAAAACCCCACTGGTTTCAACTCTGCTCTTATACGTTTGAACTTCCATACATTTTCTCCCCCAAATAAACTCAATTCCCTCGGTATGATGAGCAAATCTCTCCACTGTGACCATTTCAAGGCCAAACGTCTAGATCACTGCTCAGCAACTGCGAACATGGGCATCATTCCTCTTCAGCTTTCCAGAGCGTGTGCTGAACAGCAGTGGTAGCCCCTGGTGTCTTTAGCCTGCATCTCAGCGCCGAGCCTACACCATTCTCAGGGCTGTGGAGAGGAAGATCAGGGCCCCACATTCTCAGCATGCTACACCTGGGAGACGGCTTGCACCCTGGAGTGCTGGCATGGTGAAGTCCCCCTACTGCGCTTGCCTCGAGAGCTTCCGTGACATGGAGCTGAAGGGGACAGAGGCACTGACGATGTGTCCCTCCTGGAAGGTACTGTCACCCTAGCCTGGGAAGGGTGGGGAGCAGGATCTCTGTGTTCTACACCATCCAAAGCAGAATTCTGTCATGCAAGGATGAGGGTGACAAGTGCATGGGTTGTGGCTCCAAATGCCACAGCCTTTTACTGTTCTTAACAACCGTTGGGACATTTTCCCCAATGTTTTTTACCCCCCCATTTGTGGAATGTCCTTTAGAATTTCTAGAGGCTTCACGTGGCTCATTTTGTTTTCTTTTTATGAGTTATAGTTGTCTTGCTGGGGATCAGGTCCACGGAACTGCTCACATCACCATCCCAGAAGTCAACTCTCAAAGAATATTCATAACAGATTTTAGTTTTTAAAGGTTACTTATTTATTTGGTGGGGAGGGGTAGAAAGAGGGAGAGAAAGAATCCCAAGCAGGTTCTGTGCAGTCATCACAGAGCCCCCTATGGGGCTCTATCCCACGAACCATGAGATCATGACCTGAGACGAGACCAAGAGTCAGAGGCTCAACCAACTGAGCCACCCAGGTGCCCCTATACACACTTAAATCTCCTTGTTTCCATATAGATCTTAAATGCTGTGAGCATTCTGAGGTGGCTCTTATGTCTTAATTGCGGTCTTTGTAGCTGAAATGACATAGTGCATAGCGCTTTGTACGCAATACAGCCTCAATGCTTTTTTTTTTTTTTTTTTGACTTAGATGTGTGGCACAGGATCAAAGGTTTACTTTAAAATTTCCTGATGGCTTAAAGAGGGGTGAGACATCAAAGAAAATTTCGAAAAACTATTGGAACTTACCATGAACATGATTGACCAGTAGGGTAGAGGACTACTGCCGAACAAGTGACCATGTCCCCACCACTATAGCCATCAGTAAATACCCAACTGGAAGTTGACTTTCTGAGGCACATTAGAGTGGCATTGGTGCCCTGTGACAGTGCCTTCCGGGGTGTCTTCGTTGTCAGACAAGATAAGCTGGTTATTTAAGTCACTACTGAGAGTAAAACAAAGCTCCTAAGTGAGAATATAGCTCATCGTGTTCCACGATTGCCAGAAACGATTGATTTCCTATTACTGCTTCAAAAAATATCACAAATGTAGTGGTTTAAAACATCGCATATTTATTATCTTACCATTATGTCGGCTATACGTCCAACACTGATCTCCCGGGGCTCAAGTGGTTAGCAAAGAGGGCTGTGTTCCTTCCTGAAGGCCCAGGGGGAAAAAATCTGTTGCACCATCGTTCCTAACGTTTGTGCAAGCTTTCTGTATTCCTCGCTCATGGCATCCATCTTCACAATGAGCAGCATCAGAACAAATCCCTCCCATATCACACCCCTCCAACTGTCTCTCTCGTCTACTATTGAGTCTCCTTGTGAACAGTCACGCCAAAATGAAAAATCCAAGATAATTTTTTCTAAGGTGGGCTGATTAGCAACCTTAATTCTATCTGCAAGATAATCCTAATTTCTACATAAGGTAACATATTCACCAATTCCAGGGATTAGGGCATGGGCATCTTTGGAGGCCATTATTCTGCTTACTGCAGATACTCTAGATGTTTCTATGTTGTGTTTCTGTGCTGAACATGTTCTATTACTGCCCTGTTAAAATGGGGGAAGTGGTAATTTCCACTGGATCTTGTATTTCACCTACAGATTTGACAGAATTGTAATTAAATATGGGTAAATGGTTACCCATATTTCTTCAATAGTCTACAGTTCCTAACATCATTCAATTTCCGAATTTTAACCTTGTTTTAGTGAACATGTTAAGATGAATCATTAGTTGAAATATGTTTCTTTCCCCAACTAAGTTACAATTAGTTGGCTATGTCTCTATATCTTTCCATCTTCTAGAGTCTACAATTGTACAAATTGATTTACTCATAGACTCTTCTCCATGATGTAATTAAGCCATTTTGTTGAGTGTGACTTTTGTGGAAAAATTTTTTTTCTTAATTAAATTCTATCATCTTGACAAATATAACACCTAATGATTCAGGGTTTGTGTTATATCACTATCATCATCATCATTGCCATCACCACTCATCAGTATAGCAAGTGACTTTCTTATTAAATAATATGTCACAAAACACTATAAATTCTTTCCATAAGTTATAAAATTATATGTATAGTGCCTACCTTCTATGAGTTTTGTGAGTATTAAATTTTATAACATATATATATAGGCATATATCTACATATACGTATATATCTATATATATATACGTATATACGTATATATATATACATATATACGTATATCTATATATACGTATATATCTATATATACGTGTATATAGATATCTATATATACGTATATAGACCTATATATATATATATCTATATACGTATATATCTATATATACGTATATATATATATGTAAACATTTAACCTATGACAAAATCGTAGCTCAGAGATGGTTAGTGATTTGCCCCAGTATGGTACAACTTGAACACACATGTTTTCATCCAATGACAAATCAGGTAGCAAGTAAACCTGGGAAACTGTCAGCATATGACTAGAGAGTACGGGGGAAAGCATCGTAATAGGTAGCATGCATTTAAAATATATAGTCAATATACTTTTCATATCCTGTAAATCTTGTTTTTCTGTGAGTCTACATCCTTTGTATCACTGGCATTCAAGTTTTATGGGGAGAGCAAGCACAAGTTAGAATAAAGGTGTCATTGCTCACGTTGAGATTCAAATTTGAGGTAGTGCATCTTAAGCAAAAGCACAGTCTTGGGAGCCAGGTTTTTCTAAAATAATCCCAAAGAGTTTTCCTTGACTAGAACAGAGGAAAGTCTGAGTAAAACTCTTTACTGTAAGCCCTAGCCTAGTGAGAGGGTAAAGGATATGGTGTAAAGGAAGTTTCTCTTCCACAGCAAAAAAGCCTTTCAGGACAGTGGGGGTTTTGACCAAGAAGAAAGATCCAGGGTGGGTAAGAGCAAGCTTAAAGTTCTGTGTTCCTAAGAAGAACCTATCCCCTCCTCAAAGAGACCAAGGTTTAAAGAGTGAACCTCTGGACTTTGAGGATTAAGATCCCACATCAGTGACAGGGATGGCTGACAACAAAACATTTAAAACCCTACTCTTCTGCAGTGATCTGTGGCCTGATGAGGTGACTACAGCGGAGGAGACATGTGGCGTCATGGGTTTCTGCTGAGAAAGGGCTTGGTAGAGTGTCCACCCTATTCCTGTGCAGCCTGCATGGGACACTGACAAAAATATGTCTGTTCCTGTGTACTCTGTGGGATTTAAAGGGTTTCTGTGACTCTCAAGTCCGCAGACCTGCTAAATATTTCCTGGGATGAGAGCCAACTGAGAGCTAGCCCAAAGCAAGTCTGAACTAAAAGGAGGCGGGCAGGGCAGGCTAAGAAGCACCTGGTTTTTACCCAACAACTAACTTTACCAGGCAACTTTTTCACGTTGTGCTTCAGTATTTCCTCTGCCTAAGAAATTGCTATAAAAAATTCGATTGACGCGTGTTTGACAAAGAAATACACAAACTTGCTGGTAAACAATTACAAATTGAGTAGTATGCTCTTTTCAAAATTTATTTTATTTATTTTGAGAGAGAGACAAAGAGAGAGAGTCCCAAGGAAGCTCCACACCGCCAGCGCAGAGCCCAACGTGGGGCTCAGTCTCACAAAGTACCAGATCATGACCTGAGCAGGAATCAAGTCAGATGTTTAACCGACTGAGCCCCCCAGGCGCCTCATTGAGCACAATGTTCTTAAACAGAACTTTATGACTATTCTAACTAAGGATTTTTTCCTAATGTGAGCACTAGACTTTCTAAAAACTGCCTTACATGCAGGCATTGGAGTCTGTAGGTGCCAGAAGTACGTTTTTCTTGGATTTTTATGGCTCAGCTTTACTCCGTATGGCTGCACTAGGTTCACATGAGTGAGACTAAAACTGTCAGCAAGCATCAGCACCACAAGACTCATTTTAAAGCAAAGGTTGAGTTTATACTCTCAAAGGTGGCTCCTTCGGTGTAACGCTTGACCTCTGCCTTTTGAGTGAGTATAACGTGTGCTCCGATGTCCTCAGTTCATGAATTAAACAGACATATGAATTAATAGAATGCCAATTCATTAATTTACCTTGAGAAATATACTAGCCGATTCCCTCTAGTTACCCACTTCTCTCTGGGTGGAAACTGTACAGGAAGCCAATGTTGTTACTGAGAATGTTGTTGGTGAGTTTAGAATCACATGTTGGACACTCAAGGGCTACAGACCTTCTGGGCTATGAAAGATGAATTCCTCTCCAAATGTGATATCAGGGGCATATAAATAAGAGAGACCAAGGGCAGGTCTCGGCTCTTTCTCTCCATGACAGTGGATATTCGCTTTCAAGTTTTATTTCTCGTTCTCTTACATTATTTTATTAATCTGCATTTCCCCCTAGTTAAAACAATGATCCCAAAGGAGGAGACTTCCCACTCTTCAGTGGGGCTCCATGGGATAACGGACTCAGGGAGAGAACACCACCCTGGCGTTGCATTTCCACCTCGGTGACACAAAATATGCCCGAGAGCTAAAAAGCTGTGATCACTGGGTCATTCTAGATACACAGCTGTGACCAGCCGTCAGGAAAACCAATTTGTATGCCCCCCAAAAAATTTAAACTACTAGTTTACAGGATGATTGCCTAAGTAAAAGTGACTCTTAAATTTGAAGGATGATTCAATATATGGTAGGTTTAAATAGTGGCTTTTCTCTAGTAAATTAAAGCATTTTATAGGTGATTTTACTACCTGATGGAAAAATTACATTAGACAGACTCTTAAAACTGGTATTAGGAATCACTGTTAATTGATAACTGTATATAATTTCAGATTCCTTATGCTCCTCTTACAGAGAGAAAAATATATGATTTAATTCACTAAAAAATTGAATAAAACACAACATTTTAGAACTTCATCTGCTGTGTCTAATGAGGTACATCTGTAGGAGCAAAGCTCTATTCATAATTACCAGCAAACCACTAAAACACAAAGAAGCAAACGTTAATGCAATGACTGAATTTATTTTTCCTTGCAGACTGGGTAATTTAAAATGCATTACTATAGGATTCCTGTTTGTTTATTAACCGGCTACTAAACTGAACAGCTCTTACATACAAGGTGCTATACTGGGCAAAGGAGACACAAATAATAACAAGGGATAAGACGCAGCACGAGTTAACATTTCTCCAATATCCACTGTGCCTCAGCACTGTGCTCAACTCTTTGCATGGATTAGCTCATTCAATCCTTACAGAAATCTAGAAGATCTGAGGCATACCTTTTCTCCTGGGCTATCTGTAACTCCAGGATGACCAACTGTGAAAGAATATATTCTCACACTTTCTTACAGGTCACTGCACCCCTCCTTCTTAATCTCTACTCAATGCCTGTCAGCACCTCCCACATGGTACTTCCTCACAGACCTGGTAACACTGTTCTTAAGACACGCTCCCTCACTGGTAGCCCTACTCCAATTAGTTACCTTGTTGACTTCTTTACAACACACTGAAGTCTTTGTCCCTCCGTGTCCTCACAACCCATAAAGGCACCCAGCCCTGGGCCATGACTCAAGAAAGCAGCATTTCTGAAAGTCTAGGTTACAGCTCATTGCTGTGCCTGTGGAGTCCTCCAGGTTGTTTCTAAATAGACTCCCTGCTCTATCGTTGCCATTTTCAAACATTATACACACACACACACACACACACACACACACACATAAATACATACATATATATATGTATATATGTATGTGTGTGTGTATATATATGTATATGTATGTGTGTGTGTATATATATGTGTGTGTGTGTGTGTGTGTATATATATATATATATATATATATATATATATATATATATATATATATATATATATATATTCAGGCCACTTTTAGCCCTTTTAGGATCTTATAATGTTGTAACTTGTTAATTCTATAGTTTGAAGATATCTGTTACTAGTTTCAAAGGTATTATGACATTTCATTTAAATTCATTCGGATTACAAAGGAAGAAGTTGGTTAGGGTAGACGAGTCCTAAAATCATTCCGTTCCTTGACACAATCTTTGGAACAAGATACAGAATTACTAACTTAAAGATTAATACACTTAAGGCAAATGTATGTCTTATGAATATGTTTCATACATAAACACATGGGCCTTTTATTTTAATTATATACATGAAAGACGTTCCAGAAAAATGTGGATTCTAGTTTGGGATCATTTTTTAAATTTTCATAAACTATTAACATCATTAATCCCTTTCTTAATTGTTCAATAAAGGCTTCTCTGCATTAATTAGTTTCAGAAACTTTTCTTGGCAGGAGCAACCAAATCAAATGCTAGCACTCTAGCTGTTTGAAAGGATTAAAACAATACTTAACAAATTACTGTGAAGCTTGAAGGCTGAAACACAGAGGTACAATTAACATAACCAAGAATCCTATTGCTCTACCATTTATACAAATAAAAAGGCGAGCTTTTTTTTCTTTTGTGTTATCCTTCTCCCTCATCACAAAACTGTACCAATATTTTCAAACAACGATTATCTCAGACATCAAAAAAAAAAGAAAAAAAACTATTTTGTTTTTTGTAATCATTTCTCTAAAGTGATTGCTTTGTTTATACACAATTTAAAGACTTTTCAACAGACAAGGTTAGTCCCCTATTCACTTGCATAGCCCTCCTTTACAATATAGTCAGCTGTGTTAAATAGAAAAGAAAAAAAAAAAAAACTCAAACCATTACCGAATGCGTGCTTATATCCACAAAATCATTTGATTTTCTCTTTTTTATGGAGCCTACAACTTTGTAAGTAAACAATAAAAATATAATTGTATAGATTAGCTTCCAGATGATTTTTCACACCTGTAATTGTATAGGTCAGTTACGAATGAATGATTATAAAATCATTCTTACGCATGTCTCGAACCTAAACCTTCAGTTTTCCATGTTATGTACACACGACGTTTCCAGCAGCACAATCAACTTATGACCTCACATATGTTAGCAACACATCCTAAGTGAAACCCCAAGCAAATTTCTTAGGCAAGTTTACTCTGATTCCTGAAAACCTCTAGCCAGACACAGGCATCTTCACCTTTACCCCATTCATCACCGAGGTGTGGAGGGTTTCCCTGAACATCAGGGTCCCCTTACAAATACCTCTCCTGTTGTGCTCCTCTAACTGAAGTGTGGCAAACACGTATGGACTCCCACACTTTCACGCCTCCCTAGTCTCACCCAACACACATGCTCTCTGCTGATATCTTTATCAGCTCCCCTCCAAAGAGATGCACATGTGCCTTTCTCTGACAGTCTATAATCTATGGCCTGCACGCCAACAGCCCGCTGCCTGTTTTTGTAAATAAACAGCCACAATTACTCTTTTAAAAATATCCAATGGCCGATTTTGCTCTGAAAATGCCAAGGTAGAGCCCATATGCCTCCAAAACTGGAAACACTTCCTACTGATCCTTTCACAGAACAGGTTTGTTGACCTGGTGTCTGATATAGGCAGCCGTGACCACATGCAATGCAAACTGTAGTTAAGATTGTAAAACCCATGAGAAATTGTTTCTTGGACGAGGACTTCACTACTTCAAATGTGTTTGCTGAAATCACAACAGATTCCTGGGGCCCTATTGTATGGTAAGCGGTGAGTTACACGAGGGACACGATCACATGATCGCATGGTAAGCGGTGAGTTACAAGAGCGGCACGACCATATGGTAAGCGGTGAGTTACCCAAGTGAGGATTTTTCTGAACCAGTGATTTGTTTGCACTAACAATGCACGGAATAGCACTGACTTTCAAATTACAAACTCACAACAAGTCAAAATGCATTTAAACCCACCTAAAAAGAAACATTATTAAAAGCACTAGGGATACCGTAACTATCACGGGGTCATTTTCCATCTTAAAGAACAAAAGCTCAAGAAGTCTACGTTTCCAAAGACAGCGTCTTAAGACGAAGAACAGAGAATCGGTCTAATGACGCTATGCAAAAGCTAATGCTATTGGACAGCACTTCCTGTTCATCTAGAAGGAGGAAGTCACCGTGTAAGTCGTTCGCAACAGCATACTTGTATGGGCCACGCGACCCGGCCACCTGACAGTGGCAGCACCTATAACACACGCTGAGTAATGCTCCCCGTCACCTCCACCAGCACTTGGGGGATGATTCACTTCTCAGACACGTGATGACGCAGGGAGCTCTCCACGTCAAGTACGTGCCTCGCGCACACTGGCCCCGGGGTGCTGTGGGCAGAAGGACACCTACTAGCTGAGAAGAGAAAGATCAGGAGTTCCTGGAAGCCCGCTGAAGGGGGCCTGGAAGGCCGGCACTGGAACACCAGTCTGGGGGACACAGCCCCAGCTCTTCCTCGACCTCCCCAGGAGGGATCATGTCAAACACACGCGGAGAGCAGTGCAGCCTCCACCCCAGCAGCTGCGGAGCCAGAGAGGCTGCAGATGGCCCAGGGGGACGCGGGAGGGAGGGGGGGGTCACAGTGCTGATGTCCCCAGGGTGGGGGTCCACCCACAGCAGTAGGGCACGCCGGGAACACAGGCTCACGGTGAGGGGTCTCCCACAGCTGGAACTACCGGAAACCCCTTTTGGCGGAAGTGAGGAGGGAGGACTGTGCCCTGTGCAGTGCAGGAAGGTCAGACAGACTAACACAGCCTGGTCAAACACCAGCGCACAAGTCACCTTGGAAAGAAAGTGGAAACGGGCGGGGACCTAAAGTGGCAGTGCGGCCATCTTGGAGCTACTGGGCCCGGGGGAGAGGGGAGCCGCACCTCAGCCCCAGCCCCTGAAGGAGGACAGCGGAGGAGGGCTGCAGGCAGGGCCCTCTCTGGGCGGGGCCCTTCCAGAAAGGCGCTTCCAGGATACTGCTTCTGCCTGCCTACTGCAGGGGCGAGCCCACTTCTAGGACCCCACTTCGTGGGGAAGAAGGCTTCCCGGGGGCTCACTTCCGGGAGCCCCACCTCAAGAAACCCGCTTGACAGAGGAAGGCGCCGATTCTGTTTGGGAGAACTTTCAGGAGCCCCATTTGGGGCAGGAAAAAGGGCTGCTTCTGAGGTGGCAGCACTTCCGGAGGAGGATGCTTCTAGGGACCCCAGTTCCAGAGGCCCACTTCCAGGGGCCCACTTCTGGAAGCCCTCTTGGGGGTGGTGGGGGACACTTCTGCACACCAATTGGAGGTCCTGGTGGACGAGCTAGAGGGACACTGCCTGGTGCCGGATCCCAGCACGACCACCGGGATGGGGTCTGCCAGTGCGTCTGGCAGCCTGCCTCAGAGAGCTGCAGAGGAGGCAGGTCCCCGGATGGAGGGGCAGGTCGGGGAGGCACACTGACTCTTGCCCCCACAGTGCAGGACCGGATGGAGAACCCAGCGAAAGGGCCGCAGGACATCCGGGTCTTTCAGACATAGTGGCGGGATAGAGCGCCGTGGGCACGGGGGTCGGCACCCCGATGGAGGGAGCAGGTGGATGCCTTTGCCAGAACCTTTGTACCGAAGGGAACTGAACACTTGTGAAAAAAGCAGTGAAAGAAAGTTAAAAAATAAATAAACGTTGCACAAAAACACCCAAAAACCACAAAACATGGAAAAATAAGCTGCAAACAACTCTCCCACTTATGTTACTATAATTTATTTATTTATTTTTTCAACATTTACTTGTTTTTGGGACAGAGAGAGACAGAGCATGAACGGGGGAGGGGCACAGAGAGAGGGAGACACAGAATCGGAAGCAGGCTGCAGGCTCTGAGCCATCAGCCCAGAGCCCGACGCGGGGCTCGAACTCACCGACCGCGAGATCGTGACCTAGCTGAAGTCGGACGCTTAACCGACTGCGCCACCCAGGCGCCCCAACGTTACTATAATTTAAAAAAAAGGAATTTGCAGTTAGGAATCGAATGTTTAAATATTTAAAATAGAAATAATTGGAAGATCAGAAATAAGAGCCAAACAGACTTTGAGAAAACTGAAGGAAAAGATAATTTCGACTCACAATTTATGACTCTACTACAAAGTTGCCAAGAGTAGCACAACTGGATGTGCAAAAAAGATGTGTAAGAATAAATAGTGCCAAGACCACGAAGAGGAGGAGCGACATAGAACGAATCAGAGAAAATGACAAAGACCCTTCCCCTCCCCAAAAAGGAACAGAACTTAAAACTCCAGAAAACTGTCATGACCTGAAAGATGCTGTGAATATCCGTATGGAAATGGCGAACCACGTTTCTGGAAAAATTGATCCAGAAAGTTCATCTGAGACATAGTGCCTCCAGAATACCCATTAGAAATCAGCAGCAATGTGGAAAAACACTGCACACCCATGTGCTCTTAAAGTAAAGGTCACATTTTATTCAATGAAAAGTTGATTGGAAAAAAATAACTGTTAATGAGTGCAAAACACTGGAAAAGTATAATCCCATGAGTTTGAAGTGGTAACATAAAAATCTGGCAGGGTGCAGAAGACGACAAAGAGGAGGTAGAAAACAACAACAGGATTTGCCACCAGTGGACATGCCTATTAGTGTAACCATTTAACAGAAAAATAGATAATTCGTGCAAAAGTATGGGTTCAGCTTCTGACTTTGTCCAGCAAAGCGTAGGGCGGCAGAAAGGGTTACTCAAGACTCCATTCAAGTCAGGAGAGGTGAGAGGGAGACTAAGGGAAGTCTCTCCGAGCTGCTCACAAGCTCCCGTATTTATTTAGCATACATTTCGGGAAACAGTGTGCAATAGGTCAGTGGCCTACATGCCGATAAGACCTTATAGGGGCATCTGGGTGTCTCAGTCGGTTGAGTGTCCAACTTCAGCTCAGGTCACGATCTATCGGTTCATGGGTCCAACCTGTGTGTTGGGCTCTGTACTAACAGGCTGGAGCCTGGAGCCTGCTTCAGATTCTCTGTCTCCCTTCTTTGCCCATCACCTGCTCGTGTTGTCTTTCTCTCTCTCAAAAATAAACAAACCTTTAAAAAATGTATTTTTAAGGACGTATAGAAAGGCCTGCAGAAAAGTCAGTTAACACAGGGTAAAATACTCCATGCAACAACATGGTCTAAGGAATTTATGAGCATAGGCAGGACCTAACACCTAGATATACATTAACCAGATAAGCCAAGTGAGTGCCCCCTGGATATACATTTAACTAGATAAGCAAAGTGTGGCCTTCTGTTTTCAGCAAGGCCAGAATGCAGTGTTCTGCTTTGCAATGCGCTCCCCATAATCTCCTAACCCTGGACATAGCTATTTGATTTCCCACGGAAAATAAATAAGCTTTTACTATTCCTTTTTAGGAAGAACTGCATTTTATCCCTAGTTAATGAGAGAATGTACTTTTAAGAATGCCAATTAACACACACACACACACACACACACACACACACACACACACACATATATATATAGGTGGAATGATAGAATTAGAAAAATCACCATTTTGTGACCACTTATCAAGTAATTAGGCTTTGGAACAGTTCAATTAAAGATAACAGAACAGCACGGGCTTCTTACTAATATCTATGGAAAAATTTACTTTAGAATCAACACATCTCATAATTACTTTTTTGTTGTTTATTTTGAGAGAGGTGTGCATGTGTAAGCAAGCAGGGAAGGGGCAGAGAGAGAGAGAGAGAGAGAGAGAGAGAATCCCAACCAGGCTCCACGTTGTCAGCGCAGAACCCTATGTGCGCCTCAATCTACCGAAACTTGAGATCACAACCTGGGCCCAAAAGTCATTACACTTAACCGACTAAGCCACCCAGGCACCCTCATAATAGTTTCTTAAACAAGTAATACAAGTTGAAATTTCTGCTAGTGAGACAACATGATTTGTGTGCACTCTTTAATGAGATTAATTAAAGTATATAATATGATCTATGAAATCATCTTGCTAAAATTTTTTAAATTTTTTAAAAATTATTATTTGTAATCTCTACACTCAACATGGGGCTCAAACTCACAACCCTGAGGTCAAGAGTCACATGCTCTATTGACTGAGCCAGACAGGTACTCCAAAAAAAGTTTAATCTGAGTCTAACCTACCCTATAGACCAAGTTTCCAGTTTATAGGAAGTTTAGGAAACAAAGGAACGATGTAAAAGACACTAAGAGGAAACAATCCGATAAATCAAAAATATCCTATAAGGAAAATTACCTGGTTGTCTCTTGAAAATGTTATGATAAAAGTGAACAGATTGCTTTAGCACAAAAAGACTACAGAGAAAATAGTATTCTACCAGTTCGTTGATTCTCGTCCTACAAGCATTAGGTCAGGCCCGGAGGTGAGGCAATGATATTTGGAGACAAAACATACAGGAAACCTGGGATAATCACAGTAGTGGTAACAGTCTTTTTGTTTCTGAAAATTAATTGTTTATTTAGTCCTATGACAAAGCTTAATCCTATGATCTTTGTTCTTCTTTTATACTGCTTCCTCTGGAAAGTTCTCTATTCTTATATTTAATTAATTACATGAATATGAATGACTCTCCCCTTCAGTATTTGTATATGTGACCACTCACCTGAACGTCATTAAGTTCTAATATCATCTCTGTCAGTGATCAGCTAGGCAAACTGTGCCCGGCAAATTTAATTTGTGCCTTAGTCCTATTATCTATAATGTAAGAATAAAAATACCAGACTAATCTATTCATTGAGTCTTTTCTAATAAACTAGTAAGGGGACACATGAAAGATTCTGACATCCGTGAAATAATATACTTAAGACAATTTACTCATTGGTCCTTTAGGCATATGGAGATAGAAATTTCTCTCATTCAGACAGAAACTATTTCACAAAGGTGCCAGTAAACACACTACCTCCACAGAGGGCCAGTAAGCAAAATTAATATTGTTGAACTTGCGACCTATGCTATTTTCTGGAGTTCCACTGTAATTTGTAGTTCTGGTTCGAGTCAATATGTACATAATCAAGGAAGATAAGTAATATCTGGACCATTTTTTTTCCATAAGTAAATTAAATAATAAAAAAGAAATGTCTTTTGGCAACACACTATTAGGGAGATGTTATTGGCAACAGCAAAAGAGCTGTTGAAAAGTAAGCGCACAATTAAACCCTGTACCTGCAGTAGAAATACGTGACTGAATGCCTTTTGAAAACCTTTCCTCCTTTACAGCAAATTCAGTTATCATAAGAATTTAAAAGGCAGATGGAGCCAGTTTTCCGGGGTATGTACAACAAAGAGTTGATCTATCTCTGATGCTATATACCTGTGGTCGGATGCTTTCCAGAATGACAATACAAAACATCTTACAAAATAGAACCATACACATTTCAGGCCAGTCATCTGGAATTTAAAACAGACCTGATTCTGATGTTACGCTATGCTTGAAACCAACCAACAGAGAAAGAGTAACAACAAAAAAATAATTTTTTTTAAAGTTACAGGGAAAAAAAACACACACACATGATCTGTATCCATGAAAAACAGACACTTGAATACTTAAAGGGGCTCTAGCTTGGATCTTAGATTCCAGGTCAAGCAGCTCTGAACATGGATTTTTTACCCCACGATGACAACTCTAACTTTATTTCACAAATTTAAGGTGGGAGGTTGTTAAATACCATCTTCCCTCGCCCTTACTAATTACCATATGATATAAAATTGGTTGTCTGAATGGCATGCTAAATTGTGGCTCAAAATACCCAGCAAAACTAACTGATGCTTTTCAGTGAAGGTTCTGGCTTGTTTGTAATCAAATAATGTCTTGAGACTCTAGGGCTTTAGGGGTGTTTTCAGGATTTTTGTTCCAGATTTGGTATTTTCCAGATTTGGCTTTCCTTAGCCAGCATCGTAATACCAGTCTGCGTTTACCCTGGCTCTAGGTTTCAGAGGGAAATCTTCCAGGAAAGTTCCAGGGGCAATAAAAGGACTAAAACATTGGCATAACCATCCCAACACTGAGCAAGAAAGGAGTAAGGACTGATTTTGACCCAAGATGTTTGTGCTGGGGCGGGGTGGGGGGGGCAGTAGTAGGATGCTATTTCCTCCTTTTGGAAAGGGATCAAGGGATTTTGATGATATTCATTTTCTCATTTGAGATTTGCTGTTTTGGCAAACCATACACGGGCATTGAAGTACAAGTAATTAGTGAAATTTGTATGTAGTAATCTGCATATAAAATCGGTTTTCCTGACCATCTTAATGAAATCAATTGGGTTGAGCCCCTCATCCCATTTTCTTACTAAAATCCCAGCATACTGTTCCAGGATTACATTGTAATGGCCACCTTGGGTCTGACTTTGTAGATCTCACTAACATGTTATTTTCCACGATATTTCTTCATTTTAGTCTGTGACAATCCATGGTAAAATTAACCAATGTTCATTGTTTTTTTTTTTTCTTAAAATAACTCACGTAAGGCATTTGACTGAGCACTTTAAATTGAAAGATCTGTTTACCATCCAGCATAACAAGCAATATGAAAGTAAATATTAAGCAACATTGTATTTAAAAATCCTTAAGCTACCAATTACGGGCTCTCACCAGCCACATCTCTACAGGATCCTAATCTAGTTGGGTTGTTAGAATTGTTCTCTCCAATTTAATACCCTTCCAATTTTCCTATGCAGATCAGTTTATCTTTGCACACTGCACTCTTTTGGATCTGATCCTTCATTAGCGTGTTTGCAAAATAAAGTGCCAGTAATGCTAGCTATATATGTTTAGTAGCACAGGACCGGCAAAGATTTTAGAATGTCAGTGTATCTTTCACTCCAAGCCCCCCAAACATTTAGAAAGCGTTAGTGACTTTAATCACTTTTTGTACATTTTTTCCACTATGCAATTATAAGAACATAGGGGAATAATATTGGTCTAGAAAAATGACAGGTTTTTCAATGGTCCCTCTGATTCCACATGCCTGTTAATCAACTATACATTGCACAAATTTTAGAAAGTGTGTGGCCTCATTATGTCTATATGAAGATCCAGAAACAAGGAGGGCCAGGTCCCTTTCCAAACCATCACACTGCAAAGATCCGAAAGACTGTGAGATGCTTTGAAACATTTAAAAGACAAAATCATGTTAATAATATCATTGATGGGTTTCACAAGGGAACTCCAGGAAGTAAGAGGTGATTTCCTCTGGGGCTTAAAATTATGTTATTTTTCTATAGAGGTCAAGTTCTGAGAGGCAATAAAATCTTTAATTCCAATTCCCCTTAACCAGGAGGTGAGAAAAGTTTTAACAACCTCAGGGATCACTAGGAAAGCACTAATGAATGATAATTTATTCTCAACAGTCAGAAAGAGCAACCAACTCTGAGACAATGTGTTAGAACTTCTGTAACTTTTGCAAACACATAGGAGACCCAGTGTTAATTTGCAGATTAGGAATATTTAAAGTAACATTTCGTCTATGTTTGATAAAGTTACGTTGTGCTAGTGGCCCTAGTACAAGAGAATATTAGCTACAGTATACATGTGAAATATGTACAGATAGACCTAAGCGTATTCACCTTAGGTCATGACCCATCAGTGGACAAGTAATGAAGTTACTATATTTTTGAACAACAAATATATATATATATATATATATATATATATATATATATATATATAATTATCAGCATGCTCCTCACAAAGTAGGGGTTAATGACACTGCTTCATTTACATATGTATCTACATTGGTCTGCTGGGGCTCTGAAGAGCTATATGAATGTTTCTCCATAACACAATCACATTTCAATTCCAACATTTTCTCCTGTGGGGTAGTCCTCTTTAAAAACAGCCTTCCCTGGGGCGCCTGGTTGGCTCAGTTGTCAAGCATCCAACTCTTGAGTTTGGCTCACAATTCATGTGATAGAGCCCCTCATTGGGTTTTGTGCTGACAGCACAGAGCCTGCTTGGGATTCCCTCTCTCCTCTCTGCTCCTCCCCTGCTCATGTTTGTTCATTCTCTCTCTCAAAATAAGTAAACATGGAAAAAAACCCAGCTTTTAGGGGGCACCTGGGTGGCTCAGTCAGTTGAGTGTCCAACTTCAGCTCAGGTCATGATCCCACAGTACATGGGTTCAAGCCCTGCATCAAGCTCTGTGCTAACAGCTCAGAGCCTAGAGCCTGCTTCAGATTTTGTGTCGCTCTCTCTCTCAGCCCCTCTCCCACTCGTGCTCTGTCTCTCTCTCTCAAAAATAAAAAAAAATAACATTAAAAAAGCTTTTCCTGTGAATCTACAGTAAAATGAACTTAGTAAGATGACTTCACAGAACTCTAAGTAGTTTATCCATGAAGAAACATGTCAAAATTGTTACCATCACAACAGAGTATAGCTCTGTCTTTGTGTGTATTTATATTTATATACAATACACCCACACATATACACATATACCACGCAAAATATATATTCTATATTCTATAATATACACGTCATATGTAATCAGCAATGCATGTTGTTAGGCACGTATTATGTATGTGTGTGTGTATATATACATACACACACACACACACACACACACATATATATGTATACACACACATATATATGTATACACACACACATATATATGTATACACACACACACACATATATACATATATATATATATACACGTACTATGTATATTAGAATGAAATTCCACATGTAAACCAGAGATTGCAATCACTAGTCATTAAAGAATATTCTAAAGGAACGTGGTCAGCAACATTCAAGTAACCACACAGGCTCTGCTGAGAACAAGAGGCAGATTACTAAGTAAATTAAGGAAAATTTGTTCTACGCTGTGTTTGGTGGAATGATACTATGGCAGGCTAGAAAAACCGTGGAAGGAAGAACTGGGCTTTTGTTGTTTGGTGGTTGTAAAAACCAACTTTTTGCTTTTCACATGATTTTTTGAGACACTGTTATATTTCAGATGGCACGTGCTTTAAAGGTACCAGTTGAGAGATCCTGCCACATGCATGAACCTGGAAGCCATCACCACAATCAAGATAATGATGACTGGGGCACCTGGGTGGCTCACTTGGTTGAGCGTCCAACTCCCTCTTAGTTTTGGCTCAGGTCATGATCCTAAAGGTCATGGGATTGAGCCCCGGGTTGGGTTCTGTGCTGACAGCATGGCACCTGCTTAGGATTCTCTCTTCCTCTCTTTATGCCCCACCCCCCTCTCTCTCTCCAAATGAATAAATAAAACCTAAAAAAAAGATGATGATTACATTCATTACCTCCACAAGTTGTGTGGGCTCCTCTGTGACCCCTCCTTCCCTTTTTCTTCTAATCACTTACACACTCACTCCCACCTACATCCCCAGACAACCATTGACCGGCCTTCTGTCACTGTGGAATGGTTTGCACTTTTTAAAAACTGCATGAATGAAATTACATGGTATGTTTTCTCTGTGTTGCCTTTTTCACTGAATAAAGTTATTTTAATATTCATTTAATTTTATTATGTATATCAATAGTTTCTTTTTTTTAAATTTCTGAGTAGTATTCCATTGTCTGGACATACCACTATTTGTTTATCAATCTGCCTGGTAATAGGGTTTATACAATACAATTTTAGCTTACCCCAGTCTCCTTTTGTGTGAGACTTGACCACTTCACGTACAGTATTACAGCACAAGTACAGTATAATAGTATACTTACAATTCCTCATTCCAAACTTTGTTATATATGTTTTTTACATACTTTATCTCTACATATTTTACCTTTACAAGTGCCACGGTACATCTGTACTATTTTTTTTTTTAATTTTTTTTCAACGTTTATTTATTTTTGGGACAGAGAGAGACAGAGCATGAACGGGGGAAGGGCAGAGAGAGAGGGAGAAACAGGCTTCAGGCTCTGAGCCATCAGCCCAGAGCCTGACGCGGGGCTCGAACTCACGGACCGCGAGATCGTGACCTGGCTGAAGTCAGACGCTTAACCGACTGCGCCACCCAGGCGCCCCGCATCTGTACTATTTTTAATTCAAAGAGTCAATTATCAATTAAAGAGGCTTTTTAGTAAAATATAAAATACTTTCCACACATTTCCAATTTATGCAGCTGTTCATTCCTTTGTACAAATCCAGACTTAGACACCTTGTATTTTTTTTTTCTTCTGCTTGGAAGGTGTTTTGAAACATTTATTTTATTATTTTTTTAAATTTATAGATCTGCTAGTGATGAGACAGTCTCTAGTCACCTTCATTTTTTAAAGATAGAGTATGGTCTATAGGTTGACAGTTGTTTTCCTTTCAGGGTTTTAGTTTTAAAGTTTATTTATTTTTGAAAGAGAGAGAGAGAGAGAGAGAGAGAGAGAGAGAGAGAGAGACGGAGAGCCAGAGAGAGAGGGAGAGAGAGAATCCCAAGCAGGTTCTGCACTGTTAATATAGAGCCTGACGCAGGGCTTGAACCCATGAACAGTGAGTTCATGACCTGAGCCAACATCAAGAGTCAGACTCTCAGTTGACTGAGCCACCCAGGCGCCACTCTTGCAGGATTTTAAACATGCTTTTCCATTGTTTTCTTGCTTATATTGTCTCAGATGAGAGATCTATTGCCACTTTATCTTTAGCTGCTTTACTAAGATTGCTTTTAGGCTTTTATTTTTACCCTTGATTTTGAGGAATTTCAGTATGATATGCCTTGTTTTCTGTGTTTCTTATGTTTGGCATTTGTTGAGTTTCTTGAATCCATTGTTGTATAATTTGCATCAAATTTGGAAATTGTGCAGCCATTATTTCATAAAATATGTTTTCCGTCACTCTTTTTTCAGGTACAATTATACATGACCACTCGATATTATCCTATGACACTTCACTGATGTTTTCTTTATCGTGTCTTTAGTCTTTTACCTCTCTATCACATTTCAGATAGTTTCCATTATCCTATCTTCAACTCCTCTGGCCTTTTCTTTCACAGTGTTTAATTTTCTTTCGATCTCATCCAAAGTATTCTCTATGTCATAGTTATCATGCTAAAGCTTTACTCTACCACCTTACATACTTCAGATGTAATTATACTGTTTAGTGTCTTTGTCCATAACTTCTATCATATCTATAATCTGTCAATTTCTATTATGTCAATTTCTATTATTTTTTACTATATTATGGTGAGTCACAGCGTCTTTCTTCTTTCTTTTTAAAATTTTTTTAACGTTTATTTATTTTTGAGACAGAGAGAGACAGAGCATGAATGGGGGAGGGTCAGAGAGACAGGGAGACACAGAATCGGAAACAGGCTCCAGGCTCTGAGCCATCAGCCCAGAGCCCGACGCGGGGCTTGAACTCATGAACGGCGAGATCATGACCTGGGCCGAAGTCGGACACTTAACCGACTGAGCCACCCAGGTGCCTCCGCGTCTTTCTTCTTTCAATACCAATATAACATTTCATTTCATGCTGAACATTATGTGTTTTACCTTGCTGAATCATGGATGGCTTCATATTCCTCTAAATGCTCTCCAGCATTATTCTAGAAAGTAGGCACATTACTTGGAACTAGTGTGATTTTTTCTGGAATGGCTTTTTGATTTGTTAGCTGTGTCCAGAGTAGTGCTCAGTCTATGACTACTTTTAACCACAACTAAGATAATATCTTTCTGAATACTAATTATCCCCACTTATTGGAATATCCTTCTGAGTACCCTAACCTATGTAGAATTTTTTTTTCCCACTCTGGAAACCAGAGTTTTCCACTCTGGATAGTTAGAACATAAACTATCTTTGGTCCTATGTGGACCCTGAAAAGAATTTCCCTATTCTTGTCAGGTTCTTTACACAGCCTCAGACAGCTTCCTCACATGCTTGCACCAGTCAATATTCAACTTAGGACTTGGAAAGGACTCCAGTCTCTTTCTCAGGTACTGGAAGGAGGCAGTCTTCTTTCTGTGCCTGGTGCAGCCATGGCTTGTGGTCCCAAGGAGCATCTGAAGTGTGTAACAGCTTCAAAGCATTGGATGCTGGATAAACTGACCAGTGTGCTTGTCCCTCAACCATCTACAGGTCCCCATTAGCTGAGAGAATGTCTTCCTCTCATCATTTTCCTAAGGAACAGACTTAAGTATGCCCTAACAGGAGATGAAGTAAAGATCTGATACAGCATTTTATTAAGATTGATGGCAAGGTCTGAGCTGATATAGTCCACCCTGCTGGTTTTATGTATGTTAGCAGCATTCAAAGACTGGGAAGAATTTCCATCTGATCTGCATGACACCAAGGATTGTTTCTGTTCTTTGGATGACACCTGAGGAGGCCGAGTAGAAGTTGTGCAAAGTGACAGAGATCTTTGTGTGGACAAAAGGAACCCCTCACCTGGTGGTCCATGATGCTGGCACTATCTACTATCCTGATCCCCTCATCAAGGTGAAGGACACCATTCAGATTGATTTGGAGACTGGAAAGATTACTGATTTCCTCAGGTTTGACACTGGTAATCTATGTATGGTGACTAGAGGTGCTAACCTGGGAAGAACTGGTGTGATCGGTGTCCAAGAGAAGCACTCTGGTTCTTTGGATATAGTTCACTGCCAATGGCAACAGCTCTGCCACCCAGTTCTCCAACATTTTTGTTATTGGCAAAGGCAACAAGCCATGAATTTCTCTTACGCATGCAAAGGGTATCTGCCTCACCATTGCTCAAGAAAGAGACAAGAGACTGGTGGTCAAACAGAGCAGTGGGTGAAATGGTCTCTAGGTGACTTAATAGGAAGCCTTTGTACTTAATTAAAGATAACACAGCACAATAAAAAAAAATAGAAGACTTGGAGAGGATTCCAAGCCTCAGGAGCCTTCTCTTTGGGAAGCTCTTTTCTTTCCAGTCCTCTGTCCTGTGAACTCCAGTTGTCTTAGCCTTCTTAGGCACCTACTTGTGTCTCTGAACGCAGAAGTTGCCAGGCTGCACCTGGGTCACTCCTCAACAGCACAGCATGGAAAGTGTCTCCAGACCACAACTCAGGGCAGTCGTAGTTATCACCTAATGTTCCCCCTCTCACAGGAATCTCTGCCCTAATCTCCAATGCATGATAAGTGCTGTTTACCATATTTTATTTTATTTATTTATTTTTTTTAGTTTTTTTTTTTTTCATGTAGGAGGGAAGTGTCAGTATCTGTTATACTATTCCCCGGGAATATTTCAGTTTTTCAAAGGGATTTTCATTGTTTTCCTGTCGGGAGTGCAATGTAAAACATTTCATCTTTCCATGGAACCTTCAGTAAAATATCAGTAACTAACCGTTGAAAGTAAATGCATGTTGACAAGGTACAGAGACTCTTTGTCTTTCTTCAATAAGTAGGGAGTAAATACAAATTTCAAGTGGGCAATAACTTTGCCTTATCTGCATATCCCCGGGATCTACAACTGTGTCTTCACATTGTAGGCACTTAATGATTGCTAAATAATGTTAAGATATTGGCTAAGAACTAAATGCCCCATGCAGCTATACAAACTTTTCATTCAAGATTCTAAATAGAATGGGCCATTAAGTTCTCCAATTTAGACTAAGAAATGTTAAAGACCCCCATGCCTACATTTGGTATAACTGTCAAGTTGATAAAAATCCCCTTCTCCCGTCCCCCAACACTGCTAATTCTTGACGTCACTAATTCCCAGCGTTGCTAAACAGTGAAAATCATAGGGAGAACTTCACAGGTCTTGTTGAGAAGCCACTGTAGTTTCAGACTTTTAGAATCATTCTGACAACTACTGCGCATAGGACTTCGGGAGTAGAAAAACCTACGTTTGTTTTAAGCTGTTTAGGTAGAGTACTTCAACATATATCAGTTACAAAATTTCCTGACCCTGCTCATCCTAAATCACAATATTGTCACTTTTCACATGTGTTTGATGTGAGTTATAAAAATACTTATACATTTCTACCTAGTGACGACAGTCCTTGGAATTCTTTTAACAGGGCAAGGTGAGGCAGTATCATAGAATCCATAATAATACAATAAATTAAAACGAGAAAATGTATGACAGGGTACTATTTCATTATACAATTATAATCGTGACCACTTTGAAACCACATGGAAGAAGACTATGATTAATAAATTAAGTAAAATGTATAGACCACAAAAACAAATTTGTGATGCTATGTTAAAAGGTATGTGCACACGAATAAAAATTAGAAAGGAGTATGAAATGATGAAAACATGTGATTTGTTAAGGTGGATCAATGGCGAACAATTCTTTATACAAAATATAAATTTAGAGAAAGAGTTGCTTTAAGGATGTTTGCCCCTCAAATATATATTTTAAAGCTAGGTTTCACTTGAGTCACATTTGCAGATAAGAAAAATCAGTTTTCACTCTTTGAAACCTTTCTCATATGCTTGATGTATGAAATTAAATATTACCTTTTTTCTGGGCTATGTGAAACTGTCTGCACCTCTAACCCAAGGTGTGCTTAATTTGCATCTGCACTTGTGATGTAAAAGCACTCATAATCCGTTACTATTTTGTATAGTTGGTTTTGGGGCTTTGAAATCCTTCTTTTATGCCCCTATTTCTGCATCCTCTCTCATCAAGTATACTGACAGTAGTGTTAGCACTGCTAAGTGAAAGTGCAGAAAACAAGGGTGACTGGCCCAGCCTGCCCACTGCTCACGAGCAGATGGCTGAAGTGACAGAATTGGGACTAACTTAAGTGAAATGTGTGCCTTGTCTTCGGTGAAGGAAGGGTAAGTCTTCCTGACATTGTGACCGTTACAATTGTCTAAGGGAGTATCTTTAGGTTGTCAAGCTTGATCTTAAAATAGAAGCACACTCTATGGATAAGCAGAAGGGCTGAAGCAGATGTGTGTACACACACACACACACACACACACATGCACGCACACACACATTCTGGCTTGTGGGATACACATACACACATCACATGTATTTCTAAGAGTGAAATAAATACCCCTAATGACTGAATTAGCATCTCTACAAATCTCTAAGACTCTAAAATGTTAATGAGTTCCCAAATGATGACATTACGAGCTAAATATGCCACTTTTGCACGTATCTTCTAAATCAGAAAATAAAGCAAACAGACCAAATGATCATGTACTGGGAAAACTCCTAAGTTACACACACATGTAACAAAGGGGCAATGGCATAGCCTAGAGGTGAAAACAAATCTCTTTCCAATAAAATCACACGTATTCTTGCACAGTCTTTGGTAAAACTCAGTGAACACAGTCCAGGTAAAGAATTAGTGCACACTCGAGCACAAGATCCTGAATGCGGAAAATTCCATTTATACTGATCCTTTCTGCCTGTAAAATCTGTAAATATCTTCCTGTGAAATATGCTACATATACATGTAGCACATGTGTACACGTATGTGCATACATGTTTATACACGCACATACACATATCCTGCAAGACTTTGTACTCAAACAGTGCATATCCCCATGCACCCTGTTTCTTCCATATCATTGAAACACCCTGGCCTTCCATTCCTAATGAAATGCTTTTTTTGAAGTCAGTGATATAAATATACATTTCCATCAGAATCCATCAGAGTTGTAAGCGGGCGGCTAAGTTCAGAGCTCTAGGCAGTCACCAAGGACATGCCCTTTAATGTAATCCTGCCTTCACCATGGACTGCGGTATCCTGGGAATACTGAACTTAATGCTGTACTCTGAACACATATGCAAAATAAACACGAAGTTGAGGAACCTTTTCATGCATATTTATTTGGTTTTCAGGTCAAGGCTAATTCTTGTTTATAGTGGGTTAAGGGTTGATGAAGTTACATCACACAAATAGAGGTATGCGGTGGCACAGAACGGCTAAGTGGGGTCTCAGGCCGGACTTCACAAAGCAAGCAGACCGTGAATCTCCTTCACTGCTAGCGTTTCTTTTGAAACGCCCTAAAAACGACTAATTCCATCAACAAATAGCTTTTCTATAAAATTTGTTAAATGTTTGGGGCGCCTGGGTGGCTCAGTCGGTTAAGCGTCCAACTTCGGCTCAGGTCATGATCCTGTGGTTTTTGAGTTTGAGCCCCGTGTGGGGCTCTGTGTTGACAGCTCAGAGCCTGGAGCCTGCTTTGGATTCTGTGTCTCCCTCTCTCTCTGACCCTCCCCTGTTCATGCTCTGTCTCTGTCTCAAAAATAAGTAAAACATTATATTTTTTTAATTTGTTACATGTTTACTTATTTTTAAAATTTTAAAAGAGAGAGACAGAGTGAGAGCAGGGGAGGGGCAGAGAGAGAGGGAGACAGAATCCGAAGCAAGCTTCAGCCTCCGAGCCGTTAGAACAGAGCCCGATGCGAGGCTCGAACTCACAAACCATGAGATCATGACCTGAGCCCAAGTCGGACACTTAACCAACTGAACCACCCAGGTGCCCCCATCAACAAATATTTTGAGCACCCATTACAAGCTGAGCATTTTGGGGGGGCATAAAACAATGAGGTTTTTGTGTGTCAAAATCAAGAATGTCTCCAGCATATTATCCTTGGGTCTATTTACTTATTTCTCAGCAAGTAAATGCAAAGGGGGTGCTGTTATTTCATACGCTGATCATTTGGGAACTGCTTTTCCTCTTGGATTTTTTAAGAATTAATGTAGTTACGAGGTAGCTATATGCAAGGAATTCTAGGCTCATTCCCTGAGAGCTGTGTGATTTGGACAGGTGAGTTCAATCTTCTATTTCAATTATTTGTTATGGAAGTCTTTCAGAGAGATGCTGATTATATACCTGTATCTATCTATACATAAATATGCATTTTATATTGATAGATATGTGTTTATATATACATGTGTACATACAAGCACTTAATAGAGCACAGTTACTATATTTTCTTATTGTTATTAGGATACAGTGGGGTCTTAGATGGGTGAAGTAGCTGTGAAAAGGATGGGTGGTAAGTGTTTCACAGATGCCACGAAGGGAGGGATGGGGCCACGTGGCTCTAGACAACATAGACTCGGTGGGTGGAGGCATGGCAAGTGACCATGTGCAAGAAGGCATCCTAGAGGAGGTGACTTAAGAGATGAACATTAAAGATAACAAAAGTGGACTGCCTGGGTGGCTCAGTTGGTTAAGCATCCAATTTCGGCTCAGGTCGTGATCTCACAGTTTGTGAGTTCGCGCCCTGAATTGGGCTCTGTGCTGTCAGTGCAGAGCCTGCTTTGAATCCTCTGTCCCTCTCCCTTTGGCCCTCCCCAAATCATTCTTTCTCTTTCAAAAATAAATGGATCTTTAAAAAAAATTTAAAGATAACTACAAGTTAGTAAGGAAAATGGAGAGGAGAGAGAGAAAGGGGAAGACAACCTTAGAAAAAAAGGGGCAAGAAGATAAAACTCTTCTGCACTGCAAAGGAAACAATCAACAAAACTAAAAGGCAACCAACGGAATGGGAAAAGATATTTGCAAATGACATATCAGACAAAGGGCTGGTATCCAAAATCTATAAAGAACTCACCAAACTCCACACCTGAAAAACAAATAATCCAGTGAAGAAATGGGCAGAAGACATGAATAGACACTTCTCTAAAGAAGACATCCGGATGGCCAACAGGCACATGAAAAGATGCTCAACGTCGCTCCTCATCAGGGAAATACAAATCAAAACCACACTCAGATATCACCTCACGCCAGTCAGAGTGGCTCAAATGAACAAATCAGGAGACTATAGATGCTGGAAAGGATGTGGAGAAACACAAACCCTCCTGCACTGTTGGTGGGAATGCAAAATGGTGCAGCCACTCTGGAAAACAGTGTGGAGGTTCCTCAAAAAATTAAAAATAGATCTACCCTATGACCCAGCAACAGCACTGCAAGGAATTTACCCAAGGGACACAGGAGTGCTGATGCATAGAGGCATTTGTACCCAATGTTTATAGCAGCACTTTCAACAATAGCCACATTATGGAAAGAGCCTAAATGTTCATCAACTGACCAATGGATAAAGAAATTGTGGTTTATATACACAATAGAATACTACTTGGCAATGAGAAAGAATGAAATCTCACCTTTTGTAGCAATGGAGAGAACTGGAGAGCAATGTAGGAACTGGAGGGTGTTATGCTAAGTGAAAGAAGTCATACGGAGAAAGACAGATACCATATGTTTTCACTCTTATGTGGATCCTGAGAAACTTAACAGAAGACCATGGGGGAGGGAAAGGGGGAAAAATGTTACAGAGAGGGAAGGAGGCAAACCATAAGAGACTCTTAAAAACTGAGAATAAACTGAGGGTTGACGGCGGGTGGGAGGGAGGGGAAAGTGGGTGATGGGCATTGAGGAGGGCACCTGTTGGGACAAGCACTGGGTGTTGTATGGAAAGCAATTTGACAATGAATTTCATATTAAAAAAAAAAGAAAAAGAAAAAAGGGGCAAGAACTCTGTGGCCAAGTCTCTTGCTTATGTGAGATGTGGTCTATTGTGTATGCAGGGGAATTGACCTGAAAGTTTGAAATGGCTGGAAAAACCCTGTGCAGAGTATTTAATGGAAAATGTACAGGAAAAGTAAGGACACATCATGGATTATTTGAGGATTTAAATAACTTGGGAATTAGCACACTAGGGATCCCTAAGTTACTGAATTTGGTCATGTTGTCAGTTCCAGGTTTTAGAATCCAAGGTTTCTGGAATGACACTGTCTTGAAGTGAAATGTCATGATAATTCCGTACCCCCAGAGTCATTCCTTTCTCCCCTAACTGTATCAGGGAGTGCCTACAGTGTGCAAAACCACGAAGTTACTCTGAGTTCAGCAGTCTCCTAGCCCAGTCATTCGTTATCTTTTGACATTCAGAGAACACTGTGTCAAGGTTTTACTAAATCACCAATATTGATAATTTGAGAAATTAGAATAAAACTATGAGAAGGCTAGAAAATGGAAAAATATTCATTACTTTCAAAGAAGGAAGCCCAAATATCAGATGTAGTCTAAAAATCAATCCCAATATTGGTTCTACAGCTCTTTGTTTAAGGGACAGGAATAGACTGTCTGGAAAGATACACACTTAAAACTTGCACAGCTGCATTAAAAACAAGTTACTACACACTGAACTCATTTATTTCTTAGGGTGAAGAGATTAGGAGATGATGAGAGTCTAGTGGCCCTTATGTATGTGATATTCATCATGGTGTATTTATCACAAAGGAAATTTTCTAAATTCTTACAGAAACATGATAACTATACAGACACAAGTTGGCTAATATCAGGACATTTGGACCAATAATTTTCAGAAGGACAGTGTGTCAAAGTATCTAAAATACGTGCAATTTCAATCTGCAGGAAATCTTTCATGGCCATTCTCTACATGCGTCTTCTTAGCCTAATTCTTCCTAACTTTCATTGCCTATGACCAGAATTAAAGTGTAGGCTGTATATTAAGTATATAGGTCAATTTAGTTTGCTAAATAATTTTTTAGGAAACCTAAAGCATCAAACGACAAAATCAGGATCCAACCAAATGTGCGAGGATGAAACTATAGGGTGATACTAAGAAAAGTGTAGTGTAGACAAATATACCATCCCACACTCAGCTCAAATGAATTGACTCAGCATGAGGGGACCCAAGATTAGCAGGTATGCCAATGCAGTGTGCGTGGGGACTCAAGGTGAGACTGTCCTAATAGTCAGTGAGTTGACTATGCATATAATGCAAATCGCGCATGCTGAACACTGTTGAGAATAAGGGTAGAGATATTTTACAACAGCAATTTTTACAGCAGTTATAGTAACACTTAACACTTACATATGTGCTGTAGCAAAATTAACCCATTTAATCTTCACAGAAACAACTTTATGAGGTAAAAGTATTAGCATTATCCCCACTTTACAGGTGAGAAAATAGGTACAGTGAGATTAAATTAGGCCCAAGTCACATGGCTTGTAAGCAACAGAGCAATTTGACCCCAATGTTACTATTCCCTTTTTTCTTTTTTTTTTTTCAACGTTTATTTATTTTTTTGGGGACAGAGAGAGACAGAGCGTGAACGGGGGAGGGGCAGAGAGAGAGGGAGACACAGAATCGGAAACAGGCTCCAGGCTCCGAGCCATCAGCCCAGAGCCTGACGCGGGGCTCGAACTCACGGACCGCGAGATCGTGACCGGGCTGAAGTCGGACGCTTAACCGACTGCGCCACCCAGGCGCCCCTCCCTTTTTTTCTTTTTTAATGTTTATTTTTGAGAGAGAGAGAGAGAGAGAGAGAGAGAGAGAGCGAGAGTGAGAATGAGCATGGGAGGGACAGAGAGAGAGGGAGGCACAGGTTTTGAAGGAGGCGCCAGGCTCTGAGTTGTCAACACAGAGCCTGATGTGGGACTCGAACCCAACAACTGTGAGATCAAGGCCTGAGCCAAAGTCAACAGCTTAGCCACCTTAGCCACCCAGATGCCCCCAAAGTTTCTATTCTTTTTGCAGAACTTCACATTTCTATAAGGTAATAGGAACACTCGGGAATGACTTCTACAGTAATAACAACCATGCATGAGTAATTGATACTTGAAATGGAAACACAGCTTGTAGAAGAAATTACTGAAGGACACATAACTGACTTCAAACCCTGAATAGCTCTCTTGGGAAAGAGGCTGGACTTCTTTCTATGGTTCCAAGGAAGACTAGGAAATAAAGAAAGGCATATTTTTAACACAAGTTAAAAAAAAGACGTTATCATGTAATAACTATCTAAGGTGGATTTTGGTTAATGGTAAATAAAATTGCAGAATTACAGAGTTCAAGGGATGAAGTATAGATAAATCCATCTTAAGTAGTAGTGACAATATTTTGTACTACATTTAATGTTTGCGAACATCTGAAACTGCCCTTCATACCCTCTAAATGGCAATGACTGCTGCCCATCCTTCATAGATCTGAAACCTGAACACCAACAAGCAATCCATCTCAAAAGGGGGATTGATGTGCTCAAAAAAGCCAGTCGCGATGCTCTGAGTGTAACATTGGCATGTATCCACATCTTCAGCTAATGAAAATAAGGAATCTATGTTCTTTTTTCTTTTGAACAGATTATCAGGCAGAACATTCCTTATTTATATTTCCTATCTTATGCTATCAAGTTAGCATGATTTCCCCCAAACAAAAACTTCTTATGTAGTCTCTGTATTTTCCACTCTCCTTCAGTCTTCTGTGTTTAGTAACATATTTATGTTCCCTATTTTGTTGTAAATATCTGGATAATTAACTATCCACCTTCCATTTTTAACCATGATTTTGACATAGGCATTAACAAATACACAAGTTAGTCTCATTAGGTCTGTTACATTCTGAGTAATTTCTTATGTACAATTATCTTTTTGTTTATGTTAGTCTTTAATTTAAATTCTAGTTAGTTAGCATACAGTGTAGTATTTGTTTCAGAAGTAGAACCCAGTAATTCATCACTCACATACAACACCCAGTGCTCATCCCAACAAGAGCCCTCCTTAATGCCCATCACCCATCTAGCCCACACCCCCACCCACCTCCCCTCCAACAACCCCCAGTTTATTTTCTGTATTTAAGAGTCTCTTATGGTTTGTTTCCCCTCTCTGTTTTTATATTATTTTTCCTTCCCTTCCCCTATGTTCATCTGTTTTGTTTTTTAAATTCCACTTATGAGTGAAATCGTATAGTATTTGTCTCTGACTGTTTTATCTCGCTTAGTACAATACATTCAAACAGGTGTTGTGGCCATTCTGGAGAACGGCATGGAGGCTCCTGAAAACACTAAAAATAGAACTAGCCTATCATCTGTTAGCCTTTTCCATTGAATTTACTTAAATACACCATAAATTACTATTTTTACTCTAGCAGCATTATTTAATAAGCAATTTATATAATTTGTGTGTATCAATATTCTACTATGGCATGCCATCACATCCTTAAATTTGCTTTTTCAGAGTAAGGAGACAGCAAATTCAAATAAATGAAAATCTACCTGATCGCTCACAGAAACAAAGTAAGCTCTCTTCAAATATGAAATGAAACAAATATCTTTTATTATAACACAAATCCAGTTGGCCGTCTTGAAACCATGTTTCTGTCCATGCAGAAGCCTTGAAGAAAACTGTATCTGCAGTCACAGGTCTCTTCATTGGGGAACATAAAGAGGATTTATATAGAGTATTAAACGAAAACTTCCGACAAATCCTCTTTAGGTGAGTTTCTTCCTCCCAAAGTTTTCCACTCTTAACAAGAACAAGAGTCTCCAATTCCCCCCACTGCTATTGATGCAGTCTCTTTATGGGCATATTTTTCAGTAATAAAAATTATTTTCTCTCTGCCTATACCACTCACCTACACTTTTGATGAATATATATCTCTATCCCCAATCACCTTGCTCACCACCCCACTGCTTGGAAAATTCTGGTGGACAAAGTTCTTTATCCTGCAAGCCTCTTTAAAGAGGTATATGCAAGCTACTATTAGGAATTCAGCTATTTTTATATCCTTAAAACAGCTATGACATTCCTACTGTTCACGACACACAAATTGGTAACTGCCAAACCATACTGACTAAAGTTTCTAAGAGGTAGGGCTCATTCTATAACAAGCCAAAAGATCAAGAGCATTCACAACTAAAAAATATGAAACCACTTTTATAAAAAAAGTTCTCTTTTGGAAATCTTGTCTAACTATAAGACATATTTCTTTTGTCAATAAATCTCTTTTCTTTCCAGAGAATCATGAGAAATAATATCGTGATTAGCTACCAAATTTTAGAGTTTGCTTGTTTTTTGTTTTTTTTACAGTTTTTCACTTTGCTCAACACTTTTGATTCATGGATGATCTTCTCCTTACCTACCCTGTTAAAACACACACACACACACACACACACACACACACACACACACCCCCTAAACACACAGCATAGGCATGAAGAAGGCATGTTTCAATAAAGAGCCACAAAATCATAATAATCTTGAACAATACTGTAATTCTCATACACTCAAGATTATTGCTCGAACACTAGAGGCATTTACAGATACAATTCTAGGGTTAAGACACTACAGAGAGACTGAACAATATATTTTTAAAAATTCTAATTAAGCCAGATGTTAACAGGCAGTATAACTCCAAAGCAATACAACTTCAAAAAGAGACAAAGACTATTTGTAGCAAATCTGTGGATCAAACAAACCACTGAAACATTTTTCATGTGTGATAAACCTTGAAGAATGAATGCTACCTATACAGGTAGGAATCAGAGGAAATACATTTCAGAAGAGAGAAACATAGTTTATCAATTATATTCTGATAATGAGGGGTATTCAGAGTGTCATTTGAAAAAATATATGTGATTTCCTAGTGCTTTGGTAAGATCCTAAAAAGATAATGATGGACACATGTGAGCAGGGTCCCAAAGTACAAAGATGGGTATGAAAAAGAATTTGAGCTCTAAGAAAATTCATAAATAATCCATTTTCTTAAAATTGTATTCAGTAATAACCTACAGTTATCTGCATGAATTTTCCATACAGCAATTATTTGATAATCAGGAATAAGTTGGGTCTTTTTGGTCATGCAATAGATTTAGCTGATCAAATCAACTTTGCTGTTTCTTTGCCCCTTAAAATCTAAGCATAACACCAGTAATATCTAACAGGTATTAATAATTCTGTGTTAAATATTGACATTTATTATTGAGCTCAATCTTTCCAAAGTTCCTACAGCTAAATTTCATTATCCCCATTTTATGGACACAGAAACAGAGACTCCCAACAGCTTGAGTAATCTGGCCCCAAGTCACAGAGCAACCACGTTAGTAGAGCCAAGTTACAATAGCCAGTCTGATTTTACAACTCATCTTCTGAATAATAAAGCTATAAATTATGCTCTCCTGACCATGCATAGATTTAAAAAAATGTGACCGTTAAGAGCCTATTTAAATATGTGCTAAAACCAATTTAAATATTTTAAATATTAACACTTTCTTAATATATCAAATCTTGTTTTATTATCACAACTGTTGCCTAAGGTAGATAGATCTCACCTTGGAATAATCAGACAAGAATAAAAGTATCATCAGTCTGTTCTTATGTTGATCTGTTATTTCTGAACGTGATAAATTCAGTTTCTATCCCTGAAGTTATCTAGTTAAAGAGACTGAATTTTTTGGTTTTTGGGTTTTTTTTAAGTTTATTGACAGAGAGAGAGAGAGAGAGAGAGAGAGAGAGAGAGAGAGAGAGAGAATGAATGAGCGAGCAGGGAAGGGACAGAGGCGGGGGGTGGGGGACAGAGAACCCCAAGCAGGCTCCGTGCTGTCAGCACAGAGCCCGATGCAGGGCTCAAACTCATGAACTGTAAGATCAAGCAAGACCTGAGCTGAAATCAAGGGTTTAGATGCTCAACCAACGGAGCCACCAGGTGCCCCAAACTTGAAATTATTGCTAATTTCATTAAGTTCTATCATAACATCTGCAGTTCATGTTAATATAATTCTTAGTTATAATGTAATTGGAGGGAAAGACTGCTAATGCTGGCTGGTGCTGAGTATCTGGGCTGATCCCAGATAGGAAAATAATATGTATATCAGTTTGGTCAAATCCCTCTGGGGGGCCAGTTTGGCTACAGATTATGAAAAAGGTTTGTCTGCCCTCTACACATCTCGATAACCCTCCACCTTCTCCCCATGCCCTAAAGAAAGGGAGAGAATAAAATCTATAAAAGGGTTCCAAGGTACTCCACATAAGAAAGTAGCAGAAATGCCATATACTCAAGGGTTCCTGGAAGTCCAGGAGTGAGGAAGTAGGAAGAAGGTGCCTAGAAAGTGAGAGAAGAAAACCCATAAGGGGGTTAAAAGTGGAGCCCTGGGGATGTGTCCATAGCCAGTTGCTATAGAGGAGGTTTTACCAACAATACAGTGCCTAGAAACCAGATTGAACCACATAAAGTTGCAGACATTACATTATATTTTGACGTACTAAACTAGCCATTTCAGGATCTCAGTCAGTTAAGCATCTGACTTCGGCTCAGGTCACGATCTCATGGTTCCTGGGTTCAAGCCCTGCATAGGGCTCTGAGCTGACAGCTCAGAGCCTGGAGCCTGCTTCAGACTCTGGGTCTCCCTCTCTCTCTGTCCCTTCCCTGCTCTCTCACTCTCTCTCTCTCTCTCTCTCAAAAATAAATAAATATTAAACAAAATAGCAATTTCATATGACTTAATAAATTGATGTTTAATATTAGATTTGTTATAATTAATCACATACCTTTAGTAAATTATAGCATCTATATACAATTTGCAAAGTTTAATGACCTTTCCAGAAATTGAAAGGAGGTAGGGGATTCCGATAAATGGGGCTAGAAGCTTGATATACAGGTAAATATATGTGTGCACACATATACGTTTATGTATATACTTAGCATGTAGTGACTCACACATAGAGATAGTATAGTTTTAAAAAAAATAATACAGTAGACATGCATTTATCATCTCAGCTTAAAAAACCACAAAGTGCCAGGGTACCTGGGTGGCTCAGTTGATTAAGCGTCCGACTTTGGCTCAAGTCATGATCTCACAGCTCGTGAGTTCAAGCCCTGCATCGGGCTCTGTGCTGACTGCTCAGAGCCTGGAGCCTGCTTCGGATGCCGTGTCTCCCTCTCTCTCTGCCCCTCCCCTGCTTGTGCTCTGTCTCTCTCTGTCTCAAAAATAAGTAAAAACATTAACAAAAAATTTTTTAAAAAACGCACAAGGTGCCTTATTTGAATATGAATTAAAGGTTGACTCTAGATGGTGGCACTCCTTAGGAGTGTCTGATGTAAAATAACGTAAGGCAAATTTCAATCTGCGGTTTGCGGTAGAGACCTATTTTTAAAATCCTCTATGGAATTTCTCTTCCTCCTCAGTTTGACAGGGAGAAAAAAGATTTGGAAGAAAAGCTTTTTGTCTCAACGTTCACACCTGATGCTCTATATGTTCTTTTTAAAGGCGTGTAGCCTTGGAAAAACGTGTTTGCTGAGCCCTGGCTGAAGTCGGGCACCCAGTGGCAGCACAGGGGGGCGGCTTTGCCCTCGAGGACTCAAGGGGATTGCGCTGTCGCTTTCTGCCAAGTCAGATAAATAAAAAGGAAAAACGAGGTATGTAGGTACCGCACAAGGGCAAACTATGGCAATGAATTCATCAGGCATCTATTATGGAGAAAATAAATTTGAAATACGCTTTGAAAAGAATAGTTTCAGAGGGAAAATATGAGAGGTGATATATTATTTATATCTGGTTTTGTACTTCTCTTTCTCCATTGAATTTCTCACTAGATAAAACTCAGAAAATTCAAAATAAATCTGGATTTGAATCAGTTCGTATGAGAGATTCAGTGTTCCCATATGACTGTTTGGGTAATAAAGCAATATATTAGCCGATATAAAATTGGCTCACTTTATTAATTCACACTAGATAATTTTTAGGTGCATGGATGAGTTATCTTAATCTTCCAACAATCATGTGAGAAAGTACTACGATTATGTTTGTTATATAGGTAAGGACACAACACCAAAAACACTTAGACCAGTCAGTCAGATGGATAAGAGGTAGAGTTGGGATTGTGTCCTGAGCAGCTGAGCTCCAGAGGCTTCATTATAACCACTACTTTCTAGCATCTTCCTGTAAACTGTGGTGTATCTTTCTAGTGTATAATATATTAGATTTTTCGGATACATATAAATGTTAACTTCAAACAGTAAAATTTATCATCCTTAGAACTACAAAGCAACAGGCCATCATCTCCCTGGAAGCATTTATATCTCAAAGGGAATATTTTACATATATATGTACGTGTACATGTGTATATGTGTTCATAGTGTGCATGCGTGTGCATGCGTGTACAGAGATATCATGTATATAAATGTGTACACTTACATATAAAGGAAAACTATACATATAAACCCTTTACATAAAGGGTAAAGACAGCAAGCAACTAATTTCAATATCCTCAAAACATTTTAAAGCCCTCCCGGAAATGTCTGAAAATTAGTCATGACGGTATTTGCTTGCAAAGAGATCTTGTTCGTTTTCAGTTTTCAGAATCTGTCTACTGATGACCTGGGCTTCATTATATAGCTAACTTCATATCGGCTACATACTAATTCATAGTTTTCAATAGTTGTGAAAAATTATTTTTCACTATTGTCCTTCTCCCACATTTATGTGTGATTTGGAAGTTTACAGAAATATTCAATGTGCCATTAAAGATTTGAAAGAATTTAAAGTATGGGAATATTCAAAACATGTGAGGAAACATGTCACGGGCACGTCGCCTGTCTTGTGTGTCCTCAGCTCACTTCCCATGTGACTTGTCCCAGAACCCTGATCTCTGTGCGGTGTCCAGGGGTGTTGGGAGAGGCAGGCACTACATCTAGGATAAGATGGTAAATGACGCTCGTCAGTATGGGCAGTTCTGCTGACAGGGACTGTCCACCGCGGGCATGTGATCTCAGGCCGATCAGAGAGCATCTGGGGCTTGACTGAAAACTGGGTCATATGCAGTCTCTCTCGATCCTGTACTTGAAAATGTGGTGTGCGTATATCACTTCTACAGCTCGCACTACATGGAGGAAGCCAGCCTGAAGTCAATGTGGGTTGTCAGAAAAGGGCTAAACAAGAACATCACAGAGAATGAGAGACCCCACATCAAGCAGTCTCTCATATCTACCCAAATTCTCGATCTTCACATTATTAATGTGCTTCTCCTATTGTTTAAACCTGTTTGGTGGGGCTTATATTATTTGCAACCCAAACCGTCATGAATGTTAAAAGAAACATTAAGAATATTGAAGATCTATATTTCGGAGGATTCAGGAATGAAGTTGCCTTCATTTAAATATCAGTATTCATGTTCAGTGCAAAAAAATATTAGCGATGCATTTATTTTTTTTTTATTTTTCCACCTTGAGATATAATTGACATACAACACTGTGCAAGCCTAAGGTGTACAATATGATCATTTGATGTACGTAATCAAAAATAATAACCATATTAACCATTATAAGGTTGATGTACGTAATCAAAACTAATAACCATAATAACCATTATAAGGTTGTCAACAATGCATTTTATTTTATATTATTTTAAAGTTTATTTTTCAGAAAGAGAGAGTGAAAGAAGGATCAGAGGAGGGACACAGGGAGAGAGACAGAGAGACAGAGAGAGAGAATCCTGAGCAGGCTCCGCACTGTCAGTGCAGAGCCCAACATGGGGCTCCAAGTCAGGAACTGTGAGATGATGACCTGAGCCAAAATCAAGAGCCAGAGGCTTAACTGACTGAGCCCCCTGCCAAGTGTTCCCCAACAATGCATTTTAAAGGGCCAGTTTAAGGTTGTTAATATCCAAGAATTTCAGCCTTGAAATAATATTTAAAATGAAGCACGTGTTAACCAAAAACAAACAAACAAACGAACAAACAAAAAACTTAATAGACCGTCCCTTATACACAAAGCACTGTGCTGGAATGGCAAGATGGACATGCAGATAACTAAAACACAAAACCTCTAATTCACTCAATCATATAATCTCCTTAGCTATAAATGAGTATTTCGACCCTTCATTGGCTTCCCTCACAGACATGTCAACTCTCAAGCTTGGCCTTCCTTCTTCCCCATCTTCTTTTCTTCCAGGATTCAAAAACAACCATTGAGCAACTACTCTTTGTGAAAGAATACACTATTTACTGAGAAAGCTGAAATGAATAAGCTCATTAATTGGTATGAAAGAAAGACAACAATCAAGAATTAGATCAAGTGTCTGGTCTTAAAAAAAATACACAAGTAAACATAGAATGAGTTAATATTTGTAAGGCTTTGGTTTTGTTTTCTTTGTTGATTAAAATAAAATATAATTTCCCCCATATAAAAATACCTTTTTAAATTAATGGCAATCCAAGCAGCAATTACCAAAACTTTCAAAAAAACCAGGCTTCAAATCATTAAGATTATATCATACATACCAATTTTATTGTTATGAGGTTTTGTTGTTATAATTTATTAACAAAATAATGCAGGTTGGAAGCTACTAATACAGTTGAAGGAAAAGATTAAACAATATACCCCAAATATCTAAAAATTAAACTCTTCAAAATATATAAACTAGAATTAATTGCAGTTGGAAAGCAAAAACACATGAAAGAAAAATGTACTTCAATACAATGAAATTTTAAAATTCAATTTGAATATGGTCATGAAGTTTCAAATTTATATTATAAATGCCTTATTTTAATAGAGCAATCTAACTTGTTCTGAAAATAAAATTTCCATCCACACTTTAACTTCTGCAAAACCAGAATAAGGAGATAACTCATTTGTGATTAGATTGTCACAAAGAAACAGATTTTAGAAATTTACACACGCTAGGACACTTGATTATCTTGTTAAGATAATGAATATCAAGAAACCTACCTACTGGTAGGCAATTGTTTGTGTGACAGCACAGCGGACGGAATCAGAAATATCACAGTGACCCACTGGACTGACACATGGGTCCAATGACCCATGGGTATACCCAGCATGCGTAAGGCTGGACGAGAATTTGCGATGTTTTGTAAGTAGTCTAAGCACTAAATAAATATTCTCAAAACCTGAGAACAGAAATTCACTTGATAATTGATAATGTACATTTAATGACTGATAATGTAAATCTACTGTTTACAGGGCCTTTACGTTTTATTTATTTTTTTAAATTTTTTTTCAACATTTATTTATTTTTGGGAGAGAGACAGAGCATGAACGGGGGAGGGGCAGAGAGAGAGGGAGACACAGAATCGGAAACAGGCTCCAGGCTCTGAGCCATCAGCCCAGAGCCCGACGCGGGGCTCGAACTCACGGACCGCGAGATCGTGACCTGGCTGAAGTCGGACGCTTAACCGACTGCGCCACCCAGGCGCCCCGGGCCTTTATGTTTTATCAGACTGACCAGGGCAGTCCCTAGACATTTTGTTTCACAGCCCTCTTTTTTTAAAGAGCTGCTTTTTTTTTTTTTTTAACAAAAAATCCCTAGTATAATTTACAATTGCTTATATTATTTTTTGATTTGGGAAAAAAAAAAGATTCCATAAAATACGGTAAAACTCTCCCAAAACCCAATTCTGAATGATTTCTAACACTGTACAATTAGACATATTTTTCAGAGCATATGGTGCTTCTTAGTAAATTTGTCTAACAGTCATTTGCATTTATTTTAGATTCATAATGTTTCCTTGGAGAAGTTATATCCATGCAACTTCAACAGTAAGTAAGTAAACAAACAAACAAATATGAGTAAAATACTTTATGAAATATTTTGTTAACACAATACAGAGACATCGATCATAGGTTTTGAAATTGTCTTTTTTTAAAAATACTTGCCAAAACCCTTACAAAGAAAAAATAAATAAATATAAGAACAATCAACTCTCCCGCTAGAAAGGTGACAGGGTGTGAATGATAGAAGACGCCTGAATTCTATTTGCCTGACTCCTTTGAGGCCCTTCTGGGAAATTTTAGTGGTGTAAGTAATGGAAAACTAATGTGGTTCAGTGAACAACTTGCATGTTTTACGTGTTATTATTTTGATCCCCACGAAAACATATGAGGCACCTTTGATAATTCCAATTTAGATCAGAAATCAAGGATATGAGAGGGTGGGTCCTGGCACATGTACACAACAAGACACGGAACTAGCTGGCTGTGCAGCTGTGGAAAGAGCATGGAGAAGGTAGTATGTGTTTACCGCTAATCCCGTATCACTTAAATATGGTTTGTGATGTATTTTGGAGTCTCAATACTTTTTAATGTTTTATTACTGTTTTCAGGTAACCACAATACCCCTCAAATATTTCATACCAATTACTCACAATCTTGGAACTGGAACCTACATTCTAGGAAAATGACATTTTGTAAACCTTTGACGACTTTGTGCTTGGGTCCGCTGCAACTATCTTTGCTCTCATCTCTTTAGTAACTGAAACTACTGTTAGAGAACAGGAACCAAATTTCCTTCTCTGATTTTATGAATTCTGGGTAACTACAGAACTCAATTTAAATATCTTGACATTAAAACCTGCCTGGGCCAAAGCAATCTTGAGAGAGAAAAAGAACAAAGCTGAAGGGATCACAACCCCAGTTTCAAGATACACTACAAAGCTCTAGTTATCAAAACAGTATGGTACTGACACAAAAAGAGGCACCTAGATCAATGGAACACGATGGAGAGCCCAGAAATAAACCCACACCTATATGGCCAATTAACCTACAACAAAGGAGGCAAGAAAATACAATGAGGAAAAGACAATCTCTTCAACACATGGTGCTGGGAAAACTGGACAGCTACACTCAAAAGAATGAAACTGGACCACTTTCTTACACCACACACAAAAATAACCTCGAAATGGATGTAAGACCTACATGTGAGACCTGAAACCAGGGGCTCATAAGAAAAAGCAGAGGCAGGAACCTCTTGGACATTGGCCTTAGCAACATATTTATGGATTCATCTCCTCAGGCAAGGGAAACAAAATCTAAAACAAATTACTGGGACCATACCAAAATAAATAGCTTCTACACAGCAGAGGAAATCATCAACAAAACCAAAAGGCAACCTACTGAATGGGAGAAGTATTTGCAAATTATTTATCTGATAAGGAGTTAATATCCAAAGTATATAAAGAACTTAAACAACTCAACATCAAATATATAAATCATGCAATTTAAAGAAAAAAAAAAAGGCAGAGGACCTAAGTAGATACTTTCCAAACACTACAAAGAGATGATTCAAGTTCCTAAGCATTTATTATATTAGATAGCTTATCACAGTTTTTGTCATCTTCTTCTCATTTGTTTATTTTCACATTAGGATTGCATAGACCAAAGTATAATGTTTAAAGAAGGCAATATGTGTACTTATATTCGTTTGAAAAGTGTGTTTTCTAATATTAGCTAAAACAGATTGCTTTTAGTATTTGCATAAAATATCATTGCCCATTTTATTGTTTACAATTTGTGTCCTCCAGTCTATGGAAGCTTTTTTAAAACATCATAAAGATGGCGTTTATTACAATTAGTCATAAACTTGTGAATTTAGTTTATCAGCTCCTTTTGTGACCTTTTCATTTAGTCTGCTTTTTAAGCTTCTTCCTTCTTCCTTCCTTAAATCTTTTTTTTAAATCTGAAATAGCATAGAATTTGCCTCATCATTACTGGATTCTTTATGTATACATTTCTAACTTAATATTCATTTTCATTGTTGTTTTGCATTTTTTAACTGCTGTTTCTGCTTTACCTTCTACCAAGACTACTGGAAGCAGCTCCTGTTCACTTACCATCCAATAACAGAAATATATCTATCTATCCACTTATCTA